>NC_141879.1:592001946-592625160 GCF_056163025.1 Triticum urartu | reverse complement strand
AACACTTTCCTTAATCACAGGTTCTTTCATAACTTCTCGGAGGGCTTCTGTCATTCCTTCTTCCTGTTTCTGAATAGTTTGTTGCACCATGGGGTAAATGTGACACTGAGCTGGGTAGTTGGTGGTTCCTTCACACAAGAAACAAGTCACCTGACCAGTTGGGCATTCCTCAGCTGGGTGTTTCTCCTCACAATGAGGGCATCCATCCTTGTGTTTCTCCTGGGTGTGTCCTATTTCTTCGCAAATCTTGCAGGCACAAGGTTTATTTCTTGGGGTATCATAGTGCTTCCGGATAAGACGAGATCTTGTCAGAGTCTTCTTGAATTCTTCCCAGGTCCTTGCTCCATTCCATCCCTGTATAACTTGATGCATCTGCCACCATGTTGCAGCATTTCCTTCAAAGTACTGAAGAGCGTACGGCACTTAATTCTTCCTTGTAACCAAATTGCTCCCGAAGTGATTCTCCATGTTCTGAATCCATAGCTCTGCCTCCGGCTGGGTTTTCAGTCCAGAGAATACCAGTCCAACTTCATTCATCATCTACTAGGTCAAAGGGTTTTAGGGTGAGATAAGAGAGAGGTGGGGAGGGATACACACAAGACAAACAATAGTTTTGAAGAAACGAGTTTTGTTTTGTGGCTGTCGGAAAACATCAAAAAAATGATAGTGCACAAATCATCGCATCTAACGTAAGTATATAACAGGGGTTTGGTCTTCTAAAGGTTAAATAATTCTTATGATTCTTCAAGTCATTGGAGTCTTCAACTGGTGTAGCTTCAACTCTTCTAATGCATGGTCAAATCCTGTTTACTCTGAAATGGTCATCGATTGTCCGACATATTGTCCTTCTTGGAGCGGCTTCAGTTGATCCTCCGTGTGGTTAAAAGGGAAATGGGTATATTCTAACTATTTGAGGTAAGAGAGAATATTTGATAAAATCAGAAAAGATAAGAAGTAATGGATTCTTTTGAAAATAAAGTTTTAGAGATTTCCTGTCCTAGGAGCTTTCCGATTTCTAGGGTCATGTCCTACAGTCAACATGTGCTGTGATACCATATCTGTAGCGACCCGACCTCAGACGGTCAAGCCTCTGTGTATCTGTGCCATCCCTGGATCAGTATGCTGGCACACACAGTACATCAATGTATATATCAAAGTACAATCACATGTATAAATAACATAAAATTAATATATACCTCATAAGTCTCAGCGGAAACAAAAAATCGGGTGTGGAGTCCCATCAACGCCATCGGCAGGTTGAGTGTAGACCGTAACCCTATGACGTAACTCTTACTCGTCGGAAGAAACATATCTGCAACATGAGACGTTGCAGCCGTCTAGGTCAGTACATTGAATGTACCGACAAGATCACCATAAGAGAAAACAGATGATAAACTATACTATATGCAGTATGGCTTTGTGGCTCTGTATCTGAGTTTTGTTTGCGTAAAAGCTGGTTTTATTGTCCCTACATCAAAGGAATTATCCGGAGTCTATACTATGGAGTTTTCTATCATGACATGGTTTCGCCAACCGATGTCTCATAGCCCAAATCATCATAAGTTGCTCACAATTAATTTAGCAGTCCGGTGTTCAGAGTTCCGAGATAGATCCAAGTCCAGAGGGTCAAATTGTCCGTAACCGGGGACACAGCTAATTGATTAGGTTTGAACCCTCTGCAGAGGTTTGTACACTTTACCCGCAAGATTCGATCCCTCTCTTTACATTCTCGCACTTCAGGGTGTTTGAGAACAAGATGACCGAAACATGGTCTTCCGAAGAGTTCCTCTGACCACTACCCGGTGCTCATCCAATCCTACCGTAGTTCTACATCTGCTAGCACTGTCCCAGCCAGAGTCACCACTAAGGTCAACCAAGCCAGAGCCCATAGTGACTTGCGGTTGCACAGGTAAGGTTCTGGGGATGAAGTATCCTTCCGTCTCTTTGAGTCTGGGTGAAGCTTTCCGCAAGATGTCATGGCGCATCTCCATGCATCCCGGCCAACAACTGGTTTCTCCAGGATGCCCGTCAACTGTCCTTCACCTAGTAGTGTGTATTGAATTCTTGTCTCGAGTCCCGAAATCTTGAGGAGTCTTGAAGATGCAGTCCTTGCCGATGCTATCATGAAGTTGTCGCCATTGACGTAGAGTCCTCCTTCACACCACTCTCATGCACTCATACCAAACCCCGTCTACTATAGCGTGGCATTAAAACTATATAACGTCCCGGGCTTGATAACAGGGAGATGGTTCCTACCTCATGCATTCTACTCAACTACAAGATTCAATCACACTACTGGACAGACTGTTAAAAGGGTGATACTACATGCAAATAAACATAGGTATGGAAAACATGGTCAAAGTGAACTTGCCTGGCCAGTTGGTGAAGATATTATCGCTCTTAAAAAATTGATAAACTAGTCGTCACTCCTCGATGAAATCTATACAAGCAAGCAGAGTATTCACATAAGCAATCATTCTAGCACTCAATCATAACAATCAAAATAACAACGAAATCGAAATAGGATCGAAGGTAAAATGCCGGGGTTTCTGATCCACGGGCACCTATGGGACCGGCGGACCGGGTCCCTTTCGGTTCGGCGGGGGGCGGAGGTTGCGCAAAGAGCAGATCGAGGCGAAGCACGCGGGCGGTTGGTCGTGCGAAGGGTAAACCGAGGCGAAGCACGCGAGCGATTTACCCAGGTTCGGGCCGCTCGGATGCGTAAAACCCTACTCCTGCTTTGTGGTTTGGTATTGCTTTCTAGCTCGGGAGCGCGGAGTGCTACAGTACACACCGGCGGCTAGCGTGACCGAGCGTGTGTAGGCGAACTGGCTCACCCCCGAAGGCTCTCAAAATGGCTGACCCGCCTCTACGTTGCACACGGGCCTCCTTTTATACTCAAGGGGTTACCGACATAGAGCAACGAGGGCCAAGGGCAAAAATGGAAAGGGTGCCGTAGTAGGGGCAGCTAGGTGCTGTAGCAGGTACAGCTACCCGCTACAGTGTTATCATACCTACCCCTGACGGCAGGGGACAAGGGCATTAAATGCCCGTCTGTGTCGCGTAAACAGTACCGAAAGGGGCTTGCTAGGGACGCCACCGTCTGCCTCGACGGTTTATCTTGTCAGCGCCTGCTTGCCACCTCGCTCCCCTAGCTGCACGGCCTCCCGCCACGTGTGCCTGGGAGGGGCCCCAGAGCGACACGTGGGCGGTGTGTTGGAGCGCGGGCACGAAGTGGTGGCTTGTCGCGGCAACCGTCTTGCCGCGGTTGTCTTGTCGCGCCCGGGAGCTTGTCGCTCACCAGGCCTTGCCGGGACGCGCGGCGCGTCGCGGCAAGTTTTCTAGGTGTGCCTTGAGCGGCCTTCCCGGCGAGCTCCTCTCGCCGGGGTCTTGTCTTCTTCCCGGCAAGCTCCTCTTGCCGGGGTCTTGTCTTGAGTACTTTGTTCTTGAATGGTCTTCAAAGTAGCCGCGAAGGGTCTTGGTGGTCGCCCGGCAAGCCTTGCCGCGGGGATGCTGTGACTGCCCATGCACGAGTTCGGGGTACTAGGGTACCCCTACTCTAGTACACCGACAGGAGCCCCCGGGCCTGGGCCAGACACGGTGCCGAGCGCTGTTGGGCCAGGCCCAAATCAGTGCACGGGCACACGCGGCCTAGGTTATGCCGAATCTTCCTCCGTATCCACCGCGCCCTCCCCCCGACGGCACGCGTTGAATGCGGCGTCGTGGGAGGTGTCGTGGGGGTTCCTTTCCTCGAAATGTGGAACGTCCGCCCCCCTCCCCCCCATTAAAAGCAGGGGAAACGGGGGCAGTTGGCCCATTCGCCCGTTGCCGTTCCCAATCTCAGAAATCTCCGCCGCTCCCTCGCCTCCCCAAAGCTGAGAGAGAGAGCAGCGCTCCGCCGCCCACCGCCGCTAGCACCACCAGCGCCGTCGACCTCCTTCACTGCTTCCGCCATGGCCCCAAAAGCCGACAAGGGGAAGACCGTGAAGACGACCGAGGCGCAGCGGCTTGCGGCGCTGCGGAAGAGCTGTGGGAGGACTACTCTCTGTTCTGGTCGGCGGAGACGCGCGCGCATCCGCACACAAAGGTACTCCCCGCCGCCGCTTGCAAGGAGGCTCCGACTGGATACGCCTTCTTCGCATTGTTCTTCTACTGCGGGCTCTGCCCGCCTTTCTCTGATTTCTTCTGTGACATCATGAACACCTATGGATTCCATCTCCTCGACTTCACCCCCAACGCCGTTTTGACAATGGCAGTTTTCGCGCATCTGTGCGAAAACTTTGTCGGAGTCCTTCCCAACATAGCCCTCTTCCGCCACTTTTTCATACCCCGAGTAGAGAGGGGAGAGGCTCTATCCGGCGAAATCGCCTGGATCTCAAGGGCCGGCAAGAAGGAGGCCTATCTGGAGGGAGAGTTCCGCGGCAAGTGGGAGGAGTGGAGGGCGGATTGGTGCTGGATTGTCGAAGAGGATCCGCAGCCATTCACCACCCGGCGCCAAATCCCAGTAGTACGCGGCGGTGATTGGAGCGACCTGGCCCCGGAGGACGACAGGCTGAGAATTGCTGCCATCAGGATCCTGCGCGTCAGGCTCGCCGGGCTTACTGTCGGCGCTGTTGGCGCAGACTTCCTTCGCCGCCGCATCGCCCCCCTGGAGGAACGAGGGAGGCCCGCTTGGGAGTTCAAGAACGCGGCAGATATCATGAGGCTGCGGCCGGGCCTCAACTACAACTTCACAGTCCTGGAGCTCAACGCGATGCTGCAGGAGCTGTTCAAATATGACCCACAGCATCCCGAGGTGTTCAGGTTGCCAGGGGGCGTCGTGCCTTTGTGCAATAATTCCGCGCTCGATCGCATCCGTGCAATGATGCCGGAGTGCGACTCGCACGGGATTGTGCCAACTTGGCGGGAGCCTGCCGACGAGGTCGTGCAGCAGTTCTTCGACGACTAGGTGGAGGTGGCAGTCCGCCCCGACGAGAAGGACGGCCTCACCCGCGACACCACTGACGCGGAGATGGCGCGCATCGCCACCAGGCTGGAGGAGGCGGCGGCAGCCGCAACCGCGGGCGAGTTTGGGTTCACCACGGCGGAGGCGGACGCAGCAGAAGTGGCAGGCCGTGGCGAGCGAGGGGAGCTTGTCGGCAAGAAGGAGCTTGCCGAGCGTGACGCCGAGCCGAGCGAGCCCGCCAAGGACACGAGCGGCTCGTTGCAAATCGACTCTTCTTCCTCCTCGTCTTCAGCCAGCCCACCAGAAGCAGAGCCTCCATCCCCACCAAGAAGGCGCCTTTGTAAGGTTGGTGATGTGGCGGAGCGGCAAGTGGGCCAACAGTCGCCACATCGTGTGACACGCTCGACCACGGCAAGCACCGTTGCCGCGGGAGCGCCTCATGCCACGACAGCAACTGGAGCGGAGTCTAGCCGGACCACCGCGGCAGTCCCTGCCGCCACTCACGCCGTGCCAACGGCCGGGGCAGGGTCGTCCGCCACTGCCCCCGCCAAGCGGCCAAGGGAAGCTTCTCCTCCGCCTCCTCGCGCCGGGCGCGGGCCGGGCTTCGACTTCTCCGCATTAAGCTCCGACGAGGAAGAAGAGGGAGAGTAAGCTTCTCTTGTTGTACTTGCATTTCCTCAATCCTTGCTGTTGGTCTTGTTTCTCACTTGCCTTTCCCTGAATCTGTTCCTCTTTAGGACTCTGGCCCAGAGAGCGGCAAAGAGAGCTAAGGCCCCGGCGATCACCATCGAGGACGAGCCCCCTGCGACAACAGGTGGCGCGCCCGAGACAACCTTGCCGGAGCTGGCGACTTTCCTCCATGGTAGCCCCCAGCGTAAGTGTGTGATTTACTTTCTGCTGCGAGGCGCACTTGGGTACTCGTCTTTGCTGATATCTGCTTGTTGACTTGTGCAGGAGCCGAGCAGCCCCACCAGGGGACAAGGGAGAATTCCCCGACAAGGGAGAATTCTCCGGCAAGGGAAGGCTCCCCGGTAATGGAGAGGTCTCCGGCAAGGGAGGGTTCCCTAGCGAGGGACAGCACCAGCGGCCCTCCGACAGCGGAGGCCACGACTGCGGAGCCCGGCGCAGGTACTCCTCCTGCCTCACAATTTCTCTCGGGTTTTTCTTCCCTTGATCTTCTTGAATTTTTGCTGGATTTTACATGACTCTTCTCCCCTTGCCGGCCGTCAGACCCGTCTGCTGCGGAGTGGATGGAGACCGAGGTCGCCGCCGAGGACGTAGCCGGTGGTGGCGACGCCGCCGGTGCGGAGGCCGCCAAGGCAGACGCCGCGGCAACTTGCGAGGGGCCCGGCGATCGCATTGACGGCCCTGAGGCCGCAGGAGCGCCAGGCGCTACACCGACCGCCGATCCTTCCACCGCTGCCGCAGCGCCAGGCTCCGGGGAGCCCCAGCCAGGCATCTACCTGAAGGACGGCGATGGCGTCTTCATTAACCTTCCCTGGGCATCAAGCTCCAGAGCGCCGGTCGAGGGGGAGATCTTCGACGGAGAAGTGCTCGCCTCCGCGGGGCTGAAGCTGGCCGACGCGCCAAGCAGCAGGAGCAACGAGCCCGAAGAAGAGCGGCTGCTGCGCCGGTTGATGTCGCTCTACCGCGCGCGACAAGCCAAACTGGAGTCCCGCGAGGCGCTTGTCGGGAAGGCGGGAGCTGACATCGAAAGGCGCGCGGAGGAGCTCGGGGGTTTCCACCGGGATGCCGTCCGATCCTTGGCGGAGGAGCGGGAGCAGCTTGCCGAAGCGCGGAAGGCCTTTCTCCTCGAGAAGGCCGAAGCCGAAGAGGTGCAGCGACTCGCCGCTGTGAAGCTAGCTGCGGAGGAGGGCGAGCTAGCGCAGCGGAAGGTCAACCTCGACGCTCATGAGGAGGAGCTTGCCGCGCGCGAGGAGAAGCTTGGTGGAGCTCTTAAGCAAGCGGAGGACGCCGCCGCCGCCGAGGCCGCCAAGGAGGATTTGAAGACGAAGATGACGCGGCTGGAGGCCGATCTCTCCGAGAAGGGCCAGGAGCTCAGCGTCGCCAAGGCCTCCAACGCGGATCTTGAGTTGAAGCTGACCGCTTTGACCAAGGCGCTGGACGGCGCCGAGGAGCGGGAGGCGGCTCTGAAGAAGGAGATCGAAGCCGATAAGGCGTTGCTGGAGAGTGCTGCCACCACCCAAAACGCCTTTAGGGATACGGTGGAGCACTGGACGGAGAGCCTTGTGAACGCCGTCGGGGGCATCGACAAGGAGCTGGCGCAGCTGGGGGTGGAAGACTTCGGGTACTCCTCCGACGAGAACCTCCAGCCCAGCGCCAAGCTCACTCTGTTCTTCAAGGGCGTGGCGACAGCCCTCCAGCGACTCCGAGATAGGATCCCGAAGCAGCTGGCTGACGAGTCGCGCGAGATCTGTGCGGGAGCCCTTCAGAAGGTGTTGATGAAGGTGGCCTTCCGCAATCCAGGCCTCTGCCTCAACAACGTCCTCAGACCCTTGCCGCCTGATATCAATCAGGAGGATCTCAAGGCCCTTGTCGCACCCATTGTGTACAAGGTGGGCGGGATCAAGAGGGTTGAGGGCGACCGCGTTGACTAGGCCGTCTGCTTCCTTCTTTCCTTGTCGCTGCTAGCTATGTCATAGAAAGCATCTGTTAGAGCTGCGACAAGCTATTTCGTAACATAACTTTATTATGGGTAGTGATTGCTAGGTTGTCCCCCTTTACTCGATTCCTTGCCTTGTATGCTTTTACCCTATGCTTTTAGGGAACTTGCCGGTGCAGGCACCTGAGCCGCGAGCGCTGAGTGCGGGACGTCAGCAGCCTACTGGCGGTTCCGCTACCGGCAAGAAACCTTGTCGCCGCTAGCTGCAGCTAACTTAAATTGCTGAGCGGGGCTCGAAGCAAAGTAAGGGCGCGGCTAGTTAAGCAACTAGTCGCAGCTCACTTACGTTGTTGAGCAGGCTCGAAACAATGCAAGGGCGCGGCTAGTTAAGCAACTAGCCGCAGCTCACTTAATGTTGTTGAGCGAGCTCGAAACAACGCAAGGGCGCAGCTAGCTACGAGTTCGCTCCTCCGCGCACAGGTTTTTCATACAAAGCGAGGCCGTTCAGGGGAGATAACTTAAAAATTGAAAATCTGGTTGCTCAAACTCTGGCAACTTATCTTTTCTGTTGTTTGCCCCCCGGCAGGGCGGAACTCTTGAGCGACGACGTCTGGTCCATACCATCATCTTCTCCCTTCCCCCCCCCGGGCAAACTTGTGCGCGAGGGAGCCTTCCTTTCCTTGTGAAAAAGAAAGAAGAGAAAATAAAGATATGGAGCCTTATGGCTCGTTATTGCTTACCGTGGAGCGGGTGCTGCACAAAGTGTCAGATCACATATGCCAAAAAATAGAGAGCATAAAATCGACAGATTGTGCGGGGCACACGAGCCGCGAGCGCTAAGTGCGGAACATCAGCAGCCTGCTGGCGGTGCCGCTACTGGCCAGAGATCTTGTCGCAACTAGCTGCAGCTCACTTAAGTTGCTGAGCGGGCTCGAAGCAAAGTAAGGGCGCAGCTAGTTAACCAACTAGTCGCGGCTCACTTACGTTGTTGAGCAGGCTCGAAACAATGCAAGGGTGCGGCTAGTTAAGCAACTTAGCCGCAGCTCACTTAATGTTGTTAAGCGAGCTCGAAACAACGCAAGGGCGCAGCTAGCTACAAGGTCTTGTACAAAGGATTACATGCAACAGCGGCAAGACTTGTACAAAAGCTCGGTTGTCGGACCGGCGGTGAACGGTGCGGGGGGCGGGATATGCTCGGACCCCTAACCACGTTAGGAGGAGCAGTATCTCGTCCAGGCGACCGTGTGTCGCCTGCGCCGGCAGATCTAGCTCGGAAGAACGCCGGATCTGAAGACGATGAAGATCTGGTCCGCGAGAACGCCGGATCTGGTTCACACAACTTCGACGCCCCCTACCTGGCGCGCCAGAGATGCCGGGGTTTTTGATCCACAGGCACCTATGGGACCGGCGGACTGGGTCCCTTTCGGTTCGGCGGGGGGCGGAGGTTGCGCAAAGAGCAGATCGAGGCGAAGCACGCGGGCGGTTGGTCGTGCGAAGGGTAAACCGAGGCGAAGCACGCGAGCGATTTACCCAGGTTCGGGCCGCACGGATGCGTAAAACCCTACTCCTGCTTTGTGGTTTGGTATTTCTTTCTAGCTCGGGAGCGCGGAGTGCTACAGTACACACTGGCGGCTAGCGAGACCGAGCGTGTGTAGGCAAACTGGCTCACCCCCGAAGGCTCTCAAAATGGCCGACCCCCCTCTACGTTGCACACGGGCCTCCTTTTATACTCAAGCGGTTACCGACATAGAGCAACGAGGGCCAAGGGCAAAAATGGAAAGGGTGCCGTAGTAGGGGCAGCTAGGTGCTGTAGCAGGTACAGCTACCCGCTACAGTGTTATCATACCTACCCCTGACGGCAGGGGACAAGGGCATTAAATGCCCGTCTGTGTCGCCTAAACAGTACCGAAAGGGGCTTTCTAGGGACGCCACCATCTGCCTCGACGGTTTATCTTGTCAGCGCCTGCTTGCCACCTCGCTCCCCTAGCTGCACGGCCTCCCGCCACGTGTGCCTGGGAGGGGCCCCAGAGCGACACATGGGCGGTGTGCTGGAGCGCGGGCACGAAGTGGTGGCTTGTCGCGGCAAGCGTCTTGCCGCGGTTGTCTTGTCGCGCCCGGGAGCTTGTCGCTCACCAGGCCTTGCCGGGACGCGCGGCGCGTCGCGGCAAGCTTTCTGGGTGTGCCTTGAGTGGCCTTCCCGGCGAGCTCCTCTCGCCGGGGTCTTGTCTTCTTCCCGGCAAGCTCCTCTTGCCGGGGTCTTGTCTTGAGTACTTTGTTCTTGAATGGTCTTCAAAGTAGCCGCGGAGGGTCTTGGTAGTCGCCCGGCAAGCCTTGCCGCGGGGATGCTGCGACTGCCCGTGCACGAGTTCGGGGTACTAGGGTACCCCTACTCTAGTACACCGACATAAAAACCAAATAAAACTCCAAATCACTCAACTAAACTTATAGGGCTAATCTAAACCACAACAACTCTACCTAACAACAAGTAAAAATCCTAAAACAAAAAATACTTAACACAAGGTAAAAATAATTATTTGCTATGTAATATAAAGTATTTTTCCTATAATAAAATTCTAATAGTACCTAGAACCTCTAACACTATTCCTATTGCTAGCAACTAGTCACACAACAAACAACACCTAGAACCTCAAGAATACTAAGTCTAATAAATCCTATAAATCACCTACTATTAAACAATAGAATATATGACACACTGGAGAAAACTAGCAAAAGAAAGTAATTAAAACTAATTAATAATAATTAAACTACAAACAGTACTAAAAAAGAGTAAACAGTACTGTTTACAATAAAAAGCTAATCTAACTAACTCACTAACATGCAAACTAAACACTACTACGTAGCTAGTCTAATAAGTAATCAGTAGCAAAAAGAATCGGTCGAAAATAATATTCCTAACTCAAAATAGCTCAAATCTAGTGATTTGAGAAAATTCATACAAACACAAATTTACTCAAATATGAAATACAACTGAACTAACAAAAACTTCATAAAATTTGTGATCCAAGGCAGTTGGAATGACTCAAAAATACCTTGTAGATAATTAACTATGGATTTTACAAGATTGAAACTATTTTGTTTTAAAAACAGAACGAAAAAAAGGCAGGTTGGGATTACTGTAGTTGTTCCGGCGAGCGGCTCGGGCGGAGTGGCTCCGGTGGTCCTCCGGGAGAGGTGAGGGGATGGGCGGGGGCGGCGGAGCGGGGCGGAGCAGCTAGTCACGGTGGTGGGTGGCGGGGAGGGCTGGCGGTGGGTGGGGCGGAGCAAATGGCGGCGGAGGCTCCGGCGAACTCCGGCGGGGCGGCTCGGTGACGTGGGGCGAGGAGAGGAGGGACTAGGTGGGGGAATGGATGCGCGATGTGGCTATTTATAGGGGGAGGAGGTCGTCTTGGAGGAGGGGGCGAGGGATTTCACAAATCCCGCGATTCCGGCGATGCTCCGGCGGTGGCTGTAGATCGTGAGTATCTTGCCTGGAGGAAGGAGATGATTCGGTTCGGATCGGGCAGGATTTGGCCCAAAAAAACAGTACCTTCCCTTTTTTTGAATAACCCGCGAAGAAAAATCATTTTAGAAAATAAAATGAAAACAAAATATAGGAGCATTATATATCAAAATGATCAGAAAAATAAGCCCAATTTCATGGGATATTTTCCAGGGTCAAATAAAATACTTTTTGAAAAGTCATTTTTTTTAAATTCAAACAAAAATCAAAATGACTTTCAAAACACTATGGAAAATTTATTCCAACATTTTTGGGGTGTCATGTTACTCCCTCTCAACACTTTTGTTCAAGTGTTCTTTGTCAAAAAAGTTTTTGAATAAAACTCAAATGCCACTTTGAGTTAAAAAATAAATAAACTAATGACAACATTAAAATGAAATTTTTCTTTACTTCCCACTCTCTTTCATTGAAGAAATCATGAGGATCATTGAGTGGCATGAAGTTTGAAATATTTCCAAATTCAAATATTTTCAAACAGTAACTTTTTATTTGGAAAATCCATTTTATTCCCTATCAACATAACTTCAAAATTTTAAAATTCAAATAAATTTCACTCAATCAATCACTCAACAATCAATCAACAATCATATATTTTAATTATTATAACATTCTAAAATTTAGAATTTTGAGATGTTACACATAAACAGAGTTACGTAGGCATGTTTGCGAGCTCGATGCACTCAACACAAGGCATTGCATGACAAACTAAGCATACTCCCAGCAAGAAGACATATTCAAGAAGCTAACCATGGCAAGAACAATCTCATAGCATGCACGGATCAACTACAACAACCTTGGAAAAATTGATTAACATGTAAACAATCTGCCAGGAACATTTTATAGCAAAAGTAGAGCAAGATTGAGTCCTGCTAGGGGACTCCATAAATGCAAACAAGGACATGGATGGATAGAGCATAACCATATCTCAAAATCATCTTTACTGAACATGCTCAAAAGAGGCATGGATCACTCTGTAGCAACATGAATACATGGCATAAAAATAACATCAGGGAAATGACGAGAGCTACTTTGCATGCTTGTGCTAGTCACCACAATGATCACAAAAATACATGGAATACACCCCTGTAAAGATGGCATGGGATATAACAAAACACATGTAGAGCTCATGCCCATATGCATCACAAAATAATCATGGAAAAAATAACAAATGCTCATAATCTGATAAGAATCAGGATCTAACATTATATAGCACTCTTGCATCAACAATTAGGGCATCAAGATGGACTCAAACAAGCATGGTGCAATGGAACAAAATGAAGAGGGCATCTTGGCGAACATTTTGATATATCATGCATGCAAAACGGAGCAGCGAGCACAAAGTTATGGCATGATGAAGGTAGCCACAAAATATTGGAAACTTCGGGGACTTGGAGAAATTTAGACCTCGCGGGAAAAGTCAACGGGACGAAGACGACCAAGGACAAGGAGATCCAGGATGGCGAGGAGGCATTTGGTACGCGGAACCGGTGGATCTCATCCACCTCGCCGGGATCCAGCGACGAGGCGGCCGGCGATGACGACTCCGGCGAGCGGCGCAACTCCAGCGAACACGCGAGCTCCTGCTGCAGCCCGGGCGCCATGGCGGCTGCGCGCATCGAGCAGGGACGCGGGAACCCTTGCGGCGCGGGGCGGATAAAGGAGGCGGCGGCGCGGGTCGCCGGGCGGCGGGGACGGCGCGGCGGTGGCCGGCGAGCTCCTTACCGGCAGCGGCCAGAGACGAAGCCGGCGCAGGACGCGGGGACGCGCGGCGGAGGGAGGCGCAGGCGCTCGGGCCCGGGGCAGCTCGGGCGGGCCGGAGATGGGACTGGCGGGCCCGCGCAGCTGCAGGGGAGCCGGCGAGGCGACGTGGTGAGCTGTGAGTGGCGCGGGACGCGGTGGCGGGGGACGTGGCGCTCGCTGATTGGACGGAGCGAGGTGGCGGCTGGACATATCTGGCGGCGAAGGAAGAATCGTCCGGCGGCGCGAAGGGAGTGGTGCTAGGGTTTGTGCTGCGCGGAAAATTCGGAGGGAGACACATATTTATAGGTAGAGGGAGCTAGGAGAGTCCAAATGAGGTGCGGTTTTCGGCCACGCGATCGTGATTGAATGAACGAGAGGATGGAGAGGGTTTGGATGGGTTTTTGGTCACTTTGGAGGGGTGTTGGTCTGCAACACACACGAGGCCTTTACGGTTCCCCGGTTAACCGTTGGAGTATCAAACGGACTCCAAATGGCACGAAACTTGACAGGCGGTCTACCAGTGGTATACCAAGGCCGCTTGGCAAATCTCGGTCCATTCTGAGAGAGTTTACACCCGCACACGAAAAGAGACAAAAGGGGACGCCGGAGGACATAGGAGTGCCAGAATGCAAAACAGACAGCGGGGAAAATGCTCGGATGCATGATACGAACACGTATGCAAATGCGATGCACATGATGACATGATATGAAATGCATGACATGCAAACAAATGACAAGGCAACAACAGTGAATAACTGGTAGACACCCGGAGCAACGGTCTCGGGGGCGTCACACACTCTCGTGAAGAAGCCCAGAGATAGACCTAAGCCTAAAACTGGGTGCTTCTACTGCAAAGGGAATGGTCACTGGAAGCGGAACTACCCCAAATACTTGGTAGATAAGAAGGATGGAGAAGTGAGCAAAAGGTATATTTGATATATAGGTTATTGATGTGTACTTTACTAGTGTTCATAGTAGCCCATGGGTATTTGATACCGGTTTAGTTGCTAAGATTAGTAACACAAAACGTGAGTTGCAGAATGAACAGGGACTAGTTAAGAGTGAAGTGATGATGTCTATTGGAAGTGATTCCAAGGTTGATACGATCACCATTGCATACTCCCTCTACCTTCGGGATTAGTGTTGAACCTGAAATAAATGTTATTTGGTGTTTGCGTTGAGCATGAATATGGTAAGATCATGTTTATTCCAATATGGTTATTCATTTAAGTCAGAGAATAATTGTTGTTCTGTTTACATGAATAAAACCTTCTATGGTCATACACCTGAGGTGAATGGTTTATTTAATCTCGATCGTAGTGATACACATATTCATAATATTGATGCCAAAAGATGCAAAGTTGATATTGATAGTACAACATATTTGTGGCACTGCTGTTTAGGTCATATTGGTGTAAAGCGCGTGAAGAAACTCCATGTGGATGGATTTTTGGATTCACTTGATTATGAATCATTTGATACTTGTTAACCATGCCTCATGGGCAAGATGACTAAGACTTTGTTCTCCGGAACAATGGAGCGAGCAACTCACTTATTAGAAATAATACATACTGATGTATGCAGTCCGATGAGTGTTGAGGCTCGCGGCAGGTATCATTATTTTCTGACCTTCACAGATGATTTGAGCAGATATGGGTATATCTACTTAATGAAACACAAGTTTCAAACATTTGAAAAGTTCAAAGAATTTCATAGTGAAGTGGAGAATCATCATAACAAGAATGTAAAGTTTTTACGATCTGATCGCGGAGGCGAATATTTGAGTTACGAGTTTGGCCTTCATTTAAAACAAGTGGAATAGTTTCACAACTCACCCCACCCGAAACACCACAGCGTAATGGTGTGTCCAAACGTCGTAACCGTACTTTATTGGATATGGTGTGATCTATGATGTCTCTTACCGATTTACCACTATCGTTTTGGGGTTATGCATTAGAGACAGCTGCATTCATGTTAAATAGGGAACCATCTAAATCCATTGAGATGACACTGTATATCGTTTAGCAAGAGACCTAAGCTGTCGTTTCTTAAAGTTTGGGGTTGCGATGCTTATGTGAAAAATTTCAGCCTGATAAGCTCGAACCTAAATTGGAGAAGTGCATCTTCATATGATACCCAAAGGAAACTGTTGGGTATACCTTCTATCGCAGAACCGAAGGCAAGATCTTTGCTGCTAAGAATGGATCCTTTCTAGAGAAGGAGCTTCTCTCGAAAGAAGTGAGTGGGATGAAAGTAGAACTTGATGAGGTAATTGTACCTTCTCCCGAATTGGAAAGTAGTTCATCACAGAAAACAGTTCCAGTGATTCCTACACCAATTAGTGAGGGAGCTAATGATGATGATCATGAAACTTCAGATCAAGTTACTACCAAACCTTGTAGGTCAACCAGAGTATGGTCCGCACCAGAGTGGTACGGCAATCCTATTCTCGAAGTCATGTTACTAGAACATGACAAACCTACGAACTATGAGGAAGCGATGATGAGCCCAGATTCCTATAAATGGCTTGAGGCCATGAAATCTGAGATATGATGCATGTATGAGAACAAAGTATGGACTTTGATTGACTTGCCCAATGATCGGTGAGCCATTGAGAATAAATGGATCTTCAAGAGGAAGACGAACACTGATGGTAGTGTTACTATCTACAAAGCTCGACTTGTCGCAAAATGTTTTCAACAAGTTCAAGGTGTTGACTATGATGAGATTATCTCACTCATAGCGATGCTTAAGTCTGTCCAAATCATGTTAGCAATTGTCACATTTTATGAAATCTGGCAAATGGATGTCAAAACTGAATTGCTTAATGGATTTATTAAAGAAGAGTTTATGATGCAACAAAAAGGTTTTCTCAATCCTAAAGGTGCAAAAAGGTGTGCAAGCTCCAGCGATCCATCTATGGGCTGGTGCAAGCATCTCGCAGTTGGAATATACGCTTTGATGAATTGATCAAAGCATATAGTTTTATACAGACTTGCGGTGGAGCCTGTATTTACAAGAAAGTGAGTGGGAGCACTACAGCCTTTCTGATAAGTATATGTGAATGACATATTGTTGATTGGAAATTATGTAGAATTTTCTGGAAAGCATAAAGGAGTGTTTGAAAGGAGTTTTTCAAAGAAAGACCTTGGTGAAGCTTCTTACATATTGAGCATCAAGATCTAGGTCAAGACGCTTGATAAGTTTTTCAATGAGTATATACCTTGACAAGATTTTGAAGTAGTTGAAAATGGAACAGTCAAAGAAGTATGCCTGTGTTGAGTAAGGTAGGAAGTTGAGTAAGACTCAAAACCCGACCACGGCAGAAGATAGAGAGAGAATGAAAGTCATTCCCTATGCCTCAGCCATAGGTTCTATAAAGTATGCCATGATGTATACCAGACCTATTGTGTACCTTGCCATGAGTTTCGCAAAGGGGTACAATAGTGATCCAGGAGTAGATCACTGGACAACGATCAAAATTTTCCTTAGAGGACTAAGGAAATATTTCTCGGTTATGGAGGTGATAATGAGTTTGTCGTAAAGAGTTATCACTACAAAAAAATACACTTCCGTGATGATACGTGTTTGCCACAGTAGGTCATGTTTTCTGCCATGCATGTACATCCATGACGATTTTATGACATAATCAGGATAGTCATACCTGTGCTGTCATAGAAGTGTTCCATGACATTACTAAAATTATCATCACGGAAGTGTCCACTTCCATGACGATAAATCGCGCGTCATAGAAGGACTTTCGTCAAGGGTGACCGAAACATGGCATCCACCGTAACGGAACGCCGTTAAGCTATCGGGTCGGGTTTTGGATCCGATAACCCGTTAAGAGCCCCCGACCAATGGGGATTTTTCCACGTGTAAAATCATCATTGGCTGGAGGAAACACGTGTCGGCTCATCGCTGGGACAGATGTCATCCACTCATTGGACAGAAGGTACCTATGATACGTCGACACGTGGCACGGACCAACAGAGGCCCATCTTGTGAAAAGGCCGGCCGTTTGACTTGGTCAGAAGGTGGCGGGCCGGCCCATGGAAAGCCTGTTAACGGCCTATTCGCATATAGCCCATTTACAGCCCGCTAACCCAAGGCCCGTTATGCCCTATTCAAATTAGGCCTAGTAGCGTCATCTGGGCCATCCAATATGATTCCAGCCCATTTTCACTTATGGCCCGTGTGTGGCCCATGACATCTTTTGGCCCATATGAGGCCCTATGTAACTCTTGGCCTACTAACGGCCCGTGGTGAAACTCGCCCGTAATGAACAGTGTATCACTTTACACCCATTAACGGCCCGTGGTGAAACTGGCCCGTAAAGAACAGTGTATCACTTTATACCCATTAACGGCCCGTTATTCCGTTGGGCCATTTCCAACCCATGTTATCTTTCGGCCTTCTCAGAGCCCATTTATTCTTGGGCTATTTTCCAGCATTCTTTTACTTATGGCCCATTACCGTCATTTTCTACTCGTGGGCCAACTTCAGCCCGTGGTTACAGTCGGCCCGTTTGTGGTCCATTAATACGTTGGGCCGTTTTCATAGCGTCATCAAATATGGCCTATTACGATGGCCCGTTATGGTCGGCCCATGAACGGACGATTCCAACTCTAGCCCGTTTACGGCCAGAATGCGGTCTGTTTGGCCCATGTTTGGCCAATCGATCATATGGCCCGTATAAGGCCCATTGATGATATGGCCCGTAGAAGGACCATTGTTTCTACGGCCCGTAGAAGGCCCACTGTTTATACGGCCCATAGATGGCCCACTATTTCTACGGCCCATAGGAGGCCCAGTGTCACTATAGTAAATATTAGCCCATGGTTATTGTCGCCTAGTTTTAAAAAATAGGTCATTGCAGCCACTAGCAAACCGCAGAAAAAGAACTGCACTGACTACAAGCAAACAAATAAACAAGACAACAAGGAAATAAATAAGCAAGCAACTTACACTAGGCTATCACGGCTATTACACATATTACATCCACTGGGCATCAAAGTTCGCCACCAGTGCAAATATAGGGAACACAGCAGCATATAAACGCCGCAGCAAAACAAGTCCAGAACTGAAACCACTTCAGAAGAGCTCAAGAAACAATATCCTGGGTACCAATAATGCTGGCAAGATGCTTAGCAAGCTTATTAACTTTCTCTTGTTTGGCGCTTAAGTACTCCAGCGCTTGCTGTTGCACCAAAAAGTATGCATTTGAATTCTGCAGGGACTTCCTCAGTTCTTCGGCTTCCTGTCGCATAACATCTGATCGATGTCTTTCAGCTTGAAGTTGAGAATCAAGAAGCCGAACTGATTCATGCAACGAGTTCGAAGAGCTGGTGCTAGCAGTGGTAGCCAGTAACTCGAACAGTACATCAAGACAGGACTTTGGGGTTGTCTTAGTGTCTTCAATATAGTTTTTATCAGCTTTCTTGGAGACCAACAGGGATGTCTCACTATCTTGAACCTTATCTGCATTACTTCCTTTACCATTGCATAACAGGGTACTCTTCTCCAATATTTTATCCGCGTTCTAAAAGAGAAACAAACAAACACATCTCAGGTTTACAATGTAGTATATGAAACTCATTTTGAGTTCACTAGTAAGGTGGACAGGATAACAGCATGAAACAAACATATATCTATGTAGTATGGTCACTATATGGTCTATATCATTCTAGTTTATGTTGCCAAATCAAGATAGATACAGTTCGAATCATATCTATTTAAGACAAAGCAGCATAAACAGAATATAAGTGTGGGAAACTACACAGCAATAACAACACTTGTAATGTGCATGGCATGAGAACATAACTGTTTATTCAATTGAAACTGAAATCAACATAGAGCAAGTTACAACATCAAACATCCAAACACGTTGAAGAAACAGGTTTAAAACATACCTGTTGCTCCATTGGAGTTTCAATTGCATCCTTCAAATTTGAAATTAGTTGGTATTAGTAAATACAGTGATGCAACAGCAAAGTAGTATGAACCATAACTATGGAACCTGACCTAAGAACAATTATTCTTCTGCTTTAAGCATTGACTTCAGGTTCGGAGTGGTGGTCCTCGTGATTTGGGCACTGCAGTTGCCTTACTAACTCCTCGTGTTTGGGTGCTCTATCGTGGAGACGGTGTTGTGTCAACGGGAATTGGGTGTCTATCTGCTGGGGTTGGGGTTAGAAGGGGTGTGGCTGGTTGTCTGTCCAACTGGGTAGGGGTACAATTTGCATGAGTGTGGGTTATGTGTGGTGGGGCTGGTTCTTGGGCAAGTACAACCGTGGTTCTATCTGCATCGACAGGTAGCACGATCTTTTCTGAAGACCGTGTTTTTACTCCCACAGATACTGCCATCACTCCCTCCAATTGAAATGGCTGATAAACAAGAAAAGTAATTGAATGTACAGACATTGTAAGATAGACAGGTGCAATGGAAAGTAGGGAAGAAAACGGGGCATGAAATAATTAACATTTATGTTGTCTAAGCAAACAGAATAGCAGGACATAATTTCACATATATGATGGTTAATTAAACAGGATAGCATGACACAATTTCACATGTGTGATGGCTAACTAAACAGGATAGAATGACATACTTCAAAATATGATGACTATGTAAACAGGATGACATGATATAACTATACGATGTGTCTATAAAGTGGTTGGCATGCCATAAATCACAAACATGCCATCGATGGAAACATGATGGCATGATATAATTCACGGATAGAATGACATAATTTAAAATATGATGACTATGTAAACAGGATGAGATGATATAACTATATTATGTCTTTAGAAAATGGGTTGGCATGCCATAATTCCGATACATGCTATCTATGTAAACATCATGGCATGACATAATTCAAATATATGATTTATATACTAAGGAAGTGAGTAGAGGGCAATCGCATATATGATGTGTCAACACAGGAGATGGCATTCAATATTGTGTATATGATGTAAAAACTAAGCATTGCAATACAACATATGCATTATATGAGTAATATAACCCTGCCAAGTTTGAGCATACACCTCAGGGGGATAATAGGACTGGTCATCTACCTCTGAATCCTCCTCTGAAGAGCTATCTGTAACCAGCAAGATATCTGCTTTAGCAGGTAGCATTGTCTGCCCTGAAGACCTTGTTTTCACTCCAGATTTCTCCATCACAATTCAAATGGCTGATGCACAGGAAGAGCAGTTGAATATACAAACATTGTCGACGAAAGCAATGAGAAATACAAAAAAAGGACGGCATGATATAATTCACATATATGACGCTTGCCTAAACAGCATGGTATTGCATAATTCACATACATAATGCCTTGCAACAAGATAACATTGCATAATTCACATATATAATGTCTTGCAACAAGATGGCATTGCATAATTCACATATATGGTAATTAGACACTAAACAGGTGGCATTCACACAAAGTATGTCTAAACTAAGCAAATGACATAGCAATGCAAGATAAGAGACGCACGATATGAGCAACATAACCCTGCCAAGTTAGGGCATGCACCTCGGGGGGGAATATGACTGGTCATCTGTCTCTGAATCCTGCTCTGAGGAGCTATCGGTAACCAGCAAGACATGCGCTTCATCAGATAGCATTGTCTGCTTTGAAGACCTTCTTTCCACTCCAGATTTTTCCATGACCGTGTCGAATGGCTGATGCACAAGAAGAGTAATTGAATGTACTAAAATTGTTGACAAATTTAACACGTAATAAAAAAATGATGACATGATATAATTGACATATAAGATGACTAGCTAACCAGGGTGGCATTGCAAAATTCACATATATGATGCCTGGCTAGACAAGATGGCATTGCATGATTCACATATACGATAAAGAAACTAAACAGATGGCATTGACACAAAGCATGTCTAAACTAAGAAGCTGACATCTTTAATATGCAAGGCACCATATGCATGATATTACCAACATCAGCATGCCAAGTTAGAGCGAAGACCTCATGGGGTAAATAGGAGTGGTTTTCTCCTTCTGAATCCCCCTCAGAACAGTTATTTTCCTCTTGATTATGATCCGAAATGGCTGGAGGGGGGGCTGCCTTTGCGCCCACGATGGAACAACGTCTGCATGAAATTGTATTGCCATGGAAGGCTCATCTCTTTTGCTCTACATGATCATTTCCATTGTGTAGAATAACTGGCATGCATAGGAATAAAACATAGTGAGATTATGTAAGGACTGCATGCACAAATCCAGAGTGATGGTAGCAAACTGTGGATAGACCCAAAACCAATGATAGCAGGCAGATAATAGCTTTAGTTAAAAATACAGATAATGGCTCCTTTAATGTTTGTTTGCAACCAACATGAAACTCATAGTAGACACCGGAGATTAACCAGATAGTAGACAGATAGTACTGATTGCTGCCCCAATATGTACCCCACAACCATTTAAAAACTCAAGTTTCAGCATTAGTTTGGACCTGACTCGGAGTCTAATAGGTGAACACGACGATAATGTAGCATGTCATCATATTAATCGACGCATAACATAAGCAAGCACGGAAGAGTGCGACCTCTCTTGCGGACCCATGTAGTCCTCAAGGTCATCTGCTCAGTTGATGATGGTAATGCAGTTGCCGTGGCTGCCGGCAGCGGGGAAGAAGATCTGAGGCGGTGAAAGACAGTCTGGAGAGTGGATCCCTGCTGTGGTGAACCCTTCCGTCGTTGGAGCAGCTGAGCTGGGGTGGAGCACAGCGCCGTAGGAGCAGGACAAACCACACAAGGTTTACTTTGACACATATCTATAAAAGAAGTAATTGAGTAATGGCTTGTTTGAATTTGAGGATTCTAACAATGCAGTGATAGGAAATAGACAGGAATATGATAGGAATGCACGTGCAAAACAGAGAATTTAAAAACACAGGATTTCTGCCAATCTGGGTGTTTGATTCACAACAATTGGAAGATCACAGGATGCAAAAAAGCGTGGTGAGATTAAGTCAAACCACAAGAAAATGTACGGTTATAATGCTATTATGCTACTATCTCTTAGTCTTGTGCTTGATGAATAGGAATATGAAAAGGAGGAGAAGTGGAAGTTAGAATTCCTACGGTTTTTCTTTCAAGGAGACACTAAAGGAACAAATCCTACAGTTTTCCTTTGCTCCATTCCTTTGCACCAAATTCATGAAAAGTAGTACCATAGGAAACTTTCCAATTCCAATGTTTTTCATTCACTTTTCCTTTCAAGCACTGGCGATTCTAGTAGGCAGGCTTGAGCAAGGAAAATCCTACACTAAAAAATGTTTTTGTGCTACTTCTATTACTTTGGACCCAGGCCACTACCATACTAGCTCAACTCCCAGGCCCATCGACAAATGGACAGCTCAAACGCGCAGAGATAAATAATGATGACAATCAAGAGAGTCCATCACGGATAGCTAAGTTGCCTAGTACCTCACTGCTTGTCATATAGTAGGATAAAATAATCATATTTTCCGTTTCTACGAGTGCTCAGTGGACAATATATATAACATGTAGAGTAAAAAAGAGATGCAACAAGTGTACAACCTCTTTGGCGAAGCCATGTCGATCTCAACGTGATTGGGTTGGTCGGTGAGGATGCTCCGGCTGACTAGGCTGTCAGAGGTGGGGAAGAAGATCTTAGGCGTCTGGAGATGGAGCCCGAGGTACTGCTCCGCTGTGATGGAGGGTTTCTTCATTGGAGCAGCTCCGGTGAATAGTACGACGCCGAGGCTGAAGTAGGACAAGAGAGACAACGAACAACATTAACCTAAGTGGAATTCTAATAGCATCTCCAATACGTAATGTAAAATACATAACCACAAAGTGCTAGATGTAAAATACATCAGCCGCTCATCTCTGAACTTAACCGTCGAAACTGAATTTAACTGTCGAAACTGAACTTAACTGTTGAAACTGAACTAAACTGTCGAAACTAAATTTTGCTGTCAAAACTGAACGCACTAGGAAGGTGAGGCTACACGTCGGTTGACTGACTTTTTCATCTCTGGTCAGTCGATTTTGCAGCCGTTGGATACGAAATCAAGGGCCTGCGGTTCATCTTCAACCTCCACCCCCTGAGCCGCCAGCCACCACCGGCCAAACAGCAGCCCCCCGCCGCCCGCGGCCGGCGGTGCACCGCCCCTCCTGCCCCAAAAACACTCCCCACCGCCAGTCCACCGCCGCCCCGGCCATCCCTCTAGCCCCCCCCCCCCCCCCCCGTGGTGAGCTTTTTTCTCCGGCGATCCCCACGCCACCGCCCCGCCAATGCCCCGCCACCGACGGCGACCACCGCCCCCATCCTGAACCCTAAGATAGATAGTGGGGTACCTCCTTGCTGCGGATGGTTCTTCCTTCACCCTGGCGAGCCCTCCCACCCCCTGAAAAACGACTGACCCAAAAGTCGATTCACTCGACTAAAGTGTAGCTAAATTGGAGCAGCATCGCAAGCAAGAGCAAGAGCGAGAGCAGCAGCGCGAGCAAGAGCAATAGCAAGAGCAGACCAGGTAGGGGACCGAGAGCAAGAGTAGAGCAGCAGCGTGAGCAAGAGCTAAAGCAGCAGCAGCTCCTACTGATGTGGACATCGCCGTCCTGGGAGCGACGCCGTGGAGGAAGTGGCCAGCGATGCCGCCGTGGATGGAGCCGCACCGTGTCGGCTCGGGACAGAGCACCAGCAGCACCGTGAGATCGAATCAAGAAGAAAATGCAGCGATTAGTGTACAACCTCTTTGGTGGCGCCGATTAGGCCGCAGCTTCACCCGAGGAAACGGTGATGATGATGCTCTTCCGGTGGTGTAGGTGCAGACGGCAGTGTGGGAATGGAGGTGGCGCGAAAGACGAGGGGAACGTCGGGGAGGGGTGGCTGAACCGGCGGGACGATGAGATCGACGACGGATCCTCATCCAGTACGATGGATGAGGGACGTCGAAGTGTGGCTGTGAACAACGTCGTCGGGGAAGAGGCTCCGGCTGGGTGGCCGACGGAGCAGGGTGTGGGGTTTCGTCGCGGGTTTTCGCGGCCTCGGTGTACGAATGGGTGGGCGGATGGGATGGCAGTGCGGAACCATGGCTTAGAGACGCGCTTGTCCCACATGTGGGGTAAGTTACGAAAGTACCCCCACCGATTTGAGGCGGTTCTTTCAGTTCAGGGGTACCACAGGCATTTCGTGTGTCGGGATTTCACAGGAGGTGGGAGTTTTCCCGCGCGTTGTAATTTCGGAATAGCAAGGTGCGGGTTGAGATGGAGGGAGTTGTCGGAGCACAACAAGACAAAGATATATCATAAATATTTCGGGCTAACAAGGCGCGGGTTGAAGAGGCGGGAGTTTCGCAGTACGATAGATAGAGACGCTAGCTTGAATTTTCGGCATAACAAGGCACGGATTGAAATTTCGGAAGAACAAGCTTAACGTGTACCCAAAAAAAAGAAAATTTGCACCTCAACACGCACAACACACACACAAACACCATTTAGACTAGAGTAAGGTACACGTGCATCGCACGCATGAGATTTGGCAACCAAATTATGAATAAATACCACATTATAGCATGCAAGCTTTGAGTCATATATGCATGATGTAGATGTTCGTTTAATTCTTATAGTTCATTTCATTCAAAATCATCTAGTTTTTATAAGAAAGCTAATCTATTTTAAGATTCATGGAATTGTGCGTCGTAAGACATAAAGTAAAAACAAATAATGGCAAATCATGTAGAAAAACAAATAAAGTAATAAGACATAAAGAAGTGCTTGTGTTTTGATGTTTGTGCATTATGCTTAAGTTCAACCATGGAGTCTTCTAGATTATACATGTGGCGAAATCTGGTGGAATCTAGATGATATCCAGCGGCCAGTAGTTCTCAAATTTGCCATCTTTGGACCATCGGATTCGCCTCATCCAACGACCATCTTTCAAAGTTAAAGTTACCCGCACACAATATAGGGGTATAGATATAGATATGTGATGCGAAAGCCGCCCATCATCTCCAATTAGAATAGTGTGTCCATGCATGGATGCGACATGGCCAAATGATGTCTGCCATCGGTATCTCAAATTCAAATCAGTCTGACCTTGTTCAATGTGTATACATTACAACATGCTCGTTTCCAAACCACACCGCGTAGATCTCTGTTATATTCATGCATGCATGGGTTTCAAACATCAGGATCTCTTATTCAAATATTTGAATTCAACTTTACATTGATTATGACCTCACCTATTCTTTTACACCCACACAGTAGTCTTCTCTTTATAATTGTACCACTAACTTTCTCTCGTGCATGCATGCACACACACTACCAGTCGGCATTATCCATCGCACGCATGCAATCTTTTTCTTTAGGTCGGTCTCCCATGAAGGCACACACCCACACACATCCCCCTCTCCATCATATCGGGCATTCTTTATCTCTCACGCGTGCATGCGCAATGATCGATGTTCCTCTATGTATGTGTGTATATAGCTAGGTCTTTCATAGTTTTCCACACAAACCGATCAATCGATATATCCAGTGAGGTCTCACCCTCTTTCCCACGTCGACATCGATCAATCTATACCTCTCTATATAGGATTAACATATATAGCTAATACACCCACATTAATTATATATCCAGTGGTGAAGACAGGGGGCAGTAAGGGCCCTGCCCCCCTCCCCCCTAACATCACTATATATCGAGGCTAATATGAATGTGATCATTAGACAATTGCTGCTAAAATGGTTTAAGTTCATGAATTGACCCTCCTCGTAAAGGATTAGCAATGCTTGGCCCCCTAGCTCATTTATTTTTCATGGCTCCGCCAATGCGCAACAACACACGTGTTCGCCCCCACCTCTCTCTAAATATCGATCTCGTACTTGTGCATTCCTTCATAGTCTCCCTCCACTCGGCCCCTCGCACCATCTTCTAGCCCCCCACCGGATTTTGCCACATATACAATCTAGCGGACTCCATGGTTGAACTTAAGCATAGTGCACAAACCTCAAAACAAAAGTGGTTCTCTTTTGTTCTAGAATCTTCCGTATCATAACTGCCCAAACTTTTTTCTAGTTGAATTTCCATTATTTGTTTTTACTTTATTCTTTACAATGCACAATTCCATGAATCCTAAAATAGATTAAGGGATTCTTTGATTCAAAGGATTCTCAAAGGAATTTTGGAGGATTCTAATCATTAGGAATTTTTCATATCTTGGTTGTTTGATACGTAGGATTGTAAACCATAGGAATTTTTCCATATGATTCATTTGCACTAGATTTCATAGGAAACATCCCATCCACTCAAACCTCTTTCAAAGAATTCTGTGTTTTTTCTATGCACAATCAAACACTCGTACAATCCTGTAGGATTCAAGACGACATTCCACTATAATCCCATGTTTTTCCTATTCCCGCGTTCTTAGCTTTTTTATAAAAACTAATTGATTTTTATTGAGATGAACTATAAGAATTAAACGAAGGGCTACATCAGGCATATATGACTCAGAGCTTAGATGCTATAGTGTGGTATTTATTCATAATTTGGTTGCAAAATCTGATGCGTGCAATGCACGTGTACCTTACTAGTACTTCGAGTATGTGCAAAACACGTAAATTAGAATACCAATGGCACGTGATACGTCTCCAACGTATCTATAATTTTTGATTGCTCCATGCTATATTATCTACTGTTTTGGACTATATTGGGCTTTAGTTTCCACTTTTATATTATTTTTGGGACTAACCTATTAACAGGAGGCCCAGCCCAGAATTGATTTTTTTGCCTATTTCAGTGTTTCGGAGAAACAGAATATCAAGCGGAGTCCAAACGGAATAAAATCTTTGGGAACGTGATTTTCTCACCGAACGTGATCCAGGAGACTTGGACCCTGCTCGAAGGAACAAAAGAGGCGGTCACGAGGGTGGGGGCACCCCCTCCTACGGCACGCCCCCTGCCTCGTGGGCCCCTCGTTGCTCCTCCGGCGTACTTCTTCCTCCTATATATACACACGTACCCCCAAACGATCAGAACAGCAGCCAAAAACCTAATTACACCGCCACAAATTTCTGTATCCACGAGATCCCATCTTGGGGTCTGTTCCGGAGCTCCGCCGGAAGAGGGCCGTCATCACGGAGGGCTTCTACATCATCCTAGCCCCTCCGATGAAGTGTGAGTAGTTTACCTCAGACCTTCGGGTCCATAGTTAGTAGCTAGATGGCTTCTTCTCTCTCTTTGAATCTCAATACAAAGTTCTCCCCCTCTCTCGTGGAGATCTATTCGATGTAATCTTCTTTTTGCGGTGTGTTTGTTGAGATCGATGAATTGTGGGTTTATGATCAAGACT
This sequence comes from Triticum urartu, assembly GCF_056163025.1. Lineage (NCBI taxonomy): Eukaryota > Viridiplantae > Streptophyta > Magnoliopsida > Poales > Poaceae > Triticum > Triticum urartu. Next base: position 592,597,989 of record NC_141879.1, on the reverse strand, counting down.
ATCTATGAATAATATTTGAATCTTCTCTGAATTCTTTTATGTATGATTGGTTATCTTTGCAAGTCTCTTCGAATTATCCGTTTGGTTTGGCCAACTAGATTGGTAGTTCTCGCCATGGGAGAAGTGCTTAGCTTTGGGTTCGATCTTGCGGTGTCCTTTCCCAGTGACAGAAGGGGCAGCAAGGCACGTATTGCATCGTTGCCATCGAGGATAACAAGATGGGGTTTATTTCATATTGCATGAATTTATCTCTCTACATCATGTCATCTTGGTTAAAGCGTTACTCTGTTTTTAACTTAATACTCTAGATGCATGCTGGATACCGGTCGATGAGTGGAGTAATAGTAGTAGATGCAGAATCGTTTTGGTCTACTTGTCATGGACGTGATGCCTATATACATGATCATGCCTAGATATTATCATAATTATGCTCAATTCTGTCAATTGCTCAACATTAATTTGTTCACCCATCGTAGAATACTTATGCTCTTGAGAGAAGCCACTAGTGAAACCTATGGCCCCCGGGTCTATTCTCATCATATCAATCTCCATCACTTTAATATTGTTCTTCTATTTACTTTGCCTTTACTTTTTACTTTGCATCTTTATATCAAAAATACCAAAAATATTCTATCTATCAGATCTCACTCTCGTAAGTGACCGTGAAGGGCTTGACAACCCCTAATCGCGTTGGTTGCGAGTAGCTATCGTTTTGTGCAGGTACGAGGGACTTGAGCGTGGCCTCCTACTGGATTGATACCTTGGTTCTCAAAAACTGAGGGAAATACTTACACTACTCTGCTGCATCATCCCTTCCTCTTCGGGGAAAACCAACACAAGCTCAAGACGTAGCAAGAAGGATTTCTGGCGCCATTGCTGGGGAGTCTGCGCAAAAGTCAATATACCAAGTACCCATCACAATCCCTATCTCTCGCATTACATTATTTGCCATTTGCCTCTAGTTTTCCTCTCCCCCCCCCCAGTTCACCCTTGCCGTTTTATTCGCCCTCTCTCTCTCTATCCTCCCTCTCTGTTTGCCTCTTTTTGCCCGTTTTCCCTTGTTTGCTCGTGTGCTAGATTGCTTGTTTGTCGTGATGGCTAAAGATACTACTAAATCGTGTGACTTCACCAATACCAATAATAATGATTTCCTTAGCACTCCGGTTGCTCCTCTTACCGATGCTGAATCTTGTCAAATTAATACTGCTTTGTTGAATCTTGTTATGAAAGATCAATTCGCCGGCCTTCCCAGTGAAGATGCTGATTTGAATAGCTTCGTTGATTTATGTGATATGCAAAAGAAAAAAGATGTCAATAATGATGTCATTAAATTGAAGCTATTTCCTTTTTTGCTTAGAAATCGTGCTAAATCTTGGTTTTCGTCTTTGCCTAAGAATAGTATTGATTCATGGAACAAGTGCAAAGATGCTTTTCTCTCTAAGTATTTTCCTCCCGCTAAGATCATCTCTCTTAGAAACGATATTATGAACTTTAAACAACTTGATCATGAACATGTTGCACAAGCTTGGGAGAGAATGAAATTAATGATACGTAATTGCCCTACTCATGGTTTGAATTTGTGGATGATTATACAGAATTTTTATGCCGGATTGAATTTTTCTTCTAGAAATCTTTTAGATTCAGCCGCGGGAGGCACTTTTATGGAAATCACTTTAGGAGATGCTACTAAACTCCTAGATAATATTATGGTTAATTATTCTCAATGGCACACTGAAAGATCATCTAATAAAAAGTGCATGCGATAGAAGAAATTAATGTGTTGAGTGGAAAGATGGACGAACTTATGAAATTATTTGCTACTAAGAGTGTTTCTTCTGATCCTAATGATATGCCTTTGTCTACTTTGATTGAGAATAACAATGAATCTATGGATGTGAATTTTGTTGGTAGGAATAATTTTGGTAACAATGCTTATAGAGGGAATTTTAATCCTGGGCCATATCCTAGTAATCCTTCTAATAATTATGGGAATTCCTACAATAACTCTTATGGAAATTATAATAAGATGCCCTCTGATTTTGAATCTAATATTAAAGAATTTATTTCTTCGCAAAAGAATTTTAATGCTATGATTGAAGAAAAATTGCTTAAGATTGATGATTTGGCTAGGAACATTGATAGAATTGCTCTTGATGTTGATGCTTTAAAACTTAGATCTATTCCACCTATGCATGATATCAATGAGTCTCTAAAAGCCATGAGAATTTCAATTGATGAGTGTAAAGAAAGAAGCGCTAGGATGCGTGCTTCCAAAGATGACTTTATTAAAGCGTGTTCTTCCAATTCCTATGAAATCAAGATGAAGATCTAAAAGTTATTAATGTGTCTCCAATTAAATCTTTATTTTGCAATATGAATCTTGATGAAACTGAATATGATCTTCCTTTACCTAGAAGACGTTCTAAAAATTCGGAGTATTTAGATCTTAATGATGATATTGACGAAAGTGGGATTGAAAGAAATAAAAATCTAGATGTTGCTAAACCCACTATATTGGATTTAAAGGAAATTAATTATGAAAGTTGCTCTTTAATTGATTGTATTTCCTTGTTGCAATCCGTGCTAAATTCTCCACATGCTTATAGTCGAAATAAAGCCTTCACCGATCATATTGTTGATGCCTTGATGCAATCTTATGAAGAAAAACTTGAGTTGAAAGTTTCTATCCCTAGAAAACTCTATGATGAGTGGGAACCAACTATTAAAATTAAAATTAAAGATTATGAGTTTTATGCTTTGTGTGATTTGGGTGCTAGTGTCTCTACTATTCCCAAGACTTTGTGTGATTTACTAGATTTTCGTAATTTTGATGATTGCTCTCTAAACTTGCACCTTGCGGATTCCACTATTAAGAAACCTATGGGAAGAATTAATGATGTTATTATTGTTGAAAATAGGAATTATGTGGCCGTAGATTTCATTGTTCTTGATATAGATTGCAATCCTTCTTGCCCTATTATTCTTGGTAGACCTTTCCTTAGAACAGTTGGTGCGATTATTGATATGAAGGAAGGGAATATTAGATTTCAATTTCCATTAAAAAAGGGTATGGAACACTTTATAAGAAAGAAAATAAAATTACCATATGAAACTATCATGAGAGCCACATATGGATTGCCTACCAAAGATGGTAATACCTAGATCTATCTTTGCTTGTTATGCCTAGCTAGGGGCGTTAAACGATAGCGCTTGTTGGGAGGAAACCCAATTTTATTTTTATTCATTTCTTTTGCTCCTGTTTAGTAATAAATAAATTATCTAGCCTCTGTTTTGGTTGTGTTTTTTGTGTTTAATTAGTGTTTGTGCCAAGTAGAACCGTTGGGAAGACTTGGGGAAAGTCTTGTTGAACTTGCTGTAAAAAACAGAAACTTTAGCGCTCGAGAGAACTGCTACCATTTTTATTTGAAGAGTGATATTTAGTTAATTATTTTTACAGATGATTAATAGATAAATTCCTCACGTCCAGTAATTTATTTTAGAATTTTTGGGGTTCCAGATCTTGCGCTAGCTACAGATTACTACAGAATGTTCTGTTTTTGACAGATTCTGTTTTTCGTGTGTTGTTTGCTTATTTTGATGAATTTATGGCTAGTAAAATAGTTTATAATCCATAGAGAATTTGGAATACAGTAGGTTTAACACCAATATAAATAAAGAATGAGTTCATTACAGTACCTTGAAGTGGTCTTTTGTTTTCTTTCGCTAACGGAGCTCACGAGTTTTCTATTTTGAGTTTTGTGTTGTGAAGTTTTCATGTTTTGGGTAAGAATTTGATGGATTATGGAACAAAGCTTGGGGATGCCCATGGCACCCCCAAGATAATCCAAGGACACCGAAAAGTCAAAGCTTGGGGATGACCCGGAAGGCATCCCCTCTTTCGTCCACTTCCATCGGTAACTTTACTTGGAGCTATATTTTTATTCACCAACATGATATGTGTTTTGCTTGGAGCGTCTTGTATTATTTGTGTCTTTGTTTGTTAGTACGCCACAATCATCCTTTCTGTACACACCTTTTGAGAGAGCCATACATGAATTAAAATTTGATAGAATACTCTATGTGCTTCACTTATATCTTTTGAGCTAAGTAGTTTTGCTCTATGTGCTTCACTTATATCTTTTGAGCGTTATAATTTTGCTCTATATGCTTCACTTATATCTTTTGAGCTAAGTAATTTTTCTCTATGTGCTTCACTTAGATCTTTTAGAGCACGGTGGTCGATTTGTTTTAAAGAAACTATTGATCTCTCATGCTTCACTTAAATTATTTTGATAGTCTCTTAATAGCATGGTAATTTTCTTAATAATAATATGCTTGGTATTCAAGATTTGTGAAACTTTCTTTTGAGTGTGTTGAATACTAAGAAAAGATTGAAGCATGATAATTGTTTTGAGATATGGAGGTGATAATGTTAAAGTCATGCTAGTGGAGTAGTTGTGAATTTAAAGAATACTTGTGTTGAAGTTTGTGATTCCCGTAGCATGCACGTATGGTGAACCGTTATGTGATGAAGTTGGAGCATGATTTATTTATTGATTGTCTTCCTTATGAGTGGCGGTCGGGGACGAGCGATGGTCTTTTCCTACCAATCTATCCCCCTAGGAGCATGCGCGTAGTACTTTGCTTTGATAACTTCTAGATTTTTGCAATAAGTATATGAGTTCTTTATGACTAATGTTGAGTCCATGGATCATACGCACTCTCACCCTTCCACCCTGATAGCCTCTCCAATACCGCGCAACTTTCACCGGTATAATACACCTACCATATACCTTCCTCAAAATAACCACCATACACTACTAGGGAAAAGCCTAGCAGTAGCGCGGGTTTTGGGTGTATCAGTAGTGCGGGTGCCCGCGCTACTGATATGGCGCCACAGCTAACTTGTAGTAGTAGCGCGTGTTGACACACATTACTGCTATACATGGTTAGCTGTAGCGTGTCTTGCAAACAGCGCTACTGCTAATTAGCTGTAGCGGGTCTTATACCCCGCGCTACTACTATTACTTTTGAAAACAAAAAATCTCGATCCCGTGCGTGCTGTCAATGGCAACAATGGTAAGATCTAGCGATGATTGGCGTCGCTGGAGGCATGAACGGATAGCGGAAGACCAAATCCAGCAGTGGCTATTGGAGAGGGCCCATTTCTATGGCAGAGCCAGGCCGCGGTGTGGGGCTCCTCTTCCCGACCAAGCCAGATAGCTCCGGGTCGTCCATGGCGACGACCTGCATGGGCATGGACATGGGAGGGTGAGACAAACCAGAGGGAGAGAGAGAAATGGAAAACCGAGGGAGAGAGGAAGGTGATGTAGGGAGCAGCGGAGCTAGTCACCGATGGCGAGGTGCTCCGGTGTGGTGGCATGGGGCGGCGGCCTCCTAGACGTCGGTGGAAGAACGGCGAGCTCCTAGACGCCGGTGGCGCGAGGCGGCGGCCTCTTTCGGCGCCATGGAGGAGGATGGGTGCATGGGCAAGAGGTCCATGTGAGAGCGTATGGAAAGTGAGAGGAGAGAGTGGTGGAAGAGAGGAGGTATTTGGGGGAGGAGATGGGGATTCGGCCGAGGATATGGCGACTTCACCTACCTCGTACTTAGTAGTAGCGAGGGGTATAAAACCACGCTACTACTATCAACTTAGTAGTAGCGTGGGTTTATACCCCTCGCTACTACTATGGCGTGTGTCGGGGGGCACCATAGAGACCGCTTAGTAGTAGCAAGGGTTAAAACCCCGCGCTACTACTATCAACTTAGTAGTAGCGAGGGTTAAAAACCAGCGCTACTGCTAATTAGCAGTAGCGCTTCTTTTTGTGTCGCACTGCTGCTAAGATTCTGTGTATAAGGTTGTCCCTAGTAGTGATACCTACCTATTATGGCATTTCCATAGCCATTCCGAGATATATTGCCATGCAATTTTCCATCATCTAGTTCATCATGACACTTCCATCATTGTCATATTGCTTAGCATGATCATGTAGTTGACATAGTATTTGTGGCAAAGCCACCGTTCATAATTTTCATACTTGTCACTCTTGATTCATTGCATATCCCGGTACACCGCCGAAGGCATTCATATAAAGTCATATTTTGTTCTAAGTATCGAGTTGTAACTGTTGAGTTGTAAGAAAAATAAAAGTGTGATGATCATCATTATTAGAGCATTGTCCCAGTGAGGAAAGAATGATGGAGACTATGATTCCCCAACAAGTCGGGATGAGACTCCGGACGAAAAAAAAGAGGCCAAAGAAGCCCAAATAAAAAAGGAGAAAGGCCATAAAAAAGGGAGAAAGGCCATAAAAAAATATATATATAATAAAAAAATGAGAGAAAAAGAGAGAAGGGACAATGTTACTATCCTTTTACCACACATGTTCTTCAAAGTAGCACCATGATCTTCATAGTAGAGAGTCTCTCATGTTATCGCTTTCATATACTAGTGGGAATTTTACATTATAGAACTTGGCTTGTATATTCCAATGATGGGCTTCCTCAGATGGCCCTAGGTCTTCATGAGCAAGCAAGTTTGATGCACACCCACTTAGTTTCTTTTTGAGCTTTCATATACTTATAGCTCTAGTGCGTCCGTTGCATGGCAATCCCTACTCACTCACATTGATATCTATTGATGGGCATCTCCATAGCCCATTGATACGCCTAGTTGATGTGGGACTATCTTCTCCTTTTTGTCTTCTCCACAACCACCATTCTATTCCACCTATAGTGCTATATCCATGGCCCACGCTCATGTATTGCGTGAAGATTGAAAAAGTTTTGAAAAAGTTAGAGTATGAAACAATTGCTTGGCTTGTCATCGAGGTTGTGCATGATTTAAATAGTTTGTGTGGTGAAGATAGAGCATAGCCAGACTATATGATTTTGTAGGGATAACTTTCTTTGGCCATGTTATTTTGAGAAGACATAATTGCTTTGTTAGTATGCTTGAAGTATTATTATTTTTTATGTCAATATAAACTTTTGTCTTGAATCTTTCTAATCTGAATATTCATACCACAATTAAGAAGATTTACATTGAAATTATGCCAAGTAGCACTCCGCATCAAAAATTCTCTTTTTATCATTTACCTACTCAAGGACGAGCAGGAATTAAGCTTGAGGATGCCTGATACGTCTCCAACGTATCTATAATTTTTGATTGCTCCATGATATATTATCTACTGTTTTGGACTATATTGGGCTTTATTTTCCACTTTTATATTATTTTTGGGACTAACCTATTAACCGGAGGCCAGCCCATAATTGCTGGATTTTTTTCCTATTTCAGTGTTTCGGAGAAACAGAATATCAAATGAAGTCCAAACGGAAAAAAATCTTCGGGAACGTGATTTTCTCACCGAACATGATCCAGGAGACTTGGACCCTGCTCCAAGGAACAAAAGAGGCGGTCACGAGGGTGGGGGGTGCCGCCACCCTAGGGCGCGCCCCCTTGCCTCGTGGGCCCCTCGTTGCTTCTCCGGCGTACTTCTTCCTCCTATATATACACACGTACCCCCAAACGATCAGAACAGGAGCCAAAAACCTAATTACACCGCCAGAACTTTCTGTATCCACGAGATCCCATCTTGGTGCCTGTTCCGGAGCTGCGCCGGAAGAGGGCTGTCATCACAGAGGGCTTCTACATCATCCTAGCCCCTCCGATGAAGTGTGAGTAGTTTACCTCAGACCTTCGGGTCCATAGTTAGTAGCTAGATGGCTTCTTCTCTCTCTTTGAATCTCAATACAAAGTTCTCCCCCTCTCTCGTGGAGATCTATTCGATGTAATCTTCTTTTTGCGGTGTGTTTGTTGAGATCGATGAATTGTGGGTTTATGATCAAGACTATCTATGAATAATATTTGAATCTTCTCTGAATTCTTTTATGTATGATTGGTTATCTTTGCAAGTCTCTTCGAATTATCCGTTTGGTTTGGCCAACTAGATTGGTAGTTCTTGCCATGGGAGAAGTGCTTAGCTTTGGGTTCGATCTTGTGGTGTCCTTTCATAGTGACAGAAGGGGCAGCAAGGCACGTATTGCACCGTTGCCATCGAGGATAACAAGATGGGGTTTATTTCATATTGCATGAATTTATCTCTCTACATCATGTCATCTTGCTTAAAGCGTTACTATGTTTTTAACTTAATACTCTAGATGCATGCTGGTTAGCGGTCGATGAGTGGAGTAATAGTAGTAGATGCAGAATCATTTCGGTCTACTTGTCACGGACGTGATGCCTATATACATGATCATGCCGAGATATTGTCATAATTATGCTCAATTCTGTCAATTGCTCAACAGTAATTTGGTCACCCATCATAGAATACTTATGCTCTTGAGAGAAGCCACTAGTGAAACCTATGGCGCCCGGGTCTATTCTCATCATATCAATCTCCATCACTTTAATATTGTTTTGCTATTTACTTTGCCTTTACTTTTTACTTTGCATCTTTATATCAAAAATACCAAAAATATTCTATCTATCAGATCTCACTGTTGTAAGTGACTGTGAAAGGCTTGACAACCCCTAATTGCGTTGGTTGCGAGTAGCTATCATTTTGTGCAGGTACGAGGGACTTGAGCGTGGCCTCCTACTGGATTGGTACCTTGGTTCTCAAAAACTGAGGGAAATACTTACGCTACTCTGTTGCATCATCCCTTCCTCTTCGGGGAAAACCAACGCAAGCTCAAGACGTAGCAGCACGCTACACAGTGTCTCTCTTACTGTTCATGAAGCCACATGGCACATGTGGAGGTGTTTTCGCGACCTCCTTGCGTGGATTGATCACAATGACATGCTGCTAGTTGCAGAAGAATGTACTTGTCCTCCCTGAGCCATACTGGCGGTACATGCACGAAGCGAAGATGTGCATGCACGCCACGCATGCACTCATTCCGTCGCACGCACACGCGGGTACACGGGCGGACGCAATTTTGTACCAAGATCCACCCCATATGATAATTTAACGTGTGTAAAGTCGTTCACTTCATTGATGGTCAATTAATACAGCGCATGCAAATTGAGTGGACGTGAGGGCGGAAGAAAGACATTATTACTCCACTGCGCGCATGCGAGTAGTTAAATCGTGGGTTGCTGGTAGTACTTCCATTGGTCTCCTTCGAATTTTGTGCCAATTTTTGACAGTAACATAATATTTACGCATTTGAGTAGTGTAGTACTTGAAATTTATGTTCCGCTAAACTCATCGGGAGCAGTTTCGGGCCTCGAAACCAAAACCATCAATTAATCTTTACCTTGTTCCTATCACATTCGAAAGCCTGCTCACATCTACTAGTACGTACCAAACCTGAACGTGTTCCCACTATGCAGGTATTAGTACTAGTGCTTGTACTTAGGTTATAAAAAGGGGAACTACCTAACCAAAAATTAATCTACCTTTCCTCCTCATAAGTGCTTCTTTTTCGTCCGTCGTTGCCATGGCCGGTGAGCAGAGCTCTAGATCGAGAACTACTCGTTACTAGGGAGCGGCAACCAAGGCTGCGGAAAAAAAAGAGGGCTCGCCACCACGTAGAGACCTCGAAAGATCTCTCACGGGTAGGCGATGGTTCCCAAGAGCAACCTAGCCGCGGAGGCGAACATGCCGAGCCGGCGGAGCTGGAGTCGTTATCCCTCGACGGCATGCCCGATCAGCTTAACAAGCACCTCAATAAGCAGAAGGAGTTCATCCAAGGCTTGATGGAGTTGCTGAAGGAGAGCCTCGACGACATGCCCGCTGAGCTCAATCAGCAGGGGGAGTTGACCGCCGGCTTGGTGATGCTGCTGAAGAAGAGCATTGCCTCGGAGAAGAAGGCGACCGGCGAAATCCTGCGACTTTAGGAGGACAAGGTGAAGCTCTCCCACGAGATCGACCTGTTGAAGGAGAAGAATGCCGGCTGGAAGAAGCAGCATGAGAATAGTAGTTCCTCGATGCAGGTGCTGTAGGCCCTCGTCATGGCACAGAAGGAGGAGTTGGCGAAGCTCTGCATCGAGCACCCGGCTGCTGTCAAGGTACGTAATGCGGCTGTGGAACAGATGATGAAGGCTCGCGTTGAGAAATCCCGCGTCATGGACAGAATGAAGAAGATGACGGAGGAGACGTGCAAGGAGATGGAGGTCATGGGGGCGATGAAGAAGCAGTTACGACTCCGCGGCGAATTAGATCATTTGGGGTGATAATCTTCCTTCTTCTTTTGCTCCTGTGTTTTATCTTTTGCTTCGGGTGTTTCGCCGCACGTGTCACGTTCTCTGCGAGGCATGAATAGAACAATGGTTTTTTTTGAGGGAACGAATAGAACAATGCCAACAATGAGATGACTAGCAAATTAGATCATTTTTATCGCCATATGGCACTGGGTATACCGCACGGTTCTTTGCTCCTCCTCGATCAGGTCGTCGGCGCATTTATACGAGCAGTCAAATCACAAGGCCCCGCCTTCCAGCAGTAATGAGCCGTCAAATCACAAAGGCCCTCACCTCTCGCGAAACCGACCAAGCTAGACTGCCCCGCCCTCTAGCCTTTTAAAAAATGTATACTTTGGTACAACAGTAGTATCGATGGATTGCGCCATGGAGCAAAACATGAAATTAAAAAAAAGGTGGTACATATAGAGAGCGCTCGTCGCCAAATTATGCATGTAGTACTATTAAAAAGGCTAGTCACAATAATGGTGTCCAGCACAACCCACCCCTCAAATAAAACTAAGAGTGTGCTTGGATACGTTTTAGTCCCATGACTAAAAGTAGTGGGACTAAAACATGCTAGCATCACCCATGCTTGGATCCAAATACTAGAAAGGCTAAAATCAAGTTAATGAGCATTTATTATCCTCCAAACCCTCCAATCCAGAACTCGCATGTGTTAAAGGAGAGGAGTTAAATGAGTAGAGAGAGGACCAATCCACATTTTAGTAGGGGTACCCCTGACTAAAAATTGTTAGTCTCAAGACTAGTTTTAGCCACTACTAGGAAAAAGCCTACTAATGGCGCACAAGTTTTGCCTACTAATGGCGCACTGCTGGTGCGCCATTAGTATCACGCCACTAGTATTTCTTACTAATGGTGCACCACCGGTGCGCCATTAGTATCTGGTATACTAATGGCGCACCAAGCAGTGCGCCATTAGTATGCCTCCCAGGGGGCCATATTTAACCATGTGCTTTGGCATACTAATGGCGCACTGTTGGGTGATGCGCCATTAGTGTGATTATAACAGTGCGCCATTAGTGTCTTGTGTGGTGCGCCACTAGTATGAATATTAGGGATTTTGTTTTCATTTCTGATATTTTCACAGGTTAAAAAATATTAGAGATAACATACAACACAGATCTGCTTAGCTTACATCCAGGGGGCCATATGTAACGATGTTACCTGCGTCCACCAGATCATATCCAACACACAAGTTTCATCATATATACATACATAGCCAACACATAGTTCCATCGTTACATATTACAAAAGTTTCACAATGTTCATTCAACACCATTATCCATCAATTCACAAAAGTTTCACATTGATACAAAATAAAAACACAAATGGAAAAGAAGCACTCCATCCATGCAAGCTTCTGTGAATTAAATCAAATCTGCAAAATGATAAACAAGAAGTTAGAAGAAGAAGAAGAAGAGAAGAAGAAGAAGACTAGAAGAAGAATAAGAAGAAGAATAAGAAGAATAAGAAGAAGACTATAAGCTTATTATGTAAACTTGATCATTTTGTGCTAACATAAGTAATTTTGGAGCTAACCTATAGGAAACTAAGTATATTAGAGATAAATAGGTAACTAAGAATATATATATATATATCATTTTGGAGATCTGACATACCTGACATAGTTCAGTTCCCATTGTTCTTCTCCTTCTCCTTCCTCAGCCTGATGCGCCAAGAGCGGCGAGGCGGTGGAGGCAGCTGTGGGATGTAGTCTTCTACCACAATTGGCATGGTCATGTCGCCCAGCTGTGGGATCGCCGGCGCCACCCTCAGCCACCACCATCTCTTGCCCATGGTCAGCCACCACCATCTCTTGCCCATGGTCAGCCACCACCATCTCTTTCCCATGGTCAGCCACCACCATCTCTTGCACCTGGTCAGCCACCACCATCTCTTGCCCTTGGTCAGCCACCACCAGCGCTAGGTCATCCTCAGCCTGATGCCCATCGTCATCCTGCAGCTCCTCATCCCCACTCTGCTCCTCTTCTCCCCCACTCCAGTCCGGATCATCCTTCTTGTTGTCTTCGCTGCTGCCAGAATCGCTGCTGCTTTCGCTAAGGCCAGAATCGATGTTGCTTTTGCTACAGCCATAATCGCTACTGCTTTGGCTGTAGCCAGTGTCGCTGCTGCTGCTCTCATTGCCTGTCCAAATGCAACAATGACTGTTAACAATCGATGTGAGACAAAGCCAAATATGGAGGAATAAGAAGAGGCAGAACGCACTGGCATCTTCGTCTTTAGCATAGCGCATGCGACACATAGTCTTGTTGAAAACCTTCACGATGAGCATTGTGGCGTCATTGTCGTACCTCAAGAGAAGAAAGTACCCGGTCCGCAGGTCGTAGGCACTGTAGAACTTCTCCCAGCCACGGCATAGGTACATGTGGCCCTCCTCGATCACCAACTCCATGTCCCACAGCCTACGAACCCCGCTGCCGGCCTGTCGGAGCTTCACATTATCTGGCGGATCTTCACCCAGCATCTTCATAAAAGCGTCAGGCAGCCTCTGCAATTTGGGACAAGGAGTGATGTAGCAAACAACAGAGTTATCATAATGAGATGGGTGAAGGGGAGATCTCTCGTTTTATATACCTGCCTCGTGGCTGATACTGAAGAAGGAAGTATGATAGTGAAGAACTCGAAAGCATCCAACTCGTACTCCGGTGAGGCAGAGTGGCGGTGGCTGCTTCCCCCCATCTCTGATAAGCAGCAGAAGAGACCAATTAGTACCCTTACAACATTATAGCAGCATAAATTTTGAGCAGAAGATAATCAACATTAGTCGCAAGTACCCCATATGTCCTATTTTTAGCAAAGTCATGCTCAAATTCACGGAAAATTTCAGCATGACCTTTGCTGAAAATAGGACATATGGAGTACCCGAATTTGCTGGAACGGAAGTTAATCGACATTCCGGCAAACTCAAGTGCCTCTCGGGGTACCTACAAAATCATTATCCCCGCATAATGAAGTCGCCAATGGGTCATTCAGAAGATCACAAGTAGCATCATCACAAGTACAACATCATGACAAGTACAGCAGTAGCAGCAGTGAATACAGGCATAACAGCAGCAGTAGCAGCAGTTAAGAAAAAGTTGCCGAAGCTTGTAAAACCATACTATCCTAGAACAAATAAGCTGGCAGTAGGTCCATTGGGACTCGTTTAAATGCAGAAAGTCTTGTTTTGGGTTCAGTTTACATTTTAGGTCAAGACTTATTCCATGTCTCCCTCCTCTTTCTCTTTTGCTTTGCCCAGAGAATTATTGGTACCAAGTACTACTACTAAACTTTTTTACTTTCACTGATTTAACACTTGTTACCTTCATACACAGTTAGCTCCTCACTGTACCTAACTGATTTTTTTACAGTAGCTCAAGTTTTTGACAGTAGCTCCTCACTGTATGTGTAAGGTTTCAACAAGACTCATCATCAGTATATATAAGCAGGATCTCTGTAAACAAACGAACATCATGTTCACTAGTAAGCAGGATCATGGATTACTGTTAATTAAAAATAGAGCATCTGGCTTATCTTATCATGTTCACTAAGTCCACAAAAATAGAGCATCATCTACTCTGAATGAGTTGATAATTAATACTGACAACTTCAGCATCTATAGACTTTGTGTTGTGGCAGCAGCTAAAAAACCCTACATCTTGTCTCCCTGTTTATTAAAGCTGTTGTTTATGTGTCAAGTTGACTGAATATCAACTTGATAGATCAAAAGCTGATAGAAATTGACAGATTGTGAGCATCAAGAGATCTGAATGCAGTTAACTTGTTTTGAAAATCAGAGAAGGCTAAGTTGACAGATTGTGGCCCGGGCCATACTAGTCTGATTTTACACTAGAACAAGCTCACTACACACACTACACTACAGTACACATGCTTAAACTCTGAACATAAACAAACACCAGCAATGCAATATGTAAACTACCTATGTTTCTAGGAAACAAGAGTTATCATCAATGCTTTTGATTTTATTAAGTACCTTCACTTCTGAGCTTTAAATGTCAAAAGAGCTTCACAGAATCTTGAATCCTCCAAATCACTCTTAACAGTTCTGCATTGCACAAAGGCAGCAATGAGCCAATGATATCAGTAGCAATAATAGGTGCTTACATTCTCATAGCGTCAGTATTAGTTAACCAAAATTGAACCTACAGAGTTCTAGTATAGTGAGTAACTCCCAATTCTTTTAATAGAAGCACAATTAACAACAGAACTAAGGAGTCTAGGACAATGCCACCAGATAGAATTTGAAGGAAAAACGTTGTTCCAGAACCTTCAAGCCACAATCATACATAGAGTGGCTGATCATATAAGCTATATTTAAATAAACATCAACTAAACTTGATGACAAGAAAAACTACAATCACATTGATACACACAGATCAATTCTTAAACTAATTCTAACCAGATTTATAAGTACTCATGGACACCAGTTGCATCAGCGGCACAACACTAGATTACACCACCTAAACCAGCCAAACAATCAAGCTAGAAATAGTTGGTTGAACCATGGCTAACCAAACTCCAACCTACAAAGTTAATCTGCACTAAAAGACTTTTGCATCCTTTTTTTAGGGTGACTTCTACATCCTTGTAAACTGAAAAAAAAATTGTAGAGCATCCTGTTACAAACTTGTTCTGATAATGCAAAGAACAGACTTGGGCAGGCGCGGCCGGTCACCGGAGGGGTCGGGGAAGGGTGGAGAGGGAGGAAGGAGGAAGGAGGAGAGGGAGGAAGGAGGAAGGAGGAGAGGTACCTGGTCGGGCGCAGCCGGTCGCCGGAGGGGTCGGGGTCGGCGGCGGCGAAGGGATGGCTCGAGGGCGCCTTGGTTGGTCGTGGGGAGGCTGGCGGCCGCGGTCGTCGTCCTGCACCCCGTGCCCGGACTGAGGTAGAGGCGGCGCAGGGCAGGGACCGACGCGGGGGGCGCGGGGTTTCTAGGGTTTCGAGGGGGGAGGCGGGGCTCGGGGGGAGGCGGGGCTCGGGGGGAGGTGGCGCTCGAGGGGGGGAAGGGGAGAGGGAGGCGGCGGGGGGCGTGGGCGGCTGCGGCGGGGGCGCAGTGGGTCGGGTGGTGTATGGATGGGGGAAGATTACTAATGGCGCACCCCCAGGCGGTGCGCCATTAGAATGTTTTTTTCATAGCAATGGCGCACCAGCGGGATAGTGTGCCATAAGTATTCTTTTTTTAGATAGCAATGGCGCACCAGCTACCCGTGCGCCATAAGTAAGAATTTTTTTTATTATTTTTTAAAAAATGAATATGTATATGAATATGAAACAGTAATATTTTTTTATAAAAACAGTAATAATTGTTGTTTAACAACAATTGTAGTCTACACTTTATTATTATTATTATTATTTAAAAATGAATATGAATATGAAATAGTAATATTTTTTTACAAAAACAATAATAATTTTCGGGTCGGCAGCGGCGGTGGAGCGGGGGAGGGTGCGGGGGGTGCTCGTCGGCGGCGGTGGACTCAGCATACTAATGGCGCACCGCACAGACATGCGCCATTAGTAGTTTTGCAAAAAAGTAAAAAAAATTATACTAATGGCGCACCGTGGCACAGTGCGCCATTACTAGTTTAAACTAGTAATGGCGCACTATGCAACGGTGCGCCATTAGTAGTTTTGCAAAAAGGTAAAAAAATACAGTAGTGGCACACTCTATGGCTGGTGCGCCATTAGTAGTTCTAACTACTAATGGCGCACTCTGCCCGGATGCGCCATTAGTATGTTTGAAAAAATGAAAAAAACATTTTGTTACTAGTGGCGCACCGTGTGCCTGGTGCGCCATTACTGTCTTCCACACTAATGGCACATCACCACATGGTGCGCCATTAGTATATAGTAGTGGCGCACCACTTCTCTGGTGCGCCATTAGTGTCAATTTCATCTATATCCCTTTTCCTAGTAGTGAGCCCCTCTTTAGTAAGGGGTGCTTGGAACTTTAGCCTCTTAAAGAGACTATTTTTAGTCAGACTAAAATAAGTCCCTTGGATCCAAGCACCCTCTAAGCATCCTGGAATTCTTTTACAAAACTAAGCACCCTGAAATTCTTTGACAACTAAACTGCTGGCTATATGATGTTGGCCATATATATTGTGTGTATATAATGTGAAGAAACGAGTGGTAGTACTATACAAACTAAAAGATGAAATGTAAGAAATACTAGTATGTACGTACTAAAGAGTTAAAGTAACGAGAAGAAACATAACATAGTTCTGCTGGGGGCTCAGCACAACACACCCCTCAAATTAAGTTAAGCACACCTGAAATTAAACTTTGCAACTATTCCGGTAGACACTGCATTAGAACCACCATGAGCAACGACACTGCCACCTTACTCGGAGTCCTCGTCCATGTCCTCGACTTCGTCCTTGTCCCTCTTCCTCTTGGCCGAAACTTCTTTGCTTGAACCGCACACTTGGCTGTTGCTCTTCATCCAACCCTTGTAGATATTGAAGCAAAGGTAGCCATCCATTGCAGCGTAGTGGATGTGGTCTATATCTAGTACATTCCACTGCCATCCATGACGATGAAACGTGTCTGGAGGTTTCTCCAGTTTACCATATGAAGGATGAACCATGGCTCCTACCAGCGTCAGCATTGAAGGCTAACGAGAGGACATCAGCCGATTCTTCTGGAGGTCGAAGGGGTTGCTTACAATGAGACCTATCCGACGCAGGACATCCCTGTCGTTCTTAAAGTCTATTGTAATGAATTTCACTATTTTGTCCTTGAGGAAGTTCTTAAAATCCTGGCACTCAACGTCGGCATGGCATATGTGGTAGACCAAGCAAACATTATGTACGCAAACCTGGATCACGGCGGGCTTGTTCCTCTCTTCGTCCTTTAGATCCTTCTCTGGTCCCAGGACCGTGGTGTACTCAACATCTAGCCCAGCGACCCACTCATCATCTGAGTTTTCGAACATGTGTCTAAAGAGAGAAAGGCATCCTTTCACCATCGCGGAAGAACGGGTGTAGATGACGTCGAACTCATCGCCGGTGATGGTTCTAACCTTGTACTCACCACCGATCGTGGAGATTTGGGACGCCATGGATTTGTGAGGAGGGCTAGGATTAGTGGAACTGCCGTAATGTGAATGGACGGGACGACTAGGTGCGAACCACCATAGTATTGAAGGACGTGCGGGGACAAGTAGGAGCGAACTGCCAGCGTGCGAACGGCAGGGTAGTGGCTTTCCATTCTCCCATGATACGGGCTTCCGAGAGCCCTTGGATTTGGGATCGAATGGTTGCATGGCGTGATTCTATACCTATGGGTGAATATCCTATCCTGGAGGGTTATTCTGCAAATTTTTAGCAACGTAGCATGCGACCGTTTGATCTCAGATCCAAGGGCTGCCAGTAGCCCGTATCATGGTCGCGCCTACCACGACCGTCGCGTCGCTCGCGCTATCGCGCCCTTGGAGATTTAACACGGTGCATTAGGCTATCTGATGTTGGCATGTCATACATAGTCATCACTTAGTCACTCATACTACAACAAGGTTTTCTATAAGGTTGGCTATAAGTGTTTTTTTACTCCTCTCTATCTCTTTCTTTGTAATGGAGGTGGTCAGGAATTGGGAGACTCACGCCGGTCGTAGCGCCACAGTTAAAATGATAATGACAAGTCAAATCACGGGGCCCCACCTGTCCAGCAGTAACTCGTTGTCAAATCACATAGCCCTATGTTTGCAGCAGCCTACTCCCTCGTCTACTCGCGTCTTTGTCAAACCGACTAGGCGGAACTGCCCTGCTGCCTACCGCGCAAGAAAAGCCCCGCCCTCGACTTTTAAATATTATACAGTATACTAATTTTGTATCCATGGATTGCGGCCGCGCCATGGAGCAAAGCGTCTAGAAAACGGTGGTACACATGTACGGAGTATATAGCACGCCTGTCGCGTTCGCGTCGCACCCCAGACGGTCGGTCGGACTGGCATGCTGCTCTCCAAATGGAATGCGCGTCATATTGCGTTTGCACACACATGTGGGACAGCAATTGAGAACCGACCATAGGCACACTCCCCGGCCCCGCAAGTCGAGTGACTTAATAGAAGAGGGAGACGAGCGATAGTACTAGAGAAGTGTTGTACTACGTTGGTGCCTGGAGGATCCTTGCAAGACCCAGAAGATCAGTTCGTCCATGCATTTGACCAGACTCCAGTAGACACGCCTAGATTGGCTATCGTCTACATATCGTGCAGGCTGTGTTGTACATGGATGTAGTTGTGGTGAGAAATCTAAAAAAAGGTTTCTCGTCATCTCGCAAAATTAGGTGTCAACTGAGTTAAACAACGACAACTGAGTTGGGCTAGTCATTGGGGGCACATGCATGAAGAGTGACTACTCGGCTGCCATCTAGGTCAAGCCGGCTATGTTAATTAGGACATCTATCGACGGACCCCTTTTCTACGAGTTTATCTTTAATTTGAGCTTTGTTCCTCATCTAGTTTATCCGTCGGGATTCATGTTGTCTCCTTTGGGCAGTGAGGTTATGATTTCTTGTCATTTGGCATTTTTTCGTGTTATATGTTATAATCCGGCACTTCAGATCAAAATGATGACAACTTTGCCTCTGGGCCACATGCATGAGGAGGTGGTTTTGCAATGGAGAAGATCAGAAGAGGGAGAGGCGAGACGGTGGTTTTGGAATGGAGATGATGGAGAGGAGAGGAGGTGGTTTTGCAATGGAGAAGATCAGAAGAGGGAGAGGCGAGACGGTAGTTTTGGAATGGAGATGATGGAGAGGAGAGGACGTGGTTTTGCAATGGAGAAGAGGGAGAGGAGCGTGCGGCAGCGATTTAGGATTGGATGAGAGGGCCGGTGCGCTATGACTGGATCAAAATCAAAATCAATTTACCCTTCAATTAAGAAAGCGACCCCACATTAACTATTCTCCCTTTTATTCTGGGTCATAATTGACCATGATTTTCACACATAAAATATATGTTATACATTGCAAAAATAATATAATTTGAAAGTACATTCAGATACGAACCAAACGATACAATTTTTGGTGACATGCATTCACATCTTGCTTGTCAAATACAGTACGTGGTCAAACTTTGACCCAAAATACACAAAACAACAAAAAAATACTTCCAAGACCAGCGCCGCTCTTCCGCTCTTCACCTCTTAAACCACCGCCGCTCCTCTCCTGTTCCAATCTAAATGCAGCGCCGCTCCTCTCCTCTTCCATTTCAAGACCACCGCCCTCCTCTCCTGTTCCAGTCCAAAACCAGCATCGCTCCTCTCCCATTCTAATCCAAAACCAGCGCTGCTCCTCTCCTCTTCCATTCAAAAACCACCACCGGCGAGTGAAGGTGCTGTGGAGAAGTAGATCGATGGAGGAGTACAACCGATACGTGAGGATCATAGACGGCGACCTTGTGAAGCTAGCTAGGATGTTGGAGATACAGTCTTGGTTTGACAACAATGACCAACTAGCGGCGACGGCGACATCCATGGCCAAATATCTACAACAAAGCGAAAAGGCGGCGATACTCCCGGAGGTACTCGTGCCGGAGTACGTAGAGCTGCTCCTCTGGGCCATGGAGAAAACAGATTCACCGAATCCGATCGTGAGGGAGCGGTGGTGGGAGTATCGATCCCAGATGGAGCATCCACCAGAGATTGAAGGATCGAGCATCTACAGGGTGTCGTTTGTGAGGGTGTCCTGCCAGAGCAAGCCGGTGGAGTCTTCGTCGACCGAACCCAACTTCAAGAGGAGAAAAGCAGTTGGCCCGATGATGCTTCCCGGCCATCATCTCCCTCGCCGTTCACATCGTCTCACGGGGCGGCTGTCTGCCGCCGAGGAATAGGAGGGGGCTGCCCCCCAAGCCCAATAGTCGGACAGGTTGTGAATTGTTAGGAGGAGCTTAGGGTTGTCAGTATTTGCAGGTTGTGAATTGTGTTTTGTGTTGTGTATTTTGAGAGTACTTTTAGATATGAATGTCTTTTGAATTTCAGATTTGCAGTATTGAGCATATGAAGTATTTTATGAATTCTAGAGATCTATTTTTAGCCATTAAAAATGTAGTTTCATAGGAGTATAAAAGTGCAGACAATGTGATTCTTAGAGAAGAAACTGCAAGTTTCAGTTTCATATAAGAAACTGCAAGTTCAGTTTCAGATAAGAAGCTGCAACTTTCAGAGGCAGAGCATTTATATTAACACGGCCTTTTCAAACAGGGTTAACATCATGTTGGAAGTTTTATTCGTGGTCGAAAATGGAACTGCCATCCAGTTAACATCATGCTGATCAACATTCATGCATAGCACATCTTCATATGATGCACAGTCAAAATGCCCATACAATTTCGAGTGTGCGAAACATAGAGGAAACGAGGGACGAAGTTTTGGCAAGTGTTGGACGTGGTTTTGGGCTGCCCCGTGTAGGCTTTGATTTTTAACATGCGCAGCGCACGACCTCGGATGGGAGGTCCATAGGCCTGTTTGTATTTTCTTAGGGTTGTCATGTATCGACCAGCCTATGGACCTCCCATCCGAGGTTTTATTTTTGGTAGCCCAATTTATGTATTTTTTTGAAGAAAACGCAGAGGTCTTTTCTATTTTTCTATATAAGAATAGGAACGCCAGGTCCAACTTATGTTTCCCTTCTAACTATATAATATATATTTAAATTATTTTATATGTTATTATATATTATTTTTATTGTCATCATATATTTAACGGATACTTACATATGTAAGAAAACAATATCCCACATACTTAAATTATTTTATATGTTATTATATATTATTATTTTTTTAATAATTTCTTAACAAATAAAATCTTGGATTGTTTTGGCACGAAAATCCTAGTGATTGTGTAAAAAAGCTTGGTAAGATTTAAGGACGAATGTAATAATATCACTTATTATTTAAATATATTTATAACAAAATGCTCAGCCCCTTTTTATTTTTTGATAACATTGCTGGCCCAGCCCAACATTATAATTAGAATCAGCACAGCAAAATCGTGTATTTCGAGAAAGTGCAAATGGCTTGTAATTTTTTAGGAAACAAAATAAATGGGCCGCATGGACGCTACATTATTTGTTCACCCAGCCCAGCTAATGGTTGTAATTCAAAAAAAGATCAAATTGACTGTAAATACTACCGCGCAAAAAAGACAGTAAATTCTGAAAAATGGGTTGAATACATGCCACATTTTTTGAGGCTGAAATGTGGGCCAATAGGTCGAAGCCAACGCAAGTCGTTGTCAATTTAGTCAACAAATGATTCTGACATGTTAGCCGTTGGATTTACATCCAACGACCGGCATCCATCTTCAATCTCTCGTCTTCTTCCTCCAGCGCCACCGGGACCACCTCCCGCCTCCTGCTACTAGCAGCTCTGCTTAGCATGCTTCGCTATGAACCGCTACTCCACCGTTGGCCAGGCCATCCCTCCACCCCTCCACACCTCATGTTCTTCTCCACCGACTGCCGAACCACACCGCACTAGAACCAGTTAACCCTTGTACACCTCTCCGTCTGCGACTCTACTCCCGCGTCTTCCCATCTCCCGCTCGTTGCTGTCCTGGCCTCGCCATCGTCCACCACCTTGGATGCGCTCGGCGTGGCGTAAACGTGGTCAATGAACGACACCATCGGAAGTAGACTGTGCGTGGAGAGGCTGACAGCTAGGTCCATGGCCGCACACAAGGAAATACATCCTTATTACGCGCAAAATAATGATTCCTCCACCTGACATCTGGGACCCACCGAAAGGGCATGTGTATTTCGCGAAAAAAACGTGCCCCCCGCTGACATGTCGGACCCACCAGCTATCTTCGCACGCAAGGAAGTGCCTCCTTATTACGCACAAAAAATGAATATTCCCCCTGCCAGCTGGAACCCATCATAGTGGGAGGCTGACTGGTGGGCCTACCAAGTTGATGGGGGCGGAGGGCTTTGTCAACTTAGTCAATATGAATGTTTCTAGATCATGTTACTGTATGATGTTCATCCAACGGCCGTAGTGCTTCTTCAACCTCTGGTCTTCTTGCTCCAGCCGCCCAAACCAGCGCCGGTCATGTCGCGTGCTCCTGCCTCCCGTGGTCGGTTGTGATGCCGCGGAGGCCTCACCGCCCCATACTACTCCCAGCGCTGGCCAGGCCATCCCTCTAATCAACCACACCCCCTGTTATTTTGCGGCGATACCAGCCTCACACCGCAGCCGAACCAGTGAACTCTCGTACTCCTCTTCGCGTGGGCATCCACTGATGCGTCTTCCCTGGCTCCAAGTCGTCCCCTTCCTAGTCCTCGTCATCGTCCACCGCTGTGGTGCTCTCGGCGCGACGTGTTCAATGTGGGCAAGGAACGACTTCCAACGGACGTGGACTGTATGTGGAGAGGCTGACAGCTGGGTCCACGACCGCAGCAAGGAAGTGCCTCCTTATTACGCGCAAAATAATGATTCCTCCACCTGACAGCAGGGACCCACCGGACGGGCCATCGTATTTCACGAAAAAAAACGTTTCCCCCTGACTGCTGGGACCCACCAGCTACATCTTCACATGCAAGGAAGTGCGTCCGGGCAAAAAAAAACCATTTGCCCCCCTGACTACTGGGACCCACCAGCTACATCTTCGCACGCAAGGAAGTGCATCTGGGCAAAAACACGATTCGCCCCCTGACTGCTAGGACCCACCAGCTACATCTTCTCATGCAAGGAAGTGCCTGACAGTCGGGACCCACCTGGTCGAAACGTACGTAGCGTTGTCATTCTGGTCGCGAACGTGTACATACATATATACTGGTGGATGTAGAGGCGCGCACGTGTCATAGTAGAGGCGCGTACGTGTCGTAGTAGAGGCGCGCACGTAGCATGTACATGTACGTACAGCGGCTAGGGAGCAAGAAAGAAAATACGGCCACGTATGTGTACATACGGGCGGGGTCTGGAGCACCGACTCGCGCATACGTACAGCCAGGGCTCGTGTACATGGCTGGGTTGGAACAGAGAAACAGCGTCGTCGTCGTGTTCATGGGGAGGCAACGGAATGTGTCGTGTTCATCGGGAGGCAACGGAACGCGTGGGAGCCAACCGGCTGGGTCGGAACGGAATGTGTGGCCGTGTTCATCGGGAGGGCTTGGATGGAACAAGAGATGGAAACGAGGCCTGGCGTACCGCACAATGGAGGAAACATACCTCCTACATTCGGAACGGGGTCCTATTGATCGGGAGGGGTTTGGCGTACCGCAAAACGGAGGAAATGTACCTCCTACGGTCGAAACGGGGGTCCTGTTGATCGGGAGGGGTGTGGCGTACCGCAAAACGGACGAAACGGACCTCCTACGGTCGAAACGGGGGTCCTGTTGATCGGGAGGGGTGTGGCGTACCGCAAAATGGAGGAAACGGACTTGTGTTGGAGCGCTACGGTCGAAACAGGGGTCCTGTTGATCGGGAGGGGTGTGGCGTACCACAAAACGGGACTCCATGGGATACTGTTCATCTCCACCGTCGACCTCCTCCAGCCTCCATGGGCTACCATCGACCTCCTCTAGCCTCTACGGGCTCCTGTTCATCCAGCCTCCACCGCGCGCTACTCCACCGGCTACTGTTCAACCACCCCTCCACGGGCACCCCTCCACCGTCTACTGTTCATCCAGCCCTCCACACCACGGGGTCCTGTTCAACCACCCCTCCATAGGCATCCCTCCACCGTCTACTGTTCATCCAGCCCTCCTCCACACCACGGGGTCCTGTTCATCTAGAGGCAATGCCACCGCTCCCTGTTCATCCAAACCCCCCGCAACGCTCACTGTTCATCCCACAGGCAGCATCGATCGGATTTAGTTAGCAGCAGTAGCAAAGGAATCGCTCGATCGGGTTCAGTTAACAGCCATCGATCGATCGCTCGAGTTCAATAACGCGTAGCCTCCAGTGCATTCACTCGGGTTCAGTTAGAGCCCAACGCCTCGCTCGGGTTCAGTTAGAGCCAACGCCTCACACACACGCGCGTACGTGTACGAGAGAAACGCGCATCGCTCGGCCCCCGACCTCCCACCGTAACCGGGAACTCCCCGAAATTTTCCTCCCCCTCGCTTCTACCACGGTTTTTTCCGTCATGGACGGCCCAAAGAATGTCATGCAGCTGCGTCTCCGGCCCGCCCAGGACGAAAAGCCCATTTTCTGTCATGATTTTTTGTCATAGAAGTAGGAGCCCACCACATCTATGATGATACCTGGTTTTTTCACAATTATAGTCATAGAAGTGTCATATGTATGACAGAAAAAAAATCGTTCGGCCCAAAATGTCACGGATGTGTTGTCAGGACCCCGATTCCAAGTCACATCGATCTAGCCGGTCACACCTCATATCACTTTGCGGCCTCACGCACGGTATTCCCACGGGTGTCTCCTTACCATGGCCCGGGACCGTTTGCGCCTTTTGGCTCACGTATATGATAGTGTCGCTAGCATCCATATGACAGAGAACCTGGGCCGACATGGCTAGTCGTGAACCCAAAGCGGCACTAACCTATGGGGATAGGCATACATGAATCACATCGAGCATGTCGGTCAGCAGCGTGTGAATCCGGGCTGTAGCACTGGGCTAAGAGGACTCCGGGAACCCAGGCTGTAGCAGGCTAGGCAGGACTCCGGATGTCACCGCGTGACATTTCCCCGAAGGGACAGACACAGGAACGAAGTGAAACAAATGCCGGCCAGTCAAGTGTCCTGAGGAGTAGTGCTGGGCTAACAGGACTCTGGTGAACCGGGCTGTAGCGGACTACTATGGCTCATGGAAGCACTAGACTACATTTCCCCATAAGAGAGGCTGCCAAGGATAAACAACTAGATTGTCGGATCCCACACATACCAAGCATTTCAATCATACACACAATATACTCGATATGTGTAAATACAACATGGCATCACAACATAACTCTACAACTCAAGTATTTATTCATTAGGCTCTGAGGAGCGAGATATTACAAACATGGGTCTCATGACCCAACAATCAAAGCACATGCGGAAGCTTAACATATCTGAGTATAGACATCTACAAATGAAAAAGGCTAAGAAGCCTGACTATCTACCAGATCCTGCCGAGGGCACAAGATCGTAGCTGAGGTATCAAGCTAAACATCGAAGTCCACACGGAACTACTAGCGAGATGATGTCTCTCTGCAAAACATAAAATAGGCAAACACGAGTACAAATGTACCCAGCAAGACTTACATCAGAACTAACTACATATGCATTGGTTTCAACAAGGGGGGGGGTGGAGTTTAACTGCAGCAAGCCATCTTTGACTCAGTGGTTACCTGAACTACGACTGCAAGCAACTCTTTTGAGCTGGCGCACACGAGTCCACCTATTCACCATATCAATACACCACTATGGATCCGCTCCCGTCTCCCTACGAGAACGCCATCCATAGCACTCACGCTTATCTTGCGCATTTTAGAGTATCCACTTTCACTTGTCTATGAACTATGCAATGGGTCCAAGTTTCCATACCCGAGGAATCCGGCTATTCGAATAGATAATGATAACCCTGCAGGGGTGTACTTCTTCACACATGCTCTCACCACTTACCGCCGTTTACACGACATGTACTCGGCAACCTTCAAGTGGAAGCCCAACGAGAGTGTTGGGCACGGCCTACCTAAACACTCAAGTCTCTAGTCCAGGTTTATCGCCTATCCAGGTTCCATCCGCAGGGAGTCCGGCCGAGGTTTCCACATACGGCCCCGAACGATGTGAACAGGGTCCCGAGACGCCAAATGGGCGCCCGGCATACCCGGCCATGGTGTATCTACCGCAACATAGCCCACCCCTAGGGTCAGCGCTACGCACGGCCGCCAACACATAACCTACAAACACCAGAAACTATTTGCAACTCCTGGACAGAGTACTAGGGTGATTAAGAAGCCGAGAGGGTCAATTAAGGATCCCAATGCATGGTAGTAGCTAATCATGGATCACAAACACAGAACTCAGTTCCTAAGGACGGCTGCAATGAGACAACCCACCATGTACTCCTACATGGCCTCTCACCGCTACCTTTACCAAATCGTGTTCACACACTTAGCTCTGCATGGTAAGACATGTTCACCATGTTCCAATTCATTCCCGATGAATCAGACCCGACTCAACTCTAAGCAGTAGAAGGCATGACAAACAAGCATGAATGAGTAGGCACATCAGGGCTCAAACAACTCCTACTCATACTAGTGGGTTTCATCTATTTACTGTTGCAATGACAGGTCATGCAGAGAAAGGGGTTTAACTACCGCAGCATGTACCAGTTGAATCGCTGTTGTCCTAATGCAGTAAAGGAGAGCAAGAGCGAGAGAGTGGGATTGTATCGGAATGAACAAGGGGGGTTTTGCTTGCCTGGCACTTCTGAAGATATTATAGCTCTTCATCGGTGTCATCGATCTCATCGTCGGAACGTTGTCTACTGAGAGGGGACAATTACCGGCAAACAAGAGGGAACACAATCAATGCAATGCAATAGACATGATGTATGATCATGGCATGTTAAGGTACTGAATTCACCTAATGCAATAGTTAGTCATATTAATTGAAGTGGAATTCAAACATATAGCAAATTCCAACTCCAAAACTACATACCATATTTTCCATAAACATGAATTGTCCTAGTTGGTGATCTTAACTTGCTCAAACATGCATGAACATGGCATAAACAGATTCTTCATATTTTTTTGATAATTTTTCATATATAATTTATCTCATTTGGAGTTACGGTTGAATTTCTATGATTTTTTGAAGTTTTGGGTATTTTCTGAAAATAATAAATCATTTAAGATTTATTTAAATTCCAGAAAGGAATTATTGCATCAGCATGACCTCACAGTTACGTCAACAAGTCAACGGCTCGGTCCAGGTCAAACCTGACGTGTGTGGTCCACACGTCAGTGACACAGTTAACTAACAATGTTAATTAAAATTAAACTAAACCTAATCTAGTTTAGTTAAGGCCTGGGCCCACACGTCAGAGGCTAATTAAACTAACTAAATAAATTAACACTAACCTGGATTAATTAGCAGGGCTGGCCCCATGCGTCAGTGACCCAGGGTGGTCAAACCCTGGTCAGACGGGGTCAAACCCCCGGGTCAACTCGCCGGAGTTGACCCGCGGCTCGTCGCCGGCGAAGCCCGAGACGGCGCAGGGGCTCGGGATTCCTCCTCTGGCGACCAAATGGCCGGCGGAGGGCATCTACGTGGAGCTGGGACTTGCCCGCATCCATTTGTGCAAACGGCAGGGGCTAAGGTGGCCCGAGCTCGCCGGAGTCGAGCTCGTAGCGGCGGCCGGTGTTCGGGTGTTGAGCGAGACGGGGCTATAGAGCACGGGGAGATGGTGTTGCGGGTGGTTACGAGCTCATGAGAACGTGCTGAGCACGATGGTGTGCTCAGCTTCGAGCTACAACGGCTCTAGCCACGATGGCGACGAGGCACGGCGGCGGCGAGCTTCGGCCGTAGTGGTCAGTGGGGCTAAGGGAGGAGAACGATGGCAGGGAGAGAGGGGAAAAGCGGCGGAGCTCACAGGGATGCCGTAGAGGGGGTCAGCGACCTCGGGGAGGTCCTGGCGGCGCCGAATCAACCGGAGACGGGCTCGGTTGCCCGAGGTTGAAGACGAAGGCGAAGACGATGTTCGGCGGCATTTGGCGTCATGTGAGTCGACAGAGAGGCGTAGGCATCGGTGGCGGAGCTCCTGGGCATGTCGGAGAGGCGAGGGGGAGGCGGTGGCCGTGGTGGTGCACGTCAGCGGCGACGAGCTCCGCTCGGTCGCGAGAAAGAGAGAGAGAGCAGAGAGGGGAGTGAGGTCCAGGGAGAGGAGGGGAAGCAAGAGGGAGCGTTGGGCGTCTCCGTGGCATGTCTGGAGGGCCGGGGTTGTGCGGCTGAAGTAGGAGGTGGCAAGGCGTCATTGGCGCGCTCGCCACGCACCTGCCTGTCCTCCTGGCAGGAGGAAGAAGTCCACTCAGCCCCTGGTGGGCTGGGCCTCTTCTGCCAGGTAAGGCCCAGGTACTCCCTCCTTCTCTGTTTTATATTTTAGTTATTGCTTTCTATTTTATTTCCTCTCTGTTTTGATTTAGTTTTAGCCACTAAATCATTTCCATAAATTCTGTAGGTTATTATATGTCTTGCTAAAATATATACAAAGCCACTCACAAACTTCCAGAATTATTGAAGTTATATTTAATATATATTAAATATAAGTCCAAAGAAAATAATTATTGGATTAATTCAAATGGCCAAAATAAATGTTTCTGAGCTCATAAAAATATTGGTTTGAATTTTAGCTCTTGCCAATAATTCTATGGAATAACACGAACATTTTATTGGACTCATTTGAGAAGATTTTTTTAAAGTTGGTTATTTTTGAACTGATTTCTGAGGGTTTCAACAAACCGCAATTCAACTTTCAGAAATTAGACATGATGCATGGATGCTCTCTTATGCAACTATTACAAACAATTCTAGGGCTGTGACAACTCACCCCCACTAAACAAGAATCTCGTCCCGAGATTCAAGACATGAGGTAAGAAGACAGAGGGGACACAAATCTAATGCAATCCTCATGACCCAACTGCTCTTCTCGAATATATTGATCCATTGCATCATATTGATCTTGGCGTCTTGCTTGAGAACTACGTCCAACATGACAACGAGTAGAAAGGGACAATTTTTAGAAGAATTTATCTTCTTGAGGTTCGAGCAACGTAGGATCATCTTGATGATCACAAGATCAACTCACGGAATGAGACATGGAAACATCTCTAGAGCTGAGAGGCAAAACTTGCATCAGGAGCAATAGAAGAAACAATTTGACGGGGGTTTCAAAGTAGCGAGGAAATTGCCATGATTCCAAAACCGGGCACCTCGGGGAAGGTAACTCGAAGAACTATTCCCTTCAGTGGCAAAAAGAATTACTTTTGATACAAGATCATTGAAATTCTTTATACCAGCCTAAGGCATTCACAAATGATCGTGTGAACGAATTCGAAAGAATGGCATACCCATACCAGAATGGATGATGTGGACTACCTTGTTGAAGACAATACAATGGATGATTTTTCTTATCATCGGGGATGGATGGGACCCATAGTAGGACCACTTTTGAAGATGATCCGAAATAGTAATTACTGAGGTGCAAGCTGGGAACAAGTGCAAATGCTGGGAATGATTCTGGTAACTGGGAATAACTCAACGAGAGTGATTCCACTGTTCGAATGGTCATAGCTTAATCGAGGAAACCAAGAGCACAAGAATCCCTAAGGAACAACAAATTGCCCAATCAAGATACTATAGGGATAGATTCTCCGGCTAGGTACGTCAGCCAAAACATCAACCTTGTCGGGACCTACATCATAGATCTTGGAGAAGTTCCAACCATCATATCTGCCTGAGATTCAGATCTGGTTGGTAACGGGATATTTCAGACAACATGTCCGAAAAGAAAGTTTGCAACACAAACCGACGAGACGATGTTGCGAGATTCTCGGGATTTGAACTGCGATAGTAAACTCCAAAACATGAGCGGGTTCTGCTACACACATGTGAACACATTGTCCAAGACAAGAATGGCCACATAGTAGTCTTATAATAAAACACTATGGAGTTCAGGTGGGGAACCATCATCGAGGATATCAAAGTCCTTGCATAAGGCATGCTCTTAAGAAGGAACTTCTTCTCCTAGAACAATTCAATCAGTGGCTTGGTGTCGGTGTCAAAACCGGCAGATCTCGGGTAGGGGTCCCGAACTGTGCGTCTAGGCCGGATGGTAACAGGAGGCAAGGGACACGAAGTTTTACCCAGGTTCGGGCCCTCTCGATGGAGGTAAAACCCTACGTCCTGCTTGATTAATATTGATGATATGGGTAGTACAAGAGTAGATCTACCACGAGATCAAAGAGGCTAAACCCTAGAAGCTAGCCTATGGTATGATTGTTGATGTGTATGTTGTCCTACGGACTAAAACCCCCCGGTTTATATAGACACCGGAGAGAGTTAGGGTTACATAGAGTCCGTTACAATGGTAGGAGATCTGAACATCCATATCGACAATATTGCCTTCCACGGCAAGGAAAGTCCCCTCCGGACACGGGACGGAGTCTTCAATCTTGCATCTTCATAGTCCAGCAGTCCGGCTGAAGGTATAGTTCGGCTATCCGAACACCCCCTAATCCAGGATTCCCTCAGTAGCCCCTGAACCAGGCTTCAATGACGACGAGTCCAGCGCGCAGTTTGTCTTCGGCATTGCAAGGCGGGTTCCTCCTCCAAGTACTTCATAGAAGATTTTGAACACAAAGATAGTGTCCGGCTCTGCAAAATAAGTTTCCACATATTGCCATAGAGAGAATAATATTTACACAAATCTAATCTGCTGACGTATTCCGTAGCGTCGTTTCAGTATCCCACCTCAGCGCGTTATGCGAGGCGGTTTCCTTGGCACGTCTTGTCAAAGCAGAGATCGTGTCCCCTTATTCCGGGATTCTCATCAATATGGGCATGGGTAACCCAACCGCTTCTAGGTCTCGTAGATCATAGGCAAGTCCAAACGGACATGGAGAGGACGCTCGATATCTACCCTCTTTATAAAGGGACGAGGCCTTTTATTTTTCCCACCCATGCTCAATCGAATCCTTCCCCCACCTCAAGCTCAAATGCCCAAAGTTCAGGTCAGGTGCTCCGAACCTTCAGTCATGTCCGGATCTAGCCTTCAAGGCCGATGGGTGCCTTCTTCCGTCATGGAAGAAGACGTCAAAAAGTTGAGGGAGGCCAGATATCTGACCACCGAGATTCTGCATCGGCTGCATCCCCGGGGGCAGGCCGTCCCCTCCCCCGAACCCAACGAGAGCGTCATGTTCGTCTCCCACTTCCTCCGAGGTCTAGGCCTTCCATTGGATCCTTTTGTCAGGGGCTTGATGTTTTACTACGGGCTAGATTTCCATGATCTAGCTTCAGACTCCTTTCTTCATATCACGACATTTATTGTTGTGTGCGAGGCCTTCCTCCGGGTTACGCCTCACTTTGGCCTATGGCTCAAGACCTTTGAAGTAAAACCAAAGATGATCGAGGGGAAACATGCGGAGTGTGGAGGCGCCTCAATACAAAAGATGACGGGAGCTGCATGGCCCAAAGGTTCCATTCCAGAGGTGTCTGAATTATGGCAACAGGAGTGGTTCTACATCACGGCTCCTAGAAGTGCCAAGTGGGCGGCCGCCCCTGTCTTCTGCCCGGGCCCTCCACCACCGCTGATGTCATGGATTAGCAGAGGATTGAGCTGGGGTCCAGCCAAGGACGTGCCTATACTGCAAAGCCGCATTCAAGATCTCTTTAATGGAGATTTCAGTTTGGTTGCGATAACAAAAGTTATGCTGGTTCGTCAAGTCCAGCCTTGCAAACGCCGGCCTCTTCACTTGTGGGAGTTCAATCCCGAGGGACCGTGCGCCGTTCAAAATTTCCTCGGCCTGACGCACGAGGATATGTACAAGTCGTTCTTCGGACCTCAAGTGGAGTGCCCGGAAATCACCGAGGACGCGGGCCTGAGTAGCAACCGTCCCGCCGAACAGGTAAGGCGACTTCCGACCGAGCGTACTGCCTCTCCTTTGATGTGAAGTTATTTCTGAGAGTTCGCTTTTTGACCAGGACTGGCTAACGAAGGCGAAGTTGATTCGGTGCTCGGCCCCCCTCCTCGAGGGTTTGGAAAATCCGATATTGGAAAAGATGCTCCGGACCGCACCCTGCCTGGAGCCCTTGAAGGAAAATGCGGGCGGTCGCGGGCCCCCAATGCTAGCCGCTCTAGCCGAGGGAGCGAGCGTCTCCATGAAGGAAGATGATCAGAAGAGAAAAAGGATTGCGTTCAGGGATTCGGAAGCCGAAGCTTCCAAACGGGAGAAGAAGTCTCCCACAGAGGGTCCTACCCTGGGGGTGCGGTTGCTGCACAAAGTCTGAGGGGGGATCAATTCCCCCTCGAGTCGTAAGTGACCCAAAGTACTTTAATAGTACAGATATGCTGTCTTTTCTTCTGAGAAAATAACCACTGCATATACCTTTGCAGTTCGGGCCTTAGCCCCTCTCAGATGAGCTCGTCTTTGGGGGATCTTCTTCCGGAGATGATGGAGAGCGAAATGCCTCCTCCGGACTCCTCCGCTCCGGAAGCGGGCAATCCTGAAGTGTCGTCGCGGAGGGCCTCTCTGGGTCCGGCGAGGCCAGAAGATAATTCCGTCGACCCCCGAAGCTTCCCGTGTCCGGCTCCCGAAGAGCACAGGCAAACGAGTCCGGCACCGTCTACTGCACGGTCGGATGTTCTGAGGGAGTTGGTGGGGCGAGCGGCCATCTCAGATGAACACCGTGTGCTGATGAATACGGTGATGGAGGGAATCTCTTCTTGGGAAAGCGGATTGCATAAAGCTTTTATGAGTCTACTAACAGGTTTTGAGGTACGTAAAATAATGTATGATAGTCCTGCACATGCTAAGTGTGCCCTGTGTAGATAGTAGCCCCTGAGACTCTGGTTGTCGTTGGGAACGACGACGATCAGAGGATCATAATCCCAGGTAGTAACCATACTGCTTTTATGAGCAGGTGAGTTTGCCCATTTAAAACGGCAGTTGGATGCGGCAGACACCGACATCGAGCTTGTTAACAAAAGGCTTGACGAGGCACAGGGTAGGTGTTATTATCTGGTAAATGCCGCATCGTAAGAGCAGCATGAAGCCAGTATATTTAACATGTTATTACTGCAGATGGAGCTGCCACTGTTGTAGCCTTGCGGGCGGAACTTGCCCGAGCCAAGGAACAAGCGAGATTGGGTAATGCGGCTGCTTTGAAGGCGGCCGAAGAGTTGCGAGCCGAGAAGGCCGCGCATGCGAGAGCCGGGATAAGATGGCCAATATGGCCGTAGAATTAAAAGCCGCCGTTGACCGTTGCTGGGCTCTTGAAAAGGAAAACCAGGCGAAGGCATCGGACCTTGAGAAGGCTGCTGCAACGGGAAAAGACCTCCGCTCTGCTATGAGGGCAAAGAAGGAGGAACTGCGGGAAGCCGGGGATATTGTAGCCGGGAAATCCTTTATGCTGCAGAGGAAGTTCGGAGATCCACGGTATGCCCCTCTGGATCGGCTGTGGAGTTCGGAGGATGTGTATATGGATTTGGCGGTGAGCGCTGTCGATGCGGCCAAATACTTCCAGAGTCAGACGGACCGTGAAGTAGACCAGCTGTTTTGGAAACAATTCCTTTCTCCCGAGCGTCCGCTTTCATTGACGGACCAATTAGCCGAATGGGCCAAACAAAATAGGTTGTCCGGACTCTCCATGAGGTCTGTTGTGGATCAGCTATGGCCGGGAAGGTCGAAATCGAGCAGCTATTTCAGCTTGGTGCAGCAGTTCCTTGACGTGGTGCCGCGCATAAATGCGATGAAGAGGTCGGCGTGCATAGAAGGCGCAGGAATGGCCTTTGCCTGTGCTAAAGCATACTAGGCAGAGATGGATGCTACCACTGTTGCAGCGCAGGATTCGGCCATAGGTCGAAGGGCTGCTGAGCACTACTTTGAGGAAGTTCTTGAGGTTGCTCATTTGATAGAGACCCAGTGCTCAAAAAATATTATGTTTGAGTGACATGTAATCTCATTGTAAGCGAAATGCTTTTATAAATTTTCATAAGGCTACTTTTATACTTTTGCCTGAAAATGTGATGCCTCCTGGGCGGCCGTTTATGTATACATGTGTATAACCTGAAAGATTGCAGTCGTCGGCTTCAACCCCCACGCATATAATGCGGAGGTGTTCGCATAAACACGCGTTCACACTTAACCCAACGTCTTGGTCCTATTAAGGAGGTGATAGCGGAGCGAGCGAGGCAACATACTATAATGCTTTAACACTTTCACTTAGCCATAGGAGTTTGACAGTGGGGCTACTAGATAGCCCCTGGTGGCTCCGCACTCTCCTGATCCCGGGTTGCGTATATGCCTGGCCAGAAAGCGGCCCTTCGTTAAGGCGGAGGAATTCTAACATTCTCATGGGTCATCGAGTGGTTGACCAGTCTCGCGCTGGATCATGACAGCCAGTTTTCGGCTTTCTCTACTGAGGTGCTCGTCCGGATGAACTAGGGCACAATCGCAGTAGTTCTCCTGGTGCTACCTTAGACGGTAAAGCGGAACGTAAGGCACCAAAACACAGGAGCCGGGAAAACCCAACATTTGACCAAAGACAATGATTCGGAGCTGATGCATATAGGGCCAAACTCGCGACGCCGAACACTCCCTAAGGTATTCGGTCTTTGTGGTATAAATCGGGCCTAAATAATGGCCTTCGTAAGAAGCCCCTTATGTCCAGGTACGTGCATTGGTCTGGCGTGGACACATGCCAAGACGTCAGCATCCTTCTCAACGGTGGATATGTATCAACAAGAGACAGTAAAAAAGGTTTACGCAGCGTCTTAATGTAAAAAGAATCCTTGGAGCGGGTCCCTGCTGCACGTCTGTGCCTGTGTCTCCATTGTGCCGTATCCTGGACGAGTGTGCCACGATGATCGTCTGTAAACGAGAGGAATTTAGGTGAAAAAGGTTGTCGTGCAAAAAGATAATTAAAGAAACTATGCATAATTCAAGATGAGGAGGAATGGCCACATGTCTACGCGCGTTGAGCCCCTTGTAAATAGGGGTGTGACCGTTTATTCGTTATAAGTAGAGGCGCCAGACTCGATTAGTTGTGTATGAGGTCTTGACGACCTATGGGGTGCTTTGGCTAGTCCGAGCGCCTTTAGTGTGTGGCTGCCAAGGCAGCCTCACTCTCTTCGGCGCGCAGAGATCGCTTGATATTTCTGTGCACTGAAATGATGCCGCGTGGACCAGGCATCTTGAGTGTGGGGGAGGCGTAGTGTGGTATTGCATTAAAGC
This sequence comes from Triticum urartu, assembly GCF_056163025.1. Lineage (NCBI taxonomy): Eukaryota > Viridiplantae > Streptophyta > Magnoliopsida > Poales > Poaceae > Triticum > Triticum urartu. The sequence continues at coordinate 592,562,863 of NC_141879.1, read as the reverse complement.
GAGCGAAAGCTTCGCACTCGAGAAGTGCTTGATAGCCACTTTCAAACAGAGTGATGTGGAAGGTTAAATGCTCGCTACGGAAGTTATCGGGGGAGCCGAATATGACTTGTAGTAGGAGGGGGCCCCTACAACGAGCCCCTGGTCCTGGCGTTACTCCTTTAAAGGTAGTATTGCTATGGTGAATTTGTGTTGGGTCTAACTCCATCCTTCGGATTGTTTCCTGGTATATTAGGTTTAGGCTGCTGCCGCCGTCCATCAAGACTCGTGTGAAGTGATATCCGCCAATTACTGGGTCTAATACCAAGGCAGCCCATCCTGCGTGTCGGATACTTGCTGAGTAATCGCGATGGTCGAAAATGATCGGTTGAGACGACCATTGGCAGGGCTTCGCGGTGACAGGCACTTGGGTATATTTTCCTGGGGGTGCCGCATTGTTTCTTCCCTTGATCATGTGTAGTACATCTACTGTTTTGACTTCTTGTGGGAATTTCTTTTGTTCCCAAGTGTCTTGCTTGGGAGGCTCGTCCTCGTCTTCACTTGGTGTATCCTCCCCCTTGTGTACGGCGTTGAGCTTGCCGGACTGCTTGAAGACCCAACATTCTCTATGGGTGTGATTAGCGGGCTTGCTAGGGGTACTATGTATCTGACATACCTGGTCCAGAATTTTGTTGAGGCTGGACGGTTCATCCCTGGTGCCTTTACTGGGCGGCTTTTGACCTGGCCGGGAGCTTTTGAATCCGGCATTTACTGTCGTGCCCTTCGTGTTGTCTTCTTTATTCCGGTGTTTGCTATTGCTGTTGCGCCGTGATTTCCCGTTTCCATCTCTAACTTCAGATGTACTGGGTCACTGGTGCTGCATCTGGCTAGCCAGCTGTCCTCACCCTCGCAAAAGCGGGTCATGAGGTTTGTTAATGCGGCCATCGTTCTCGGCTTATTTTGGCAGAGGTGTCTGGCGAGCCATTCGTCACGGACTCTATGCTTGAAAGCTGCCAAGGCTTTGGCGTCCGGACAGTCGACAATCTGGTTCTTTTTAGTGAGAAACCAGTTCCAAAGCTTTCGGGCTGACTCTCCGGGCTGTTGAGTTATATGACTCAAATCGTCCGCATCCGGAGGTCGGACATAAGTTCCTTGAAAATTTGCCCGAAAGGCGTCTTCGAGCTCTTCCCGACTTCCAATGGAGCTTTCGGGGAGGCCTTTGAGCCAGTGACGAGCTGGCCCTTTGAGCTTGAGGGGTAAGTATTTGACGGCGTGGAGATCATCTCCTCGAGCCATATGGATATGAAGGATATTATCCTCAATCCAAACCCCAGGGCCTGTTGTCCCATCGTATGCCTCTATGTTTACGGGCTTGAATCCCTCTAGAAATTCATGGTCCAGCACCTCATCGGTGAAACATAGGGGGTGTGCGGCACCCCTGTAACTGGGTGTACCGCATTGTTCTGATGCTTGTTGTGTTGCATTGTATGCTGGGGCGTGCTTGCGTGGTCCATCGATAGATCTTGTTGCGCCGTCCTTTGGGTGCGAGCCCTCGCATGGGTCGCGTGTTGTATTGTGAGCAGCATTGTATGCCGTTCTATGTTGATAGAGGGGTCGTCTATCCGACCAGGTGGTTGCTTTGATATTTGGTTGTGGGGGGTTGGAGGCCTCCTCATCGAATTCGGGTAGCAGCTTCCTCTTTGGGTAGCTCTTTGAGGGGCGATCGTCGCCGTACATTGCTGCTGTATTAAGTATTTTACTCCATCTGAATTGGAGTTTGTTTTGCACAGCCTTGAGCCTTCACTTCTGCTTTTTAAGGCTCCTTGCGGTGGCAACGAGCCTTTCGCGGGCATTCTGATGCTCCGGGTGCCTGTCCGGCGTTCTGTCGTCCGGACCATTATTCCTGATAGGATTTGTTTGTTCGGTTTGAATATACAGATTGCCATTGTCCGGCAGCGGTTTGCCCTGCTCCAGCGCTGGGTCTGCGTGATCGCTATTTCTGTCGAGGCAGGATTTGGGGCGGCGCTTGCGGCGCCGTTTTGACTGCTTTTCGAGGGAACAGGCCTTCGGTGCGTCCTTCCGCTCCTCGTCGTCATCTTTTGGTGCGTCCACCATGTATACGTCATATGATGAGGTGGCGTTCCAGGGCCCAACAGGCGCTGGTTGTTCATTGTCTCCTTCATTGGCATCCATACCGTCGATGTCTTCGGAGTCGAAGTCGAGCATGTCGGTTAAGTCGTCGACAGTGGCTACAAAGTGGGTGGTGGGTGGGTTTTGAATTTCTCCATCGTCTGTACCCCAACTTGCTGACCGTAGTCCGGCCAGGGCTCTCCTGATAAAGAGAGAGACTTTAGTGACTTCAGAATATCGCCGAAAGGCGAGTGCTGAAAGATGTCTGCAGTAGTGAACTCCATGATCGGCGCCCAATCGAATTCGATTGGCCGGGGCGTGGAAGGTTCGTAGTCCGGAGAGGAGTCCGGCTCCTTGGATTCACAAGCCTCGCAGAGTACGGGGCTGGTGTTCGGCTCAGTCACCGTTTGGATCGCAGCCGCCGAGGTGGCGTCCAACTGCCCATCCTCGATTGGCGTAGTTGGCTCCGAACTGAGGGTCGGAGCCGATGCGGGTGCGGCCTCCAGGGCACCGTTCGGCGGCAGAGCTATATCATGCTCGTCATGACAGTGCAGCGCGCTCGGCAGTGGTTCGAATCTGTCGAAGATCAAGTCCCCGCGGATGTCAGCCGTGTAGTTTAAATTTCCGAATTTGACCTGACGGCCAGGGGCATAGCTTTCGATCTGCTCTAGATGGCCAAGTGAATTGGCCCGCAGTGCGAAGCCGCCAAAGACGAAGATCTGTCTGGAAGGAAGGTCTCACCCTGCACTGCATCGCCATTGATGATCGTAGGAGCCATCGGGCCTGACGGCGATGGCACAGAGGAACTCTCAATGAAAGCACCAATGTCGGTGTCATAACCGGCGGATCTCGGGTAGGGGGTCCCGAACTGTGCGTCTAGGCCGGATGGTAACAGGAGGCAACGGACACGAAGTTTTACCCAGGTTCGGGCCCTCTCGATGGAGGTAAAACCCTACGTCCTGCTTGATTAATATTGATGATATGTGTAGTACAATAGTAGATCTACCACGAGATCAGAGAGGCTAAACCCTAGAAGCTAGCCTATGGTATGATTGTTGATGTGTATGTTGTCCTACGGACTAAAACCCCCCGGTTTATATAGACACCGGAGAGGGTTAGGGTTAGTCAAGTAGAGGCAAACTAGTGACACTTTGTTTGTCTATGTATTCACACATGTACTAAGTTTCTGGTTAATACAATTCTAGCATGAATAATAAACATTTATCATGATATAAGGAAATATAAATAACAACTTTATTATTGCCTCTAGGGCATATTTCCTTCAGTCTCCCACTTGCACTAGTCAATAATCTAGATTACATTGTAATGATTCTAACACCCATGGAGTCTTGGTGCTGATCATGTTTTGCTCGTGAGAGAGGCTTAGTCAACGGGTCTGCAACATTCAGATCCGTATGTATCTTGTAAATCTCTATGTCTCCCTCCTTGACTTGATCGCGGATGGAATTGAAGCGTCTCTTGATGTGCTTGGTTCTATTGTGAAATCTGGATTCCTTTGCCAAGGCAATTGCACCAGTATTGTCACAAAAGATTTTCATTGGACCCGATGCACTAGGTATGACACCTAGATCGGATATGAACTCCTTCATCCAGATTCCTTCATTTGCTGCTTCCGAAGCAGCTATGTATTCCGCTTCACACGTAGATCCCGCCATGACGCTCTGCTTGGAACTGCACCAACTGATAGCTCCACCATTTAATAAAAACATGTATTCGGTTTGTGACTTAGAGTCATCCGAATCAATGTCAAAGCTTGCATCGACGTAACCGTTTACGACGAGCTCTTTGTCACCTCCATATACGAGAAACATATCCTTAGTCCTTTTCAGGTATTTCAGGATGTTCTTGACCGCTGTCCAGTGATCCACTCTTCGATTACTTTGGTACCTCCCTGCTAAACTAATAGCAAGGCACACATCAAGTTTGGTACACAGCATTGCATACATGATAGAGCCTACGGCTGAAGCATAGGGAACACCTTTCATTTTCTCTCTATCTTCTGTAGTGGTCGGGCATTGAGTCTGACTCACCTTCACACCTTGTAATACAGGCAAGAACCCTTTCTTTGCCTAATCCATTTTGAACTTCTTCAAAACTTTATCAAGGTATGTGCTTTGTGAAAGTCCAATTAAGTGTCTTGATCTATCTTAATATATAAGCAGCTTCACCGGGGTCTTTCATTGAAAAATTCTTATTCAAGTATCCTTTTATGCTATTCAGAAATTCAGTGTCATTTCCGATCAACAATATGTCATCTACATATAATATCAGAAATGCTACAGAGCTCCCACTCACTTTCTTGTAAATATAGGCTTCTCCAGAAGTCTGTATAAAACCATATGCTGTTATCACACTATCAAAGCGTATATTCCAACTCCGAGAGGCTTGCACCAGTCCATAAATGGATCGCTGGAGCTTACACACTTTGTTAGCACATTTTGGATCGACAAAACCTTCTAGTTGCATCATATACAACTCTTCTTTAAGATATCCATTAAGGAATGTAGTTTTGACATCCATTTGCAAAATTTCATAATCATAAAATGCGGCAATTGCTAACATGATTTGGACGGACTTAAGCATCGCTATGGTTGAGAAGGTCTCATCGTAGTCAACTCCTTGAACTTGTCACAAACCTTTTGCAACAAGTTGAGCTTTCTAGAAAGTAACATTACCGTCAGCGTCAGTCTTCTTCTTGAAGATCCATTTATTCTCTATGGCCTGCCGTTCATCGGGCAAGTCAACCAAAGTCCACACTTTTTTCTCATACATGGATCCCATCTCAGATTTCATGGCCTCAAGCCATTTTGCGGAATCTGGGCTCATCATCGCTTCCTCATAGTTCATAGGTTCGTCATGGTCAAGTAACATGACTTCCAGAACAGGATTACCGTACCACCCTGGTGCAGATCTTACTCTGGTTGGCCTACGAGGTTCGGTAGTAGCTTGATCAAATGTTTCGTGATCATCATCATTAGCTTCCTCACTTACTGGTGTAGGAATCACTGGAACTGATTTCAGTGATGAACTACTTTCCAACAAGGGCGAAGGTACAATTACCTCGTCAAGTTCTACTTTCCTCCCACTCACTTATTTTGAGAGAAACTCCTTCTCTAGAAAGGATCCATTCTTAGCAACAAATATCTTGCTTTCGGATCTGGGATAGAAGGTGTACCCTACAGTCTCCTTTGGGTATCCTATGAAGAAACATTTCTCCGATTTGGGTTCGCAGCCCCAAACTTTAAGAAACGACAACTTGGGTTTCTTGCCAAACCACAGTTCATAAGGTGTTGTCTCGATGGATTTAGATGGTGCCATATTTCACATGCATGGAGCCGTCCCTAAATCATAACCCCAAAACGATAGCGGTAAATCAGTGAGAGACATCATAGATCGCACCATATCTAATAAAGTGCGGTTACGACGTTCAGACACATCATTATGTTGTGGTGTTCCAGGTGGCGTAAGTTGCGAAACTATTCCGCATTGTTTCAAATGAAGTCCAAGCTCATAACTCAAGTATTCACCTCCACGATCGGATCGTAGAAACTTGATTTTCTTGTTGCGATGATTTTCCACTTCACTCTGAAATTCGTTGAACTTTTCAAATGTTTCAGACTTATGTTTCATTAAGTAGACATACCCATATCTGCACAAATCATCTGTGAAGGTGAGAACATAACAATATCCGCCACGAGCTTCAATGTTCATTGGACCACATACATCAGTATGTATGATTTCCAATAACTCTGTTGCTCGTTCCATTGTTCCGGAGAACGGAGTTTTATTCATCTTGCCCATGAGGCATGGTTCGCAAGTACCAAGTGATTCATAATCAAGTGATTCCAAAAGTCCATCAGAATGGAGTTTCTTCATGCGCTTTACACCAATATGACCTAAACGGCAGTGCCACAAATAAGTTGCACTATCATTATCAACTCTGCATCTTTTGGCTTCAATACTATGAACATGTGTATCACTACTATCAAGATTTAGTAAAAATAGACCACTCATCAAGGGTGCATGACCATAAAATATATTACTCATATAAATAGAACAACCTTTATTCTCTGATTTAAATGAATAACCGTCTGACATCAAACAAGATCCAGATATAATGTTCATGCTCAATGCTGGCACCAAATAACAATTATTTAGGTCTAAAACTAATCCTGAGGGTAGATGTAGAGGTAGCATGACGACGGCGATCACATCGACTTTGGAACCATTTCCCATGCGCATCGTCACCTCGTCCTTTGCCAATCTTCGCTTAATCCGTAGCCCCTGTTTTGATTGCAAATGTTAGCAACTAAACCAGTATCAAATACCCAGGCACTACTGCGAGCATTAGTAAGGTACACATCAATAACATGTATATCAAATATACCTTTCACTTTGCCATCCTTCTTCTCCGCCAAATACTTGGGGCAGTTCCGCTTCTAGTGACTAGTTCCTTTGCGGTAGAAGCACTCAGTCTCAGGCTTAGGTCCAGACTTGGGTCCCTTCACTTGAGCAGCAACTGGCTTGCTATTGTTCTTGAAGTTCCCCTTCTTCCCTTTACCCTTTTTCTTGAAACTGGTGGTCTTGTTGACCATCAACAATTGATGCCCCTTGTTGATTTCTACCTCCGCAGCTTTTAGCATTGTGAAGAGCTCAGGAATCGCCTTATCCATCCCTTGCATATTATAGTTCATCACGAAGCTCTTGTAGCTTGGTGGCAGTGATTGAAGAATTCTGTCAATGACACTATCAACAGGAAGATTAACTCCCAGTTGATTCAAGTGGTTGTGGTACCCAGACATTCTGAGTATATGTTCACTGCAGAACTATTCTCCTCCATCTTGCAGCTGTAGAACTTATTGGAGACTTCATATCTCTCAATCCAGGCATTTGATTGAAATATTAACTTCAACTCTTGGAACATCTCCTATGCTCCATGACATTCAAAACGTCGTTGAATTATCGGTTCTAAGCCGTAAAGCATGGCACACTGAACTATCGAGTAGTCATTAACTTTGCTCTGCCAGGTGTTCACAACATCTAGCGTTGCTCCTGCACCGGGTTTGTCACCTAGCGGTGCTTCCAGGACGTAATTCCTCTGTGCAGCAATGAGGATAATCCTCAAGTTACGGACCCAGTCCGTGTAGTTGCTACCATAATCTTTCAACTTAGCTTTCTCTAGGAACGCATTAAAATTCAACAGAACAACAGCACGGGCCATCTATCTACAACAACATAGACATGCAAAATACTATCAGGTACTAAGTTCATGATAAATTAACTTTCAATTAATCAAATTACTTAAGAACTCCCACTTAGATAGACAACCCTCGAGTCATCTAAATGATCACGTGATCCAAATCAACTAAACTATGTCACAATCATCATGTGAGATGTAGTAGTTTTCAATTGTGAACATCTCTATGTTGATCATATCTACTATATGATTCACGCTCGACCTTTCGGTCTCAGTGTTCTGAGGCCATATCTGCTTATGCTAGGCTCGTCAAGTTTATCCCGAGTATTCCGCGTGTGCAAAACGGGCTTGCACCCATTGTATGTGAACGTAGAGCTTATCACACCCGATCATCACGTGGTGTCTTGGCACGACGAACTGTAGCAACGGTGCATACTCATGGAGAACACTTATACCTTGAAATTTAGTGAGAGATCATCTTATAATGCTACCGCCGAACTAAGAAAAATAAGATGCATAAAGGATAAACATTAGATGCAATCAATTTAAGTGATATGATATGGCCATGATCATCTTGTGCCTTTGATCTCCATCTCCAAAACACCGTCATGATCACCATCGTCACCGGCTTGACACCTTGATCACCATCGAAGCATCGTTGTCGTCTCGCCAACTATTGCTTCTACGACTATCGCTACCGCTTAGTGATAAAGTAAAGCAATTACATGGCGATTGCATTTCATACAATAAAGCGACAATCATATGGCTCCTCTGAGTTGCCGGTAACTATGTTACAAAACATGATCATCTCATATAATAAAATTTAGCATCATGTCTTGACCATATCACATCACAACATGCCCTGCAAAAACAAGTTAGACGTCCTCTACATTGTTGTTGCAAGTTTTACGTGGCTGCTACGGGCTGAGAAAGAACCGCTCTTACCTACGCATCAAAAACCACAATGCGGTATAGTGATTGCTTTTTGATCTTCAGAAAGAACGGTATTCATTGAATCCGATTCAACTGAAGCTATAGAAATAGACACCCACTAGCCACCTATGTGCGAATCACATCGGTAGAACCAGTCTCGCGTAAGCATACGCGTAATGTCAGTCTGGGCCGCTTCATGCAACAATGCCGCCGAATCAAGAATCAACTAGTGATGGCAAGCAATATGTATATACCCACGCCCACAACTCCTTTGTGTTCTACTCATGCATATAACATCTACGCATAAACCTGGCTTGGAGGCCAGTGTTGGGGAACACAATAATTTCAAAAAAAATCCTATGCACACGCAAGATCATTGTGATGCATATCAATGAGAGGGAAGAGTGTTGTCTACGTACCCTCATAGACCGTAAGAGGAAGCGTTATGACAACACGGTTGATGTAGTCGTACATCTTCACGATCGACCGATCCTAGCACCGAAGGTATGGCACCTCCGCGATCTGCACACGTTCGGCTCGGTGACATCCCACGAACTCATGATCTAGTAGAGCTTCGAGGGAGAGCTTTGTCAGCACGACGGCGTGATGACGGTGATGATGATGCTACTAGAATAGGGCTTCCCCTAAGCACCACTATGATAAGTCCGAGGTGGATTATGGTGGAGGGGGGCACCGCACACGGTTGGAAACAATCAACTTGTGTGTTCTAGGGTGCCCCCTTGCCCCCATATATAAAGGAGTAAGGCGGAGGCCGGCCGGCCTAGGGGCGCGCCAAGGAGAGGGGGAGTCCTCCTCTTAGTACGAGTAGGACTCCTTTTTTTCTAGTCCAACTAGGAAGGGGGAAGGGGAAAGGAAGGAGAGGAGAGAGGGAGGAAAGAGGGGGCTCCGCCCACCTCCTTGTCCAATTCGGACTTGTTGGAAATATGCCCTAGAGGAAATAATAAAAGCATTATTATTATATTTCCTTGTTCATGATAATTGTCTTTATTCATGCTATAATTGTGTTATCCGGAAATCGTAATACATGTGTGAATAACAGACACCAACATGTCCCTAGTAAGCCTCTAGTTGACTAGCTCGTTGAGCAACGGATAGTCATGGTTTCCTGACTATGGACATTGGATGTCATTGATAACGAGATCACATCATTAGGAGAATGATGTGATGGACTCGACCCAATCCTAAACATAGCACAAGATTGTATAGTTCGTTTGCTAGAGTTTTCCAATGTCAAAGTATATTTTCCTTAGACCATGAGATCGTGTAACTCCCGGATACCGTAGGAGTGCTTTGGGTATGCCAAACGTCACAACGTAACTGGGTGACTATAAAGGTAGACTACGGGTATCTCTGAAAGTGTCTGTTGGGTTGACATGGATCAAGACTGGGATTTGTCACTCCGTATGACGGAGAGGTATCACTGGGCCCACTCGGTAATGCATCATCATAATGAGCTCAAAGTGACCAAGTGTCTGGTCACGGGATCATGCATTACGGTACAAGTAAAGTGATTTGCCGGTAACGAGATTGAACGAGGTATTGGGATACCGACGATCGAATCTCGGGCAAGTAACATATCGATTGACAAAGGGAATTGCGTACGGGGTTGATTGAATCCTCGACATCGTGGTTCATCCGATGAGATCATCGTGGAGCATGTGGGAGCCAACATGGGTATCCAGATCCCGCTGTTGGTTATTGACTGGAGAGTCGTCTCGGTCATGTCTGCTTGTCTCCCGAACCCGTAGGGTCTACACACTTATGGTTCGGTGACGCTAGGGTTGTGAAGATAAGTATATGCAGTAACCCGAATGTTGTTCGGAGTCCCGGATGAGATCCCGGATGTCACGAGGAGTTCCGGAATGGTCCGGAGGTAAAGAATTATATATAGGAAGTGCTGTTTCGGGCATCGGGACATGTTTCGGGGTTATCGGTATTGTACCGGGACCACCGGAGGGGTCCCGTGGGCCCACCGGGTGGGGCCACCTGTCCCGGGGGGGCACATGGGCTGTAGGGGGTGCGCCTTGGCCTTCATGGGCCAAGGGCACCAGCCCTACTAGGCCCATGCGCCTAGGGTTTCCACCAAGGAGGAGTCCAAGTGGTGGAAGGCACCCCGAGGTGCCTTGGGGGGGAGGGAAACCCTCCCCTGGCCGCCAAACCTAGGAGATCAGATCTCCTAGGCTGCGCACCAACCCCCCCTGGCACCCCTATATATAGTGGGGGGGAGAGGAGGGATTTTATACCAGCCCCTGGCGCCTCCATCTCCCCCCGTTACGTCTCTCTCTCGTAGTCACGGCGAAACCATGCTTCTATGACGCCCTGCATCCACCACCACGCCGTCGTGCTGCTGGATCTTCATCAACCTCTCCTTCTCCCTTGCTGGATCAAGAAGGAGGAGACGTCTCCCGTCCCGTACGTGTGTTGAACGCGGAGGTGCCGTCCGTTCGGCGCTGGTCATCGGTGATTTGGATCACGTCGAGTACGACTACATCATCACCGTTCTTTTGAACGCTTCCGTGCGCGATCTACAAAGGTATGTAGATGCATCCAATGACTCGTTGCTAGATGAACTCCTAGATGATCTTGGTGAAACGAGTAGGAAATTTTTTGTTTTCTGCAACGTTCCCCAACAGGACTCCCAAATGGGGGGCGCACGGCCAGCCCTAGGCCCTCTCCTCTCTCTCCCACAAGTCCCATGTTGGCCCATTAGTTCCCCCGGTGGTTCTGATAACCCCCCGACACTCCGATAAATATCCGGTGACCTCAGAACTCATCCGGTGTCCGAATATACTCGTCCAATATATCAATCTTTATGTCTTGACCACTTCGAGACTCCTCGTTATGTCCGTGATATCATCCGGGACTCCAAACTATCTTCGGTACATCAAAACACATAAACTCATAACACCGATCGTCACCGAACGTTTAGCATGTGGACCCTGCAGGTTCGAGAACTATGTAGACATCACCGAGACACGTCTCCGGTCAAGAACCAATAGCGGAACCTAGATGCTCATATTGGCTCCCACATATTCTACGAAGATCTTTATCGGTCAGACCGCATAACAACATACGTTGTTCCCTTTGTCATCGGTATGTTACTTACCCGAGATTCGATCGTCGGTATCTCAATACCTAGTTCAATATCGTTACCGGCAAGTATCTTTACTCGTTCCGTAATACATCATCCCGCAACTAACTCATTAGTTGCAATGCTTGCAAGGCTTAAGTGATGTGCTTTACCGAGAGGGCCCAGAGATACCTCTCCGACAATCAGAGTGACAAATCCTAATCTCGAAATACGCCAACCCAACAAGTACCTTCGGAGACACCTATAGAGCACCTTTATAATCACCCAGTTACGTTGTGATGTTTGGTAGCTCACAAAGTGTTCCTCCGGTATTCGGGAGTTGCATGATCTCATAGTCATAGGAACATGTATAAGTCATGAAGAAAGCAATAACAACATACTAAACGATCGTGTGCTAAGCTAACGGAATAGGTCATGTCAATCACATCATTCTCCTAATGATGTGATCCCGTTAATCAAATGACAACCCATGTCAATGGCTAGGAAACTTAACCATCTTTGATCAACGAGCTAGTCAAGTAGAGGCATACTAGTGACACTCTGTTTGTCTATGTATTCACACATGTATTATGTTTCCGATTAATACAATTCTAGCATGAATAATAAAAATTTATCAGGATATAAGGAAATAAATAATAACTTTATTATTGCCTCTAGGGCATATTTCCTTCAGTCTGCCACTTGCACTAGAGTCAATAATCTAGTTCACATCGCCATGTGATTTAACATCAATAGTTCACATTACCATGTGATTAACACCCATAGTTCACATCGTCATGTGACCAACACCCAAAGGGTTTACTAGAGTCAATAATCTAGTTCACATCGCTATGTGATTAATACCCAAAGAATACTAAGGTGTGATCATGTTTTGCTTGTGAGGGAAGTTTAGTCAACGGGTCTGCCACATTCAGATCCATATGTATTTTGCAAATTTCTATGTCAACAATGCTCTGCAGGGAGCTACTCTAGCTAATTGCTCCCACTTTCAATATGTATCCAGATTGAGACTTTGAGTCATCTGGATCAGTGTTAAAACTTGCATCGGAGTAACCCTTTACGACGAACCTTTTGTCACCTCCATAATTGAGAAACATATCCTTATTCCACTAAGGATAATTTTAACCAATGTCTAGTGATCTACTCCTAGATCACTATTGTACTCCCTTGCCAAACTCAGGGCAGGGTATACAATAGGTCTGGTACACAGCATGGCATACTTTATAGAACCTATGGCTGAGGCATAGGGAATGACTATCATTCTCTCTCTATCTTCTGCCGTGGTCGGGTTTTGAGTCTTACTCAACTTCCCACCTTGTAACACAGGCAAGAACTCCTTCTTTGACTGTTCCATTTTGAACTACTTCAAAATCTTGTCAAGGTATGTACTCATTGAAAAACTTATCAAGCGTCTTGATCTATCTCTATAGATCTTGATGCTGAATATGCAAGCAGCTTCATGGAGGTCTTTCATTGAAAAACTCTTTTTCAAGTATCCATTTATGCTATCCAGAAATTGTATATCATTTCCAGTCAGTAATATGTCATCCACATATAATATCATAAATGCTATAGAGCTCCCACTCACTTTCTTGTAAATACATGCTTCTCCAAAAGTCTGTACAAAACCAAATGCTTTGATCACACTATCAAAGCGTTTATTCCAACTCCGAGAGGCTTGCACCAGTCCATAAATGGATCGTTGGAGCTTTCACACTTTGTTAGCTCCCTTTGGATCGACAAAACCTTCCGGTTGCATCATATACAACTCTTCTTCTAGAAATCCATTCAGGAATGCAGTTTTGACGTCCATCTACCAAATTTCATAATCATAAAATGCGGCAATCGCTAACATGATTCTGACAGACTTAAGCATCGCTACGGGTGAGAAGGTCTCCTCGTAGTCAATCCCTTGAACTTGTCGAAAACCTTTCGCAACAAGTCGAGCTTTGTAGACAGTAACATTACTGTCAGCGTCAGTCTTCTTCTTGAAGATCCATTTATTCTCAATTGCTTGCCGATCAACGGGCAAGTCAACCAAAGTCCACAATCTGTTCTCATACATGGATCCGATCTCAGATTTCATGGCCTCAAGCCATTTTGCGGAATCTGGGGTCTGTTGGGGAACGTAGCAGAATTTCAAAATTTTCTACGCATAACCAATATCAATCTATCAAGTCATCTAGCAACGAGGGAAAGGGGAGTGCATCTACATACCCTTGTAGATCGCGAGCGGAAGCGTTCAAGAGAACAGGGTTGATGGAGTCGTACTCGTCGTGATCCAAATCACCGATGACCAAGTGCCGAAAGTATGGCACCTCCGTGTTCAACATACGTACGGTTGGGAAGACGTCTCCTCCTTCTTGATCCAGCAAGGGGAAGGAGAGGTTTATGGAGATCCAGCAGCACGACGGCGTGGTGGTGGAAGCAGCGGTGATCTCGGCAGGGCTTCGCCAAGCTCCAACGAGAGATAGAGAGGTGTTACGAGGGAGAGGGAGGCGCCAAGGCTTGGGTGTGGCTGCCCTCCCTCCGCTCCACTATATATAGGGGCCTCGGGGGGGCGCCGGCCCCTTTTAGATCCCATCTAGGGAGGGGGCGGCAGCCCTAGGGGTGGCTTGGCCTCCAAGCCAAGTGGAGGCGCCCCCACCCCTTAGGGTTTCCAACCCTAGGCGCCTGGGAAGCCCAAGGGGGGCACACCAGCCCACTAGGGGCTGGTTTCCATGCCCCTTCAGCCCATGGGGCCCTCTGGGATAGGTGGCCCCACCTGGTGGACCCCCGGGACCCTTCCGGTGGTCCCGGTACAATACCGATGACTCGCGAAACTCTCCCGGTGGCCGAAACTGGACTTCCTATATGTAAATCTTTACCTCCGGACCATTCCGGAACTCCTCGTGACGTCCAGGATCTCATCCGGGACTCCAAAAAACTTTCGGGTAACCGCATACTAATATCTCTACAACTCTAGCATCACTGAACCTTAAGTGTGTAGACCCTACAGGTTCGGGAGACATGTAGACATGACCGAGACAACTCTCTGGTCAATAACCAACAGTGGGATCTGGATAACCATGTTGGCTCCCACATGCTCCACAATGATCTCATCGAATGAACCACGATGTCGAGGATTCAATCAATTCCGTATTCAATTCCCTTTGTCTATCGGTACGAAACTTGCCCGAGATTTGATCGTCGGTATCCCGATACCTCGTTCAATCTCGTTACCGGCAAGTCTCTTTACCCGTTCTGTAGCACATCATCCCGTGATCAACTCCTTGGTCACATTGTGCACATTATGATGATGTCCTACCGAGTGGGCCCAGAGATACCTCTCCGTTTACACGGAGTGAAAAATCCCAGTCTCAATTCGTGCCAACCCAACAGACACTTTCGGAGATACCCGTAGCACACCTTTATAGCCACCCAGTTACGTTGTGACGTTTGGTACACACAAAGCACTCCTACGGTATCCGGGAGTTGCACAATCTCATGGTCTAAGGAAATGATACTTGACATTAGAAAAGCTTTTAGCATACGAACTACACGATCTTGTGCTAGGCTTAGGATTGGGTCTTGTCCATCACATCATTCTCCTAATGATGTGATCCCGTCACAACGACATCCAATGTCCATGGTCAGGAAACCGTAACCATCTATTGATCAACGAGCTAGTAAACTAGAGGCTTACTAGGGACATGGTGTTGTCTATGTATCCACACATGTATCTGAGTTTCCGATCAATACAATTCTATCATGGATAATAAACGATTATCGTGAACAAGGAAATATAATAATAACTAATTTATTATTGCCTCTAGGGCATATTTCCAACAGTCTCCCACTTGCACTAAAATCAATAATCCAGTTCACAGCGCTATGTGATTAACACTCAAGGTCACATCCCCATGTGACTAACACCCAAAGAGTTTACTAGAGTCAATAATCTAGTTCACATTACCATGTGATTAACACTCAATGAGTTCTGGGTTTGATCATGTTATGCTTGTGAGAGATGTTATAGTCAACGAGTCTGAACCTTTCAGATCCGTGTGTTCTTTACAAATCTCTATGTCATCTTGTATATGCAGCTACCACGCTCTATTTGGAGCTATTCCAAATAACTGTTCTACTACACGAATCCGGTTTACTACTCAGAATCATCCAGATTAGTGTCAAAGATTGCATCGGCGTAACCCTTTACGACGAACTCTTTTACCACCTCCATAATCGAGAAAATTCCTTAGTCCACTAGTTACTAAGGATAGCCTTGACCGTTGTCCTGTAATCCATTCCTAGATCACACTTGTACCCCTTGACTGACTCATGGCTAGGCACACTTCAGGTGTGGTACACAGCATAGCATACTATAGAGCCTACGTCTAAAGCATAGTGGACGACCTTCGTCCTTTCTCTCTCTTCTGCCATGGTCAGGTCTTGAGTCTTACTCAATATTCACACCTTGTAACACAGCTAAGAACTCCTTCTTTGCTGATCTATTTTGAACTCCTTCAAAATCATGTCACGGTATGTATTCATTCGAAAGTACTATTAAGCATTTTTGATCTATCCTTATAGATCTTGATGCTCAATGTTCAAGTAGCTTAATTCAGGTTTTCCATCGAAAAACACTTTTCAAATAACCCTACATGCTTTCCAGAAATTCTACATCATTTTTGATCAACAATATGTTAACAACATATACTCATCAAAAATTCTATAGTGCTCCCACACACTCCTTTGGAAATACAAGTTTCTCATAAACTTTGTATAAACCCAAAATCTTTCATCATCTCATCAAAGCGTACATTCCAACTCCGAGATGCTTACTCCAGTCCTTAGAAGGATTGCTGGAGCTTCGCATACTTGTTAGCATCTTTCAGGATTGTCAAAAAAACTTCTGGTTTTATCACATACAACCTTTCCTCAAGAAAAACGTCGAGGAAACAATGTTTTGACATCCTATCTGCAAGATTTCATAAATAATGCAGTAACTACTAACATAATTCCAACAGACTCTTAGCATTGCTACGAGTGAGAAAGTCTCATCGTAGTCGACTCCTTTGAACTTGTCGGAAAACATCTTAACGACAAGTCGAGCTTTCTTAATGGTGACATTTACCATCATTGTCCATCTTCCTTTTAAAATCCATCTGCATCCAACAGCCTTATGACCATCAAGTAGTTCTTCCAAAGTCTATACTTTGTGTTTATACATGGATCCTCTCTCGGATTTTATGGCCTCGAGCCATTCGTCGGAATCCGGGCCCACCATCACTTCTCCATAGCTCGTAGGTTCATTGTTGTCTAGCAACATGACTTCCAGGATAGGATTACGTACCACTCTGAAGTAGTATGCATCCTTGTCGACCTATGAGGTTTGGTAGTGACTTGATCCGAAGTTTCATGATCACTATCATAAGCTTCCACTTCAATTGGTGTAGGTGCCACAGGAACAACTTCCTGTGCCCTGCTACACACTAGTTGAAGTGACGGTTCAATAACCTCATCA
This sequence comes from Triticum urartu, assembly GCF_056163025.1. Classification (NCBI taxonomy): domain Eukaryota; kingdom Viridiplantae; phylum Streptophyta; class Magnoliopsida; order Poales; family Poaceae; genus Triticum; species Triticum urartu. Next base: position 592,545,988 of record NC_141879.1, on the reverse strand, counting down.
AGTCTCCACCATCCTCCCACTCAATTCTTTCAGGAGAAACTTTTCCCCGAGAAAGGACCCATTTCTAGAAACAATCACTTTTGCTTCCGGATCTGAAATAGGAGGTATACCCAACTATTTTTGGGTATTCTATGAAGATGAAATTATCCGCTTTGGGTTCAAGCTTATCAGCCTGGAACTTTTTCACATAAGCATTGCAGCCCCAAACTTTTAAGAAACGATAGCTTAGGTTTCTCTAAACCATAGTTCGCACGGTGTTGTCTCAACGGAATTGTGTGGTGCCCTATTTAAAGTGAGTGTGGTTGTCCCTAATGCCTAACCCATAAACGATAATGGAAATTCGATAAGAGACATCCTGGTATGCACAATATCCAATAGGGTGCAGTTGTGATGTTGAGACACACCATCACACTATGGTGGTCCAGGCGGTATTGTTGTGAAACAATTTCCACAATGTCTTAATTGTGTGTCAAACTCGTAACTCAGATATTCATCTCTATGATCATATCATAGACATTTTATCATCTTGTCACGACGATCTTCAACTTCACTCTGAAATTACTTAAACCTTTCAATAATTCAGACTTGTGTTTCATCAAGTAAATATACTCAGTATCTACTCAAATCATCTGTGAAGTAAGAACATAGCGATATCCACTGCGTGCCTCAACACTCATTGGACTGCACACATCAAAATGTATTACTTCCAACAAGTTGCTTTCTTGTTCCATCTTACTGAAAACGAGGCCTTTCAGTCATCTTGCCCATGTGGTATGATTTCCATGTCTCAAGTGATTCAAAATCAAGTGAGTCAAAATGATCCATCTGCATGGAGTTTCTTCATGCATATCTACCAATAGACATGGTTCGCATGTCTCAAACTTTTCAAAAACGAGTGAGTCCAAAGATCCATCAACATGGATCTTCTTCATGTGTTTTATACCAACATGACTCAAATGGCAGTGCCACAAGTATGTGTTACTATCATTACTATCTTATATCTTTTGGCATGAACATGTGTATCACTACGATCGAGATTCAATAAACCATTCATTTTAGGTGCAAGACCATTGAAGGTATTATTCAAATAAACAGAGTAACCATTATTCTCTTTAAATGAATAACCGTATTGCGATAAACATAATCCAATCATGTCTATGCTCAACGCAAACACCAAATAACAATTATGTAGGTTTAACACCAATCTCGATGGTAGAGGGAGCATGCGATGCTTGATCACATCAACCTTTGAAACACTTCCAACACATATCTTCATCTCACCTTCAGCTAGTCTCCATTTATTCCGTAGCCTTTTATTTCGAGTTACTAACACTTAGCAACTGAACCGGTATTTTAATACCCTGGTGTTACTAGGAGTACTAGTAAAGTACACATTAATATAACATATTTCCAAAATACTTCTGTCGACCTTGCTAGCCTTCTCATCTACCAAGTATCTAGGGTAGTTCAGCTTCAGTGACCGTGCCCTCATTATAGAAGCACTTAGTCTCGGGTTTGGTTCAACCTTGGGTTTCTTCACTAGAGAAGCAACTGATTTGCCGTCTCATGAAGTATCCATTCTTTCCCTTTCCCTTCTTGAAACTAGTGGTTTAACCATCAACAATTGATGCTCCTACTTGATTTCTACTTTCGCAGTGTCAAACATCACGAATTGCTCAAGGATCATCATGTCTATCCCTGATATGTTATAGTTCATCACTAAGCTCTAATAGCTTGGTGGCAATGACTATGGAGAACTATCACTATCTCATCTGGAAGATTAACTCCCACTCGATTCAAGCGATTGTAGTACTCAGACAATATGAGCACATGATCAACGATTGAGATTTTCTCCCTTAGTTTGCAGGATTAAGAAACTTGTCAGAGGTCGCATACCTCTTGACGTGGGCACTAGTCTGAAATTCCAATTTCAGTCTTTGGAACATCTCATATGTTCTACGACGTTTCAAAAACGTCTTTAGTGCCACAATTCTAAACCGTTAGTATTATGTACTGAACTATCACGTAGTCATCAAAACGTGTATGTCAGATGTTTCCCAACATCTACGGATGATGCTCGAGGTTCAACACAGTGAGCAGTGCATTAAGGACATAGCCCTTCTGTGCAGCAATGAGGACAATTCTCAGTTCACGGACCCATTCCGCATAATTGCTATTGTCAACTCTCAACTAAATTTTCTCTAGGAACATATCTAAAACAATAGAACCAAAGCGTGAGCTACGACATAATTTGCAAAGACCTTTTGACTATGTTCATGATAATTAAGTTCATCTAATCAAATTATTCAATGAACTCCCACTTAGATAGACATCCCTCTAGTCATCTAAGTGATACATGATCTGAGTCAACTAGGCCGTGTCCAATCATCACGTGAGACGGAATAGTCATCATCGGTGAACACCTTCATGTTGATCGTATCCACTATATGACTCATGTTCGACCTTTCGTTCTTCCGTGTTCCGAGGCCATGTCTGTACATACTAGGCTCGTCAAGTCAACCTAAGTGTTTCACATGTGTAAATCTGGCTTACACCCGTTGTATGCGCATGTTAGAATCTATCACACCCGATCATCACATGGTGCTTCGAAACAACGAACCTTCGCAACGGTGCATAGTTAGGGGGAACACTTTCTTGAAATTATTGTGAGGGATCATCTTATTTATGCTACCGTCATTCTAAGCAAATAAGATGTAAACATGACAAACATCACATGCAAATCATAAAGTGACATGATATGGCCAATATCATCTTGCGCCTTTTGATCTCCATCTTCGAGGCGCGGCATGATCACCTTCGTCACTGGCATGACACCATGATCTCCATCATCGTGTCTTCATGAAGTTGCCTTGCCAACTATTACTTCTACTACTATGGCTAATGGTTAGCAATAAAGGAAAGTAATTACATGGCGTTTTCATTGACATACAGGTCATAAATAAATTAAGACAACTCTTATGGCTCCAGCCGGTTGTCATACTCATCGACATGCAAGTCGTGATTCCTATTACAAGAACATGATCAATCTCATACATCACATATATCATTCATCACATCCTTTTGGCCATATCACATCAATAGCATACCCTAAAAAACAAGTTAGACGTCCTCTAATTGATGTTGCATGTTTTACGTGGCTGCTATGGGTTTCTAGCAAGAACATTTCTTACCTACGCATGTTTTACCCTTCATAAGGACACTTTTCATCGAATCTGATCCGACTAACGTGGGAGAGACAGACACCCGCTAGCCACCTTATGCATCAAGTGCATGTCAGTCGGTGGAACCTGTCTCACGTAAGAGTACGTGTAAGGTCGGTCCAGGCCGCTTCATCCCACAATGCCGCCGAATCAAGATAAGACTAGTAACGGCAAGCAAATTGAACAAACCATCGCCCACAACTGCTTTGTGTTCTACTCGTGCATAGAATCTACGCATAGACCTAGCTCATGATGCCACTGTTGGGGAACGTAGCAGAATTTTAAAGATCAATCTATGGAGTCATCTAGCAACGAGGGAAAGGGGAGTGCATCTACATACCCTTGTAGATCGCGAGCGGAAGCGTTCAAGAGAACGGGGTTGATGGAGCGTACTTGTCGTGATCCAAATCACCGATGACCAAGTGTCGAACGGATGGCACCTCCGCGTTCAACAAACGTACGGTTGGGAAGACGTCTCCTCCTTCTTGATCCAGCAAGGGGAAGGAGAGGTTGATGGAGATCCAGCAGCACGACGGCGTGGTGGTGGAAGCAGCGGTGATCTCGGCAGGGCTTCACCAAGCTCCAACGAGAGAGAGAGAGAGGTGTTACGAGGGAGAGGGAGGCGCCAAGGCTTGGGTGTGGCTGCCCTCCCTCCCCTCCACTATATATAGGGGCCTAGGGGGGGCGCCTTCCCCTTGTAGATCCTATCTAGGGAGGGGGGAGGCAGCCCTAGGGGTGGCTTGGCCTCCAAGCCAAGTGGAGGCGCCCCCACCCCTTAGGGTTTCCAACCCTAGGCGCATCAGCATGGGAGGCCCAAGGGGGGCGCACCAGCCCACCAGGGGCTGGTTCCCACGCCCCTTCAGCTCATGGGGCCCTCCGGGATAGGTGGCCCCACCCGGTGGACCCCCAGGTCCCTTCCGGTGGTCCCGGTACAATACCGATGACTCCCGAAACTCTCCCGGTGGCCGAAACTGGACTTCCTATATATAAATCTTTACCTACGGACCATTACGGAACTCCTCGTGACGTCCGGGATCTCATCCGGGACTCCAAACAAATTTCGGTTAACCGCATACTAATATCTCTACAACTCTAGCGTCACCGAACCTTAAGTGTGTAGACCCTATGGGTTCGGGAGACATGTAGACATGACCGAGACAACTCTCCGGTCAATAACCAATAGTGGGATCTGGATACCCTTGTTGGCTCCCACATGATCCACGATGATCTCATCGGATGAACCACGATGTCAAGGATTCAATCAATCCCGTATTCAATTTCCTTTGTCTATCGGTACGAAACTTGCCCGAGATTCGATCGTCGGTATCCCGATACCTCGTTCAATCTTGTTACTGGCAAGTCTCTTTACTCGTTCCGTAACACATCATCCCGTGATCAACTCCTTGGTCACATTGTGGACATTATGATGATGTCCTGCCGAGTGGGCCCAGAGATACCTCTCCGTTTACACGGAGTGACAAATCCCAGTCTTGATTCATGCCAACCCAACAGACACTTTCGGAGATACCCGTAGCGCACCTTTATAGCCACCCAGTTACATTGTGACGTTTGGTACGCCCAAAGCATTCCTACGGTATCCGGGAGTTGCACAATCTCATGGTCTAAGGAAATGATACTTGACATTCGAAAAGATTTTAGCATACGAACTACACGATCTTGTGCTAGGCTTAGGATTGGGTCTTGTCCATCACATCATTCTCCTAATGATGTGATCCCGTCACAAGGACATCCAATGTCCATGGTCAGGAAACCGTAACCATCTATTGATCAACATGGTGTTGTCTATGTATCCACACATGTATCTGAGTTTCCGATCAATACAATTCTAGCATGGATAATAAACGATTATCATGAACAAGGAAATATAATAATAACTAATTTATTATTGCCTCTAGGGCATATTTCCAACAGGCTCACCATCGCTTCTTCATAGTTTGTAGGTTCATCATGATCTAGTAGCATGATTTCCAGAACAGGATTACCGTACCACTCTGGTGAGGATCTTACACTGGTTGATCTACGAAGTTCAGTAGTAACTTGATCTGAAGTTCCATGATCATCATCATTAACTTCCTCATAATTGGTGTAGGCGTCACAGGAACTGGTTTCTATGATGAACTACTTTCCAATAGAGGAGCAGGTATAGTTACCTCATCAAGTTCCACTTTCCTCCCACTCACTTCTTTCGAGAGAAACTCCTTCTCTAGAAAGGATCCATTCTTAGCAACGAATGTCTTGCCTTCGTATCTGTGATAGAAGGTGTACCCAACAGTTTCCTTTGGGTATCCTATGAAGACACATTTCTCCGATTTGGGTTCGAGCTTATCAGGTTGAAGCTTTTTCACATAAGCATCGTAGCCCCAAACTTTCAGAAATGACAACTTTGGTTTCTTGCCAAACCACAGTTCATAAGGCGTCGTCTCAACGGATTTCGATGGTGCCCTATTTAATGTGAATGTAGCTGTCTCTAATGCATAACCCCAAAACGATACTGGTAAATCGGTAAGAGACATCATAGATCGCACCATATCTAATAAAGTACGGTTACGATGTTCGGACACACCATTACGATGTGGTGTTCCAGGTGGCGTGAGTAGTGAAACTATTTCACATTGTTTTAACTGAAGGCCAAACTCGTAACTCAAATATTTTACTTCTGAGATCATATCATAGAAACTTTTATTTTTGTTACGATGATTCTCCACTTCACTCTGAAATTCTTTGAACTTTTCAAATGTTTCAGACTTGTGTTTCATCTAGTAGATATACTCATATCTGCTCAAATCATCTGTGAAGATCAGAAAATAATGATACCTGCCGCGAGCCTCAATTTTCATCCGACCATATACATCAGTATGTATGATTTCCAACAAATCTGTTGGTCGCTCCATTGTTTCGGAGAACGGAGTCTTAGTCATCTTGCCCATGAGGCATGGTTCGCAAGCATCAACTGATTCATAATCAAGTGATTCCAAAAGCCCATCAGCATGGATTTTCTTCATGCGCTTTACACCAATATGACCTAAACGGCAGTGCCACAAATAAGATGCACTATCATTGTTAACTTTGCATCTTTTGGCTTCAATATTATAAAAATGTGTATCACCACGATCGAGATCCAACAAACCATTTTCATTGGGTGTATGACCATAGAAGGTTTTATTCATGTAAACAGAACAACAATTATTCTCTAACTTACATGAATAACCGTATTGCAATAAACATGATCCAATCATATTCATGCTCAAAGAAAACACTAAATAACATTCATTTTAGGTTTAACACTAATCCCGAAAGTACAGGGAGTGTGCGATGATGATCATATCAATCTTGGAACCATTTCCAATACACATCATCACTTCACCCTTAACTAGTCTCTGTTCATTCTGCAACTCCTGTTTCGAGTTACTATTCTTAGCAACTGAACTAGTATCAAACACTAAGGGGTTGCTATAAACATTAGTAAAGTACACATCAATAACATGTATATCAAATATACCTATGTTCACTTTGCCATCCTTCTTATCCGCCAATTACTTGGGGTAGTTCCGCTTCCAATTACCAGTTCCTTTGTAGTAGAAGCACTTAGTCTCAGGCTTAGGTCCAGACTTGGGCTTCTTCACTTGAGCAGCAACTTGCTTGCCGTTCTTCTTGAAGTTCCCCTTCTTCCCTTTGCCATTTTCTTGAAACTAGTGGTCTTTGTCAACCATCAAGACTTGATGCTTTTCTTGATTTCTACCTTCGTCGATTTCAGCATCACGAAAATCTTGGGAATTACTTTTGTCATCCCTTGCATATTATAGTTCATCACTAAGTTCTAGTAACTCGGTGATAGTGACTAGAGAACTTTGTCAATTACTCTCTTATCTGGAAGATTAACTCCCGCTTGATTCAAGCAATTGTAGTTCTTAGACAATCTAAGCACATGCTCACTAGTTGAGATATTCTCCTCCATCTTGTAGGCAAAGTATTGTCAGAGGTCTCATACCTCTCGACACGGGCATGAGTATGAAATACCAATTTCAACTCTTGGAACATCTTATATGCTCCATGGCGTTCAAAACGTCTTTGAAACCCCGATTCTAAGCCGTTAAGCATGGTGCACTAAACTATCAAGTAGTCATCATATTGAGCTAGCCAAACATTCATAACGTCTGCATCTGCTCCTGCAATAGGTCTGTCACCTAGCGGTGCATCAAGGACATAATTCTTCTATGCAGCAATTAGGATAATCCTCAGATCATGGATCCAATCCACATCATTGCTACTAACATTTTTCAACTTAGTTTTCTCTAGGAACATATCAAAAATAAAATAGGGGAGCTAAACGCGACCTATTGATCTACAACATAGATATGCTAATACTACCAGGACTAAGTTCATGATAAATTTAAGTTCAATTAATCATATTACTTAAGAACTCCCACTTAGAAAGACATCCCTCTAATCTTCTAAGTGATCACGTGATCCAAATCAACTAAACCATAACCGATCATCACGTGAAATAGAGTAGTTTTCAATGGTGAACATCACTATGTTGATCATATCTACTATATGATTCATGCTTTACCTTTTGGTCTCAGTGTTCCGAGGCCATATCTGCATATGCTAGGCTCGTCAAGTTTAACCTGAGTATTCTGCGTGTGAAAAACTGGCTTGCACCCGTTGTAGATGGACGTAGAGCTTATCACACCCGATCATCACGTGGTGTCTGGGCACGACGAACTTTGGCAACGGTGCATACTCAGGGAGAACACTTTTTATCTTGAAATTTAGTGAGACATCATCTTATAATGCTACCATCAATCAAAGCAAGATAAGATGCATAAAAGATAAACATCACATGCAATCAATATAAGTGATATGATATGGCCATCATCATCTTGTGCTTGTGATCTCCATCTTCGAAGCTCCGTCATGATCACCATCGTCACCGGCGCGACACCTTGATCTCCATCATAGCATCGTTGTCGTCTCACCAATCTTATGCTTCTACGACTATCGCTACCGCTTAGTGATAAAGTAAACCATTACAGGGAGATTGCATTGCATATAATAAAGCGACAACCATATGGCTCCTGCCAGTTGCCGATAACAATGTTACAAAACATGATCATCTCATACAATAAAATTTAGCATCATGTCTTAACCATATCACATCACAACATGCCCTACAAAAACAAGTTAGATGTCCTCTACTTTGTTGTTGCAAGTTTTACGAGGCTGGTACGGGCTTAGCAAGAACCGTCCTTACCTACGCATCAAAACCACAATGATAGTTTGTCAAGTTGGTGATTTTTTAACCTTCGCAAGGACCGGGCGTAGCCACACTCGGTTCAACTAAAGTTGGAGAAACTGACACCCACCAGCCACCTGTGTGCAAAGCATGTCGGTAGAACCAGTCTCGCGTAAGCGTACGCGTAGTGTCGGTCCGCGCCGCTTCATCCAAAAATTCCGCCGAACCAAAGTGTGACATGCTGGTAAGCAATATGACTTATATCGCCCACAACTCACTTGTGTTCTACTCGTGCATATAACATCAATGCATAAAACCTGGCTCGGATGCCACTATTGGGGAACGTAGTAATTTCAAAATTTTCCTACGCACACGCAAGATCATGGTGATGCATACCAACGAGAGGGGAGAGTATTTTCTACATACCCTTGTAGACCAAAAGCGGAAGTGTTATCACAACGCGGTTGATGTAGTTGTACGTCTTCACGATCCGACCCATCAAGTACCAAACGTACGGCACCTCCGAGTTCAGCACACGTTCAGCCCGATGACGTCCCTCGAACTCCGATCCAGCCGAGTGTTGAGGGAGAGTTTCGTCCACACGATGGTGTGGTGACGATGTTGATGTTCTACCGACGCAGGGCTTCGCCTAAGCACCGCTACAGTATTATTGAGGAGGACTCTGGTGGAGGGGGGAACCGCACACGGCTAAGAGATCAATGATCAATTTTTGTCTCTATGGGGTGCCCCCCTGCCCCAATATATAAAGGAGCAAGGGTTAGGTGTGGCCGGCCAGGGAGGAGGCGCGCCGGGTGGAGTCCTACTCCTACCGGGAGTAGGACTCCCCCCTTTTCCATGTTGGACTAGGAGAGAGAGGGGGGAGGGGAGGAGGGGAGGAAGGAAAGGGGGGGCGCTGCCCCATTCTCCTTGTCCTATTCACATTAGGGCGAGGAGCGCACGGCCCTGCCCTGGCCTCCTCTCCTCTCTTCCACCAAGGACCACTAGGGCCCATTAAGTTCCTGGGGGGTTCCGGTAACCTCCCGGTACTCCGAAAAAATCCCGATTTCACCCGGAACACTTCCGATATCCAAACATAGGCTTCCAATATATCAATCTTCATGTCTCGACCATTTCGAGACTCCTCGTCATGTCTGTGATCATGTCCGGGACTCCGAACAACCTTCGGTACATCAAAACATATAAACTGATAATATTACTGTCATCGTAACGTTAAGCGTGCGGACCCTACGGGTTCGAGAACTATGTAGACATGACCGAGACACGTCTCCGGTCAATAAGCAATAGCAGAACATGGATTCTCATAGTGGCTCCCACATATTCTACGAAGATCTTTATCGGTCAGACCGCATAACAACATACGGTGTTCCCTTTGTCATCGGTATGTTACTCGTTCAATCTTGTTACCGGCAAGTCTCTTTACTCGTTCCGTAATACATCATCCCGCAACTAACTCATTAGTTGCAATGCTTGCAAGGCTTAAGTGATGTGCATTACGGAGAGGGCCCAGAGATACCTCTCCGACAATCGGAGTGACAAATCCTAATCACGAAATACGCCAAACCAACAAGTACCTTCGGAGACACCTGTAGAGCGCCTTTATAATCACCCAGTTATGTTGTGACGTTTGGTAGCACACAAAGTGTTCCTCCGGTAAACGGGAGTTGCATAATCTCATAGTCATATGAACATGTATAAGTCATGAAGAAAGCAATAGCAACATACTAAATGATCGTGTGCTAAGCTACCGGAATGGGTCATGTCAATCACATCATTCTCCTAATGATGTGATCCCGTTAATCAAATGACAACCCATGTCAGTGGCTAGGAAACTTAACCATCTTTGATCAACGAGCTAGTCAAGTAGAGGCATAATAGTGACACTCTGTTTGTCTATGTATTCACACATGTATTATGTGTCCGGTTAATACATTTCCAGCAGGAATAATAAACATTTATCATGATATAAGTAAATAAATAATAACTTTATTATTGCCTCTAGGGCATATTTCCTTCATCTACATCGACACCATAGCCTCTCTGATGATGTGTGAGTAGTTTACCACAGACCTTCGAGTCCATAGTTATTAGCTAGATGGCTTCTTCTCTCTCTTTGGATCTCAATACAATGTTCTCCTCGATCTGCTTGGAGATCTATTTGATGTAACTATTTTTTGCGGTGTGTTTGTCGAGATCCGATGAATTGTTGGTTTAGGATCAAGTTTGTCTATGAACAATATTTCATTCTTCTCTGAAATCTTTTATGTATGGTTGGTTATATTTGCACGTCTCTTCGAATTATCAGTTTGGTTTGGCCTACTAGATTGATCTTTCTTGCAATGGGAGAAGTGCTTAGCTTTGGGTTCAATCTTGCAATGTCCTTTCCCAGTGTCAGCAGGGGCAACAAGGCACGTATTGTATTGTTGCCATCGAGGATAAAAATATGGGGTTTATACCATATTGCTTGAGTTTATCCCTCTACATCATGTCATCTTGCCTAATGCGTTACTCTGTTCTTATGAACTTAATACTCTAGATGCATGCTGGATAGCGGTCGATGTGTGGAGTAATAGTAGTAGATGCAGAATCGTTTCAGTCTACTTGTCGCGGACGTGATGCCTATATAGATGATCATGCCTAGATATTCTTATAATTATGCACTTTTCTATCAATTGCACGACACTAATTTGTTCACCCACCGTAATACTTATGCTATCTTGAGAGAAGCCACTAGTGAAACCTATGGCCCCCGGGTCCATCTTTTATCATATAAGTTTCCAATCTATTTTACTTTGCAATCTTTATTTTCCTATCTATATCATAAAAATACCAAAAATATTTATCTTATTATATCTATCAGATCTCACTCTCGTAAGTGGCCGTGAAGGGATTGACAACTCCTTTATCGCGTTAGTTGCAAGGTTCTTATTTGTTTGTGCAAGTATGAGGGACTTGCGTGTAGTCTCCTACTGGATTGATACCTTGGTTCTCAAAAACTGAGGGAAATACTTATGCTACTTTGCTGCATCACCCCTTCCTCTTCAAGGGAAAACCAACACAGTGCTCAAGAGGTAGCAAACATCATGACGTGTCTCACAGTATTTAAAATTACACATCAACGACGACTAAGTTTCGTATTTTCGATAGCTTTCCAACGGTATATTAATTGCCTCATTTCGACAAACTTTAAAAAAAGCGCGTTCGAAATCAAATTTGACTGTAGTCGAATTCATTTTTGAACTGTAAGGAATTAGGAAAACATTCATACGAGAAAGTTGTGCATTTTCCATAGCTTTCCAACGCCGTATCATTTGCATCAATCCGACAAACCGTTCGCAAAAAAACGCAAAAATATGTTTCACCTGGAATTTCAATGTTTTTCAAATTACTTTTAAATCGTATAGAATTTGAAAAAACAATAAATATATGGGAGATGTGTATTTTTACCAGCTTTCCAATGCTATCTTATTTGCTCAATTCTGACAAACCGTTTGAAAATTGAGTTCAAAATATGATTCGCGTTTTCGGTTGAAAAACAGTTTTTTTTTCAAAACTGCTCTTAAACCATGGTGATTTTGCAAAAACATTCAATATACTTGAAATATAGTTGTCAAGAGCTTTCCAACGATATATGACACGCCCCGCTCTGACAAAAAAATTGCGAAAAAATTTGAACTAAAGAAGATGATATGTTAAGCAGAAATGAAAGCATCAGTTCAACCGCTCGAATTCATCAGTACAACCGCCTGAAACCGCCGGTTCAAGTAGACACAGAATAGCCCAGATGTATATATAAACATTATTTTGATCACAACATGACCTTCCTGTGATGCCCGGATAATCAAGCTACAGTAAAACTCTGCTAGTGGTGCCACGTCACCTCGGTTACTGTTGATAAACTCGAGTTAGTTCGAAACCGATTCAAATTCAAATTCAAAATCTAGCAAACAATAAAAGTTTTCAAATATTAAAACAAAAATGTTAGGAGTGAACCAAATATTGCACAGGTAATTATGGGGGAGAAACCACACCCTTATAAAATATTTCAATACTATAAGATGAATAAAATAGTAGCGAAAACTATTATTTAAATACTTTTAAATATTAAAAAATTACGAAGCTATTTTAGAATTGGGTAGCAAGTTAGTGTGGTAGTGGCATATTTGGTAACGTTAAAATAGGTACCATTTTGGTATTTTGCTAAAACAAAATTAAAAGGAATCTAAATAAGACAGGAAAGAAAAAAAAAGAAGTGAAATAAATAAAAGGAAAAGACAAATCTAACAGAAAAAAGAGAGGCAGACCCCCCCCACTGGGCCATCTGTGGCCCAGCTAGCCAGCCCAACTGGGCAAAGGCCCAGCCGACTGGCCCAGCCGGCCACTCCCCCCACTACCCCTTATCCTCTCCCTCCCGTAACCTAACCCAATCACTCCCCCACTCCCCTCCCCGCGACGCGCCCCCTCCCCCCGATCCAGATCGGATCGGGGCTCGCGGCGCCAACCGCCGCCTCGCGACCGAACGTCGCCACCGCCGAAGCTCCTCCCCGGAGCGCTCCCTCGTCGGTCTGCCTCGTCTACGTCGACGCCATCGTCTCTAACCACCACCCTGACCCACGTTGCCACGAACCCTGCTCCCCGCCGTGAGACCCCGTCCTCTCCTTGCTACCCCGCTCGGCGCGCCTCTCTCTGTCGCCACGCGCACGTCTGCCCGAGCCCTGCCTGCGGTCACCCCGCGCTGGTCGTGCCCAGCTCGCGCGCGCCCGCCCCCGCGGCCACTCGCGCCGCCCGGTGCTCGTGCTTGCGGTGAGCACGCGCACACCCGTCGTCGCCCGCACACGCGCTCGCCTTTCCCCTGGCCGCGGCCCGCGCGCCTAACCTCGCCCGTCGCACCCCTGCATCGCCTCTCCGGGCCTAGGCCGCCCCCGTCCTGCTCCGTCCGGTCGCGCGCCACCGCAACCCGCTTCTCTCAACGCCGCCACCGCCCCACTGCAGCCACTGCCACGCTGCTACTTCTGACCACCGGCGCGCCTGCGCTCCCCGCTCGCGCTAGCTCTCGCCCCGCCTCCGTCGCTGCTGTTGCCTCCGCCCACGCACGCTCCCGTTCCTCTCGCCCTGCTCCGGTCCAGGCTCGCGCCGACCACCCCTCCCCGCGGGCATGTCCGGCGCCCTGTCGGCCGTTGCTGGTGCGCCCGGGCTCACCCCGTTGGGCGCTTGGCGCTAGCGCCCGTAACCCGCCCGCGGCACCCTGTGCCTGCTAAGGCCAAGGGCCAATGACATGTGGGGCCCATGGCCCAGAACGTTTAATTTAATAAAAAAAAATTAAATTAAAAATAATTAAAAAGTAATAATTAAATAAATAAGATAATTAATTAATTAATTAACTTAATTAGTTAACTTAATTAATTCTGTTAACTAACTAATAAACCTAATTAACCTGCAAATTAATCATGTTTAATTAAACTAATTAAGTAGATAGTTTAATTAAACCCTAATTAGACTAATCAGTCAATGACGAATGGGACCCACACGTCAGTTGACCAGTCAACGCCTCTGTTGACTGCTGACATCATGCTGACGTCAGCATGCACTGTTCCGGATAATGTTGAATTTAAATAATTAAATAAATCCTAAAAATGAAATTAAGTCTTTTAAAATTAATATAAAATAAACCGTAGTTCAGATGAAAATACTTTCTACATGAAAGTTGTTCAGAACGACAAGACGAATCCGGATACGCAACCCGTTCGTCCGCCAGACCCCCCTAACCTATCGAACTCACAACTTTCCCACTCCGGCTCCTCTGCCCGTAAACGCGAAACACCGGGAATACTTTTCCGGATGTTTCCCCCTTCACCGGTATCACCTCATACCGCGTTAGGGCACCTCTAGCACTGATACTTGTCATGTCATGCATCGCTATGCACCTGCTTGCTTAAATATTTATTGTTTCTTCCCCCTCTTCTCTCGCTAGACACCGATACCGACGCTGCTGCTGCCCAGTTCGTCTACGGAGTTGACGACCCCTCTCTCTTGCCAGAGCAACCAGGCAAGCCCCCCCTTTGATCACCAGATATCGCCGACTCTTTTCTTATACTGCTTGCATTAGAGTAGTGTAGCATGTTACTGCTTTCCGTTATTCCTATCCTGATGCATAGCCTGTCCATGCTACTACTGTTGTTACCATTACCTGCTATCCTACTACTTAGTATAGGATGCTAGTGTTCCATCAGTGGCCCTACACTCTTGTCCGTCTGCCATGCTATACTACTGGGCCGTGATCACTTCGGGAGGTGATCACGGGCATACACGATATACTTTACAAAGTTACATTACCTGTGATACTGTTCGGAGATGGGGGCTGAAGGGGCAGGTGGCTCCATCCCGGTAGAGGTGGGCCTGGGTTCCCGACGGCCCCCAACGGTTACTTTGAGGCGGAGCGACAGGGCAGGTTGAGACCACCTAGGAGAGAGGTGGGCCTGGCCCTGGTCGATGTTCGCGGATACTTAACACGTTTAACGAGATCTTGGTATTTGATCTGAGTCTGGCTACTGGCCTATATGCACTAACCATCTACGCGGGGACAGTTATGGGCACTCGACGTCGTGGTATCAGCCGAAGCACTTCGTGACGCCAGCGACTGAGCGGCGCGCGCCGGGTTGGACCGCGTAACGTGACTTCCTTTGTAATGGAGGTTGCTAGGTCTGCTCTCCGGCCACGTAAGCAACGTGCAGGTGTGCTATGGGCCATGGGCCCAGACCCCTATGCGCTTAGGTTTAGACCGGCGTGCTGGCCTCTCTGTTGTGCCTAGGTGGGGCTGCGACGTGTTGATCTTCCGCGGCCGGGCATGACCTAGAAAAGTGTGTCCGGCCAAATGGGATCGAGCGTGTTGGGTTATGTGGTGCACCCCTGCAGGGAAGTTAATCTATTCGAATAGCCGTGATCTTCGGTAACAGGACGACTTGGAGTTGTACCTTGACCTTATGACAACTAGAACCGGATACTTAATAAAACACACCCTTCCAAGTGCCAGATACAACCGGTGATCACTCTCTCGCAGGGCGACGAGGGGAGGATCATCGGTTAGGATTATGCTATGCGATGCTACTTGGAGGACTTCAGTCTAATCTCTTCTACGTGCTGCAAGACGGAGGCTGCCAGAAGCGTAGTCTTCGAAAGGACTAGCTATCCCCCTTATTCTGGCTTTCTGCAATTCAGTCCACATATGATACCCTTATTCCATTTGATACCAATGCATACATATGTAGTATAGCTCCTTGCTTGCGAGTACTTTGGGTGAGTACTCACGGTTGCTTTCTCCCTCTTTCCCCCCTATCCCTTCTACCTGGTTGTCGCAACCAGATGTTGGAGCCCAGGAGCCAGACGCCACCTTCGACGACGACTCCTACTACACCGGAGGTGCCTACTACTACGTGATGCCCGCTGACGACGACCAGGAGTAGTTTTAGGAGGATCCCAGGCAGGAGGCATGCGCCTCTTTCGATCTGTATCCCAGTTTGTGCTAGCCATCTTATGGCATCGTGTTTAACTTATGTCTGTACTCAGATATTGTTGCTTCCGCTGACTCGTCTATGATCGAGCTCTTGTATTCGAGCTCTCGAGGCCCCTGGCTTGTAATATGATGCTTGTATGACTTATTTTATTTGTAGAGTTGTGTTGTGATATCTTCCCGTGAGTCCCTGATCTTGATCGTACACGTTTGCGTGTATGATTAGTGTATGATTAAATCGGGGGCGTCACAAGTTGGTATCAGAGCCGACTGCCTGTAGGAATTCTCCTTCCACACTCCTTGGCCGAAGTTGCGTCTAGACATTACAAAACTTTTACTAACATGGATGTGTGTCTTACGAGCACACGTCGCCATTGGGTGGTAGTAGAATCTTTTATTCCTCGACCTATACTCTGGGACTCTGACATCTCTTCCATTCGGGTTAAACGATTTTACTAACTCTGACTCTAGGTTCTCGATAATAGTTTCTCCCGAAGAGCCCTTTCAGTCCAGATGATCGCCGGCTGCACCAGAAGATTTCGAAGATACTCTCTGATTTCTCTCGAGACCTTGTGCCCGTTGCTTTTGCAATTCCCTTCCACCGAAATATCCCTATGGGTAAATACTTACACTTGTCGTGCTTACTTTTATTCCCTGTCGATCTTGTTATTACAAGATACCCCGAGAATATTTTGTACTTACTGCCTTGCAGTTCTTTGCCACCTGAATACCCCTAAGAATAATTTCTCGCACTTTCCGAGTATCCGCTCATCCCCAGTTGTTCTTGTTTTCCGCAAAAGACTTTGAAATACTGTTTGGTCTTTCGAAAATCCTCAACCTGCTAGTTGTTCTTGAAACTCTTGCTTTCTTGCATTATGGTTAATCCCATAAGTATACAAATACAAGTGGCATCCTTGGTCACTATCATTTTTGAGTCCATTGATTCAATAAGTTGCAAATGTTCACAATCATCAGTCGAATCCTAGGATTATCCTTCCGGCTCAGACGTCATTTTAAACATGAGCTTGATCTCGACCAACCAAATCGCCATCGATTGTACCCCTAAGGCTAGTCAACTTATCCATCCCTAATCAGAGCATTGCTTCTGATCCCTTGTCTTGGAATTCATAATTCCTTTTCATTTGATCTTTGAGTTAGTCAGTTGTTTCTATAATCTGGCCTCCTTGCATTCTTTCTTCCTCCAGTTGAGTATTGATGCTCACATCAGATCCTTTGTGGACCACCAGACCCTTTGTCGGATTTTATCCGACCGTGTCCTTCATATTGAATAACCTTGTGAGCCTTTCCATGGGTATAATGCCTTTGGTAAATTGTATCCTCCGCTTTGTGAACCGTGCTCTACTTTCGAGCTTGTATTATTTACTCCGAAGTTTGTGGTTTATGTTCCAAGATGCCCTGATGGGTTGAACCTATGCTTTCCCTAATCCGTCTGAACCCGAAAGATTTCACGGGTCATAATTATCTGGTATTGCACCAGGTAAAGTTTTCAACAACTAATGTCATTTTCGAAATATGAGAGGTGAATGAAAAGTTATGCGTTGAACAAGTGGGAGTCGACCTTGAACCCCGTGTTCATGCCCATGGACCCGATGTATACCTTATCATGGAAGCTTCTCTTAAAATAATTATCCCCTTGTTATAAGTTCATCTTGTATATGTGGACGTGGTTCCGACCATGTTCTCTTTGAAATACCATTTCTCGTGCAAGTTTAAGCATTTGTCTTCTGCGGAGCAATACCCCAGTCCAACCTCTACTTTGGTCTGTCGTCGAGTATTACCCCATGGTATCTCGAGATATCATGGGACATCATAACTTCTTATGGGTTCTTCATCAACTATTATTACTCACCGGATCCAGTTGTTCCTAGGTTCTGGGTTGTCGTCAACCGAGAACACCGAATAGTGAATCGATTCCGCACTCCGATTCAATAACCCTAAATAATTTCCATTGCTTACGAGTTTAAATAATCCTTCAAGTCATTCCTAGCTTGATCGGCTATATCGTTATCGTGTTGTTCTTAACTGTGCTACCTGGTCCTTCTTCCCGGAGCACAATTTTCGATGATGAACTAAGCTTACGTCGATTTTCCTCATCATATCATTTCTCCTTAAACCACAAGCTTGGTTTCGAGTTTGTGTCGTACTCGTGGTTCCAATAACCTTTTGCTTCATCATTCCTTTGACTTGATGTCATCGCCGATGGATTACATCTTCATGAAATCTCTCAAGAATTGTGTCATGATCGTCATCAACATTCTGACCTCTTCTAGGATATCAATCGAATTCGTGATGAGGAATACCATCCTTGACCTCGATGATTTGTGTTATCATCGGCCACTTTATTGCCATCCCTCCAACATAAACTTGATCATGTTTTGTGTTATACCTTGAGTTCATTGCTATCCAACATTTGCTCTTCTTTACCTTGGAATATCACCACCTTTTATGTCAAGAAAGTCGTGGGAATTTCACCACCTCTTGAGAGTTCTTGATACAAGTGATATATCCCTCCATCTACATTCATCTCTTGGTCCCCGTGTTGTTTCTAACCGGAAAACCGCCAATTGAACTATGATGTGCGACTTCAAAACTTCTAGCAACCCTATTGCTTTGAAGTTAATGATCGATAATTCATTCTTAGACTATCGGTTGCTGAACCACCATTCTAACATTGATCATGCTACATAACCCCATAATTCGGGTGCACCTTTCAACCAATGTTTAATTGTGTATGTTTTCCTCAAGCATACCTCCTTATGTCATCTGATCTGAGAAATGTTATCTCCTTATTCACATAGTTGCGGAAATCCATCCTTTTGGAAATCTCGAGGAATTGACGCTGAGTCCATCAACCACCTCCTCGTCCTCACCTTGGTTAAATGATGAACTCTTGATTTGGAGCTTGCTTCCACAGTTCAATTCCCGAGAATCTTACAATGTCATATTGACAATTTGTGTTGCACCTTTTCTTCTCAGGCATCCCGAGTCTAAGGTATCCTAACACCAATCAGATCTGAATCTCGGTCAGATATAATGGTTGGAACATTTTTCCAAGAGTTATAACACTGGTCTTTTATGACTCGTAAGGTGATGGCATGCCCAACACACCTGGCCGGAGGCCCTATTGTTATAAATTCCTTTTCAGCAAGGTTAGCCATTCTTCCACGAGGAAATTGTCAGACTTATTCTATAAGTTGTTCCTGATGGATCCTTTGCATATCCAAAGTCCGATGTTTGCTTGAAGACCATGTCGATGCTATCTCGAAGCATGCCTATGGTACTTCGATTTTCAATAAAAACATTTGTAGCATAATGCTAAATGTTACCTGCTCAATTATCCAAACACCGTTGCATGGGTAATGTCATGAAATTTCTCTCCCCTTACCTCAAGGGTTTTCAACATAATATCCTGTCATGGATATCGTGCTCTGCTTGTCCTTGGGAAGGATATACCCCTGAAATATGTGTTTAAACACATTTTCCTTTCCCTTGTTCTGTTTAATTTGATAATCATATTTTCCTTTCCATTGTTTGGTTTAACCTTTCTTGTGATCTATATGATCTAAGCAGTAATATTCTCCTGCTTATGGAAACACCTCGGTGTACCATTCTGTCAGCAAGACCCTGTTACTATTGTTGAAAACTTTCTAGTAACCGCTGATGGACGAGAACTCTACCTATTGGTCCGTCTCGTTCAACGAGCAGGAAAAATGGTTCTCTTCATCCCTCGCCCTTGGCACTGACGTTGTTGCCGACATAATCAACAGGCTACCCTCTGACATCCCTTGCTTACATGACCGTGCAAGACCTCACCGCTTCCCTTCTTTTAACCCACATGGTGGGCCCATAACCCACAGTTCCACAAGATCGAAACTTGACTCTTGTGTACACCCCTGTTCCCAACGTTCTTCCTTGCGCATGGACTCGTGTGTAATTCGCGAGCCACCTTCCGAGAGATCATCGATTCTGGTATCAAACACAATACTTATTCCTGTTGGTTGAACCCCTTTCACACTTTGTTTCAGGCATCGAACGATTGCCTACCCGCTCGAAAACTTCTCATGGTACCTACTTACTTTGCTCTCGATGTTGTCTTAAGTTTTCATTCGGGAGTTACTTTCCACCACCATCCCCGATGTTGTCTACCAGATAGTCTACCCTGCAGAGGTCCATTCTTCCGGTATACCCCCTTATTATTACGTTAGTATGATGAAGACTCCGAAGGAAGGATGGCCACTTCATCATGATGACCTGGAGTAGAGAAATGAAGACATCACCAAAAGGGATCAACTACTTCGGGAAGAGCAACCAGGACCGAGAAGACTCGTTAGTATATCGTAACCAGACCTCTGCCCCTTGCTCTACCTTTTAAATCTCGGGACGAGATTTCTTGTAGTGGAGGAGAATTGTGACGCCCGGATAATCAAGCTATAGTAAAAGTCTGCTAGTGGTGCCACGTCACCTCGGTTACTGTTGATAAACTCGAGTTAGTTCGAAACCGATTCAAATTCAAATTCAAAATCTAGCAAACAATAAAAGTTTTCAAATATTAAAACAAAAATGTTCGGAGTGAACCAAATATTGCACAGGTAATTATGGGGGAGAAACCACACCTTTATAAAATATTTCAATACTATAAGATGAATAAAACAGTAGCGAAAACTATTATTTAAATACTTTTAAATATTAAAAAATTACGAAGCTATTTTAGAATTGGGTAGCAAGTTAGTGTGGTAGTGGCATATTTGGTAACGTTAAAATAGGTACCATTTTGGTATTTTGCTAAAACAAAATTAAAAGGAATCTAAAATAAGACAGGAAAGAAAAAAAAGAAGTGAAATAAATAAAAGGAAAAGACAAATCTAACAAAAAAAGTGTGGCAGACCCCCCCCCCCCCCACTGGGCCATCTGTGGCCCAGCTAGCCAGCCCAACTGGGCAAAGGCCCAGCCGACTGGCCCAGCCGGCCACTCCCCCCACTACCCCTTATCCTCTCCCTCCCGTAACCTAACCCAATCACTCCCCCACTCCCCTCCCCACGACGCGCCCCCTCCCCCCGATCCAGATCGGATCGGGGCTCACGGCGCCAACCGCCGCCTCGCGACTGAACGTCGCCGCCGCCGAAGCTCCTCCCCGGAGCACTCCCTCGTCGGTCTGCCTCGTCTATGTCGACGCCATCGTCTCCGACCACCACCCCGACCCCCGTTGCCACGAACCCAGCTCCCCGCCGTGAGACCCCCTCCTCTCCTTGCTACCCCGCTCGGCGCGCCTCTCTCCGTCGCCACGCGCACGTCTGCCCGAGCCCTGCCTGCGGTCACCCCACACTAGTCGTGCCCTGCTCGCGCGCGCCCGCCCCCGCGGCCACTCACGCTGCCCGGTGCTCGTGCTTGCGGTGAGCACGCGCACACCCGTCGCCGCCCGCACACGCGCTCGCCTTTCCCCTGGCCATGGCCCGCGCGCCTAACATCGCCCGTCGCGCCCCTGCATCGCCTCTCCGGGCCGAGGCCGCCCCCGTCCTGCTCCGTCCGGTCGCGCGCCACCGCAACCCGCTTCTCTCAATGCCGCCACCGCCCCCTGCAGCCACTGCCACGCTGCTACTTCTGACCACCGGCGCGCCCGCGCTCCCCGCTCGCGCTAGCTCCCGCCCCGCCTCCGTCGCTGCTGTTGCCTCCGCGCACGCACGCTCCCGTTCCTCTCGCCCTGCTCCTGTCCGGGCTCGCGCCGACCACCCCTCCCCGCGGGCAAGTCCGGCGCCCTGTCGGCCGTCGCTGGTGCGCCCGGGCTCGCCCCGTTGGGCGCTTGGCGCTAGCGCCCGTAACCCGCCCGCGGCACCTCGTGCCTGCTAAGGCCAGGGGCCAATGACATGTGGGGCCCATGGCCCAGAACGTTTAATTTAATAAAAAAATTAAATTAAAAATAATTAAAAAGTAATAATTAAATAAATAAAATAATTAATTAATTAATTAACTTAATTAGTTAACTTAATTAATTTTGTTAAATAACTAATAAACCTAATTAACCTGCAAATTAATCATGTTTAATTAAACTAATTAAGTAGATAGTTTAATTAAACCCTAATTAGACTAATCAGTCAATGACGAATGGGACCCACACGTCAGTTGACCAGTCAACGCCTCTGCTGACTGCTGACGTCATGCTGACGTCATGCTGACATCAGCATGCACTGTTCCGGATAATGTTGAATTTAAATAATTAAATAAATCCTAAAAATGAAATTAAGTCTTTTAAATTTAATATAAAATAAACCGTAGCTTAGATGAAAATACTTTCTACATGAAAGTTGTTTAGAACGACAAGACGAATCCGGATACGCAACCCGTTTGTCCGCCACACCCCATAACCTATCGAACTCGCAACTTTCCCCCTCCGGCTCCTCTGCCCGTAAACGCGAAACACCGGGAATACTTTTCTGGATGTTTCCCCCTTCACCGGTATCAATTCATACCGCGTTAGGGAACCTCTAGCACCGATACTTGTCATGTCATGCATCTCTATGCACCTGCTTGCTTAAATATTTATTGTTTCTTCCCCCTCTTCTCTCGCTAGACACCGAGACCGACGCTACTGCTGCCCAGTTCGACTACGGAGTTGCCGACCCCTCTCTCTTGCCAGAGCAACCAGGCAAGCCCCCCCTTTGATCACCAGATATCGCCTACTCTTTTCTCTATACTGCTTGCATTAGAGTAGTGTAGCATGTTACTGCTTTCCGTTATTCCTATCCTGATGCATAGCCTGTCCTTGCTACTACTGTTGTTACCATTACCTGCTATCCTACTGCTTAGTATAGGATGCTAGTGTTCCATCAGTGGCCCTACAGTCTTATCCGTCTGCCATGCTATACTACTGGGCCGTGATCACTTCGGGAGGTGATCACGGGCATACACGATATACTTTACACAGTTACATTACCTGTGATACTGTTCGGAGATGGGGGCTGAAGGGGCAGGTGGCTCCATCCCGGTAGAGGTGGACCTGGGTTCCCGACGGCCCCCGACGGTTACTTTGAGGCGGAGCGACAGGGCAGGTTGAGACCACCTAGGAGAGAGGTGGGCCTGGCCCTGGTCGATGTTCGCGGATACTTAACACGTTTAACGAGATCTTGGTATTTGATCTGAGTCGGGCTACTGGCCTATACGCACTAACCATCTACGCGGGGACAGTTATGGGCACTCGACGTCGTGGTATCAGCCGAAGCACTTCGTGACGCCAGCGACTGAGCGGCGCGCGCCGGGTTGGACCGCGTAACGTGACTTCCTTTGTAATGGAGGTTGCTAGGTCTGCTCTCCGGCCGCGTACGCAACGTGCAGGTGTGCTATGGGCGATGGGCCCAGACCCCTGTGCGCTTAGGTTTGGACCGGCGTGCTGGCCTCTTTGTTGTGCCTAGGTGGGGCTGTGACATGTTGATCTTCCGCAGCCGGGCAAGACCCAGAAAAGTGTGTCCGGCCAAATGGGATCGAGCGTGTTGGGTTATGTGGTGCACCCCTGCAGGGAAGTTAATCTATTCGAATAGCCGTGATCTTCGGTAACAGGACGACTTAGAGTTGTACCTTGACTTTATGACAACTAGAACCGGATACTTAATAAAACACATCCTTCCAAGTGCCAGATACAACCGGTGATCGCTCTCTCACAGGGCGACGAGGGGAGGATCTTCGGTTAGGATTATGCTATGCGATGCTACTTGGAGGACTTCAGTCTAATCTCTTCTACATGCTGCAAGACGGAGGCTGCCAGAAGCGTAGTCTTCGAAAGGACTAGCTATCCCCCCTTATTCCGGCTTTCTGCAGTTCAATCCACATATGATACCCTTATTCCATTTGATACCAATGCATACATATGTAGTATAGCTCCTTGCTTGCGAGTACTTTGGATGAGTACTCACGGTTGCTTTCTCCCTCTTTCCCCCCTATCCCTTCTACCTGGTTGTCGCAACCAGATGTTGGAGCCCAGGAGCCAGACGCCACCTTCGACGATGACTCCTACTACACCAGAGGTGCCTACTACTACGTGATGCCCGCTGACGACGACCAGGAGTAGTTTTAGGAGGATCCCAGTCAGGAGGCCTGCGCCTCTTTCGATCTGTATCCCAGTTTGTGCTAGCCATCTTATGGCATTGTGTTTAACTTATGTCTGTACTCAGATATTGTTGCTTCTGCTGACTCGTCTATGATCGAGCTCTTGTATTCGAGCTCTCGAGGCCCCTGGCTTGTAATATGATGCTTGTATGACTTATTTTCTTTTGTAGAGTTGTGTTGTGATATCTTCCCGTGAGTCCCTGATCTTGATCGTACACATTTGCGTGTATGATTAGTGTACGATTAAATCGGGGGCGTCACACTTCCATCAGTAGGAACCTGACCTTCGGGCTATCTTCGCAACCGTGTCTCCCCGCGCGAATTATTCTGATCAGTCGTGTTCTATGTGATGTAAGTGTAATCTCCAAATGGTTTTTAGCAACTAGATGCCCATTTTAAATAGGAATCTCGCTCATTGGCAGATTTTGCTCTCGGGTCATGATGAAGATGCGTCTGTTTGCAATTTTACTACCTGAATTGTTCGACCTGAAATTCCCCCAGTGCTAGGTCGAACTTCCGCAAACATTGCCCAAATGGAGCTTGTGATATACTGTTGAAAAGCTATGTACACGAGTATCATGACCCAAGTTAAATTTTGGGGAAAATGTAAGCAGTTTAAGAGCAGTTTTGAAAACCGTTTTTTATTCATACAAAAAATGTGAATCATATTTTCGATCACATTTCTAAACCGTTTATCGGAATGAGGCAAATAATATGGTGTTGGAAAGCTGCTCCAAAACCGCTCCTTCCACATGTTGAAATTTTCTCTAATTCCCTATGGTTAAAGAGTAACTTGGAAAATCGTAAAATTTCGCAAATAGAATAGCCGACTTCGTATTTTTTATGCCACTTCTAAACGGCTAATCCAATTGAGGCAAATGATATGGCATTGGAAAACTTATGAAAATGCGCTACATTTTCATATTAATTTTTTGCTTCTAATTTTAAACGGTTTAAAAGTAATTTACAAAATGGTACAAGTTCCACCGAGTTCGTATTTTCTAGCTAAATTTTTAACCGTACGTCCGAATGCATCAAATGATATGGTGTTGGAAAGCTTGAGCAAATGCTAAATTTTTTGGTATATATTGTTTCTCCCAATTCCTTACGGTTTTAAGTCAATTTTGAAAATGGATAAAAAAGTTATTTGGCCATAATTTCTACAAACTCTATCAGAATAGGGCAAATAATATACCGTTGAAAAGCTATGAAAAATGCGAAACCTTTTCATGTAGATGGTTTTCTCTGATTCTTAGCCATTTTCAAGTAATTTTGAGAACAACAAGATCATGCGTTCTGCCTTTATCGCGAAACAGATTCTTCGAAAATGCACCGCATGAAGAACTTGAACTTCTAGGCATGTCTACTTGAACTTCACTCTGTTTTCACGTGTTTTTGTGCTCGTAGCTCTACATCCACTCACCGGAATTGAGCAAGTGGTATACCGATGGAAACCTGCTGTAAACATGCAACCTTCCTGTGTTGATCATTTTTTCATACTCGCGATGGTTTTAAAAGTTTTCATCTGAAATTCATTTAGTGTAGTAGTTGAACTTGCTATTTTCACGTTGAACTTCTGTAACGTATTTTCATTTGTAATTTCTCATCTATTCGTCGATGTTACACAAATGATATTCCTTCTTTACAAACCTCTCTCACAATATTTTTGAACTTTCACCGACCGAGGACTTGAACTTATAGCAACCAGAAAAGTGGATTGAGAGAATTATTTCAAACGCAAAAGAACTATTTCTTTTTTGTGTTTTTGAACATGGAAATAGAAGGTGAACCTCTCTCGCAAGAATTTTTAAACTTCTTCGGACAGAGCACATGAACTTCTTTCAACAATCCTTTTAATCTTCTATTTTTCTAAACTTTTATTCTCACCGAAAATGCATTCCTTGCAGTACTTGAACTTCTCGTTGTTTTCACTATGAACTTCTGTCACATTTTTGTGTATACGTCGAATTACACGCAATTTAAGGCCGGAGGTCATTTTTTGCCATTTTAAAACATGTAATTGGAGGTCGGACGTCCCGCAATATAAATTCTGAACCGTGCACGGAGGTGCACATGAACTTCTTGCAACAAATCTGAGTTTTTTATATACTTTGAACTTCTCTGTTATTTTAATTTCTACTTCTTAGTCATATGTTAGAAAGGAAATATGTTTTTTAAATAAGCATCAAACATTCTTTTTTAAAATTGAACTTCATAGTTTTCTTTTTCATAGAAACAGTAATAATTTGAGTTTCCCGTATACATCGAATTACTCGTCTTTTTTAATTTGAACTTTGTCATTTTTATTCTTTAGTAACAAGGAAAATCTGAGTTTTTTTATAAATATCGAACTTCTCTATTTTTTGTAATTTGGACTTCTTAATTTATTCTATCACTGACGGCAAAATCCTGGTTTTGTAATAAATATTGAACAGTTCCATTATTTAAATTTGAACTTCTAGAGTTTTTTTAGACATGGTGATAATCCTATTTTCTTTTGATTTTTTGAACCGCTCTATGTTTAAAATTCAAACTTCTTATTTTTTATCAGAAACGGTGAAATATCCGTTTCAAAGTGCTTTCTTATTTTTGTACTATTGTGTTTTCTTTGTCCGAACTTCTTATGTTCTTCCCATCAACAGATTCAGTTTTTCCATTTTTATACATTGAACTATTGTTTACTTTATTTTGAACTTCTTGCTTCCATTCTTAAATAACAAGGAAAATCATAGTTTCTATAATCATCGAACTTCTCCATATTTTTAATTTGGACTTCTTGGTTTTATTTCTTGGTAGCAGAAAAAATTTCTATTCTTGTAATAAACATCAAACCACTTTAATAACGAAACATTTCGGAGGGTTTTTGTAAAGAGTAAAATCTGAGTTTTTATAAACATCATACCACTCCATTTTTTAAATTTGGACTTCTTGGTTTTAGAGAATATGTAAAGTTTTAACTACTCATTTTATTAAAGTTGAACTTCTGAGTTTTCTTTTTTGTTATGATTGGGGAAAATAAAAACTAAACATTTTTTTCACACACATCTAACCGTTTTTGTATTTGATAATTTATTTACATGAGACCATCTGAATTTATTCATGTACAAACTTTATTTTTGCGTTTCATATTTTCATCTTTTTTGCAAATATCATATATGAATATTCTATGGGCATTTTAATGCACTTGTGGACGTGGAATTTTCAAGAACTATTCATTTTGGACTCTCACGCATAATGAAATAGAACTACAATGATGTGGGTGTTTTTATTTAATTTTAGTGCTTTGAACTATCTTTTTCTTTTAGCTAAAATCGGAAACAACAATTTAACGTGGCTCACAATTGCTTTTTTTACTTTGTATATCCTGGATGTATTTCCAGAACAAAAATCATACTTGCTTTAACTTTTAATAATATACCTTGGCCTTTTTCTTGATGGGAGACGTACTTACATACATTTTTTTTGAAGAAACAATTCATGAACTACCTCAAACTTGACCTTCTCGAACATAATTTCTTGGCCTTAGGAAAATAAATAAAAAATAGAAAAATACATGTTTGTACAAGCACACAAATAGATCGATTTCTTTGTATTCTCTTTTATATGACTATAGAAATGCTCATCATCCAGAAACAACAAGGTACATCGCGTAGGAAATAAAAATTTATTCACTACAGAAATCCTCTTTGAACCCTTGTCCACAACCTCTCTGGACTTCCTATATTTTTTTACATCATTTTCTTGGGGCTTTTGGATCTGTTGTATGCTGAAAAGACATTTTTTGATAGAGAAAAAAATAGTGGTACATTTTGTGAAGACATGAACCTACGAGCCAATAACATTTTTACTTGACCTTCTCGAACACAACTTCTAAACCTTCAAGAAATAAATAAATAAAATCGAAAAATACACAGTTGTACAATAGATCAATTTCTTTCTACTTTTTATATGAAATCTCATTCGCATATGAGAAAGTAGTGCCCCGGCTTAGATTCATTTTTTACCAAATGATAAATTACGTCTAGTTTCTTCTATGGGATTTCAATAAAAAAATGGTGGATGTCAAAGTATTCACACACACACGTAGTTTGAACACTCTCAGAATCAATATATGGACTTCCATAATTTATTTTCTCTAAAAAAGCGTCACGCATAGTTGAATGACAGCTGAATTTTTATTTTTTTTTGTACATTTGTAGTTTGCAAAAAAATTCCATTTGTTTACAACATAGAAAAAGGACACCTAGTTGAAAAAACTAGTGGTCAATTCTTAATTGAAAACGTGGTGCTTTCTCCGCCACACATTCCAATCTTACCCTCTCATCACTATTGATGTGCGCTATCATTCTCTGTCTTTGTGACTTTGCTTTCCTCTTCACCGTAGTATGAAATCCATAGCAGAAAACAACAACAGTTTGATCTGAATAAAAAGGTTTCAACGAGATTTCTTGCTGCTGCTCGATACTCAATAGATGAAGCATAAGGAGTAGAATGCTAGTGGGGGAGGCCATTCGCTAGCCTCAAGCAGTAGCCCAAATTGACAGCAAGAAAGCCAGCAGCAGCTCGGTGCCATAGCCTTACGCACGGGGGAAGATGCCAGGGAAACACCACACATAGTAGCAGGGATAGCTGCCAGGAAAGCACGGAGCATCGTGTGAGACAGCAACGAGAGACACCGGGGAAGGTCAACGACATGCATCATGGAAGGTCGGTGAGAGACGCCAAAGCAGGTCAGACATGAGGGATGCGAACATATGTTAGAGGGAATGTCAGAGGAGCTGCACTGCATCCTAGTCATCAATCACTCATATCAGTCCAGAACAAAATTTCCATGCAATTCAAATAAACGATGTTACTGCTTTTGTAGATGAACAAGAATAGGGGTCGACTACTACTGCTTGAAGAACAAGAACGGAGGCTCCGAGGGCTATCGGGAGAGGCCGAGATGGTCGGGAAGAAGGCAAGCGGCCCTGCTGTGGGGAGGTGCCACCGTCGACCTTCTCTACTCTCCAGGGCAACCATCCCTCCCTTCATACGTGACCTCTTATGTGTCCCGCGATGTGCTGCGGCATGCTCAAATCCAGCGCCCCCTCCCTTGTGTCGGTCTGGGCGCAAGCTCTCCTCCAACAACCGTAGCCAGGGCCTTGAATCACCTGATCCCGCCGCCATATCGCACCTACGGCGCCGCCGCACCAGGCCTCTGCCGTTGATTCACCATTCATCCTCCTCCATGCTTCTTACCCCGCCACCGCAGCGGCCACGAGTTCCCTGGCCACGACGGGCAGAGGGCGGCGGTGGAGATGGTCGGGTCGGAGGGTAGTGATGGAGGTGGTCGGGGTAGAGGGTGGAGTGGGACGGTGGCAGCGGCACGATCCGCGTTGAGGGATGGTGGCGGTCGTGCAATCCGCAGCGAGGGCGATGGCGGCGGCGCGATCCGCGACGAGGGATGGTGGCGGGGGCGGTTGGGAGCTGTGGCGCGTTCCGGGCGGTGAGCCGGTGACTGCGGCACTAGTTGGGCATGGGGGCGATGGGGGGTCGTGGGGATCGGGTAGGTTAGGGAAGTTTGATGGGTGGGTCGTGGGGATGGTACAGGTGGTGGTTTTTTCGGTACGGTACCAGTTCGGGATGACCGCCTTGCCTTCTATATATGGCCATCCGTGATCAGAATAACTATTTTGATCCCATGATCAGAATAGTGTTACTATATGTATATACATCTGGACTATTCTGTTTCGCGTAACAGAATATTATTCTGTTATCCTACTTGAACTGATGAATTCGAGCGGTTGAACTGATGCTTCCATTTTCCGTTAAAAATCGGCTTCTTTAGTTCAATTTTTTTGCAATTTTTTTGTCGAAACGGGGCGTGTAATATATCGTCGGAAACCTCTTCACATCTACATTACAATCATATAATTTCTTTTTGCAAAAAAGTTATGGTTTAAGAGTAGTTTTGAGAAAACTATTTTTTCCAAAACCGAAAACGTGAATCGTATTTTGGACTTTATTTTCAAACAGTTTGTTGGAATTGAGCAAATAAGATGGGTTGGAAAGCTGGTGAAAATCCGCTTCTTCCATATATCTAATGTTTTTTCAAATTCTATACGATTTAAAAGTAATGTGAAAAACGGTGAAATTCTGGGCGAAACGTATTTTCGCTTTTTTGCAAACGGTTTGTCGGATTGACGCAAATGATACGGTGTTGGAAGGGTATGGAAAATGCGCAACATTTTCGTAGTGAAATGTTTTTCTAATTCCTTATGGTTTAAACTCGAATTCGAATATATTCAAATTTGATTTCAAAGGTGATTTTTTAAAAAAATTTGTTGAAATGGGGCAAATAATATACCATTGAAAAGCTATCGATCATGCGAAACTTAGTCGTTCTGAATGTTTTCTCAAATTCGCAATCATTGAAGAGTAATTTCGAATACGGTGAGATACGTCGTGTTGTTTTCCCGTCAGAAAAAATAGAGGACTTGTACTAATCTCTGTGTGTGTTTGTACTGATGTATTCTTCACAGAGTAATTTTGAAAGGTTCTGAAAAAAGAGCAGTTGAACTGATGTCTGTATGGCTTTGTACTGAGCGTGTTTTCACATACTACTCCGTTTTTCGGGTATGGTTTTACTCATTAATTTTCAATGGTGTACGGTATCATCATCCCCGAACTTGCATGGTTTATATCGTTGAACCGAATGTTTTATTTTCAAAACAATTGTGTTTTTCTTTATTTTGAACTCAATTTTTCATTGAGCGGGTTTGTACTGAGCATTGTTTCATAATTGTTTAGAAATGATAGTACGAACTAAGCCCTGTGTGGGATTGTACTGAGCATTATAGTCAGTGTCATGATCTCCGAACTTATGTTGTTTTATTCTGTGACTTTTTTAAAAAAAATTGGTGAATCACCTCGCTTCTTTTTCATTGCTGAACTTTTTGTCCTCTGTTTTTTAACATGTATTGAACTTTTTTCTATATGTACATTGAATTGGCGGAAGAGTAGCAATAGTTATGCTTTCTGCATAGTAATACATGAACTGTGCTGGACATTAATACATGAACTTGGTAAACTGAAGTTTGTACTCTGGACAGTAATGCATGCACTCTCGAGTTTGTACTGATGTGAATCTATCAAACCACATACTGCATCTTCACCACACATTGGACTGACAACATGGAACCACATAAAACAATTATGTAGGTGTCGTCAATGTCTTCCTTGCTACCGCACAAGTGAATGCCATCTCCAACGTGTTGTTGTTGTTGTTGTTAGGCTTGGGCGTAGTTGTTATTACCCAGAAGATGGAGCACGGAGCCTCCACCTCATCATCGCCATTAGGCATGGGGAAAGAGATGCAGGTGTTCATGAACGCACCCCAAAAATTTCAATTGCCTAAAATACCCACACAACCAAAATGAGCTTTTTTCTCTGAGGAGGCATTAATGCAAAATAACACTCGACAAAACCGCACACCATACACATACTATTCTTGTGCATTTGCACTTCTCATCAGATAGCAGCAGCTAGAACAGATGTCATAGAAGAATTAGAAAAAAATAATTAAGCAAACATACATATGATCCATAAGCACGAGACACACGAACACCTACTAGAAGCAAATTGTATTTTTCCCATCCTTTACCTCCGCAAGTGACATGAAACACTTCCATCTTTCATGAGTTAAGTATGAACAAGAGAACACACATACAGAAAAGTGAAGAAGAAAAATATTCTCAAAGTCATTGTATGTATGCTGAGACTGGCAATATATGAATTTCATGGAAACAAACGTCTGAACGTTTGAGACGGCAGTGTGTGAACTTTCTCGATGAAAATTTTATTCCAGACATTTTCGACAAACAAATGACATGCAAGAATTGTAGTTTTTTCAAACATCAGCACACTTGCGTGTGAACGTAGCAGTTTTTTTTCTTTTTTTGTTGGACACGCACTAATCTGTTCAATTGTTTTTGTTTATTATGAACTGATGTACTGAACAGTATAGGTTGATGCATATATAAAATGCATATGCGTTGTTTTGATGATAAAATACATGTTGAACTGCTAGACCAGATCAAATTCGGAAAATTTCGCGACCAAAAAAGTGCTTTTTTGTAAGTTTTTTCTACACAAAGTATGTTCGCCAGAAATATTTGCATCACAAAGAAATTGAAGCAGTACTAAACATGAACACGAACAGTGAAAGAGAGAGAGAGAGAGAGATAGCTCACAAGGGAGAGATTACAATCCTTGTATCACCGAGTGAAAGCACCTAGGTGGAAGAAAGTGGAAGCCGACAACCGTGTACTGCTGCTCGCGACGAACTCGACCTCCCTGATGCCATGGGGTTGGACTGAACACATCTCGACTATGCATGTAGAGACTACAATATGCACACACATTCCATAGATTGCAATAAATAGTTATATATTACATATGGGTGATATCTTTGTACTTACAAAGTTATTGAAGGTGAACTATAGCAAATGTTTATAGTCCACATGTCCATATAAATATTATCTCTGTATTTACAAAGTTATTGAATGTGAACTATAGCAAATGTTTACATCTAGGTGATATCTATGTACTTACAAAGTTATTGAAGGTGATCTATAGCAAATGTTTATAGTCCACATACAAGTTTAAATACTTGTGCTGCTCCATAGCAAATGTTTATAGTCCACATGTCATAGAAATTACCTTTTATTTAACAACAAAGAAATATCACAAAAGATTACTTCAGTTCTTCTAGGCATATCAACAAAAAGCTTGCGAGCAACAGGAATGGAATAAGTTCTCCCATGCAAACTAAACAATTTTTGTGGCACTCTTTTCTAAACTTTTGTGCATGCTAAACTTGAATGAACAAGGAATAAATGATTACAAAACAAATAAGAAGAGAGACATTGCAGCCAATACACTAAATCTTGTGAAGAAAGAGAGAGAAAGATGAATAATCACAGAAAATTGTTGTACATCCTGCCAGGTGTAGCGACCCGACCTCAAACGGTCAAGTCTCTGTGCTTCAGTGTCATCCCTGGATCGGTAATGCTGACACACACAGTACTCGAAGGATTTATAACATAGTAGCAATCACATACATATTACATCGAATGTCTCAAAAGAGAACTTATTACAATAAATATGGCTTAAGGCGATCTAATATGATAACAGCGGAAAGAATAGATTTTATTTAACTATCATGGTAGTTGAAACATCATTCAGAAGGTTCCTCCAACTCAATCCCAATTAAAAATTAATTATCAACCCAACAATATTAATTTAGAGTGATGAGATACATATGATAATCCAAGTACTAGATACTCAAGATGTCCACAACCGGGGACACAGCTAACCATGATTAGATTATACACTCTGCAGAGGTTTGCGCACTTTTCTCCACAAGACTCGATCTCCTCCATTGGATTTCTCGCACTACATGGTGTTTGAGAATGGATGACCGGGACACAGTCTTTTAGAAGCATTAACTCTCTACTCCGGGTAGACTATACCACCTACAACCCACTACATCTGCTAGTCTACCTCTTCAAGAGCTTCACACAACCTACTTAACTATGCTAGAGACCATAATAGCTTGTGGCTGCACACGGAAGTTTCTAGCATGAAATATCTCAGTTCCCTTTGAGCCTGGGTGGCGGACCTTAGGATTATCACACGGGTACTCCGGGATATCCTAGGACAACACTAGATTCTCCAGGTGCCCGACAAGCTATCTACCCAGATGTGTATTAAAGTTGCCACCTTAAGTTGAACCATTAATTTAACAATCGCACATCTGTCATGGCTTCACTCAAACCCAATCCACATCTACGAGCATAGCATAGCAATATAAGAAATACATAGAAGTAACTCCCAAGGGTTTGATTATGAACAGGTGAATAGGTACTACCTCATCTACTTCCCAATCCCACATGTTATCAAGTCCTAACCATGCAATGTTTGAGGGTTGAAACTAATGCATAAAAACTGGGTAATAAAGGGATATGATCAAAGTGTTACTTGCCTTGCTGATGATCCGCAAAACCTAGAGACTCGATGTAGCACGCTTCGCACTCCGGGTACTCTATCGCAATCAAACAAGCATACAACAAGCAATCAAACAAGGGCATGGGTAAAACTCAAATAAGAGATCTAACCAGAAAGTTCAGCTTAAGAACTCTGGTTTGCAAAAAGAATCAAATGACACAGAGCAACGAAACTCAAACTGCGAAAGAAACAAGATCTGATTACTAATCTAGACTAAAGTCAAATTCTACTGTATCAAAATCTTGTTCAAGTTGGTTAAACGGAAAGAGGGTTTCAAGACGAAACCCTAGGCGCTTGAATCGCCTAATTCCGATAAACGAGCGAAAAGTTATAATAAAACGAAAATCGGATTAGAAATCGCGATCGAAAATAATCGCGGAAAATCTGAGAAAAAGAAAAACTAACGAACAGGCTAACGAATGGACGTTCGCTGTCTGCGGCTAAACGGTGAAAACCGTTCGTTAAAACGAACGTAAAAATGGACGTTCGCTAAACAACTAAACCGAAAATAAATCGAACCGGATCTAATAAAAAAATGGATCTAGGGTTTCGAAAAAAACAGATGGTTCTCTCACGAAACCCGAGGCGGCTACCTCGGGTCTAGCGGGATTCGGCGAGGTCCGGCGACTTCGGCGCGGCGGCGGCAGCGGCAAGCGGCGGCGGCGCCGGCGCGTGGCGGCTAGGGTTAGGGTTTCGGGCCGAGGCGCAGCTAGGCTGGCTCAGGTGCGGCTTATAAGAGGGTCGGCCCGAGGTCTCCTGGCCGGGTACGGCCCGAAGTCGGTTTGACTTTTTTTTATAATTCCGACATGCAGAAAAAGAAAGAAGAAATACTAAACAGACTCCAAAAATTCCGAAATAAATTTTCCCCATCCTCTAAAAATAAGCCGGAGAAAGTGAACATTTATTTGGGCTTAATATGCAATTCTGAAAAACGCATATTATTTCCTAATTCAAATAAAATAGTGATAAAACTCCGAAAAAAATCTTATTTCATTTTAGTATTAAATCTTCGATATTTCTCTATTTTGAGGAAGTCATTTTATCCTCTCTCTTTTATTTTTATAAGAGAAATAATTGAAGAGAAAATAATTAAAATCAAACGATCCTCTTTCCAAAATTCAAGAAAACTCGAATGTGAAAATAATGAAATCCCCAACTCTCTCTGTAGGTCCTTGAGTTGCGTACAATTTCTAGGATCAAGCCAACATAAAATAAAATATGATATGCACTGATGATCTAATGCATAACATTCCAAATTGAAAATTTGTTATGTTACAAACCTACCCCCTTAAGATGAATCTCGCCCTCGAGATTCGGGTTGGCTAGAAAATAGGTGTGGGTGGTCTTTGCGAAGATCATCCTCTCGTTCCCAGGTGGCTTCGTCCTCGGTATGGTGGCTCCACTGAACTTTGAAAAACTTAATAACCTTGTTGCAGGTAACTCGGCTGGCAAACTCGAGGATCCTGACTGGCTTCTCCTCATAGGTAAAATCGTTGTCCAACTGAATTGCTTCCAATGGTACTATATCTCTCAGAGGAATGTCGGCCATCTCTGTGTGGCACTTCTTCAACTGAGAAACGTGGAACACATTGTGAACTCCTGACAATCCTTCGGGTAATTCCAACTTATAAGAAACTTCTCCCATACGTTCCAAAACTCTGTATGATCCCACAAAACATGGCGCTAACTTCCCCTTAACTCCAAAGCGTTTAACTCCTCAGAGTGGTGATACCCGAAGATACACTCTGTCTCCGATTTCATAGACTACCTCCTTGCGTTTTGAATCTGCATAACTCTTCTGTCGAGACTGAGCTACCTTCAGTCTATCTCTAATAAATTTAACCTTCAGTCTATCTCTAATCAATTTAACCTTAATCAAATCTGGTCCAAACAACTGACGATCTCCAACTTCATCCCACAACAACGGTGTCCTGCACCTCCTTCCGTACAAGGCTTCGAAAGGTGCCATCTTCAAACTGGCCTGGTAACTGTTGTTGTATGAGAACTCCGCGTAGGGAAAGTTGTCATCCCAACTATATCCATAATCTAGTACCCAAGCTCTCAGCATATCCTCCAGAATCTGGTTGACTCTCTTGGTCTGTCCATCTATTTGCGCGTGAAAAGCTGTGCTGAACTCTAGTCTGGTTCCCAAAGTTCCATGCAACTGATTCCAAAACTTTGAGGTAAA
Organism: Triticum urartu; assembly: GCF_056163025.1. Taxonomy (NCBI): domain Eukaryota; kingdom Viridiplantae; phylum Streptophyta; class Magnoliopsida; order Poales; family Poaceae; genus Triticum; species Triticum urartu. Next base: position 592,509,632 of record NC_141879.1, on the reverse strand, counting down.
CTTGGTTCCTCTATCTGATACAATTGTTCTCAGAACTCCATGCAAACATATGATCCTGGTCATGTATATCTTTGCCAACTTGGCACTTGTATAGGTGGTTTTCACTGGGATAAAGTGAGCTACTTTGGTCAAGCGGTCAACTACTACCCATATAGAATCATATCCTGATTTGGTCCTGGGCAATCCGGTGATGAAATCCATGCCAAGCTTATCCCACTTCCATTCGGGTATCGGCATAGGTTGTAACAATCTGGCTGGCTTTTGATGTTCTGCCTTCACTCTCTGGCATACATCACATATGGCTACATACTCGGCAATATCCTTCTTCATACCAGTCCACCAGAAACATTCCTTTAAACCCACATACATCTTGATGTTTCTGGGGTGTATCGAGTAGGGTGAGTCATGAGCCTCCTGGAGTATTAACTTCCTGATCTCTGTATTATTGGGCACATAAACACGGTCGTCAAACCACAAGGTGTCGTGTTCATCCTCACGAAAACCTTTGGCCTTTCCTTTGCTCATTCTCTCTTTTATCTCGGCGATCTCTTTGTCATCCTTCTGAGCTTCTCGAACCTTTCCTAACAATGTAGACTGAACTTCCATTGTTGCAACAGAACCTCTATGGACAATCTCCAATTGAAGCTTCCTGAGATCCTCTACCAACTCCTTTGGAAATCCTGCGCTTATGAGTGTGTTGGCATAACTCTTCTAGCTCAAAGCGTCTGCTATGACGTTGGCCTTGCCTGGATGATAGTGAAGCTTCATTTCATAATCCTTTATAAGCTCCAACCATCTCCTCTGCCTAAGGTTCAGCTCCTTCTTAGTGAAAATGTACTTCAAATTCTTATGGTCAGTGTATATATCGCAATGGTTTCCAATAAGATAGTGTCTCCAAGTCTTCAACGCATGGACTACGGCAGCCAACTCCAAGTCATGTGTGGCATAATTTAACTCATGCGGTTTCAGTTGTCGCGAGGCATACGAAACAACTCTTCCTTCCTGCATCAGTACTCCTCCAAGTCCTAAGCGAGAGGCGTCGCAATACACTTGGAAATCCTTGCGTATATCCGGCAGAATCAGTACTGGGGCTGTGGTCATGCGTTTCTTTAACTCCTGAAAACTCGCTTCACATTCTTCCATCCATTTAAATTTCATATCTTTCTTCAATAGCTCTGTCATTGGCTTCGCAATCTTGGAAAAATTCTCAATAAATCTCCGGTAGTATCCTGCGAGTCGAAGAAAACTGCGAATCTCGCTAACTGAAGTGGGTGCCAACCATTCAGTGACTGACTGAACCTTGGTGGGGTCTACTACTATACCTTCTCCTGATATAACATGTCCAAGGAATCCAACTTCTTTCAACCAAAACTCACATTTGCTGAACTTGGCATACAACTGATGTTCCCTGAGTTTCTCGTGAACTAAACGCAAATGCTCTTTGTGCTCCTCCTCATTCTTCGAGTATAGCATTATATCATCAATGAACACGACAACAAACTTATCCAAATATTCCATGAACACCTTGTTCATCATGCTCATGAAATAGGTAGGGGCGTTAGTCAGTCCAAATGACATGACTGTATACTCATATTACCCGTACCTTGTGGTAAATGCGGTTTTAGGTATATCCTTTTCCTGGATCTTCAGCTGGTGATATCTTGATCGCAGATCGATCTTCGAAAACAAGTTAGCTCCTTGCAACTGGTCAAACAAATCATTGATCATCGGCGGTGGGTATTTGTTCTTGATCGTCACCTCATTCAAGGCACGATAATCAACAACCATCCTTAGAGACTTATCTTTCTTCTCAACCAAAAGCACTGGGGCTCCCGTGATGAACTCCGTCAGATGTAACCTTTCTCCAATAACTCCTTGATCTTCTTCTTAATCTCCTCCAGATCATTTACGGGCATCTGGTAGGGTCTCTTTGATATTGGCCCGGTACTTGGCAATAGCTCTATCAAAAACTCGATGTCTCGATCCGGTGGCATGCCTGCTAACTCCTCTGGAAAAACATATGGGTAATCCTTCACTACAGGCACTTCCTCCTGAACAACTCCCGTGAGGGTATTTACTTTGCTCCTCCTAGGCGCATGTCTAGATACATACTTGATCCTTTTTCCCTCCGGGGTGGTGAGAAAAATTGATTTACTAGCACAGTCAATGCTTCCTCCATACTTTGACATCCAGTCCATGCCTAATATCACATCCAATCCTTGTGACTCCAAAATTATTAGGTTTTATGGAAAAACATGGCTACCAATGGTTAGGGGTATCTGGTCGCACCATTGGCTGGCCATATACTCTGCTCCAGGTGAACTTACTAGCAGAGGGGTCCTAAGGGTTTGGGTTTGTAGTTTAAACTTATCCACGAATCCCCTTGATATGTATGAATGTGATGCACCAGTATCAAAAAGAACAAGGGCGGTAAAAGACTTAACCAAAAATTTATCGACGCCTCGTCTGGCTGCCCTTCAACCTCCTCCACGTTAACGTGGTTCACTCGTCCTTTTTTGAATGGATTAGGCTTCTTCCCAGCGCTCCCATTACCGTTTCCATTCTTCGCTTCAGAGCACTCCGTCGCATAGTGTCCAGTCTTCCCGCACTTGAAGCGAGTAATGTGACTTAGGTCTCTCTTGGCGTTTGTGGATGGATTGGAGAGGGTCTGATTGTTGCTTGTTCCGTTCCCTGTCCCATTCTTGGAACCATTGTGGTTATGCGAACTTCCTTCATTATGGTTATGACTTCCATGGTTATGAACAAGTCCTGCCAAGTTCGGGGTTAGACGAGGCTTCTGCTTAGCTCCTGAGTTGTACCTTCCTTGTCCATATTGGGAAACGTAGTAATTTCAAAAAAATTCCTACGCACACGCAAGATCATGGTGATGCATAGCAACGAGAGGGGGAGAGTGTGATCTACGTACCCTTGTAGATCGACAATGGAAGCGTTAACTTGGTTGATGTAGTCGTACGTCTCCACGGCCCGACCGATCAAGCACCGAAACTACGGCACCTCCGAGTTCTAGCACACGTTCAGCTCGATGACGATCCCCGGACTCCGATCCAGCAAAGTGCCGGGGAAGAGTTCCGTCAGCACAACGGCGTGGTGACGATCTTGATGTACTACTGTCGCAGGGCTTCGCCTAAGCACCGCTACAATATGACCGAGGTGGAATATGGTGGAGGGGGCACCGCACACGGCTAAGGAACGATCACGAAGATCAACTTGTGTCTATGGAGTGCCCCTTGCCTCAGTATATAAAGGATGGAGGAGGAGGAGGCCGGCCAAGGCAATTGGTGCGGCCAGGATGTGGAGTCCTACTAGGACTCCAAGTCCTAGTAGGAGTCCACCAAGAGGGGAGGAAGGGAGAAGGAAGTGGAGGAGAAGGAGAGGTGGCCGGCCCCCTTTTCCCTAGTCCAATTCGGACTAGAGGGGAGGGGGGGCGCAGCAGCCCCTTGGCCCTTTCTCCTCTTCCCACTAAAGCCCATTAAGGCCCATTGCTTCTCCCGTAACTACCCGGTACTCCGAAAAATACCCGAATCACTCGGAACCTTTCCGATGTCCGAATATAGTCATCCAATATATCGATCTTTACGTCTCGACCATTTCGAGACTCCTCGTCATGTCCCCGTTCTCATCCGGGACTCCGAACTCCTTTGGTACATCAAAACTCATAAACTCATAATATAACTGTCATCGAAACCTTAAGCGTGCGGACCCTACGGGTTCGAGAACAATGTAGACATGACCGAGACACGTCTTCGGTCAATAACCAATAGCGGGACCTGGATGCCCATATTGGCTCCTACATATTCTACGAAGATCTTTACCGGTCAGACCGCATAACAACATACGTTGTTCCCTTTGTCATCGGTATGTTACTTGCCCGAGATTCGATCGTTGGTATCCAATACCTAGTTCAATCTCGTTACCGGCAAGTCTCTTTACTCGTTCTATAATACATCATCCCGCAACTAACTCATTAGTTGCAATGCTTGCAAGGCTTAAGTGATGTGCATTACTGAGAGGGCCCAGAGATACCTCTCCGACAATCGGAGTGACAAATCCTAATCTCGAAATATGCCAACCCAACATGTACCTTTGGAGACACCTGTAGAGCTCCTTTATAATCACCCAGTTACGTTGTGATGTTTGGTAGCACACAAAGTGTTCCTCCGGCAAACGGGAGTTGCATAATCTCATAGTCATAGGAACATGTATAAGTCATGAAGAAAGCAATAGCAACATACTAAACGATCAAGTGCTAAAGCTAACGGAATGGGTCAAGTCAATCAGATCATTCATCTAATGATGTGATCCCATTAATCAAATAACAACTCTTTGTCTATGATTAGGAAACATAACCATCTTTGATTAATGAGCTAGTCAAGTAGAGGCATACTAGTGACACTCTGTTTGTCTATGTATTCACACATGTATTATGTTTCCGGTTAAAACAATTCTAGCATGAATAATAAACATTTATCATGATATAAGGAAATAAATAATAACTTTATTATTGCCTCTAGGGCATATTTCCTTCAGTCCATACTTCCTTTTGCGGCTCTCAATTTGCTGTTGCTTCCCTTCAATCATAAGAGCCTTGTCTACCAACTCCTGGTAGTTGTTAAATGTTGCCACCATCAACTGCATGCTCATCTCAACGTTCAGCCCTTCCATAAACTTCTCCTGCTTCGCGGCATCTGTGGCCACATCGTCAGGGGCATAACGAGACAGCTTACTAAATTCATCCACATACTGCCCCACAGTACGGTTCCCTTGGTGCAAGTTGCGAAACTCACGCTTCTTCATCCTCATAGCTCCCGTTGAGACATGGGCGGTGCGGAATGCTTGCTGAAACTGATCCCATGTAACAGTGGCTATAGGATAGGTGACTATGTATTTCTCCCACCATGAGGCTACTCGTCCATCCAACTGATGTGCGGCAAAATGCACCTTCTCAGCATCTGTACATCCTGCAGGGGTTAACTCCCTTCCATTCCTGCGGAGCCAATCATCTGCCACTATCGGCTCGGTGCTGCTGGAAAACACCGGCGGCTGCAACCTCAGAAAGTGGGCTAAGTTGTCAACTGGTGGTGGTGGTGGTGGGTTGTTGTTGTTGTTGCCTTGGTTCTGAACTAACAACTGCATCAGGGTATTCTACTGCTGGATCAACTAAGTGAGCTCCGGTGGGAAAGTAAATCTGGGGTCACGTCTCGGAGGCATCTGAGGGTTTCGAGGGAATAGAATAGAATAGAATGAGGTCTAGTGAGAAAAACACTACCCATATGCACATGAGACAAACACAATCATATCAATCAAGCAAGCAAGGGCATACAATCGATCTAACTATCATTACAAAAGTGCTCGGACTATACTATATACATGGTGGAATACTACTACTGATGTGGTGGTCTACTAGAAATATTTATTGGTCGAAGACTCCATGATGTCTGCTCTAGCTTCGTCTTCATAGTCATCATCGCTATCATCGGGGTCCAAGTCGGTGTCGTTGATGATGATGTAGTCCTCAGAACGAATCTCCTTGGGTTCATCGTCTTCTCCTCCTAGCATGGGGTCTCCCATGAATACTCCCAGCTTCCTTTCCAGATCATCATTCTTCTCCACTAGTACGACGATTTCCTCCTCATAATATTCGCGAGTAGCCTTGAGTTCTTCCTCCAGTTCCATGATCCTTGTCATCGCCTTCTTCAGATCTATCATGCCTGTGCACATCCGGTTGTCCTACACTCAGCATGTGCTTTGATACCATCTTATAGCGACTCGACCTCAAACGGTCAAGTCTCTGTGCTTCAGTGTCATCCCTGGATCGGTAATGCTGACACACACAGTACTCGAAGGATTTATAACAGAGTAGCGATCACACACTTATTACATCGAATGTCTCAAAAGAGAACTTATTACAATAAATATGGCCTAAGGCCATCTAATACGATAACAGCAGAAGGCTCGGAAGATAAAGTGAGTCCATCAACTCCAACGGCATAGCTGAGATGCACGACAACGACCTAACGAACCTTACTCCTTGTATGAAAAGTCTGCAACATAATACGTTGCAGCCCGAAAACGGATCAACACATGGAATATGCTGGCAATATAACACAGTAGAGTAAGAACTGAATAATGCTATCACTACATGCATATTTGGCTGGTGGAAAGGCTCTATGGTTATAGTTTAGCGAAAAGCCAATTTTCCCTACAATAAAGGAATAGATTTTATTTAACTATCATGGTAGTTGAAACATCATTGAGAAGGTTCCTCTAATTAAATCCCAATTTAAAAGTAATTATCAACCCAACAATATTAATTTAGAGTGATGAGATACATACGATAATCCAAGTACTAGATACTCAAGATGTCCATAACCCGGGACACGGCTAACCATGATTAGTTTATACACTCTGCAGAGGTTTGCACACTTTACCCACAAGACTCGATCTCCTCCATTGTATTTCTCACACTACATGGTGTTTGAGAAACGGATGACCGAGACACAGTCTTTCAGAAGCATTAACTCTCTACTCCGGGTAGACTATATCACCTACAACCCACTACATCTGCTAGTCTACCTCTTCAAGAGCTTCACGCAACCTACTTAACTATGCTAGAGCCCATAATAGCTTGTGAATGCAGACGGAAGTTTCTAGCATGAAATATCTCAATTCCCTTTGAGCCTGGGTGGCGGACCTTAGGATTATCACACGGGTACTCCGGGATATCCTAGAACAACACTGGATTCTCTTGGTGCCCGTCAAGCAATCCACCAGATGTGTATTAAAGTTGCCACCTTAAGTTGAACCATTAATTTAACAATCTCACATCTGTCATGGCTTCACTCAAACCCAATCCACGTCTACGAGCATAGCATAGCAATATAAGCAATACGTAGAAGTAAATCCCAAGGGTTTGATTATGAACAGGTGAATAGGTCCTACCTCATCTACTTCCCAATCCCACATGTTATCAAGTCCTAACCATGCAATGTTTGAGGGTTGAAACCAATGCATAAAAACTTGGTGATAAAGGGATATGATCAAAGTGTTACTTGCCTTGCTGATGATCCGCAAAACCTAGAGACCCGATGTAGCACGCTTCGCACTCCGGGTACTCTATCGCAATCAAACAAGGGCACGGGTAAAACTCAAATAAGAGATCTAACCAGAAAGTTCAACTTAAGAACTCCGGTTTGCAAAAAGAATAAAATCAAACGAAGCAACGAAACTCAAACTGCGAAAGAAACAAGATCCGATTACTAATCTTGACTAAAGTCAAATTTTACTGTATCAAAATCTTGTTCAAGTTGGTTAAACGGAAAGAGGGTTTCGAGACGAAACTCTAGGCGCTTGAATCGCCTGATTCCGATAAACGAGCGGAAAGTTATACTAAAACGAAAATCGGATTAAAAGTCGCGATCGAAAATAATCGCGGAAAATCCGAGAAAAAGAAAAACTGACGAACAGGCTAACAAACGGATGTTCGCTGTGTGCGGCTAAAAGGTGAAAACCGTTCATTAAAACGAACGTAAAAACGGGCGTTTGCTAAACAACTAAACCGAAAATAAACCGAACCGGATCTAATAAAAAAACGGATCTAGGGTTTTGAAAAAAAACCAGACAGTTTTCTCATGAAAACTGTGGCGGCTACCTCGGGTCCGGCGGGATCCGGCGAGGTCTGGCGACTCCGGCGCGGCGGGCGGTGGCGCGGGCGGCGGCTGCGCGGGGCGGCGGCGGCGCATGGCGGCTAGGGTTAGGGTTTCGGGGCGAGGCGCGACTGGGCTGGTTCGGGTGCGGCTTATAAGAGGGCCGGCCCGAGGTCTCCTGGCCAGGTACGGCCCGAAGTCGGTTTGACTTTTTTTTATAATTTCGACGTACAGAAAAAGAAAGAAAAGAAATACTGAACATACTCCGAAAATTCCGAAATAAATTTTCCCCGTCCTCTAAAAATAAGCCGGACAGGGTGGCCTAAAATGCAATTTTGGAAAACTTATATTCTTACCTAATTCAAATAAAATAGCGATAAAACTGCAAAAAAATCTTATTTGATTTTAATATTAAATCTTCGATATTTCTCTATTTTGAGAAAGTCATTTTATCCTCTCTCTTTTATTTTTATAAAAGAAATAATCGAAGAGAAAATAATTAAAATCAAACGATCCTCTTTCCAAAATTCGAGAAAACTGGAATATGAAAATAATGAAATCCCCAACTCTCTCCTTAGGTCCTTGAGTTGCGTAGAATTTCTAGGATCAAGGCAAAATGTAATAAAATATGATATGCAATGATGATCTAATGCATAACATTTGAAATTAAAAATTTGGGATGTTACACCAGGCCACTATCCATGAACTATCCCTGGCTCCCGTTCTACTGAATAGCAATAGAACGATATAAACAAGACAAATTTTTAACAAGGTTCAAACATTTTTTTAAACACAAATCAACCTGCCAAAATTCCTTATAGTGTATTGTTTTCAACAACAACATTTTTCTTTGAACTCGGTAGTAACACACATCGATCTTTTTTCTGTGATTATTTTATGAACTGATGATAAATTTCGCAGTGAACTGTGACACCTAGTGTATGTTTTCTTTTTTTGTACAGGGCATGATTGGAACTAGTACTAAGTAAGCAGTGTGGAGATTAGAAGAGGAGGCATACATACATGAGGATGACGACGTCGAACTTGCAGACCGAGGCCAAGGAGGAAGGTCGAGCGCCGCGTCGAGTTTCTGAAGGCCATGACGACATGGGCCCTGCGTGCCGCCAGCACTTGTACTGATCCCTCTTGATCCCTGGTAGGCAACCAATTCGCTGACCCAATCGAATCAGATGGAGTCTGGGACAGAGTGTTGAAGTTAATTTCAATGTTCCTGAACTTTTCATGTTGCTTATCTCTGCGTATTCCAATAAAGCCAGAAAATGTATGTGGCAATGGAGATTCGTTGAACGACCATGGTTGTCGACAGTGAACGGACTGTGGTGCCGGTGGTGAACGGTATGTCACTAGTAGAAAAAGGAGCTTTTGTCCCGGTTGGTAAGGCCCCTTTAGTCCCGGTTTAGTCCCGGTTTTCGAACCGGGACTAAAGGGTCGGTACTAATGCCTCTCCCATTTAGTCCCGGTTCTTACACGAACCGGGACTAAAGGGCACGGCCATGTGGAGCTCCACCTTTAGTCCCGGTTGGTAACATCAACCGGGACTAAAGGAAATTTTATGATTTTTTTTTGAAATTTTTTTTTGAAATTTTTTGAATTTTTTTTATTTTCAAATTTCTGAATTATTTTAACCTCTAGTGTGTAATCACCACCCCTCATCACTGCTCAATTTATCCTCTAATGACCCCTCATCATTCTAAATCATCTAACTTCCCGAACGGTCACCCATCCTCCTACTCCCCCAGCCTGAGCATGCTTAACTTCCGGGTTCTATTCTCTCTCGTTTCCAAGTCTGCACTTGTTGTTTTCCTGACAATAGTAAGATGTCAATCCTATTAACCTTCATGAATTTTGCTTGAGCATGAAGTGACACATTTCACTGTTTGAGTTTGAAACTATTGTTTTAAAAAACAATAATTATTTAGTAACACTAATATTTCTTGAATAATTAGTTTGACCACAGTTTGACCAGATTTGACCAAAATTCAAAATAACTGAAATAATTATTTAGTAACACTAATATTCTAGAATAATTAGTTTGACCATTGTTTGAGGACAGTTTGACCACTGTTTGACCAGATTTGACTAGTAATTTTTTCGATTTTTTCCACTCTAGATCTTAAAAGCCCCGTAACTTTTTTTCTATTAGGTTTTTGAGGATTTTGAAAATGTTTAACGGTGTTCATATAAAAAAATTCAAGTAGATGATTTTTCATATAAATTTTTTTTAGTCTGAGTTCCTATGCAAAAGTTATGCCCATTTTACAAATTCCAGAGAGATTTTGCAAATAAAGTCGAAATTCATATTTGTAAATTTTCCCAACAAGTAGACCACATATCACGTGGGAAACTTATTTTATTTTATTTTATTTTTGACATTCCCATCATTTTCTTTTGTTTTTTCTAAAACTGAAAAAGGTGGTCCAGGGGGGAGGGAGTTTGAAAATGGGACCTTTAGTACCGGTTCGTGCCATGAACCGGTACTAATGCCTCAAAACCCATTAGTACCGGTTGGTGGCACCAACTGGTATTAAAGGTCTAACCTTTAGTCCCGGTTGGTGCTACCAACCGGGTCTAATGGGCATGGCACCCTTTAGACCCGGTTCGTGGTACAAACCGGGACTAAAGGGCCCAGGTGAACCGAGACTAATGCCTTAGCCGCACGAACCGGGATAAATGCTCACGTTAGTCCCGGTTCTTGACTGAATCGGGACTAATGTGAAAACTGCCTCGTGACCAAAGCCCTGTTTTCTACTAGTGTGTGCGTCGCGCTGACGGCTGGAGATGAAGGCCTGCCGGAGGCCATGGGACTGCCTGTTCGAAGACAAACAAATTAGTGAGAGAAAAAAACAGTCGAGAGGAAAGAGATAGGGCACATGCATGAACTGCTGCTGTTCTTTTTGTTGAACCACAGATGAAGAAACTCATGTAGGGCGCAGCTGAAGAATAACTGTGGCTTCATAACAAGTTTAACAACATAACATTTTTAACAAAAAGTACATGCAGGTTGAGGTCATCCCACGGATTTGATGGAAACTGGATGCACGAGCTGACCATAAACCATGAAAAGAGCTATAACTCGTTAATAAATCATATCTTAAATCTACTTGTGGGAATCTCCCTTTCCAGAATCAACCACCTCAAATAAATACACACGCAAGCCTACCTTTATTTGTACTGTGGCATTTTTCAGCAAAAAATATGGTGTGCATGAGCTCCTAGCAAACATGTGTCTTCCTGCATTTCCATCTTTATGGGTCAAATGTAGTGGGCATGAGTAGTAGCAAAAATCCCTCAGCTTGGTCCCCTGGTCAGCGACGATGTCGCTGGCCACGAACCACGTATGCAGATACAGATGGATAGCAGCCAGGCAGCACGTAGATAGCTCGTCACTTTTCGTATCATTGCAGTCGACATCCTTTTGGCCGCGCACGAGATCACCACAACATTAGAATGTCCATGTTGTTGAACTGATGAGTTTTTTGTCATTGCAGTGTTGTAACATAAGGACTAGGACAACTATCAATATAAATTGATACTTTTTTGTAGGTAATTTATATTTTTTAAATATATAAAAGTTTTAAATATGTGTAGTGCACCATTTACAAATATTTGTGCTACACATGTCCATGATGATTATTGTAGCTTTTATTTGGCAACAAGTGTTGAAAAAAATCAATGATCGTTTGTGCTACACATACCAAAACAAACACTTTAGGAAACAAGAGTCCGAACTTTTTGTGCATTTTCCCATTGATCTTCACTGAAACTAAAATTAGAATTTGAACTTAAGTTTTGTTTTTAAGAGAACATGGTAAATCCATGTTGTCTTTTTTCAAACTAGAAAACTGAGCAACATCTCTTCCAAAAGTTTGAAAAACTATTGCTTTCAGTTCTGGTAACATACATTTTTCTTTCAGTTTTGCTAATTCTTTCTCATAGCTGAACTTATACTGTAGAGTAGATGAACTCATACAATAGAGTACATGAACTCACAGGACAAAATTCTACATAGAGTAGATGAACTTACCAACTTTTGTTTTCCCAATAATCAACTAGCGAACTAAGTGTGGAGTTGGCGACTGAATGGGAAACCTGTCTATGTACCATATGCAAACAATGCAATATTTCTTTCCTTTTTCTCGTACCATGAAATCAGACCAGACAATTAATCAATAATCATGGAATGACAGAGCTAACATTTTAGCTAATGATCATTTTTCCAAGAACAAGAAAGCTCTTCAGTACTCCTGAAGAAACCTCAGTACTCTTGAAGAATCTACTCAACCTACAAAGACTACACCCATCGATCCATGTACCACTCGCTCCCTGATGTCCCCTACTCTATAATATTTACTAGCAGCTAACCTTAATACCGCAGGCTTGTTGATCAACATCTCCCCACAATCCACTTGTTGAATGAAGCCATGAATGCGTCCCTGAGAATAAAACGGACGAGATGAGAGGACGGTAACACACGAGATTGAGTTCCGGTTCATGTGTTTTTAAGAAGAGTAGCCTAATACAAAGACAGGCATCCCATTTGAGCATGTAAAAAACCTGAATCCAGGAGGCGAGTAGCTGCACGCTAGTGTTGAATGTACTCTGCTGGAAATGGTGAACGAACTGGGGTGGCTGAGACGAACGGCTTGTACGCCGACAAGGCAGAGGACAACGCTGGACGCTACAGCACATGGGAAGCCACAGCCGGCTAGCAGAGAACATTAAGATGAAGGAAGGAAGGGCGACGCCATGCGCGGCAGGCAGCGAACCGAGAGATGGTGGTGGGGCGCTGGATCCCGGCAGCGGGCATTGAATCCATCCCATTCGCAGGCAGCAGTTGGCGTTGATGGTGGCAGGGAGCTTCACGGGGACGGCCCGGCGGCTAGGAGACTCGCGGGTAGGGGCTGGCGAACGCCCGCGCGGAGGCGCATGGGGAGGGGACGACAAACGTCAGCGAGGAGGCACACCGGGAGGGGCCGGTGCCCGTCAGAGGGGAGGTGCACGGGGAGGGGTCGGCGATCCCGTCAGAGGGGAGGCGCACGGGGAGGATTCGGCACCCGTCGGCGGTGAGGTGCGCGGGGAGGGGCCGGCCCCCGTCGGAGGGAAGGCACGCGGGGAGGGGCCGGCGAGCCCATCAGCAAGGAGGCGTGCAGACGGCCGGCCGGCGGCAGCGCGTGGGTTTGAGGAGCTACTTGTCATGGCGCCGCGGGCTCCCTCGCTCTGGCTGCCGCCGTCGCCCGCTAGCCCACGACGGCTGCTTCTGGTGGTAGGCGGGTTAGGTTGGGGCGGGTTAGGGATCGATGGTAACATAATAATATTTTGTTACTAGTAACAGAATAATCCATCCCTATATATAACATATAGGGCCCGAAGAGGCATTCCCGAACTCTCGACCGCCTTCTTCTCGTGAGTCGCCGCCCCCGCCTCCTTCCGGCGAGTCGATGCCCCCGCTTCCTCCCAGCGCGAGGCTGCCCCCGCCTCCTTCTGGCGCCACCGTTCTTCCTCACCCCATGTCCACATTCTTCTTCGCGAGCTCCCGATTACCGCCACCGCTCCCCACCATCACCAACCCAGTCCCACCTCACCGGCTAGCCGGGAGCCGCCATGCCCAGCCTTCCCTTCAACCAACCTTCCTCCTTCCTCCCTGCCGATGCCGTGGGAGCTCCCATCCCGCTACGCCAGCAACCACCTATCCCTCCCAGATCCGCTGGAGGCGCATCGGATCCTGGCTCAAAGCTTGTTTCCGCTACCCAGGCAGCCGCCAGATTAGTAAGCTACAACCCCTGTGATCCAGCACCGCCGCCAGGACCGACCTCCAACTGCTCGCCGCTGCCGCCGAGGTCCACTGTTGGCCCACCATCTACAGCCGCGCCCCGCCTTCTTCCCCCTGCTGCTAGCTGCTACTACAAAACTCACCGGCACGCTGCTTGCTAGCTGATATTAGTGTGTGTCAGGCGTACCAATTTTTTTGGTGCTTCAATGGATAGTCCAATTTCAACAAAATATTCAGTTCAAGTAGTATGTAAAAGACAAAAAACGAGCCATTTTAAGTTCAAGAGAGATGTTTACCATAGCTAATTCTTTAGTTTTGTTTGTTCGATTCTACCCTTGTAGTGGCTCTGCGCCAGAAGTTCTAGAGAAGTTCAGAAACAACAAGAAAATGTGGTTCAACTTGTTCTGACTGAGGAACACGCATTGAATGATGCACCAACAACTCTCTACTTGCTTTGCTTGCCTCCTGATGATTGCTTTTTTGATGTACCTTTTGCACTAAGTGTTGTACAATATATGCTTGTTTCTTCCCCTCAGATGCACTTTATTGGCTTGATGGAATCATCTATGTTAGTGGTTAAGGAATAGATATGCCTTGTAGGCCACTAGTTGTTAGAGCAGTTTTCTTTAGAATATACCAGAACAGAAAAATGCTAGGGGAAGAGGACAAGAGGGTGCCATGATACTACACCTTTTTGTATAGTGCTACACATTGTTTAGAAAGATCTTGGGGCATGCACCCACAACTCCATCTACAGAATAAAAACTGCTCTTTCATATCCTAAAATACGACGATAGAAAAACAAACCAACAGAAGTTTACCAAAAAGAAACTACAAAAGTACATTAGAAGTTTAGGACGACAAATGGTGATTTCGGACCCAAAAAAAGAAGTTCAAAAAGAGAAGATGGGAAGATTTAACCTTCGATTAGTGCTTCTCAATGTGTGTAACTAGTGACAGTAGAAAAAACATTTTACCACTACTGCAGGATGGTCTAAACACGACACTACGATCAGAGACCCTTCGACGAAACTGTGTGCAATGCCATAATCGCAAATAGTGGTGTAAAAAACCGTCAAAAAAGGTGCAAAACATTTGCGATGACGGATGCATCAAACACGGTTCAGATTTTAGTTGCGTGTGTGATGCAAGGCACACAGTTCGGTTTAATTAACTGTTTACGATGAGGAGGAACAAAAGAAACGGGCAGCCAGATGAAGGTGTCTGCGATATACATCATACGGTTCACTAGGATGAATTGTGTGTGATTAGGCAACACAATGAAAACGGTTCAACTGAACAAGATGTGTGTGATACGCGGAAAACAGATCCATAATCAGAAATGTGTGCGAAGACCAATAATAACACAGACGATTGCTGCTAATAAGCCGTGTGATTTGCTCTGTCAATAGAAGAATACCATGTATATATATATAACTAAAATAAACATCCAATTACATAAGTGACTATACAGATCATTCGCACACACCTCAATAAACAATTGCATGCATCCTAAAGTAGGAGAAACGATCGTCTAGTCATCTACTTCTTGCGACGCTCCCGCCACTGCTCTGTGGCTCGATCCGTCGTCTGGGCTGGAAGAAGACACTTCCTCATGTAAACAATTTGCCTGTACATCTCTTAGCTTGTGTACGCGTCCTTGGCCGCGTACTTGACATGTTGTTCATCTAGTCTCTCATGCCACACACTGTGCCTGGCGTTCTTGTCCTTCTTGCTCTCATTCTTCATCTTCATGTAGTAGGGGTCGATGATGGCCGAGGCGAGGTCAAACAAGGAGTTTAGTTTGTTTTCGTTGCTGCCTCAGACCTTGTAGTGGTGCTGGATGTTGACAAGATTCGGGCATTTCAAGCCCGAAACCTTGAACGCTTTTAGATCGTTGGTGGTGTCCACCGTAGCGAAACTGTAGTCGGAGCTGTTGATAAACCTGAAGAAACGCTCACAAGGCCTTGTGGCAAGGTGGTAGTGGTAGACGAGGACGTCAAGTCACACGCACAACTGGGCGACGACAACCTTCTAATCGTGCCCGACATGACCGATGGTGTACTCGAGGTAGAAGCCAACCACCTGGTACTTGTCTTCGGCAAGGAACTGGTCCATGGTTTGGATGGAGCTCTCCACCGACACCAGATCATTCGTGTACACCACTGAGAGGGCCTTCCCCCTCACGTGGGTGTCCACTACGTGATGCATGGTGAATTGCCCGCCGTTGTCATCGTCGGACACTGGGAGCACCATTGGAGCCACAGGGATCGCCATTGGAACCGCTGGATGCCCTCTCTGTATGTGTCATCGTGGGTGTGCTTATTGTGTCATATGATGCGATAAAAGAAGGTAAATGGCCGCTGGAATAAATGGGGGCCGGGCGGCCGGGATTCTCGGTGTGTCCACATGGCAGTTTTTGCAGTGGGTAATTGCATTGTCGCACCGCACCCAGCGCAACCGCATGCCCACGAACGTGCGTGATCGTGTGCCGGACCCAAACACTGGTAGTGCGCGTGGAGGGATGAGGGAAGAGCACCAGGAGGGACGAGAGAGCCGATCGCACGCGGTGAGACGCGAGTAGAGCGCGCTGCGGCCGCCAGAACCGCAAGCAACCACACGCATAGAGCAGTTGAACACGCAGGAAATGGTCGCCTACAAGCCGGGCGACAGTTGCGTCGCTGCGTAGAGAGCGGCCATGTGCTACTACCTCAGTCTTGGTCTATATTCCCCTTTATATTCTATGGCATACTTTGCCCTCAAATTTAACCAACAAAATGTTAATGCAAGTTATAAAAATTATATAATTGGAAACTATGTTCAAATATGAATCCAACTATATAATCTTTGGCGACATGCATTCGTATTTTATTAGTTAAATCATACTTATAAACCAGGATGAGGGTATAGTAGGTAATTAAATCACAAACGTTTTTTTATTAACCATATGTGTACGTGGCCTTTCGTCCTCCTCTCACACGTCTTGTCACCCCACTATCATAGACGGCTTACAACGCAAGCTTGCGCAGCGCGCGGGGCCGTTCTTTTGGCCAATGGTGCCGCCAATGAATCATTGGTGAGCCCATTCCAGCACAACCTCGCAGGTTCCCGTACAAGCTTCCCGCCCGACTCGGTGAAATCCCCCAAAATCCCATTGCTTACCTACCTGGTATATAAACCCTCACAGCCGGTGAGTCCTGCGTAGCATTTTCCCCTCCCTCCCTGTAGCTTATCTCGTCTGCTTCTCCCACAATCTCCAATGGCACCGGTCCATCGTCGTCGCTCAGCCACTGCACTGTCATCAGAGGCCAGATCCAGCTGGGAGGCTACACCACGGTGGCAATCAGTCCCCGGCGTAGTGTAGTGCGCGTGGCGTCCCTGTTGGGTGTGCGCGGAACACCCACCACACGCTCCGCCGTTGCTGCCCATCGGCAGCTGTTGTCGGCCGCCGTTGCCGCCACACCACCGTCAAAAGCCAGGGCCATCGCCCGCTCCGCCGCCGCGCCCCGAAGGCGGGAGGTGGCCGTCATGGCCGCCACCCCACTGCCGGCCACCGTGGCCATCACCCGCTCCGCCATCGCGGCCTGAAGGCGGGAGGTGGTGGTCGTGGCCGCCACCCCATCGTCGGCACCCGAGGCCGCCAGCCCACCATCGACCACCGGGGTCATCACCCGCTCCGCCACCATCGCCCGAAGGTGGGAGGCAGAGGTGGATGCCCGCACGTGCGTCAGCGACCTTGCGCGGTACATAGAGTTCTTGCGGGAGGAGGAGGAGCGCCTCGTCGAGCACGCAGAGAGCCTTACCACCACCGTGGTCGCGGCACACGCCGCCTCAGAGGCGTGCAATTAGGAGATCTACAAGGAGAACCACCGCTTCAAGAGGGGTTGTCCAGAGCGACAGGGGGTGTACGAGGTGAGCGTCGCTGAAGCTGCATCAACGACAGGCACCGTATTGCAGTTGTTCAGCTCGTCGCCAGGCTCCTCCTCCTCTACCTCTTACTGAGCGTGCTCGTCAAAGGGGAGGCAGCCGGAAGTAGTACAAAGCCCCTCCGTAGTAGTACTGGTACTATTTTGGGGCTATTTTGTTCAGCTCAGCTAACTATAGATGTGGTGGAACTGTACAAAATACTTAAAATGAGCTAGTACGTAAAGTAGAACTAGCTATTTCAGTATGTGGTTGGGAACAATTGGTGAAAAGTTTGGTCGGTTCAGCTGTCGAGTTGAACTGTTTGTATAAAGAACGACTGTTTAAGCTATGAATGAAAACTATGCTTAATTACTAAATTTTAATTGCAAAAATTAGATACTGCTAGTGATTTTTAGCTTCATATTTTAACAAATCGCGGTGTTACAAGGTTGACAAATGGCAATGTTACTAGATCAACAAATGTCAATCTTTCCAGTTTGACAGATGACAACGTACCCAATATGACAGATGCAAATCTTACCAAATTTTTTGTAAGTGATTGCACACGGGTCATCCAAAAGAACCATTTGCGTTGAAGAGATGCAAAAATCCTGCTCTTACTTTGCATATGGGTGTTCTATCTAAAACGTTTGCAATCAGGAGCCGCAAAAATCCTGCTAGGCACATTTTCCCTTTGCTTCCTTGGGAAGCTGTCGGTTTGCATACGGGTGTTCTAACTAAAACGTTTGTGATGAGTGTTTTATATTTAAAAACCATTGACATTTTTTCAAAACAAAATTGTTTGATAAGTCTGTACATTAAGAGAGAAAAACGCAAGTTCGCTCAAACCATATCTTTCATTCAATCATACTGCAAATTTATATTCATATGATCCAGATATAGTTTTAAACCCAATAAAAAAACTATTTCCGACGGCGGCGGAGGCAGCGTGCTGCACCTTCATCGTCGTTGTCGTCCTCCGGGACACCATTGTTGACGTCTTCAATGTAGCACAGAATGTTCTTCACTTGTAAATCAAACATCATGTCGTCGCGCTCGATAGGCGGGGTGCAGGAGGACGGCAGCTGGCGGCGCTGAGAGGTAGAGGTCGATGGCGGCATCCCATGCCGCTGAGGGGGGGGGCGCGCACGGGCACGGGCATGGCGGGTGCAGCCAAACGTGCGGGGACCAGCGCCGCGGTGGGTGGAAGGATGCGCACAGGCACGGGCGCTGGCGCTGGCATGTATACCAGCTCGCGTGGGTCCCTGGAGACCTCGCTGACGCCCGCAGCTTCCATCTCCGTGATAGTGCTCGGCGACCAGCCCGTCAATGCTATGAGGATGGTTGCCGGCACGGGATCAGGTATTGGAGCTGGGACGGGAGCAGGGGCAGCAATCGCCGCGGCCAGCTCATTCTGTGCATGTCCATGAGGCCCCTGTTGGAAATATTCCCTAGAGGCAATAATAAAATGGTTATTATTATATTTCTTTGTTCATGATAATTGTCTATTGTTCATGCTATAATTGTGTTATCCGGAAATCGTAATACATGTGTGAATACATAGAACACAACACGTCCCTAGTGAGCCTCTAGTTGACTAGCTTGTTGATCAAAAGATAGTCATGGTTTCCTGACTATGGACATTGGATGTCATTGATAACAGGATCACATCATTAGGAGAATGATGTGATGGACAAGACCCAATCCTAAGCATAGCTCAAAGATCGTGTAGTTTGTTTGCTATAGCTTTTCCGAATGTCGAGTATCATTTCCTTAGACCATGAGATTGTGCAACTCCCGGATACCGTAGGAGTGCTTTGGGTGTGCCAAACGTCACAACGTAACTCGATGACTATAAAGGTACACTACAGGTATCTCCGAAAGTGTCTGTTGGGTTGGCACGAATCGAGACTGGGATTTGTCACTCCGTATGATGGAGAGATATCTCTGGGCCCACTCGGTAATGCATCATCATAATGAGCTCAATGTGACCAAGTGCTTGATCACGGGATCATGCATTACGGTACGAGTAAAGTGACTTGCCGGTAACGAGATTGAACGAGGTATTGGGATACCGACGATCGAGTCTCGGGCAAGTAACGTACCGATTGACAAAGGGAATTGTTTACGGGATTGATTGAATCCTCGACATCATGGTTCATTCGATGAGATCATCGAGGAGCATGTGGGATCCAACATGGGTATCCAGATCCCGCTGTTGGTTATTGACCGGAGAGTCGTCTCGGTCATGTCTGCGTGTCTCCCGAACCCGTAGGGTCTACACACTTAAGGTTCGGTGACGCTAGGGTTGTTGAGATATTAGCATACGGTAACCCGAAAGTTGTTCAGAGTCCCGGATGAGGTCCCGGACATCACGAGGAGTTTCGGAATGGTCCGGAGGTGAAGATTTATATATAGGAAGTCAAGTTTCGGCGATCGGGAAGGTTTCGGGGGTAATCGGTATTGTACCGGGACCATGGGAAGGGTCCCGGGGGTCGACCAGGTGGGGCCACCTATCCCGGAGGGCCCCATGGGCTGAAGTGGGAAGGGAACCAGCCCCTAGTGGGCTGGTGCGCCCCCCCATGGGCCTCCCCTGCGCCTAGGGTTGGAAACCCTAGGGGTGGGGGCGCCCCACTTGGCTTGGTGGGCACTCCACTCCCCTTGGCCGCCGCCCCCCCTTGGAGATTCAATCTCCTTGGGCCGGCACCCCCCTAGGGGTCCTATATATAGTGGGGGGAGGGAGGGCAGCCGCACCCTAGCCCCTGGCGCCTCCCTCTCCCTCCTGTGACACTCCTCCCTCTCCCTGAGCTTGGCGAAGCCCTGCCGAGATCACCGTTGCTTCCACCACCACGCCATCGTGCTGCTGGATCTTCATCAACCTCTCCTTCCCCCTTGCTGGATCAAGTTGGAGGAGACGTCTTCCCAACCGTACATGTGTTGAACGCGGAGGTGCCGTCCGTTCGGCGCTAGGTCATCGGTGATTTGGATCACGATGAGTACGACTACATCAACCCCGTTCTCTTGAACGCTTCCGCGCGCGATCTACATGGGTATGTAGATGCACTCCCCTCTCCCTCGTTGCTAGATGACTCCATAGATTGATCTTGGTGATGCGTAAAAAAATTTAAAATTCTGCTACGTTCCCCAAAAGTGGTATCAAAGCTAGGTCTATCTGTAGTTTCTATGCACGAGTAGAACACAAAGCAGTTGTGGGCGTGGATATTGTCAATTTGCTTGTCGTTACTAGTCTTATCTTGATTCGGTGGCATCGTGGGATGAAGCGGCCCGGACCGACCTTACACGTACGCTTACGTGAGACTGGTTCCACCGATTGACATGCTCTAGTTGCACAAGGTGGCTGGCGGGTGTCTGTCTCTCCCACTTTCACTACTAGGAAAAGGGCTACTAATGGCGCACCAGTTTTGCCTACTAATGGCGCATCACTGGTGCGCCATTAGTATCACGCCACTAGTATTTTTTACTAATGGCGCACCACTGGTGCACCATTAGTATCTGGTATACTAATGGCGCACCACTGGTGCGCCATTAGTATAGGCCATGGTGCGCCATTAGTATAGGCCACTGGTGCGCCATTAGTATAGGCCACGGTGCGCCATTAGTATTTTTGAATTTTGAAGGCAGGAAAATAGTAGTGGCGCACCGTCTAACCCCCACCGTGCGCCATTGCTATTTTTGAATTTTGAATTTGGATCTGGATCATGATTTTTTTGTCCATTTTTTGCTAGTTTTTTTTTCTCATTTTTTGGCACGATATTTTGTTCCTGTTTTTGGATCTTGTACGTTCTTTTGCCGTGTTCTTTTGCCGGAGAGGAGTTCGCCGGAGAGGAGGAGGAGGAGGAGGTCACCAGAGAGGCGCTCGCCTACATCGCCGGAGAGGAGGAGGAGGTCACCGGAGAGGAGTTCACCGAAGCATCGGAGAGGAGGAAGGAGAAACCATGAGGGAATGGGAGGAGAGGAGGGAGGAGGAGCTCACCGGAGAGGAGGGAGGAGAAACCGTGAGGGGATGGGAGGGGAGGAGAGGAGAGGAGGGAGGAGGAGGTCGCCGGAGAGGAGGAGGAGGAGGTCGCCAGAGAGGAGGAGGAGGAGGTCGCCGGAGAGGAGGAGGGTAGTATGGTGGAGGAGAGTAGGGAAGATGGAGTGGAGGAGAGGAGGAGATGGAGTGGAGGAGAGGAGGAGATGGAGTGGAGGAGAGATGGAGTGGAGGAGGTGCGCCCAGCCATATATACGACATAGTAATGGCGCACCGTGGGCAGGTGCGCCATTACTAACTTTTTTTATTTTTTTGATTTATTTTGAATTTTGAAGGCGGGAAGATACTAATGGCGCACCATGGGCAGGTGCGCCATTAGTACAGGCCACGGTGCGCCATTAGTATTTTTGAATTTTTAAGACGGGAAAATAGTAGTGGCGCACCGTCTAACCCCCGCTGTGCGCCATTGCTATTTTTGAATTTTTAGTTTGGATCTAGATCGTGATTTTTTTGCCCATTTTTTGCTAGTTTTTTTTGTTCGTTTTTTGGCATGATATTATTTCAACTTTTGTTCCTGTTTTTGGATCTTGTACGTTATTTTGCCGTGTTCTTTTGCCGAAGAGGAGGAGGTGGAGGTCACCGGAGAGGCGCTCGCCTACATCCCCGAAGAGGAGGAGGAGGTCACCGGAGAGGAGTTCACCGAAGCATCGGAGAGGAGGAAGGAGAAACCATGAGGGAATGGGAGGAGAGGAGGGAGGAGGAGCTATCCGGAGAGGAGGAAGGAGAAACCGTGAGGGGAGGGGAGGGGAGGAGAGGAGAGGAGAGGAGGGAGGAGGAGGTCCCCGGAGAGGAGGAGGTCCACGGAGAGGAGGAGGAGGTCGCCGGAGAGGAGGAGGGTAGTATGGTGGAGGAGAGAAGGGAAGATGGAGTGGAGGAGAGGAGGAGATGGAGTGGAGGAGAGGTGGAGTGGAGGAGGTGCGCCCAGCCATATATACGACATAGTAATGGCGCACCGTGGGCAGGTGCGCCATTACTAATTTTTTTTATTTTTTTTATTTATTTTGAATTTTGAAGGCGGGAAGATACTAATGGCGCACCATGGGCAGGTGCGCCATTAGTATAGGCCACTGGTGCGCCATTAGTATAGGCCACGGTGCGCCATTAGTATTTTTGAATTTTGAAGGCGGGAAAATAGGAGTGGCGCACCGTCTAACCCCCACCGTGCGCCATTGCTATTTTTGAATTTTGTATTTGGATCTGGATCGTGATTTTTTTGCCCATTTTTTGCTATTTTTTTTGCTCGTTTTTTGGCACGATATTATTTCAAATTTTGTTCCTGTTTTTGGATCTAGTACGTTCTTTTGCCGTGTTCTTTTGCTGGAGGGGAGTTCGCCGGAGAGGAGGAGGAGGAGGTCACCGAAGAGGCGCTCACCTACATCGCCGGAGAGGAGGAGGAGGTCATCGGAGAGGAGTTCACCGAAGCATCGGAGAGGAGGAAGGAGAAACCATGAGGGAATGGGAGGAGAGGAGGGAGGAGGAGCTCACCGGAGAGGAGGGAGGAGAAACCGTGAGGGGAGGGGAGGAGAGGAGAGGAGGGAGGACGAGGTCCCCGGAGAGGAGGAGGTCGCCGGAGAGGAGGAGGAGGTCGCCGGAGAGGAGGAAGAGCAGGTCGCCGGAGAGGAGGAGGGTAGTATGGTGGAGGAGAGAAGGGAAGATGGAGTGGAGGAGAGGAGGAGATGGAGTGGAGGGGAGGAGGAGATGGAGTGGAGTAGAGGAGAAGATGGAGTGGAGGAGAGGTGGAGTGGAGGAGGTGCGCCCAGCCATATATACGACATAGTAATGGCGCACCGTGGGCAGGTGCGCCATTAGTACAGGCCATGGTGCGCCATTAGTATTTTTGAATTTTTAAGGCGGGAAAATAGTAGTGGCGCACCGTCTAACCCCCACCGTGCGCCATTGCTATTTTTGAATTTTTAGTTTGGATCTAGATCGTGATTTTTTTGCCCATTTTTTGCTAGTTTTTTTTGCTCGTTTTTTGGCATGATATTATTTCAACTTTTGTTCCTGTTTTTGGATCTTGTACGTTATTTTGCCGTGTTCTTTTGCCGAAGAGGAGGAGGAGGAGGTCACCGGAGAGGCGCTCGCCTACATCCCCGGAGAGGAGGAGGAGGTCACCGGAGAGGAGTTCACCGAAGCATCGGAGAGGAGGAAGGAGAAACCATGAGGGAATGGGAGGAGAGGAGGGAGGAGGAGCTATCCGGAGAGGAGGGAGGAGAAACCGTGAGGGGAGGGGAGGGGAGGAGAGGAGAGGAGAGGAGGGAGGAGGAGGTCCCCGGAGAGGAGGAGGTCCACGGAGAGGAGGAGGAGGTCGCTGGAGAGGAGGAGGGTAGTATGGTGGAGGAGAGAAGGGAAGATGGAGTGGAGGAGAGGAGGAGATGGAGTGGAGGAGAGGTGGAGTGGAGGAGGTGCGCCCAGCCATATATACGACATAGTAATGGCGCACCGTGGGCAGGTGCGCCATTACTAATTTTTTTTATTTTTTTTATTTATTTTGAATTTTGAAGGCGGGAAGATACTAATGGCGCACCATGGGCAGGTGCGCCATTAGTATAGGCCACTCGTGCGCCATTAGTATAGGCCACGGTGCGCCATTAGTATTTTTGAATTTTGAAGGCGGGAAAATAGTTGTGGCGCACAGTCTAACCCCCATCGTGCGCCATTGCTATTTTTGAATTTTGAATTTGGATCTGGATCGTGATTTTTTTGCCCATTTTTTGCTAGTTTTTTTTGCTCGTTTTTTGGCACGATATTATTTCAAATTTTGTTCCTATTTTTTGGATCTTGTACGTTCTTTTCCCGTGTTCTTTTGCCGGAGGGGAGTTCGCCGGAGAGTAGGAGGAGGAGGTCACCGGAGAGGTGCTCACCTACATCGCTGGAGAGGAGGAGGAGGTCATCAGAGAGGAGTTCACCGAAGCATCGGAGAGGAGGAAGGAGAAACCATGAGGGAATGGGAGGAGAGACGGGAGGAGGAGCTCACCGGAGAGGAGGGAGGAGAAACCGTGAGGGGAGGGGAGGAGAGGAGAGGAGGGAGGAGGAGGTCCCCGGAGAGGAGGAGGTCGCCGGAGAGGAGGAGGAGGTCGCCGGAGAGGAGGAGGAGGAGGTCGCCGGAGAGGAGGAGGGTAGTATGGTGGAGGAGAGAAGGGAAGATGGAGTGGAGGAGAGGAGAAGATGGAGTGGAGTAGAGGAGAAGATGGAGTGGAGGAGAGGTGGAGTGGAGGAGGTGCGCCCAGCCATATATACGACATAGTAATGGCGCACCGTGGGCAGGTGCGCCATTACTAACTTTTTTTATTTTTTTGATTTATTTTGAATTTTGAAGGCGGGAAGATACTAACGGCGCACCATGGGCAGGTGCGCCATTAGTATAGGCCACTGGTGCGCCATTAGTATAGGCCACGGTGCGCCATTAGTATTTTTGAATTTTGAAGGCGGGAAAATAGTACTGGCGCACCGTCTAACCCCCACCGTGCGCCATTGCTATTTTTCAATTTTTAATTTGGATCTGGATCGTGATTTTTTTGCCCATTTTTTGCTAGTTTTTTGCTCGTTTTTTGGCACGATATTATTTCAAATTTTGTTCCTGTTTTTGGATCTTGTACGTTCTTTTGTCGTATTATTTTGCCGGAGAGGAGTTCGCCGGAGAGGAGGAGGAGGAGGAGGAGGTTACTGGAGAGGCGCTCGCCTACATCGCCGGAGAGGAGGAGGAGGTCACCGGAGAGGAGTTCACCGAAGCATCAGAGAGGAGGAAGGAGAAACCATGAGGGAATGGGAGGAGAGGAGGGAGGAGGAGCTCACCGGAGAGGAGGGAGGAGAAACCGTGAGGGGAGGGGAGGGTAGGAGAGGAGAGGAGGGAGGAGGAGGTCCCCGGAGAGGAGGAGGAGGACGCGGGAGAGGAGGAGGAGGAGGTCGGCGGAGAGGAGGAGGGTAGTATGGTGGAGGAGAGAAGGGAAGATGGAGTGGAGGAGAGGAGGAGATGGAGTGGAGGAGGTGCGCCCAGCGATATATACGACATAGTAATGGCGCACCGTGGGCAGGTGCGCCATTACTAACTTTTTTTTATTTTTTTGATTTATTTTGAATTTTGAATGCGCGAAGATACTAATGGCGCACCATGGGCAGGTGCGCCATTAGTATAGGCCACTGGTGCGCCATTAGTATAGGCCACGGTGCGCCATTAGTATTTTTGAATTTTGAAGGCGGGAAAGTAGTAGTGGCGCACCGTCTAACCCACACCGTGCGCCATTGCTATTTTTCAATTTTGAATTTGGATCTGGATCATGATTTTTTTGCCCATTTTTTGCTAGTTTTTTGGCACGATATTATTTCAAATTTTGTTCCTATTTTTGGATCTTGTACGTTCTTTTGTCGTATTGTTTTGCCGGAGAGGAGTTCGCCGGAGAGGAGGAGGAGGAGGTCACCGGAGAGGCGCTCGCCTACATCGTCAGAGAGGAGGAGGAGGTCACCGGAGAGGAGTTCACCGAAGCATCAGAGAGGAGGAAGGAGAAACCATGAGGGAATGGGAGGAGAGGAGGGAGGAGGAGCTCACCGGAGAGGAGGGAGGAGAAACCGTGAGGGGAGGGGAGGGGAGGAGAGGAGAGGAGGGAGGAGGAGGTCCCCGGAGAGGAGGAGCTGGCGGGAGAGGAGGAGGAGGAGGTCGGCGGAGAGGAGGAGGGTAGTATGGTGGACGAGAGAAGGGAAGATGGAGTGGAGGAGAGGAGGAGATGGAGTGGAGGAGAGGAGGAGATGGAGTGGAGGAGAGGAGGAGATGGAGTGGAGGAGAGGTGGAGTGGAGGAGGTGCGCCCAGCCATATATACGACATAGTAATGGCCCACCATGGGCAGGTGCGCCATTACTAACTTTTTTTATTATTTTGATTTTGTTTTCAATTTTGAAGGCAGGAAGATACTAATTGCGCACCATGGGCAGGTGCGCCATTAGTATAGGCCACGGTGCGCCATTAGTATTTTTGAATTTTGAAGGCGGGAAAATAGTAGTGGCGCACCGTCTAACCCCCACCGTGCTCCATTGCTATTTTTGAATTTTGAATTTGGATCTAGATCGTGATTTTTTTGCCCATTTTTTGCTTTTTTTGCTCGTTTTTTGGCATGATATTATTTCAAATTTTGTTCCTGTTTTTGGATCTTCTACGTTCTTTTACCGTGTTCTTTTGCCGGAGAGGAGGAGGAGGAGGTCACCGAAGAGGTGCTCGCCTACATCCCCGGAGAGGAGGAGGAGGTCACCGGAGAGGAGTTCACCGAAGCATCGGAGAGGAGGAAGGAGAAACCATGAGGGAATGGGAGGAGAGGAGGGAGGATGAGCTCTCCGGAGAGGAGGGAGGAGAAACCATGAGGGGAAGGGAGAGGAGGAGAGGAGAGGAGGAGGAGGTCACCGGAGAGGAGTTCACCGAAGCATCGGAGAGGAGGAAGGAGAAACCATGAGGGAATGGGAGGAGAGGAGGGAGGAGGAGCTCACCGGAGAGGAGGGAAGGGAAACCGTGAGGGGAGGGGAGTGGAGGAGAGGAGAGGACAGGAGGGAGGAGGAGGTTCCCGGAGAGGAGGAGGTCCCCGGAGAGGAGGAGGAGGTCACCGAAGAGGAGGAGGGTAGTATGTTGGAGGAGAGAAGGGAAGATGGAGTGGAGGAGAGGAGGAGATGGAGGAGGAGATGGAGTGGAGGAGAGGTGGAGTGGATGAGGTGCGCCCAGCCATATATACGACATAGTAATGGCGCACCGTGGGCAGGTGCGCCATTACTAAATTTTTTTATTTTTTTTGATTTATTTTGAATTTTGAATGCGGGAAGATACTAATGGCGCACCATGGGCAGGTGCGCCATTAGTATAGGCCACTGGTGCGCCATTAGTATAGGCCACGGTGCGGCATTAGTATTTTTGAATTTTGAAGGCGGAAAATAGTAGTGGCGCACCGTCTAACCCCCACCGTGCGCCATTGCTATTTTTCAATTTTGAATTTGGATCTGGATCGAGATTTCTTTGCCCATTTTTTGCTATTTTTTTGCTCATTTTTTGGCACGATATTATTTCAAATTTTGTTCCTGTTTTTGGATCTTGTACGTTCTTTTGTCGTATTCTTTTGCCGGAGAGGAGTTCGCCGGAGAGGACGAGGAGGAGGTCACCGGAGAGGCGCTCGCCTACATCGTCGTAGAGGAGGAGGAGGTCACGGGAGAGGAGTTCACCGAAGCATCAGAGAGGTGGAAGGAGAAACCATGAGGGAATGGGAGGAGAGGAGGGAGGAGGAGCTCACCGGAGAGGAGGGAGGAGAAACCGTGAGGCGAGGGGAGGGGAGGACAGGAGAGGAGGGAGGAGGAGGTCCCCGGAGTGGAGAAGGTCGCTGGAGAGGAGGAGGAGGAGGTCGGCGGAGAGGAGGAGGGTAGTATGGTGGAGGAGAAAAGGGAAGATGGAGTGGAGGAGAGGAGGAGATGGAGTGGAGGAGAGGTGGAGTGGAGGAGGTGCGCCCAGCCATATATACGACATAGTAATGGCGCACCGTGGTCAGGTGCGCCATTACTAATTTTTTTTTATTTTTTTTATTTTTTTTGAATTTTGAAGGGGGGAAGATACTAATGGCGCACCATGGGTAGGTGCGCCATTAGTATAGGCCACGGTGCGCCATTAGTATTTTTGAATTTTGAAGGCGGGAAAATAGTAGTGGCGCACCGTCTAACCCCCACCGTGCGCCATTGCTATTTTTGAATTTTGAATTTGGAT
This sequence comes from Triticum urartu, assembly GCF_056163025.1. Taxonomy (NCBI): domain Eukaryota; kingdom Viridiplantae; phylum Streptophyta; class Magnoliopsida; order Poales; family Poaceae; genus Triticum; species Triticum urartu. The sequence goes on along the minus strand of NC_141879.1, from coordinate 592,481,495 downwards.
CTGGATCCTGATTTTTTTGCCCATTTTTTGCTAGTTTTTTTTGCTCGTTTTTTGGCACGATATTATTTCAAATTTTGTTCCTGTTTTTGGATCTTGTACGTTCTTTTGCCGTGTTCTTTTGCCGGAGAGGAGTTCGCCGGAGAGGAGGAGGAGGAGGTCACCGGAGAGGCGCTCGCCTACATCGCCGGAGAGGAGGAGGAGGTTATCGGAGAGGAGTTCACCGAAGCATGGGAGAGGAGGATGGAGAAACCATGAGGGAATGGGAGGAGAGGAGGGAGGAGGAGCTCACCGGAGAGGAGGGAGGAGAAACCGTGAGGGGATGGGAGGGGAGGAGAGGAGAGGAGGGAGGAGGAGGTCCCCGGAGAGGAGGAGGTCGCCGGAGAGGAGGAGGTCGCTGGAGAGGAGGAGGAGGAGGTCGCCAGAGAGGAGGAGGAGGAGGTCGCCGGAGAGGAGGAGGGTAGTATGGTGGAGGAGAGCAGGGAAGATGGAGTGGAGGAGAGGAGGAGATGGAGTGGAGTAGAGGTGGAGTGGAGGAGGTGCGCCCAGCCATATATACGACATAGTAATGGCGCACCGTGGGCAGGTGCGCCATTAATAACTTTTTTTATTTTTTTGATTTATTTTGAATTTTGAAGGCGGGAAGATACTAATGGCGCACCATGGGCAGGTGCGCCATTAGTATAGGCCACTGGTGCGCCATTAGTATAGGCCACGGTGCGCCATTAGTATTTTTGAATTTTAAAGGCGGGAAAATAGTAGTGGCACACCGTCTAACCCCCACCGTGCGCCATTGCTATTTTTGAATTTTGAATTTGGATCTGGATCGTGATTTTTTTGCCCATTTTTTGCTAGTTTTTTTTGCTCGTTTTTTGGCACGATATTATTTCAAATTTTGTTCCTGTTTTTGGATCTTGTACGTTCTTTTGCCGTGTTCTTTTGCCGGAGAGGAGTTCGCCGGAGAGGAGGAGGAGGAGGTCACCGGAGAGGCGCTCACCTACATCGCCGGAGACGAGGAGGACGATGTCGCCAGAGAGGAGGAGGAGGAGGTCGCCGGAGAGGAGGAGGGTAGTATGGTGGAGGAGAGTAGGGAAGATGGAGTGGAGTAGAGGAGAAGATGGAGTGGAGGAGAGGTGGACTGGAGGAGGTGCGCCCAGCCATATATACGACATAGTAATGGCGCACCGTGGGCAGGTGCGCCATTACTAACTTTTTTTAGTTTTTTGATTTATTTTGAATTTTGAAGGCGGGAAGATACTAACGGCGCACCATGGGCAGGTGCGCCATTAGTATAGGCCACTGGTGCGCCATTAGTATAGGCCACGGTGCGCCATTAGTATTTTTGAATTTTGAAGGCGGGAAAATAGTACTGGCGCACCGTCTAACCCCCACCGTGCGCCATTGCTATTTTTCAATTTTTAATTTGGATCTGGATCGTGATTTTTTTGCCCATTTTTTGCTAGTTTTTTGCTCGTTTTTTGGCACGATATTATTTCAAATTTTGTTCCTGTTTTTGGATCTTGTACGTTCTTTTGTCGTATTCTTTTGCCGGAGAGGAGTTCGCCGGAGAGGAGGAGGAGGAGGAGGAGGTTACTGGAGAGGCGCTCGCCTACATCGCCGGAGAGGAGGAGGAGGTCACCGGAGAGGAGTTCACCGAAGCATCAGAGAGGAGGAAGGAGAAACCATGAGGGAATGGGAGGAGAGGAGGGAGGAGGAGCTCACCGGAGAGGAGGGAGGAGAAACCGTGAGGGGAGGGGAGGGTAGGAGAGGAGAGGAGGGAGGAGGAGGTCCCCGGAGAGGAGGAGGAGGACGCGGGAGAGGAGGAGGAGGAGGTCGGCGGAGAGGAGGAGGGTAGTATGGTGGAGGAGAGAAGGGAAGATGGAGTGGAGGAGAGGAGGAGATGGAGTGGAGGAGGTGCGCCCAGCGATATATACGACATAGTAATGGCGCACCGTGGGCAGGTGCGCCATTACTAACTTTTTTTTATTTTTTTGATTTATTTTGAATTTTGAAGGCGCGAAGATACTAATGGCGCACCATGGGCAGGTGCGCCATTAGTATAGGCCACTGGTGCGCCATTAGTATAGGCCACGGTGCGCCATTAGTATTTTTGAATTTTGAAGGCGGGAAAGTAGTAGTGGCGCACCGTCTAACCCACACCGTGCGCCATTGCTATTTTTCAATTTTGAATATGGATCTGGATCATGATTTTTTTGCCCATTTTTTGCTAGTTTTTTGGCACGATATTATTTCAAATTTTGTTCCTATTTTTGGATCTTGTACGTTCTTTTGTCGTATTCTTTTGCCGGAGAGGAGTTCGCGGGAGAGGAGGAGGAGGAGGTCACCGGAGAGGCGCTCGCCTACATCGTCAGAGAGGAGGAGGAGGTCACCGGAGAGGAGTTCACCGAAGCATCAGAGAGGAGGAAGGAGAAACCATGAGGGAATGGGAGGAGAGGAGGGAGGAGGAGCTCACCGGAGAGGAGGGAGGAGAAACCGTGAGGGGAGGGGAGGGGAGGAGAGGAGAGGAGGGAGGAGGAGGTCCCCGGAGAGGAGGAGCTGGCGGGAGAGGAGGAGGAGGAGGTCGGCGGAGAGGAGGAGGGTAGTATGGTGGACGAGAGAAGGGAAGATGGAGTGGAGGAGAGGAGGAGATGGAGTGGAGGAGAGGAGGAGATGGAGTGGAGGAGAGGAGGAGATGGAGTGGAGGAGAGGTGGAGTGGAGGAGGTGCGCCCAGCCATATATACGACATAGTAATGGCCCACCATGGGCAGGTGCGCCATTACTAACTTTTTTTATTATTTTGATTTTGTTTTCAATTTTGAAGGCAGGAAGATACTAATTGCGCACCATGGGCAGGTGCGCCATTAGTATAGGCCACGGTGCGCCATTAGTATTTTTGAATTTTGAAGGCGGGAAAATAGTAGTGGCGCACCGTCTAACCCCCACCGTGCTCCATTGCTATTTTTGAATTTTGAATTTGGATCTAGATCGTGATTTTTTTGCCCATTTTTTGCTTTTTTTGCTTGTTTTTTGGCATGATATTATTTCAAATTTTGTTCCTGTTTTTGGATCTTCTACGTTCTTTTACCGTGTTCTTTTGCCGGAGAGGAGGAGGAGGAGGTCACCGAAGAGGTGCTCGCCTACATCCCCGGAGAGGAGGAGGAGGTCACCGGAGAGGAGTTCACCGAAGCATCGGAGAGGAGGAAGGAGAAACCATGAGGGAATGGGAGGAGAGGAGGGAGGATGAGCTCTCCGGAGAGGAGGGAGGAGAAACCATGAGGGGAAGGGAGAGGAGGAGAGGAGAGGAGGAGGAGGTCACCGGAGAGGAGTTCACCGAAGCATCGGAGAGGAGGAAGGAGAAACCATGAGGGAATGGGAGGAGAGGAGGGAGGAGGAGCTCACCGGAGAGGAGGGAAGGGAAACCGTGAGGGGAGGGGAGTGGAGGAGAGGAGAGGACAGGAGGGAGGAGGAGGTTCCCGGAGAGGAGGAGGTCCCCGGAGAGGAGGAGGAGGTCACCGAAGAGGAGGAGGGTAGTATGTTGGAGGAGAGAAGGGAAGATGGAGTGGAGGAGAGGAGGAGATGGAGGAGGAGATGGAGTGGAGGAGAGGTGGAGTGGATGAGGTGCGCCCAGCCATATATACGACATAGTAATGGCGCACCGTGGGCAGGTGCGCCATTACTAATTTTTTTTATTTTTTTGATTTATTTTGAATTTTGAATGCGGGAAGATACTAATGGCGCACCATGGGCAGGTGCGCCATTAGTATAGGCCACTGGTGCGCCATTAGTATAGGCCACGGTGCGGCATTAGTATTTTTGAATTTTGAAGGCGGAAAATAGTAGTGGCGCACCGTCTAACCCCCACCGTGCGCCATTGCTATTTTTCAATTTTGAATTTGGATCTGGATCGAGATTTCTTTGCCCATTTTTTGCTATTTTTTTGCTCATTTTTTGGCACGATATTATTTCAAATTTTGTTCCTGTTTTTGGATCTTGTACGTTCTTTTGTCGTATTCTTTTGCCGGAGAGGAGTTCGCCGGAGAGGACGAGGAGGAGGTCACCGGAGAGGCGCTCACCTACATCGTCGTAGAGGAGGAGGAGGTCACGGGAGAGGAGTTCACCGAAGCATCAGAGAGGTGTAAGGAGAAACCATGAGGGAATGGGAGGAGAGGAGGGAGGAGGAGCTCACCGGAGAGGAGGGAGGAGAAACCGTGAGGCGAGGGGAGGGGAGGACAGGAGAGGAGGGAGGAGGAGGTCCCCGGAGTGGAGGAGGTCGCTGGAGAGGAGGAGGAGGAGGTCGTCGGAGAGGAGGAGGGTAGTATGGTGGAGGAGAAAAGGGAAGATGGAGTGGAGGAGAGGAGGAGATGGAGTGGAGGAGAGGTGGAGTGGAGGAGGTGCGCCCAGCCATATATACGACATAGTAATGGCGCACCGTGGGCAGGTGCGCCATTACTAATTTTTTTTATTTTTTTTATTTATTTTGAATTTTGAAGGGGGGAAGATACTAATGGCGCACCATGGGTAGGTGCGCCATTAGTATAGGCCACGGTGCGCCATTAGTATTTTTGAATTTTGAAGGCGGGAAAATAGTAGTGGCGCACCGTCTAACCCCCACCGTGCGCCATTGCTATTTTTGAATTTTGAATTTGGATCTGGATCCTGATTTTTTTGCCCATTTTTTGCTAGTTTTTTTTGCTCGTTTTTTGGCACGATATTATTTCAAATTTTGTTCCTGTTTTTGGATCTTGTACGTTCTTTTGCCGTGTTCTTTTGCCGGAGAGGAGTTCGCCGGAGAGGAGGAGGAGGAGGTCACCGGAGAGGCGCTCGCCTACATCGCCGGAGAGGAGGAGGAGGTTATCGGAGAGGAGTTCACCGAAGCATGGGAGAGGAGGATGGAGAAACCATGAGGGAATGGGAGGAGAGGAGGGAGGAGGAGCTCACCGGAGAGGAGGGAGGAGAAACCGTGAGGGGATGGGAGGGGAGGAGAGGAGAGGAGGGAGGAGGAGGTCCCCGGAGAGGAGGAGGTCGCCGGAGAGGAGGAGGTCGCTGGAGAGGAGGAGGAGGAGGTCGCCAGAGAGGAGGAGGAGGAGGTCGCCGGAGAGGAGGAGGGTAGTATGGTGGAGGAGAGCAGGGAAGATGGAGTGGAGGAGAGGAGGAGATGGAGTGGAGTAGAGGTGGAGTGGAGGAGGTGCGCCCAGCCATATATACGACATAGTAATGGCGCACCGTGGGCAGGTGCGCCATTACTAACTTTTTTTATTTTTTTGATTTATTTTGAATTTTGAAGGCGGGAAGATACTAATGGCGCACCATGGGCAGGTGCGCCATTAGTATAGGCCACTGGTGCGCCATTAGTATAGGCCACGGTGCGCCATTAGTATTTTTGAATTTTAAAGGCGGGAAAATAGTAGTGGCACACCGTCTAACCCCCACCGTGCGCCATTGCTATTTTTGAATTTTGAATTTGGATCTGGATCGTGATTTTTTTGCCCATTTTTTGCTAGTTTTTTTTGCTCGTTTTTTGGCACGATATTATTTCAAATTTTGTTCCTGTTTTTGGATCTTGTACGTTCTTTTGCCGTGTTCTTTTGCCGGAGAGGAGTTCGCCGGAGAGGAGGAGGAGGAGGTCACCGGAGAGGCGCTCACCTACATCGCCGGAGAGGAGGAGGACGATGTCGCCAGAGAGGAGGAGGAGGAGGTCGCCGGGGAGGAGGAGGGTAGTATGGTGGAGGAGAGTAGGGAAGATGGAGTGGAGGAGAGGAGGAGATGGAGTGGAGGAGAGGTGGAGTGGAGGAGGTGCGCCCAGCCATATATACGACATAGTAATGGCGCACCGTGGGCAGGTGCGCCATTACTAACTTTTTTTTATTTTTTTTATTTATTTTGAATTTTGAAGGCGGGAAGATACTAATGGCGCACCATGGGCAGGTGCGCCATTAGTATAGGCCACGGTGCGCCATTAGTATTTTTGAATTTTGAAGGCGGGAAAATAGTAGTGGCGCACCATCTAACCCCCACCGTGCGCCATTGCTATTTTTGAATTTTGAATTTGGATCTGGATCGTGATTTTTCTGCCCATTTTTTGCTAGTTTTTTTTTGCTTGTTTTTTGGCACGATATTATTTCAAATTTTGTTCCTGTTTTTGGATCTTGTACGTTCTTTTGCCGTGTTCTTTTGCCGGAGAGGAGTTCGCCGGAGAGGAGGAGGAGGAGGTCACCGGAGAGGCGCTCGCCTACATCGCCGGAGAGGAGGAGGAGGTTATCGGAGAGGAGTTCACCGAAGCATCGGAGAGGAGGATGGAGATACCATGAGGGAATGGGAGGAGAGGAGGGAGGAGGAGCTCACCGGAGAGGAGGGAGGAGAAACCGTGAGGGGATGGGAGGGGAGGAGAGGAGAGGAGGGAGGAGGAGGTCCCCGGAGAGGAGGAGGTCGCCGGAGAGGAGGAGGTCGCGGGAGAGGAGGAGGAGGAGGTCGCCAGAGAGGAGGAGGAGGAGGTCGCCGGAGAGGAGTTCGCCGGAGAGGAGGAGGAGGAGGTCACCGGAGAGGCGCTCGCCTACATCGCCGGAGAGGAGGAGGAGGTCATCGGAGAGGAGTTCACCGAAGTATCGGAGAGGAGGAAGGAGAAACAATGAGGGAATGGGAGGAGAGGAGGGAGGAGGAGCTCACCGGAGAGGAGGGAGGAGAAACCGTGAGGGGATGGGAGGGGAGGAGAGGAGAGAAGGGAGGAGGAGGTCCCCGGAGAGGAGGAGGTCGCTGGAGAGGAGGAGGAGGAGGTCGCCAGAGAGGAGGAGGAGGTCGCCGGAGAGGAGGAGGGTAGTATGGTAGAGGAGAGCAGGGAAGATGGAGTGGAGGAGAGGAGGAGATGGAGTGGAGTAGAGGTGGAGTGGAGGAGGTGCGCCCAGCCATATATACGACATAGTAATGGCGCACCGTGGGCAGGTGCGCCATTACTAACTTTTTTTATTTTTTTGATTTATTTTGAATTTTGAAGGCGGGAAGATACTAATGGCCCACCATGGGCAGGTGCGCCATTAGTATAGGCCACTGGTGCCCCATTAGTATAGGCCACGGTGCGCCATTAGTATTTTTGAATTTTAAAGGCGGGAAAATAGTAGTGGCACACCGTCTAACCCCCACCGTGCGCCATTGCTATTTTTGAATTTTGAATTTGGATCTGGATCGTGATTTTTTTGCCCATTTTTTGCTAGTTTTTTTTGCTCGTTTTTTGGCACGATATTATTTCAAATTTTGTTCCTGTTTTTGGATCTTGTACGTTCTTTTGCCGTGTTCTTTTGCCGGAGAGGAGTTCGCCGGAGAGAGGAGGAGGAGGTCACCGGAGAGGCGCTCACCTACATCGCCGGAGAGGAGGAGGACGATGTCGCCAGAGAGGAGGAGGAGGAGGTCGCCGGAGAGGAGGAGGGTAGTATGGTGGAGGAGAGTAGGGAAGATGGAGTGGAGGAGAGGAGGAGATGGAGTGGAGGAGAGGTGGAGTGGAGGAGGTGCGCCCAGCCATATATACGACATAGTAATGGCGCACCGTGGGCAGGTGCGCCATTACTAACTTTTTATTATTTTTTTTATTTATTTTGAATTTTGAAGGCGGGAAGATACTAATGGCGCACCATGGGCAGGTGCGCCATTAGTATAGGCCACGGTGCGCCATTAGTATTTTTGAATTTTGAAGGCGGGAAAATAGTAGTGGCGCACCGTCTAACCCCCACCGTGCGCCATTGCTATTTTTGAATTTTGAATTTGGATCTGGATCGTGATTTTTCTGCCCATTTTTTGCTAGTTTTTTTTTGCTTGTTTTTTGGCACGATATTATTTCAAATTTTGTTCCTGTTTTTGGATCTTGTACGTTCTTTTGCCGTGTTCTTTTGCCGGAGAGGAGTTCGCCGGAGAGGAGGAGGAGGAGGTCACCGGAGAGGCGCTCGCCTACATCGCCGGAGAGGAGGAGGAGGTTATCGGAGAGGAGTTCACCGAAGCATCGGAGAGGAGGATGGAGATACCATGAGGGAATGGGAGGAGAGGAGGGAGGAGGAGCTCACCGGAGAGGAGGGAGGAGAAACCGTGAGGGGATGGGAGGGGAGGAGAGGAGAGGAGGGAGGAGGAGGTCCCCGGAGAGGAGGAGGTCGCCGGAGAGGAGGAGGTCGCTGGAGAGGAGGAGGAGGAGGTCGCCAGAGAGGAGGAGGAGGAGGTCGCCGGAGAGGAGTTCGCCGGAGAGGAGGAGGAGGAGGTCACCGGAGAGGCGCTCGCCTACATCGCCGGAGAGGAGGAGGAGGTCATCGGAGAGGAGTTCACCGAAGTATCGGAGAGGAGGAAGGAGAAACAATGAGGGAATGGGAGGAGAGGAGGGAGGAGGAGCTCACCGGAGAGGAGGGAGGAGAAACCGTGAGGGGATGGGAGGGGAGGAGAGGAGAGGAGGGAGGAGGAGGTCCCCGGAGAGGGGGAGGTCGCTGGAGAGGAGGAGGAGGAGGTCGCCAGAGAGGAGGAGGAGGTCGCCGGAGAGGAGGAGGGTAGTATGGTAGAGGAGAGCAGGGAAGATGGAGTGGAGGAGAGGAGGAGATGGAGTGGAGTAGAGGTGGAGTGGAGGAGGTGCGCCCAGCCATATATACGACATAGTAATGGCGCACCGTGGGCAGGTGCGCCATTACTAACTTTTTTTATTTTTTTGATTTATTTTGAATTTTGAAGGCGGGAAGATACTAATGGCCCACCATGGGCAGGTGCGCCATTAGTATAGGCCACTGGTGCCCCATTAGTATAGGCCACGGTGCGCCATTAGTATTTTTGAATTTTAAAGGCGGGAAAATAGTAGTGGCACACCGTCTAACCCCCACCGTGCGCCATTGCTATTTTTGAATTTTGAATTTGGATCTGGATCGTGATTTTTTTGCCCATTTTTTGCTAGTTTTTTTTGCTCGTTTTTTGGCACGATATTATTTCAAATTTTGTTCCTGTTTTTGGATCTTGTACGTTCTTTTGCCGTGTTCTTTTGCCGGAGAGGAGTTCGCCGGAGAGGAGGAGGAGGAGGTCACCGGAGAGGCGCTCACCTACATCGCCGGAGAGGAGGAGGAGGTCGCCGGAGAGGAGGAGGAGGAGGTCGCCAGAGAGGAGGAGGAGGAGGTCGCCGGAGAGGAGGAGGGTAGTATGGTGGAGGAGAGTAGGGAAGATGGAGTGGAGTAGAGGAGGAGATGGAGTGGAGGAGAGGAGGAGAAGGAGTGGAGGAGAGGTGGAGTGGAGGAGGTGCGCCCAGCCATATATACGACATAGTAATGGCGCACCGTGGGCAGGTGCGCCCTTACTAAATTTTTTTATTTTTTTGATTTATTTTGAATTTTGAAGGCGGGAAGATACTAATGGCGCACCATGGGCAGGTGCGCCATTAGTATAGGCCACGGTGCGCCATTAGTATTTTTGAATTTTGCAGGCGGGAAAATAGTAGTGGCGCACAGTCTAACCCCCACCGTGCGCCATTGCTATTTTTGAATTTTTAGTTTGGATCTAGATCGTGATTTTTGTGCCCATTTTTTGCTAGTTTTTTTTGCTCGTTTTTTGGCATGATATTATTTCAAATTTTGTTCTTGTTTTTGGATCTTGTACGTTATTTTGCCATGTTCTTTTGCCGAAGAGGAGGAGGAGGAGGTCACCGGAGAGGCGCTCGCCTACATCTCCGGAGAGGAGGAGGAGGTCACCGGAGGGGAGTTCACCGAAGCATCGGAGAGGAGGAAGGAGAAACCATGAGGGAATGGGAGGACAGGAGGGAGGAGGAGCTATCCGGAGAGGAGGGAGGAGAAACCGTGAGGGGAGGGGAGGGGAGGAGAGGAGAGGAGGGAGGAGGAGGTCGCCGGAGAGGAGGAGAGTAGTATGGTGGAGGAGAGAAGGGAAGATGGAGTGGAGGAGAGGAGGAGATGGAGTGGAGGAGAGGTGGAGTGGAGGAGGTGCGCCCAGCCATATATACGAGATAGTAATGGCGCACCGTGGGCAGGTGCGCCATTACTAAATTTTTTTATTTTTTTTATTTATTTTGAATTTTGAAGGCGGGAAGATACTAATGGCGCACCATGGGCAGGTGCGCCATTAGTATAGGCCACTGGTGCACCATTAGTATAGGCCACGGTGCGCCATTAGTATTTTTGAATTTTAAAGGCGGGAAAATAGTAGTGGCGCACCGTCTAACCCCCACCGTGCGCCATTGCTATTTTTGAATTTTGAATTTGGATCTGGATCGTGATTTTTTTGCCCATTTTTTGCTAGTTTTTTTTGCTCGATTTTTGGTACGATATTATTTCAAATTTTGTTCCTGTTTTTGGATCTTGTACGTTCTTTTGCCGTGTTCTTTTGCCGGAGAGGAGTTCGCCGGAGAGGAGGAGGAGGAGGTCACCGGAGAGGCGCTCACCTACATCGCCGGAGAGGAGGAGGAGGTCGCCGGAGAGGAGGAGGAGGTCGCCAGAGAGGAGGAGGAGGAGGTCGCCGGAGAGGAGGAGGGTAGTATGGTGGAGGAGAGTAGGGAAGATGGAGTGGAGTAGAGGAGGAGATGGAGTGGAGGAGAGGAGGAGAAGGAGTGGAGGAGAGGTGGAGTGGAGGAGGTGCGCCCAGCCATATATACGACATAGTAATGGCGCACCGTGGGCAGGTGCGCCCTTACTAACTTTTTTTATTTTTTTGATTTATTTTGAATTTTGAAGGCGGGAAGATACTAATGGCGCACCATGGGCAGGTGCGCCATTAGTATAGGCCACGGTGCGCCATTAGTATTTTTGAATTTTGCAGGCGGAAAAATAGTAGTGGCGCACCGTCTAACCCCCACCGTGCGCCATTGCTATTTTTGAATTTTTAGTTTGGGTCTAGATCGTGATTTTTGTGCCCATTTTTTGCTAGTTTTTTTTGCTCGTTTTTTGGCATGATATTATTTCAAATTTTGTTCCTGTTTTTGGATCTTGTACGTTATTTTGCCATGTTCTTTTGCCGAAGAGGAGGAGGAGGAGGTCACCGGAGAGGTGCTCGCCTACATCCCCGGAGAGGAGGAGGAGGTCACCGGAGGGGAGTTCACCGAAGCATCGGAGAGGAGGAAGGAGAAACCATGAGGGAATGGGAGGACAGGAGGGAGGAGGAGCTATCCGGAGAGGAGGGAGGAGAAACCGTGAGGGGAGGGGAGGGGAGGAGAGGAGAGGAGGGAGGAGGAGGTCCCCGGAGAGGAGGAGGTCCACGGAGAGGAGGAGGAGGTCGCCGGAGAGGAGGAGGGTAGTATGGTGGAGGAGAGAAGGGAAGATGGAGTGGAGGAGAGGAGGAGATGGAGTGGAGGAGAGGTGGAGTGGAGGAGGTGCGCCCAGCCATATATACGACATAGTAATGGCGCACCGTGGGCAGGTGCGCCATTACTAAATTTTTTTATTTATTTTATTTATTTTGAATTTTGAAGGCGGGAAGATACTAATGGCGCACCATGGGCAGGTGCGCCATTAGTATAGGCCACTGGTGCGCCATTAGTATTTTTGAATTTTGAAGGCGGGAAAATAGTAGTGGTGCACCATCTAACCCCCACCAGGCGCCATTGCTATTTTTCAATTTTGAATTTGGATCTGGATCATGATTTTTTTGCCCATTTTTTGCTAGTTTTTTTGCTCGTTTTTTGGCACGATATTATCTCAAATTTTGTTCCTGTTTTTGGATCTTGTACGTTCTTTTGTCGTATTCTTTTGCCGGAGAGGAGTTCGCCGGAGAGGAGGAGGAGGAGGTCACCGGAGAGGCGCTCGCCTACATCGCCGGAGAGGAGGAGGAGGTCATCGGAGAGGAGTTCACCGAAGTATCGGAGAGGAGGAAGGAGAAACCATGAGGGAATGGGAGGAGAGGAGGGAGGAGAAACCGTGAGGGGATGGGAGGGGAGGAGAGGAGAGGAGGGAGGAGGAGGTCCCCGGAGAGGAGGAGGTCGCTGGAGAGGAGGAGGAGGAGGTCGCCAGAGAGGAGGAGGAGGTCGCCGGAGAGGAGGAGGGTAGTATGGTGGAGGAGAGCAGGGAAGATGGAGTGGAGGAGAGGAGGAGATGGAGTGGAGGAGAGGAGGAGATGGAGTGGAGTAGAGGTGGAGTGGAGGAGGTGCGCCCAGCCATATATACGGCATAGTAATGGCGCACCGTGGGCAGGTGCGCCATTACTAACTTCTTTTATTTTTTTGATTTATTTTGAATTTTGAAGGCGGGAAGATACTAATGGCGCACCATGGGCAGGTGCGCCATTAGTATAGGCCACTGGTGCACCATTAGTATAGGCCACGGTGCGCCATTAGTATTTTTGAATTTTAAAGGCGGGAAAATAGTAGTGGCGCACCGTCTAACCCCCACCGTGCGCCATTGCTATTTTTGAATTTTGAATTTGGATCTGGATCGTGATTTTTTTGCCCATTTTTTGCTAGTTTTTTTTGCTCGATTTTTGGTACGATATTATTTCAAATTTTGTTCCTGTTTTTGGATCTTGTACGTTCATTTGCCGTGTTCTTTTGCCGGAGAGGAGTTCGCCGGAGAGGAGGAGGAGGAGGTCACCGGAGAGGCGCTCACCTACATCGCCGGAGAGGAGGAGGAGGTCGCCGGAGAGGAGGAGGAGGTCGCCAGAGAGGAGGAGGAGGAGGTCGCCGGAGAGGAGGAGGGTAGTATGGTGGAGGAGAGTAGGGAAGATGGAGTGGAGTAGAGGAGGAGATGGAGTGGAGGAGAGGAGGAGAAGGAGTGGAGGAGAGGTGGAGTGGAGGAGGTGCGCCCAGCCATATATACGACATAGTAATGGCGCACCGTGGGCAGGTGCGCCCTTACTAACTTTTTTTATTTTTTTTGATTTATTTTGAATTTTGAAGGCGGGAAGATACTAATGGCGCACCATGGGCAGGTGCGCCATTAGTATAGGCCACGGTGCGCCATTAGTATTTTTGAATTTTGCAGGCGGAAAAATAGTAGTGGCGCACCGTCTAACCCCCACCGTGCGCCATTGCTATTTTTGAATTTTTAGTTTGGGTCTAGATCGTGATTTTTGTGCCCATTTTTTGCTAGTTTTTTTTGCTCGTTTTTTGGCATGATATTATTTCAAATTTTGTTCCTGTTTTTGGATCTTGTACGTTATTTTGCCATGTTCTTTTGCCGAAGAGGAGGAGGAGGAGGTCACCGGAGAGGTGCTCGCCTACATCCCCGGAGAGGAGGAGGAGGTCACCGGAGGGGAGTTCACCGAAGCATCGGAGAGGAGGAAGGAGAAACCATGAGGGAATGGGAGGACAGGAGGGAGGAGGAGCTATCCGGAGAGGAGGGAGGAGAAACCGTGAGGGGAGGGGAGGGGAGGAGAGGAGAGGAGGGAGGAGGAGGTCCCCGGAGAGGAGGAGGTCCACGGAGAGGAGGAGGAGGTCGCCGGAGAGGAGGAGGGTAGTATGGTGGAGGAGAGAAGGGAAGATGGAGTGGAGGAGAGGAGGAGATGGAGTGGAGGAGAGGTGGAGTGGAGGAGGTGCGCCCAGCCATATATACGACATAGTAATGGCGCACCGTGGGCAGGTGCGCCATTACTAAATTTTTTTATTTTTTTTATTTATTTTGAATTTTGAAGGCGGGAAGATACTAATGGCGCACCATGGGCAGGTGCGCCATTAGTATAGGCCACTGGTGCGCCATTAGTATTTTTGAATTTTGAAGGCGGGAAAATAGTAGTGGTGCACCATCTAACCCCCACCAGGCGCCATTGCTATTTTTCAATTTTGAATTTGGATCTGGATCATGATTTCTTTGCCCATTTTTTGCTAATTTTTTTGCTCGTTTTTTGGCACGATATTATTTCAAATTTTGTTCCTGTTTTTGGATCTTGTACATTCTTTTGTTGTATTCTTTTGCCGGAGAGGAGTTCGCCGGAGAGGAGGTGGAGGAGGTCACCGGAGAGGCGCTCGCCTACATCGCCGGAGAGGAGGAGGAGGTCATCGGAGAGGAGTTCACCGAAGTATCGGAGAGGAGGAAGGAGAAACCATGAGGGAATGGGAGGAGAGGAGGGAGGAGAAACCGTGAGGGGATGGGAGGGGAGGAGAGGAGAGGAGGGAGGAGGAGGTCCCCGGAGAGGAGGAGGTCGCTGGAGAGGAGGAGGAGGTCGCCAGAGAGGAGGAGGAGGTCGCCGGAGAGGAGGAGGGTAGTATGGTGGAGGAGAGCAGGGAAGATGGAGTGGAGGAGAGGAGGAGATGGAGTGGAGGAGAGGAGGAGATGGAGTGGAGTAGAGGTGGAGTGGAGGAGGTGCGCCCAGCCATATATACGACATAGTAATGGCGCACCGTGGGCAGGTGCGCCATTACTAACTTTTTTATTTTTTTGATTTATTTTGAATTTTGAAGGCGGGAAGATACTAATGGCGCACCATGGGCAGGTGCGCCATTAGTATAGGCCACTGGTGCACCATTAGTATAGGCCACGGTGCGCCATTAGTATTTTTGAATTTTAAAGGCGGCAAAATAGTAGTGGCGCACCGTCTAACCCCCACCGTGCGCCATTGGTATTTTTGAATTTTGAATTTGGATCTGGATCGTGATTTTTTTGCCCATTTTTTGCTAGTTTTTTTTGCTCGTTTTTTGGTACGATATTATTTCAAATTTTGTTCCTGTTTTTGGATCTTGTACGTTCTTTTGCCGTGTTCTTTTGCCGGAGAGGAGTTCGCCGGAGAGGAGGAGGAGGAGGTCACCGGAGTGGCGCTCACCTACATCGCCGGAGAGGAGGAGGAGGTCGCCGGAGAGGAGGAGGAGGAGGTCGCCAGAGAGGAGGAGGAGGAGGTCGCCGGAGAGGAGGAGGGTAGTATGGTGGAGGAGAGTAGGGAAGATGGAGTGGAGTAGAGGAGGAGATGGAGTGGAGGAGAGGAGGAGATGGAGTGGAGGAGAGGTGGAGTGGAGGAGGTGCGCCCAGCCATATATACGACATAGTAATGGCGCACCGTGGGCAGGTGCGCCCTTACTAACTTTTTTTATTTTTTTGATTTATTTTGAATTTTGAAGGCGGGAAGATACTAATGGCGCACCATGGGCAGGTGCGCCATTAGTATAGGCCACGGTGCGCCATTAGTATTTTTGAATTTTGCAGGCGGGAAAATAGTAGTGGCGCACCGTCTAACCCCCACCGTGCGCCATTGCTATTTTTGAATTTTTAGTTTGGATCTAGATCGTGATTTTTGTGCCCATTTTTTTCTAGTTTTTTTTGCTCGTTTTTTGGCATGATATTATTCCAAATTTTGTTCCTGTTTTTGGATCTTGTACGTTATTTTGCCATGTTCTTTTGCCGAAGAGGAGGAGGAGGAGGTCGCCGGAGAGGCGCTCGCCTACATCCCCGGAGAGGAGGAGGAGGTCACCGGAGGGGAGTTCACTGAAGCATCGGAGAGGAGGAAGGAGAAACCATGAGGGAATGGGAGGACAGGAGGGAGGAGGAGCTATCCGGAGAGGAGGGAGGAGAAACCGTGAGGGGAGGGGAGGGGAGGAGAGGAAAGGAGGGAGGAGGAGGTCCCCGGAGAGGAGGAGGTCCACGGAGAGGAGGAGGAGGTCGCCGGAGAGGAGGAGGGTAGTATGGTGGAGGAGAGAAGGGAAGATGGAGTGGAGGAGAGGAGGAGATGGAGTGGAGGAGAGGTGGAGTGGAGGAGGTGCGCCCAGCCATATATACGACATAGTAATGGCGCACCGTGGGCAGGTGCGCCATTACTAATTTTTTTTATTTTTTTATTTATTTTGAATTTTGAAGGCGGGAAGATACTAATGGCGCACCATAGGCAGGTGCGCCATTAGAATAGGCCACTGGTGCGCCATTAGTATTTTTGAATTTTGAAGGCGGGAAAATAGTAGTGGTGCACCATCTAACCCCCACCAGGCGCCATTGCTATTTTTCAATTTTGAATTTGGATCTGGATCATGATTTTTTTGCCCATTTTTTGCTAGTTTTTTTGCTCGTTTTTTGGCACGATATTATTTGAAATTTTGTTCCTGTTTTTGGATCTTGTACGTTCTTTTGTCGTATTCTTTTGCCGGAGAGGAGTTCGCCGGAGAGGAGGAGGAGGAGGTCACCGGAGAGGCGCTCGCCTACATCGCCGGAGAGGAGGAGGAGGTCATCGGAGAGGAGGAGGAGGAGGTCGCCGGAGAGGAGGAGGGTAGTATGGTGGAGGAGAGAAGGGAAGATGGAGTGGAGGAGAGGAGGAGATGGAGTGGAGGAGAGGAGGAGATGGAGTGGAGGAGAGGTGGAGTGGAGGAGGTGCGCCCAGCCATATATACGACATAGTAATGGCGCACCGTGGGCAGGTGCGCCATTACTAATTTTTTTTATTTTTTGATTTATTTTGAATTTTGAAGGCGGGAAGATACTAATGGCGCACCATGGGCAGGTGCGCCATTAGTATAGGCTACTGGTGCGCCATTAGTATAGGCCACGGTGCGCCATTAGTATTTTTGAATTTTGAAGGCGGGAAAACAGTAGTGGCGCACCGTCTATCCCCCACCGTGCGCCATTGCTATTTTTGAATTTTGAATTTGGATCTGGATCGTGATTTTTTTGCCCATTTTTTGCTAGTTTTTTTGCTCGTTTTTTGGCACGATATTATTTCAAATTTTGTTCCTGTTTTTGGATCTTGTACGTTCTTTTGCCATGTTCTTTTGCTGGAGAGGAGTTCGCTGGAGAGGAGGAGGAGGAGGTCACCGGAGAGGCGCTCGCCTACAGCGCCGGAGAGGAGGAGGAGGTGATCAGAGAGGAGTTCACCGAAGCATCGGAGAGGAGGAAGGAGAAACCATGAGGGAATGGGAGGAGAGCAGGGAGGGGGAGGTCACCGGAGAGGCCCTCGCCTACATGGCCGGAGAGGAGGAGGAGGTCATCGGGGAGGAGTTCACCGAAGCATCGGAGAGGAGGAAGGAGAAACCATGAGGGAATGGGAGGAGAGGAGGGAGGAGGAGCTCACCGGAGAGGAGGGAGGAGAAACCGTGAGGGGAGGGGAGGGGAGGAGAGGAGAGGAGGGAGGAGGATGTCCCCGGAGAGGAGGAGGTCGCCTGAGAGGAGGAGGAGGTCGCCGGAGAGCAGGAGGAGGAGGTCGCCGGAGAGGAGGAGTGTAGTATGTTGGAGGAGAGAAGGGAAGATGGAGTGGAGGAGAGGAGGAGATGAGGAGATGGAGTGGAGGAGAGGTGGAGTGGAGGAGGTGCGCCCAGCCATATATACGACATAGTAATGGCGCACCGTGGGCAGGTGCGCCATTACTAACTTTTTTTTTATTTTTTGATTTATTTTGAATTTTCAAGGCGGGAAGATACTAATGGCGCACCATGGGCAGGTACGCCATTAGTATAGGCCACTGGTGCGCCATTAGTATAGGCCACGGTGCGCCATTAGTATTTTTGAATTTTGAAGGCGGGAAAATATTAGTGGCGCACCGTCTAACCCCCACCGTGCGCCATTGCTATTTTTGAATTTTGAATTTGGATCTGGATCGTGATTTTTTTGCCCATTTTTGCTAGTTTTTTTGCTCATTTTTTGGCACGATATTATTTCAAATTTTGTTCCTGTTTTTGGATCTTGTACGTTCTTTTGCCGGAGAGGAGTTCGCCGGAGAGGAGGAGGAGGAGGTCACCGGAGAGGCACTTGCCTACAGCGCCGGAGAGGAGGAGGAGGTGATCGGAGAGGAGTTCACCGAAGCATCGGAGAGGAGGAAGGAGAAACCATGAGGGAATGGGAGGAGAGGAGGGAGGAGGAGCTCACCGGAGAGGAGGGAGGAGAAACCGTGAGGGGAGGGGAGGGGAGGAGAGGAGAGGAGGGAGGAGGAGGTCCTCGGAGAGGAGGAGGTCGCCGGAGAGGAGGAGGAGGTCGCCGGAGAGCAGGAGTAGGAGGTCACCGGAGAGGAGGAGGGTAGTATGTTGGAGGAGAGAAGGGAAGATGGAGTGGAGGAGAGGAGAGGAGGAGATGGAGTGGAGGAGAGGAGGAGATGGAGTGGAGGAGAGGTGGAGTGGAGGAGGTGCGCCCAGCCATATATACAACATAGTAATGGCGCACCGTGGGCAGGTGCGCCATTACTAATTTTTTTTTATTTTTTGAGTTATTTAGAATTTTGAAGGCGGGAAGATACTAATGGCGCACCATGGGCAGGTGCGCCATTAGTATAGGCCACTGGTGCGCCATTAGTATAGGCCACGGTGCGCCATTAGTATTTTTGAATTTTGAAGGCGGGAAAATAGTAGTGGCGCACCGTCTAACCCCCACCGTGCGCCATTGCTATTTTTGAATTTTGAATTTGGATCTGGATCGTGATTTTTTTGCCCATTTTTTGCTAGTTTTTTTGCTCGTTTTTTGGCACGATATTATTTCAAATTTTGTTCCTGTTTTCGGATCTTGTACGTTCTTTTGCCATGTTCTTTTGCCAGAGAGGAGTTCGCCGGAGAGGAGGAGGAGGAGGTCACCGGAGAGGCGCTCGCCTACAGCGCCGGAGAGGAGGAGGAGGTGATCGGAGAGGAGTTCACCGAAGCATCGGAGAGGAGGAAGGAGAAACCATGAGGGAATGGGAGGAGAGGAGAGAGGAGGAGCTCACCGGAGAGGAGGGAGGAGAAACCGTGAGGGGAGGGGAGGGGAGGAGAGGAGAGGAGGGAGGAGGAGGTCCCCGGAGAGGAGGAGGTCGACGGAGAGGAGGAGGAGGTTGCCGGAGAGCAGGAGGAGGAGGTCGCCGGAGAGGAGGAGGGTAGTATGTTGGAGGAGAGAAGGGAAGATGGAGTGGAGGAGAGGAGGAGATGGAGTGGAGGAGAGGAGGAGATGGAGTGGAGGAGAGGTGGAGTGGAGGAGGTGCGCCCAGCCATATATACGACATAGTAATGGCGCACCGTGGGCAGGTGCGCCATTACTAACTATTTTTTTATTTTTGATTTATTTTGAATTTTGAATGCGGGAAGATACTAATGGCGCACCATGGGCAGGTACGCCATTAGTATAGGCCACTGGTGCGCCATTAGTATAGGCCGCGGTGCGCCATTAGTATTTTTGAATTTTGAAGGCGGGAAAATAGTAGTGGCGCACCGTCTAACCCCCATCGTGCGCCATTGCTATTTTTGAATTTTGAATTTGGATCTGGATCGTGATTTTTTTGCCCATTTTTTGCTAGTTTTTTTGCTCGTTTTTTGGCACGATATTATTTCAAATTTTGTTCCTGTTTTCGGATCTTGTACGTTCTTTTGCCATGTTCTTTTGCCGGAGAGGAGGAGGAGGAGGTCACCGGAGAGGCGCTCGCCTACATCGCCGGAGAGGAGGAGGAGGTGATCGGAGAGGAGTTCACCGAAGCATCGGAGAGGAGGAAGGAGAAACCATGAGGGAATGGGAGGAGAGGAGGGAGGAGGAGCTCACCGGAGAGGAGGGAGGAGAAACCGTGAGGGGAGGGGAGGGGAGGAGAGGAGAGGAGAGGAGGGAGGAGGAGGTCCCCGGAGAGGAGGAGGTCGCCGGAGAGGAGGAGGAGGTCGCCGGAGAGCAGGAGGAGGAGGTCGCCGGAGAGGAGGAGGGTAGTATGTTGGAGGAGAGGAGGAGATGGAGTGGAGGAGAGGAGGAGATGGAGTGGAGGAGAGGTGGAGTGGAGGAGGTGCGCCCAGCCATATATACGACATAGTAATGGCGCACCGTGGGCAGGTGCGCCATTACTAACTTTTTTTTTATTTTTGATTTATTTTGAATTTTGAATGCGGGAAGATACTAATGGCGCACCATGGGCAGGTACGCCATTAGTATAGGCCACTGGTGCGCCATTAGTATAGGCCACGGTGCGCCATTAGTATTTTTGAATTTTGAAGGCGGGAAAATAGTAGTGGCGCACCGTCTAACCCCCACCGTGCGCCATTGCTATTTTTGAATTTTGAATTTGGATCTGGATCGTGATTTTTTTGCCCATTTTTTGCTAGTTTTTTTGCTCGTTTTTTGGCACGATATTATTTCAAATTTTGTTCCTGTTTTTGGATCTTGTACGTTCTTTTGCCGCGTTCTTTTGCCGGAGAGGAGTTCGCCGAAGAGGAGGAGGAGGATGTCACCGGAGAGGCGCTCGCCTACAGCGCCGGAGAGGAGGAGGAGGTGATCGGAGAGGAGTTCACCGAAGCATCGGAGAGGAGGAAGGAGAAACCATGAGGGAATGGGAGGAGAGGAGGGAGGACGAGCTTACCGGAGAGGAGGGAGGAGAAACCGTGAGGGGAGGGGAGGGGAGGAGAGGAGAGGAGGGAGGAGGAGGTCCCCGGAGAGCAGGAGGTCCCCAGAGAGGAGGAGGAGGAGGTCGCCGAAGAGGAGGAGGGTAGTATGGTGG
Source organism: Triticum urartu (assembly GCF_056163025.1). Classification (NCBI taxonomy): domain Eukaryota; kingdom Viridiplantae; phylum Streptophyta; class Magnoliopsida; order Poales; family Poaceae; genus Triticum; species Triticum urartu. Next base: position 592,461,220 of record NC_141879.1, on the reverse strand, counting down.
AGGAGAGAAGGGAAGATGGAGTGGAGGAGAGGAGAGGAGGAGATGGAGTGGAGGAGAGGTGGAGTGGAGGAGGTGCGCCCAGCCATATATACGACATCGTAATGGCGCACTGTGGGCAGGTGCGCCATTACTAACTTTTTTTTTGATTTATTTTGAATTTTGAAGGCGGGAAGATACTGATGGCGCACCATGGGCAGGTGCGCCATTAGTATAGGCCACGGTGCGCCATTAGTATTTTTGAATTTTGAAGGCGGGAAAATAGTAGTGGCGCACCATCTAACCCCCACCGTGCGCCATTGCTATTTTTGAATTTTGAATTTGGATCTGGATCGTGATTTTTTTGCCCATTTTTTGCTAGTTTTTTTGCTCGTTTTTTGGCACGATATTATTTCGAATTTTGTTCTTGTTTTTGGATCTTTTACGTTCTTTTGCCGCGTTCTTTTGCCGGAGAGGAGTTCGCCGAAGAGGAGGAGGAGGATGTCACCGGAGAGGCGCTCGCCTACAGCGCCGGAGAGGAGGAGGAGGTGATCGGAGAGGAGTTCACCGAAGCATCGGAGAGGAGGAAGGAGAAACCATGAGGGAATGGGAGGAGAGGAGGGAGGACGAGCTTACCGGAGAGGAGGGAGGAGAAACCGTGAGGGGAGGGGAGGGGAGGAGAGGAGAGGAGGGAGGAGGAGGTCCCCGGAGAGCAGGAGGTCCCCAGAGAGGAGGAGGAGGAGGTCGCCGAAGAGGAGGAGGGTAGTATGGTGGAGGAGAGAAGGGAAGATGGAGTGGAGGAGAGGAGAGGAGGAGATGGAGTGGTGGAGAGGTGGAGTGGAGGAGGTGCGCCCAGCCATATATACGACATAGTAATGGCGCACCGTGGGCAGGTGCGCCATTACTAACTTTTTTTTTATTTTTTGATTTATTTTGAATTTTGAAGGCGGGAAGATACTAATGGCGCACCATGGGTAGGTGCGCCATTAGTATAGGCCACTGGTGCGCCATTAGTATAGGCCACGGTGCGGCATTAGTATTTTTGAATTTTGAAGGCGGGAAAATAGTAGTGGCGCACCGTCTAACCCCCACCGTGCGCCATTGCTATTTTTGAATTTTGAATTTGGATCTGGATCGTGATTTTTTTTGCCCATTTTTTGCTAGTTTTTTTGCTCGTTTTTTGGCACGATGTTATTTCAAATTTTGTTCCTGTTTTTGGATCTTGTACGTTCTTTTGCCGTGTTCTTTTGCCAGAGAGGAGTTCGCCGGAGAGGAGGAGGAGGAGGTCATCAGAGAGGCGCTCGCTTACATCGCCAGAGAGGCGGAGGAGGTCATCGGAGAGGAGTTCACCGAAGCATCGGAGAGGAGGAAGGAGAAACCATGAGGGAGTGGGAGGAGAGGAGGGAGGAGGAGCTCACCGGAGAGGAGGGAGGAAAAACCGTGAGGGGAGGGGAGGAGAGGAGAGGAGGGAGGAGGAGGTCCCCGGAGAGGAGGAGGTCGGCGGAGAGGAGGAGGAGGTCGCCGGAGAGGAGGAGGGTAGTATGGTGGAGGAGAGAAGGGAAGATGGAGTGGAGGAGAGAATGAGATGGAGTGGAGGAGAGGAGGAGATGGAGTGGAGGAGAGGTGGAGTGGAGGAGGTGCGCCCAGCCATATATACGACATAGTAATGGCGCACCGTGGGCAGGTGCGCCATTACTAACTTTTTTTTTATTTTTTGATTTATTTTGAATTTTGAAGGCGGGAAGATACTAATGGCGCACCATGGGCAGGTGCGCCATTAGTATAGGCCACTGGTGCGCCATTAGTATAGGCCACGGTGCGCCATTAGTATTTTTGAATTTTGAAGGCGGGAAAATAGTAGTGGCGCACCGTCTAACCCCCACCGTGCGCCATTGCTATTTTTGAATTTTGAATTTGGATCTGGATCGTGATTTTTTTGCCCATTTTTTGCTAGTTTTTTTGCTCGTTTTTTGGCACGATATTATTTCCAATTTTGTTCCTGTTTTTGGATCTTGTACGTTCTTTTGCCGTGTTCTTTTGCCGGAGAGGAGTTCGCCGGAGAGGAGGAGGAGGAGGTCACCGGAGAGGCGCTCGCCTACAGCGCCGGAGAGGAGGAGGAGGTGATCGGAGAGGAGTTCACCGAAGCATCGGAGAGGAGGAAGGAGAAACCATGAGGGAATGGGAGGAGAGGAGGGAGGAGGAGCTCACCGGAGAGGAGGGAGGAGAAACCATGAGGGGAGGGGAGGGGAGGAGAGGACAGGAGGGAGGAGGAGGTCCCCGGAGAGGAGGAGGTCTCCGGAGAGGAGGAGGAGGTCGCCGGAGAGCTGGAGGAGGAGGTCGCCGGAGAGGAGGAGGGTAGTATGTTGGAGGAGAGAAGGGAAGATGGAGAGGAGGAGATGGAGTGGAGGAGAGGAGGAGATGGAGTGGAGGAGAGGTGGAGTGGAGGAGGTGCGCCCAGCCATATATACGACATAGTAATGGCGCACCGTGGGCAGCTGCACCATTACTAACTTTTATTTTATTTTTTGATTTATTTTGAATTTTGAAGGCGGGAAGATACTAATGGCGCACCATGGGCAGGTGCGCCATTAGTATAGGCCACTGGTGCGCCATTAGTATAGGCCACGGTGCGCCATTAGTATTTTTGAATTTTGAAGGCGGGAAAATAGTAGTGGCGCACCGTCTAACCCCCACCGTGCGCCATTGCTATTTTTGAATTTTGAATTTGGATCTGGATCGTGATTTTTTTTGCCCATTTTTTGCTAGTTTTTTTGCTCGTTTTTTGGCACGATGTTATTTCAAATTTTGTTCCTGTTTTTGGATCTTGTACGTTCTTTTGCCGTGTTCTTTTGCCAGAGAGGAGTTCGCCGGAGAGGAGGAGGAGGAGGTCATCAGAGAGGCGCTCGCTTACATCGCCAGAGAGGCGGAGGAGGTCATCGGAGAGGAGTTCACCGAAGCATCGGAGAGGAGGAAGGAGAAACCATGAGGGAGTGGGAGGAGAGGAGGGAGGAGGAGCTCACCGGAGAGGAGGGAGGAAAAACCGTGAGGGGAGGGGAGGAGAGGAGAGGAGGGAGGAGGAGGTCCCCGGAGAGGAGGAGGTCGGCGGAGAGGAGGAGGAGGTCGCCGGAGAGGAGGAGGGTAGTATGATGGAGGAGAGAAGGGAAGATGGAGTGGAGGAGAGAATGAGATGGAGTGGAGGAGAGGAGGAGATGGAGTGGAGGAGAGGTGGAGTGGAGGAGGTGCGCCCAGCCATATATACGACATAGTAATGGCGCACCGTGGGCAGGTGCGCCATTACTAACTTTTTTTTATTTTTTGATTTATTTTGAATTTTGAAGGCGGGAAGATACTAATGGCGCACCATGGGCAGGTGCGCCATTAGTATAGGCCACTGGTGCGCCATTAGTATAGGCCACGGTGCGCCATTAGTATTTTTGAATTTTGAAGGCGGGAAAATAGTAGTGGCGCACCGTCTAACCCCCACCGTGCGCCATTGCTATTTTTGAATTTTTAATTTGGATCTGGATCGTGATTTTTTTGCCCATTTTTTGCTAGTTTTTTTGCTCGTTTTTTGGCACGATATTATTTCCAATTTTGTTCCTGTTTTTGGATCTTGTACGTTCTTTTGCCGTGTTCTTTTGCCGGAGAGGAGTTCGCCGGAGAGGAGGAGGAGGAGGTCACCGGAGAGGCGCTCGCCTACAGCGCCGGAGAGGAGGAGGAGGTGATCGGAGAGGAGTTCACCGAAGCATCGGAGAGGAGGAAGGAGAAACCATGAGGGAATGGGAGGAGAGGAGGGAGGAGGAGCTCACCGGAGAGGAGGGAGGAGAAACCATGAGGGGAGGGGAGGGGAGGAGAGGACAGGAGGGAGGAGGAGGTCCCCGGAGAGGAGGAGGTCTCCGGAGAGGAGGAGGAGGTCGCCGGAGAGCTGGAGGAGGAGGTCGCCGGAGAGGAGGAGGGTAGTATGTTGGAGGAGAGAAGGGAAGATGGAGAGGAGGAGATGGAGTGGAGGAGAGGAGGAGATGGAGTGGAGGAGAGGTGGAGTGGAGGAGGTGCGCCCAGCCATATATACGACATAGTAATGGCGCACCGTGGGCAGCTGCACCATTACTAACTTTTATTTTATTTTTTGATTTATTTTGAATTTTGAAGGCGGGAAGATACTAATGGCGCACCATGGGCAGGTGCGCCATTAGTATAGGCCACTGGTGCGCCATTAGTATAGGCCACGGTGCGCCATTAGTATTTTTGAATTTTGAAGGCGGGAAAATAGTAGTGGCGCACCGTCTAACCCCCACCGTGCGCCATTGCTATTTTTGAATTTTGAATTTGGATCTGGATCGTGATTTTTTTTGCCCATTTTTTGCTAGTTTTTTTCCTCGTTTTTTGGCACGATGTTATTTCAAATTTTGTTCCTGTTTTTGGATCTTGTACGTTCTTTTGCCGTGTTCTTTTGCCAGAGAGGAGTTCGCCGGAGAGGAGGAGGAGGAGGTCATCAGAGAGGCGCTCGCTTACATCGCCAGAGAGGCGGAGGAGGTCATCGGAGAGGAGTTCACCGAAGCATCGGAGAGGAGGAAGGAGAAACCATGAGGGAGTGGGAGGAGAGGAGGGAGGAGGAGCTCACCGGAGAGGAGGGAGGAAAAACCGTGAGGGGAGGGGAGGAGAGGAGAGGAGGGAGGAGGAGGTCCCCGGAGAGGAGGAGGTCGGCGGAGAGGAGGAGGAGGTCGCCGGAGAGGAGGAGGGTAGTATGGTGGAGGAGAGAAGGGAAGATGGAGTGGAGGAGAGAATGAGATGGAGTGGAGGAGAGGAGGAGATGGAGTGGAGGAGAGGTGGAGTGGAGGAGGTGCGCCCAGCCATATATACGACATAGTAATGGCGCACCGTGGGCAGGTGCGCCATTACTAACTTTTTTTTTATTTTTTGATTTATTTTGAATTTTGAAGGCGGGAAGATACTAATGGCGCACCATGGGCAGGTGCGCCATTAGTATAGGCCACTGGTGCGCCATTAGTATAGGCCACGGTGCGCCATTAGTATTTTTGAATTTTGAAGGCGGGAAAATAGTAGTGGCGCACCGTCTAACCCCCACCGTGCGCCATTGCTATTTTTGAATTTTGAATTTGGATCTGGATCGTGATTTTTTTGCCCATTTTTTGCTAGTTTTTTTGCTCGTTTTTTGGCACGATATTATTTCCAATTTTGTTCCTGTTTTTGGATCTTGTACGTTCTTTTGCCGTGTTCTTTTGCCGGAGAGGAGTTCGCCGGAGAGGAGGAGGAGGAGGTCACCGGAGAGGCGCTCGCCTACAGCGCCGGAGAGGAGGAGGAGGTGATCGGAGAGGAGTTCACCGAAGCATCGGAGAGGAGGAAGGAGAAACCATGAGGGAATGGGAGGAGAGGAGGGAGGAGGAGCTCACCGGAGAGGAGGGAGGTGAAACCATGAGGGGAGGGGAGGGGAGGAGAGGACAGGAGGGAGGAGGAGGTCCCCGGAGAGGAGGAGGTCTCCGGAGAGGAGGAGGAGGTCGCCGGAGAGCTGGAGGAGGAGGTCGCCGGAGAGGAGGAGGGTAGTATGTTGGAGGAGAGAAGGGAAGATGGAGAGGAGGAGATGGAGTGGAGGAGAGGAGGAGATGGAGTGGAGGAGAGGTGGAGTGGAGGAGGTGCGCCCAGCCATATATACGACATAGTAATGGCGCACCGTGGGCAGGTGCACCATTACTAACTTTTATTTTATTTTTTGATTTATTTTGAATTTTGAAGGCGGGAAGATACTAATGGCGCACCATGGGCAGGTGCGCCATTAGTATAGGCCACTGGTGCGCCATTAGTATAGGCCACGGTGCGCCATTAGTATTTTTGAATTTTGAAGGCGGGAAAATAGTAGTGGCGCACCGTCTAACCCCCACCGTGCGCCATTGCTATTTTTGAATTTTGAATTTGGATCTGGATCGTGATTTTTTTTGCCCATTTTTTGCTAGTTTTTTTGCTCGTTTTTTGGCACGATGTTATTTCAAATTTTGTTCCGGTTTTTGAATCTTGTACGTTCTTTTGCCGTGTTCTTTTGCCGGAGAGGAGTTCGCCGGAGAGGAGGAGGAGGAGGAGGTCACCGGAGAGGCGCTCGCCTACATCGCCGGAGAGGAGGAGGAGGTCATCGCAGAGGAGTTCACCGAAGGATTGGAGAGGAGGAAGGAGAAACCATGAGGGAATGGGAGGAGTGGAGGGAGGAGGAGCTCACCGGAGAGCAGGGAGGAGAAACCGTGAGGGGAGGGGAGGGGAGGAGAGGACAGGAGGGAGGAGGAGGTCCCCGGAGAGGAGGAGGTCGCCGAGAGGAGGAGGAGGTCGCCGGAGTGGAGGAGGAGGTCGCTGGAGAGGAGGAGGGTAGTATGGTGGAGGAGAGAAGGGAAGATGGAGTGGAGGAGAGGAGGAGATGGAGTGGAGGAGAGGAGGAGATGGAGTGGAGGAGAGGTGGAGTGGAGGAGGTAGGCCCAGCCATATATACGACATAGTAATGGCGCACCGTGGGCAGGTGCGCCATTACTAACTTTTTTTTTTGATTTATTTTGAATTTTGAAGGCGGGAAGATACTAATGGCGCACCATGGGCAGGTGCTCCATTAGTATAGGCCACTGGTGCGCCATTAGTATAGGCCACGGTGCGCCATTAGTATTTTTGAATTTTGAAGGCGGGAAAATAGTAGTGGCGCACCGTCTAACCCCCACCGTGCGCCATTGCTATTTTTGAATTTTGAATTTGGATCTGGATCGTGATTTTTTTGCCCATTTTTTTCTAGTTTTTTTGCTCGTTTTTTGGCACGATATTATTTCAAATTTTGTTCCTGTTTTTGGATCTTGTACGTTCTTTTGCCGTGTTCTTTTGCCGGAGAGGAGTTCGCCGGAGAGGAGGAGGAGGAGGTCACCGGAGAGGTGCTCGCCTACATCGCCGGAGAGGAGGAGGAGGTCATCGGAGAGGAGTTCACCGAAGCATCGGAGAGGAGGAAGGAGAAACTATGAGGGAATGGGAGGAGAGGAGGGAGGAGGAGCTCACCGGAGAGGAGGGAGGAGAAACCGTGAGGGGAGGGGAGGGGAGGAGAGGAGAGGAGGGAGGAGGAGGTCGCCGGAGAGGAGGTCGCCGGAGAGGAGGAGGAGGTCACCGGAGAGGAGGAGGAGGAGGTCGCCGGAGAGGAGGAGGGTAGTATGGTGGAGGAGAGAAGGGAAGATGGAGTGTAGGAGAGGAGGAGATGGAGTGGAGGAGAGGAGGAGATGGAGTGGAGGAGGGGTGGAGTGGAGGAGGTGCGCCCAGCCATATATACGACATAGTAATGGCGCACCGTGGGCAGGTGCGCCATTACTAACTTTTTTTTTGATTTATTTTGAATTTTGAAGGCGGGAAGATACTAATGGCGCACCATGGGCAGGTGCGCCATTAGTATAGGCCACTGGTGCGCCATTAGTATAGGCCACGGTGCGCCACTAGTATTTTTGAATTTTGAAGGCGGGAAAATAGTAGTGGCGCACCGTCTAACCCCCACCGTGCGCCATTGCTATTTTTGAATTTTGAATTTGGATCTGGATCGTGATTTTTTTGCCCATTTTTTGCTAGTGTTTTAGCTCGTTTTTTGGCATGATATCATTTCAAATTTTGTTCCTGTTTTTGGATCTTGTACGTTCTTTTGCCGTGTTCTTTTGCCGGAGAGGAGTTCGCCGGAGAGGAGGAGGAGGAGGTCACCGGAGAGGCGCTCGCCTACAGCGCCGGAGAGGAGGAGGAGGTGATCGGAGAGGAGTTCACCGAAGCATCGGAGAGGAGGAAGGAGAAACCATGAGGGAATGGGAGGAGAGGAGGGAGGAGGAGCTCACCGGAGAGGAGGGAGGAGAAACCGTGAGGGGAGGGGAGGGGAGGAGAGGAGAGGAGGGAGGAGGAGGTCCCCAGAGAGGAGGAGGTCTCCGGAGAGGAGGAGGAGGTCACCGGAGAGCAGGAGGAGGAGGTCGCCGGAGAGGAGGAGGGTAGTATGTTGGAGGAGAGAAGGGAAGATGGAGTGGAGGAGAGGAGGAGATGGAGTGGAGGAGAGGAGATGGAGTGGAGGAGAGGTGGAGTGGAGGAGGTGCGCCCAGCCATATATACGACATAGTAATGGCGCACCGTGGGCAGGTGCGCCATTACTAACTTTTTTTTATTTTTTGATTTATTTTGAATTTTGAAGGCGGGAAGATACTAATGGCGCACCATGGGCAGGTGCGCCATTAGTATAGGCCACGGTGCGCCATTAGTATTTTTGAATTTTGAAGGCAGGAAAATAGTAGTGGCGCACCGTCTAACCCCCACCGTGCGCCATTGCTATTTTTGAATATTGAATTTGGATCTGGATCGTGATTTTTTTGCCCATTTTTTGCTAGTTTTTTTGCTCGTTTTTTGGCACGATATTATTTCAAATTTTGTTCCTGTTTTTGAATCTTGTACGTTCTTTTGCCGTGTTCTTTTGCCGGAGAGGAGTTCGCCGGAGAGGAGGAGGAGGAGGAGGTCACCGGAGAGGCGCTCGCCTACATCACCGGAGAGGAGGAGGAGGTCATCGGAGAGGAGTTCACCGAAGGATCGGAGAGGAGGAAGGAGAAACCATGAGGGAATGGGAGGAGAGGAGGGAGGAGGAGCTCACCGGAGAGGAGGGAGGAGAAACCGTGAGGGGAGGGGAGGGGCGGAGAGGACAGGAGGGAAGAGGAGGTCCCCGGAGAGGAGGAGGTCGCCGAGAGGAGGAGGAGGTCGCCGGAGTGGAGGAGGAGGTCGCCGGAGAGGAGGAGGGTAGTATGGTGGAGGAGAGAAGGGAAGATGGAGTGGAGGAGAGGAGGAGATGGAGTGGAGGAGAGGTGGAGTGGAGGAGGTGCGCCCAGCCATATATACGACATAGTAATGGCGCACCGTGGGCAGGTGCTCCATTACTAACTTTTTTTTATTTTTTGATTTATTTTGAATTTTGAAGGCGGGAAGATACTAATGGCGCACCATGGGCAGGTGCGCCATTAGTATAGGCCACTAGTGCGCCATTAGTATAGGCCACGGTGCGCCATTAGTATTTTTGAATTTTGAAGGCGGGAAAATAGTAGTGGCGCACCGTCTAACCCCCACCGTGCGCCATTGCTATTTTTGAATTTGGATCTGGACCGTGATTTTTTTGCCCATTTTTTGCTAGTTTTTTTGCTCGTTTTTTGGCACGATATTATTTCAAATTTTGTTCCTGTTTTTGGATCTTGTACGTTCTTTTGCCGTGTTCTTTTGCCGGAGAGGAGTTCACCGGAGAGGAGGAGGAGGAGGTCACCGGAGAGGCGCTCGCCTATAGCGCCGGAGAGGAGGAGGAGGTGATCGGAGAGGAGTTCACCGAAGCATCGGAGAGGAGGAAGGAGAAACCATGAGGGAATGGGAGGAGAGGAGGGAGGAGAAACAGTGAGGGGAGGGGACGGGAGGAGAGGACAGGAGGGAGGAGGAGGTCCCCGGAGAGGAGGAGGTCACCGGAGAGGAGGAGGAGGTCGCCGTAGAGGAGGAGGAGGAGGTCGCCGGAGAGGAGGAGGGTAGTATGGTGGAGGAGAGAAGGGAAGATGGAGTGGAGGAGAGGAGGAGATGGAGTGGAGGAGTGGAGGAGATGGAGTGGAGGAGAGGTGGAGTGGAGGAGGTGCGCCCAGCCATATATACGACATAGTAATGGCGCACCGTGGGCAGGTGCGCCATTACTAACTTTTTTTTATTTTTTATTTATTTTGAATTTTGAAGGCGGGCAGATACTAATGGCGCACCATGGACAGGTGCGCCATTAGTATAGGCCACGATGCGCCATTAGTATTTTTGAATTTTGAAGGCGGGAAAATAGTAGTGGCGCACCGTCTAACCCCCACCGTGCGCCATTGCTATTTTTGAATTTTGAATTTGGATCTGGATCGTGATTTTTTTGCCCATTTTTTGCTAGTTTTTTTGCTCGTTTTTTGGCACGATATTATTTCAAATTTTGTTCCTGTTTTGGATCTTGTACGTTCTTTTGCCGTGTTCTTTTGCCGGAGAGGAGTTCGCCGGAGAGGAGGAGGAGGAGGTCACCGGAGAGGCGCTCGCCTACAGCGCCGGAGAGGAGGAGGAGGTGATCGGAGAGGAGTTCACCGAAGCATCGGAGAGGAGGAAGGAGAAACCATGAGGGAATGGGAGAAGAGGAGGGAGGACGAGCTCACCGGAGAGGAGGGAGGAGAAACCGTGAGGGGAGGGGAGGGGAGGAGAGGAGAGGAGGGAGGAGGAGGTCCCCAAAGAGGAGGAGGTCGCCGGAGAGGAGGAGGAGGTCGCCGGAGAGGAGGAGGAGGAAGTCGCCGGAGAGGAGGAGGGTAGTATGGTGGAGGAGAGAAGGGAAGATGGAGTGGAGGAGAGGAGGAGATGGAGTGGAGGAGAGGTGGAGTGGAGGAGGTGCGCCCAGCCATATATACGACATAGTAATGGTGCACCGTGGGCAGGTGCGCCATTACTAACTTTTTTTTTATTTTTTGATTTATTTTGAATTTTGAAGGCGGGAAGATACTAATGGCGCACCATGGGCAGGTGTGCCATTAGTATAGGCCACTGGTGCGCCATTAGTATAGGCCACGGTGCGCCATTAGTATTTTTGAATTTTGAAGGCGGGAAAATAGTAGTGGCGCACCGTCTAACCCCCACCGTGCGCCATTGCTATTTTTGAATTTTGAATTTGGATCTGGACCGTGATTTTTTTGCCCATTTTTTGGCACGATATTATTTCAAATTTGGTTCCTGTTTTTGGATCTTGTACGTTCTTTTGCCGTGTTCTTTTACCGGAGAGGAGTTCGCCGGAGAGGAGGAGGAGGAGGTCACCGGAGAGGCGCTCGCCTACAGCGCCGGAGAGGAGAAGGAGGTGATCGGAGAGGAGTTCACCGAAGCATCGGAGAGGAGGAAGGAGAAACCATGAGGGAATGGGAGGAGAGGAGGGAGGAGAAACCGTGAGGGGAGGGGAGGGGAGGAGAGGACAGGAGGGAGGAGGAGGTCCCCGGAGAGGAGGAGGTCACCGAAGAGGAGGAGGAGGTCGCCGGAGAGGAGGAGGAGGAGGTCGCCGGAGAGGAGGAGGGTAGTATGGTGGAGGAGAGAAGGGAAGATGGAGTGGAGGAGAGGAGGAGATGGAGTGGAGGAGAGGAGGAGATGGAGTGGAGGAGAGGTGGAGTGGAGGAGGTGCGCCCAGCCATATATACGACATAGTAATGGCGCACCGTGGGCAGGTGCGCCATTACTAACTTTTTTTTATTTTTTTATTTATTTTGAATTTTGAAGGCGGGAAGATACTAATGGCGCACCATGGGCAGGTGCGCCATTAGTATAGGCCACGATGCGCCATTAGTATTTTTGAATTTTGAAGGCGGGAAAATAGTAGTGGCGCACCGTCTAACCCCCACCGTGCGCCATTGCTATTTTTGAATTTTGAATTTGGATCTGGATCGTGATTTTTTTGCCCATTTTTTGCTAGTTTTTTTGCTCGTTTTTTGGCACGATATTATTTCAAATTTTGTTCCTGTTTTTGGATCTTGTACGTTCTTTTGCCGTGTTCTTTTGCCGGAGAGGAGTTCGCCGGAGAGGAGGAGGAGGAGGTCACCGGAGAGGCGCTCGCCTACAGCGCCGGAGAGGAGGAGGTGATCGGAGAGGAGTTCACCGAAGCATCGGAGAGGAGGAAGGAGAAACCATGAGGGAATGGGAGGAGAGGAGGGAGGACGAGCTCACCGGAGAGGAGGGAGGAGAAACCGTGAGGGGAGGGGAGGGGAGGAGAGGAGAGGAGGGAGGAGGAGGTCCCCGGAGAGGAGGAGGTCGCCGGAGAGGAGGAGGAGGTCGCCGGAGAGGAGGAGGGTAGTATGGTGGAGGAGAGAAGGGAAGATGGAGTGGAGGAAAGGAGGAGATGGAGTGGAGGAGAGGTGGAGTGGAGGAGGTGCGCCCAGCCATATATACGACATAGTAATGGCGCACCGTCGGCAGGTGCGCCATTACTAACTTTTTTTTTATTTTTTGATTTATTTTGAATTTTGAATGCGGGAAGATACTAATGGCGCACCATGGGCAGGTGCGCCATTAGTATAGGCCACGATGCGCCATTAGTATTTTTGAATTTTGAAGGCGGGAAAATAGTAGTGGTGCACCGTCTAACCCCCACCGTGCGCCATTGCTATTTTTGAATTTTGAATTTGGATCTGGATCGTGATTTTTTTGCCCATTTTTTGCTAGTTTTTTTGCTCGTTTTTTGGCACGATATTATTTCAAATTTTGTTCCTGTTTTTGGATCTTGTACGTTCTTTTGTCGTGTTCTTTTGCCGGAGAGGAGTTCGCCGGAGAGGAGGAGGAGGAGGTCACCGGAGAGGCGCTCGCCTACAGCGCCGGAGAGGAGGAGGTGATCGGAGAGGAGTTCACCGAAGCATCGGAGAGGAGGAAGGAGAAACCATGAGGGAATGGGAGGAGAGGAGGGAGGACGAGCTCACCGGAGAGGAGGGAGGAGAAACCGTGAGGGGAGGGGAGGGGAGGAGAGGAGAGGAGGGAGGAGGAGGTCCCCGGAGAGGAGGAGGTCGCCGGAGAGGAGGAGGAGGTCGCCGGAGAGGAGGAGGAGGAGGTCGCCGGAGAGGAGGAGGGTAGTATGGTGGAGGAGAGAAGGGAAGATGGAGTGGAGGAAAGGAGGAGATGGAGTGGAGGAGAGGTGGAGTGGAGGAGGTGCGCCCAGCCATATATACGACATAGTAATGGCGCACCGTCGGCAGGTGCGCCATTACTAACTTTTTTTTTATTTTTTGATTTATTTTGAATTTTGAAGGCGGGAAGATACTAATGGCGCACCATGGGCAGGTGCGCCATTAGTATAGGCCACTGTGCGCCATTAGTATAGGCCACGGTGCGCCATTAGTATTTTTGAATTTTGAAGGCGGGTAAATAGTAGTGGCGCACCGTCTAACCCCCAGCGTGCGCCATTGCTATTTTTGAATTTTGAATTTGGATCTGGACCGTGATTTTTTTGCCCATTTTTTGCTAGTTTTTTTGCTCGTTTTTTTGCACGATATTATTTCAAATTTGGTTCCTGTTTTTGGATCTTGTACGTTCTTTTGCCGTGTTCTTTTGCCGGAGAGGAGTTCGCCGGAGAGGAGGAGGAGGAGGTCACCGGAGAGGCGCTCGCCTACAGCGCCGGAGAGGAGAAGGAGGTGATCGGAGAGGAGTTCACCGAAGCATCGGAGAGGAGGAAGGAGAAACCATGAGGGAATGGGAGGAGAGGAGGGAGGAGAAACCGTGAGGGGAGGGGAGGGGAGGAGAGGACAGGAGGGAGGAGTAGGTCCCCGGAGAGGAGGAGGTCACCGAAGAGGAGGAGGAGGTCGCCGGAGAGGAGGGAGGAGAAACCATGAGGGGAGGGGAGGGGAGGAGAGGACAGGAGGGAGGAGGAGGTCCCTGGAGAGGAGGAGGTCGCCGGAGAGGAGGAGGAGGTCGCCGGAGAGGAGGAGGAGGAGGTCGCCGGAGAGGAGGAGGGTAGTATGGTGGAGGAGAGAAGGGAAGATGGAGTGGAGGAGAGGAGGAGATGGAGTGGAGGAGAGGTGGACTGGAGGAGGTGCGCCCAGCCATATATACGACATAGTAATGGCGCACCGTGGGCAGGTGCGCCATTACTAACTTTTTTTTTATTTTTTGATTTATTTTGAATTTTGAAGGCGGGAAGATACTAATGGCGCACCATGGGCAGGTACGCCATTAGTATAGGCCACTGGTGCGCCATTAGTATAGGCCACGGTGCGCCATTAGTATTTTTGAATTTTGAAGGCGGGAAAATAGTAGTGGCGCACCGTCTAACCCCCACCGTGTGCCATTGCTATTTTTGAATTTTGAATTTGGATCTGGACCGTGATTTTTTTGCCCATTTTTTGGCACGATATTATTTCAAATTTGGTTCCTGTTTTTAGATCTTGTACGTTCTTTTGCCGTGTTCTTTTGCCGGAGAGGAGTTCGCCGGAGAGGAGGAGGAGGAGGTCACCGGAGAGGCGCTCGCCTACAGCGCCGGAGAGGAGAAGGAGGTGATCGGAGAGGAGTTCACCGAAGCATCGGAGAGGAGGAAGGAGAAACCATGAGGGAATGGGAGGAGAGGAGGGAGGAGAAACCATGAGGGGAGGGGAGGGGAGGAGTGGACAGGAGGGAGGAGGAGGTCCCCGGAGAGGAGGAGGTCACCGAAGAGGAGGAGGAGGTCGCCGGAGAGGAGGAGGAGGAGGTCGCCGGAGAGGAGGAGGGTAGTATGGTGGAGGAGAGAAGGGAAGATGGAGTGGAGGAGAGGAGGAGATGGAGTGGAGGAGAGGAGGAGATGGAGTGGAGGAGAGGAGGAGATGGAGTGGAGGAGAGGTGGAGTGGCGGAGGTGCGCCCAGCCATATATACGACATAGTAATGGCGCACCGTGGGCAGGTGCGCCATTACTAACTTTTTTTTATTTTTTTATTTATTTTGAATTTTGAAGGCGGGAAGATACTAATGGCGCACCATGGGCAGGTGCGCCATTAGTATAGGCCACGATGCGCCATTAGTATTTTTGAATTTTGAAGGCGGGAAAATAGTAGTGGCGCACCGTCTAACCCCCACCGTGCGCCATTGCTATTTTTGAATTTTGAATTTGGATCTGGATCGTGAATTTTTTGCCCATTTTTTGCTAGTTTTTTTGCTCGTTTTTTGGCACGATATTATTTCAAATTTTGTTCCTGTTTTTGGATCTTGTACGTTCTTTTGCCGTGTTCTTTTGCCGGAGAGGAGTTCGCCGGAGAGGAGGAGGAGGAGGTCACCGGAGAGGCGCTCGCCTACAGCGCCGGAGAGGAGAAGGAGGTGATCGGAGAGGAGTTCACCGAAGCATCGGAGAGGAGGAAGGAGAAACCATGAGGGAATGGGAGGAGAGGAGGGAGGAGAAACCGTGAGGGGAGGGGAGGGGAGGAGAGGACAGGAGGGAGGAGGAGGTCCACGGAGAGGAGGAGGTCACCGAAGAGGAGGAGGAGGTCGCCGGAGAGGAGGAGGAGGAGGTCGCCGGAGAGGAGGAGGGTAGTATGGTGGAGGAGAGAAGGGAAGATGGAGTGGAGGAGAGGAGGAGATGGAGTGGAGGAGAGGAGGAGATGGAGTGGAGGAGAGGTGGAGTGGAGGAGGTGCGCCCAGCCATATATACGACATAGTAATGGCGCACCGTGGGTAGGTGCGCCATTACTAACTTTTTTTTATTTTTTTATTTATTTTGAATTTTGAAGGCGGGAAGATACTAATGGCGCACCATGGGCAGGTGCGCCATTAGTATAGGCCACGATGCGCCATTAGTATTTTTGAATTTTGAAGGCGGGAAAATAGTAGTGGCGCACCGTCTAACCCCCACCGTGCGCCATTGCTATTTTTGAATTTTGAATTTGGATCTGGATCGTGATTTTTTTGCCCATTTTTTGCTAGTTTTTTTGCTCGTTTTTTGGCACGATATTATTTCAAATTTTGTTCCTGTTTTTGGATCTTGTACGTTCTTTTGCCGTGTTCTTTTGCCGGAGAGGAGTTCGCCGGAGAGGAGGAGGAGGAGGTCACCGGAGAGGCGCTCGCCTACAGCGCCGGAGAGGAGAAGGAGGTGATCGGAGAGGAGTTCACCGAAGCATCGGAGAGGAGGAAGGAGAAACCATGAGGGAATGGGAGGAGAGGAGGGAGGAGAAACCATGAGGGGAGGGGAGGGGAGGAGAGGACAGGAGGGAGGAGGAGGTCCACGGAGAGGAGGAGGTCACCGAAGAGGAGGAGGAGGTCGCCGGAGAGGAGGAGGAGGAGGTCGCCGGAGAGGAGGAGGGTAGTATGGTGGAGGAGAGAAGGGAAGATGGAGTGGAGGAGAGGAGGAGATGGAGTGGAGGAGAGGAGGAGATGGAGTGGAGGAGAGGTGGAGTGGAGGAGGTGCGCCCAGCCATATATACGACATAGTAATGGCGCACCGTGGGTAGGTGCGCCATTACTAACTTTTTTTTATTTTTTTATTTATTTTGAATTTTGAAGGCGGGAAGATACTAATGGCGCACCATGGGCAGGTGCGCCATTAGTATAGGCCACGATGCGCCATTAGTATTTTTGAATTTTGAAGGCGGGAAAATAGTAGTGGCGCACCGTCTAACCCCCACCGTGCGCCATTGCTATTTTTGACTTTTGAATTTGGATCTGGATCGTGATTTTTTTGCCCATTTTTTGCTAGTTTTTTTGCTCGTTTTTTGGCACGATATTATTTCAAATTTTGTTCCTGTTTTTGGATCTTGTACGTTCTTTTGCCGTGTTCTTTTGCCGGAGAGGAGGTCGCCGGAGAGGAGGAGGAGGAGGTCACCGGAGAGGCGCTCGCCTACAGCGCCGGAGAGGAGGAGGAGGTGATCGGAGAGGAGTTCACCGAAGCATCGGAGAGGAGGAAGGAGAAACCATGAGGGAATGGGAGGAGAGGAGGGAGGACGAGCTCACCGGAGAGGAGGGAGGAGAAACCGTGAGGGGAGGGGAGGGGAGGAGAGGAGAGGAGGGAGGAGGAGGTCCCCGGAGAGGAGGAGGTCGCCGGAGAGGAGGAGGAGGTCGCCGGAGAGGAGGAGGAGGAGGAGGTCGCCGGAGAGGAGGAGGGTAGTATGGTGGAGGAGAGAAGGGAAGATGGAGTGGAGGAGAGGAGGAGATGGAGTGGAGGAGAGGTGGAGTGGAGGAGGTGCGCCCAGCCATATATACGACATAGTAATGGCGCACCGTGGGCAGGTGCGCCATTACTAACTTTTTTTTCTTTTTTGATTTATTTTGAATTTTGAAGGCGGGAAGATACTAATGGCGCACCATGGGCAGGTGCACCATTAGTATAGGCCATTGGTGCGCCATTAGTATAGGCCACGGTGCGCCATTAGTATTTTTGAATTTTGAAGGCGGGAAAATAGTAGTGGCGCACCGTCTAACCCCCACCGTGCGCCATTGCTATTTTTGAATTTTGAATTTGGATCTGGACCGTGATTTTTTTGCCCATTTTTTGCTAGTTTTTTTGCTCGTTTTTTGGCACGATATTATTTCAAATTTTGTTCCTGTTTTTGGATCTTGTACGTTCTTTTGCCGTGTTCTTTTGCCGGAGAGGAGTTCGCCGGAGAGGAGGAGGAGGAGGTCACCGGAGAGGCGCTCGCCTACAGCGCCGGAGAGGAGGAGGAGGTGATCGGAGAGGAGTTCACCGAAGCATCGGACAGGAGGAAGGAGAAACCATGAGGGAATGGGAGGAGAGGAGGGAGGAGAAACCGTGAGGGGAGGGGAGGGGAGAAGAGGACAGGAGAGAGGAGGAGGTCCCCGGAGAGGAGGAGGTCACCGAAGAGGAGGAGGAGGTCGCCGGAGAGGAGGAGGAGGAGGTCGCCGGAGAGGAGGAGGGTAGTATGGTGGAGGAGAGAAGGGAAGATGGAGTGGAGGAGAGGAGGAGATGGAGTGGAGGAGTGGAGGAGATGGAGTGGAGGAGAGGTGGAGTGGAGGAGGTGCGCCCAGCCATATATACGACATAGTAATGGCGCACCGTGGGCAGGTGCGCCATTACTAACTTTTTTTTATTTTTTTATTTATTTTGAATTTTGAAGGCGGGCAGATACTAATGGCGCACCATGGGCAGGTGCGCAATTAGTATAGGCCACGATGCGCCATTAGTATTTTTGAATTTTGAAGGCGGGAAAATAGTAGTGGCGCACCGTCTAACCCCCACCGTGCCCCATTGCTATTTTTTAATTTTGAATTTGGATCTGGATCGTGATTTTTTTGCCCATTTTTTGCTAGTTTTTTTGCTCGTTTTTTGGCATGATATTATTTCAAATTTTGTTCCTGTTTTGGATCTTGTACGTTCTTTTGCCGTGTTCTTTTGCCGGAGAGGAGTTCGCCGGAGAGGAGGAGGAGGAGGTCACCGGAGAGGCGCTCGCCTACAGCGCCGGAGAGGAGGAGGAGGTGATCGGAGAGGAGTTCACCGAAGCATCGGAGAGGAGGAAGGAGAAACCATGAGGGAATGGGAGGAGAGGAGGGAGGACGAGCTCACCGGAGAGGAGGGAGGAGAAACCGTGAGGGGAGGGGAGGGGAGGAGAGGAGAGGAGGGAGGAGGAGGTCGCCGGAGAGGAGGAGGGTAGTATGGTGGAGGAGAGAAGGGAAGATGGAGTGGAGGAGAGGAGGAGATGGAGTGGAGGAGAGGTGGAGTGGAGGAGGTGCGCCCAGCCATATATACGACATAGTAACGGCGCACCGTGGGCAGGTGCGCCATTACTAACTTTTTTTTTATTTTTTGATTTATTTTGAATTTTGAAGGCGGGAAGATACTAATGGCGCACCATGGGCAGGTGCGCCATTAGTATAGGCCACTGGTGCGCCATTAGTATAGGCCACGGTGCGCCATTAGTATTTTTGAATTTTGAAGGCGGGAAAATAGTAGTGGCGCACCGTCTAACCCCCACCGTGCGCCATTGCTATTTTTGAATTTTGAATTTGGATCTAGATCGTGATTTTTTTGCCCATTTTTTGCTAGTTTTTTTGCTCGTTTTTTGGCATGATATTATTTCAAATTTTGTTCCTGTTTTTGGATCTTGTACGTTCTTTTGCCGTGTTCTTTTGCCGGAGAGGAGTTCGCCGGAGAGGAGGAGGAGGAGGTCACCGGAGAGGCACTCGCCTACAGCGCCGGAGAGGAGGAGGAGGTGATCGGAGAGGAGTTCACCGAAGCATCGGAGAGGAGGAAGGAGAAACCATGAGGGAATTGGAGGAGAGGAGGGAGGACGAGCTCACCGGAGAGGAGGGAGGAGAAACCGTGAGGGGAGGGGAGCGGAGGAGAGGAAAGGAGGGAGGAGGAGGTCCACGGAGAGGAGGAGGTCGCCGGAGAGGAGGAGGAGGTCGCTGGAGAGGAGGAGGAGGAGGTCGCCGGAGAGGAGGAGGTAGTATGGTGGAGGAGAGAAGGG
This sequence comes from Triticum urartu, assembly GCF_056163025.1. Lineage (NCBI taxonomy): Eukaryota > Viridiplantae > Streptophyta > Magnoliopsida > Poales > Poaceae > Triticum > Triticum urartu. The sequence goes on along the minus strand of NC_141879.1, from coordinate 592,442,314 downwards.
AAGATGAAGTCGAGGAGAGGAGGAGATGGAGTGGAGGAGAGGTGGACTGGAGGAGGTGCGCCCAGCCATATATACGACATAGTAATGGCGCACTGTGGGCAGGTGCGCCATTACTAACTTTTTTTTTATTTTTTGATTTATTTTCAATTTTGAAGGCGGGAAGATACTAATGGCGCACCATGGGCAGGTACGCCATTAGTATGGGCCACTGGTGCGCCATTAGTATAGGCCACGGTGCGCCATTAGTATTTTTGAATTTTGAAGGCGGGAAAATAGTAGTGACGCACCGTCTAACCCCCACCGTGCGCCATTGCTATTTTTGAATTTTGAATTTGGATCTGGACCGTGATTTTTTTGCCCATTTTTTGGCACGATATTATTTCAAATTTGGTTCCTGTTTTTGGATCTTGTACGTTCTTTTGCCGTGTTCTTTTGCCGGAGAGGAGTTCGCCGAGAGGAGGAGGAGGAGGTCACCGGAGAGGCGCTCGCCTACAGCGCTGGAGAGGAGGAGGAGGTGATCGGAGAGGAGTTCACCGAAGCATCGGAGAGGAGGAAGGAGAAACCATGAGGGAATGGGAGGAGAGGAGGGAGGAGAAACCGTGAGGGGAGGGGAGGGGAGGAGAGGACAGGAGGGAGGAGGAGGTCCCCGGAGAGGAGGAGGTCACCGAAGAGGAGGAGGAGGTCGCCGGAGAGGAGGAGGAGGAGGTCGCCGGAGAGGAGGAGGGTAGTATGGTGGAGGAGAGAAGGGAAGATGGAGTGGAGGAGAGGAGGAGATGGAGTGGAGGAGAGGAGGAGATGGAGTGGAGGAGAGGTGGAGTGGAGGAGGTGCGCCCAGCCATATATACGACATAGTAATGGCGCACCGTGGGCAGGTGCGCCATTACTAACTTTTTTTTATTTTTTTATTTATTCTGAATTTTGAAGGCGGGAAGATACTAATGGCGCACCATGGGCAGGTGCGCCATTAGTATAGGCCACGATGCGCCATTAGTATTTTTGAATTTTGAAGGCGGGAAAATAGTAGTGGCGCACCGTCTAACCCCCACCATGCGCCATTGCTATTTTTGAATTTTGAATTTGGATCTGGATCGTGAGTTTTTTGCCCATTTTTTGCTAGTTTTTTTGCTCGTTTTTTGGCACGATATTATTTCAAATTTTGTTCCTGTTTTTGGATCTTGTACGTTCTTTTGCCGTGTTCTTTTGCCGGAGAGGAGTTCGCCGGAGAGGAGGAGGAGGAGGTCACCGGAGAGGCGCTCGCCTACAGCGCCGGAGAGGAGGAGGAGGTGATCGGAGAGGAGTTCACCGAAGCATCGGAGAGGAGGAAGGAGAAACCATGAGGGAATGGGAGGAGAGGAGGGAGGACGAGCTCACCGGAGAGGAGGGAGGAGAAACCGTGAGGGGAGGGGAGGGGAGGAGAGGAGAGGAGGGAGGAGGAGGTCCCCGGAGAGGAGGAGGTCGCCGGAGAGGAGGAGGAGGTCGCCGGAGAGGAGGAGGGTAGTATGGTGGAGGAGAGAAGGGAAGATGGAGTGGAGGAAAGGAGGAGATGGAGTGGAGGAGAGGTGGAGTGGAGGAGGTGCGCCCAGCCATATATACGACATAGTAATGGCGCACCGTGGGCAGGTGCGCTATTACTAACTTTTTTTTATTTTTTGATTTATTTTGAATTTTGAAGGCGAGAAGATACTAATGGCGCACCATGGGCAGGTGCGCCATTAGTATAGGCCACTGGTGCGCCATTAGTATAGGCCACGGTGCGCCATTAGTATTTTTGAATTTTGAAGGCGGGAAAATAGTAGTGGCGCACCGTCTAACCCCCACCGTGCGCCATTGCTATTTTGAATTTGGATCTGGATCGTGATTTTTTTGCCCATTTTTTGCTATTTTTTTGCTCGTTTTTTGGCACGATATTATTTCAAATTTTGTTCCTGTTTTTGGATCTTGTACGTTCTTTTGCCGTGTTCTTTTGCCGGAGAGGAGTTCGCCGGAGAGGAGGAGGAGGAGGTCACTGGAGAGGCGCTCGCCTACAGCGCCGGAGAGGAGGAGGAGGTGATCGGAGAGGAGTTCACCGAAGCATCGGAGAGGAGGAAGGAGAAACCATGAGGGAATGGGAGGAGAGGAGGGAGGACGAGCTCACCGGAGAGGAGGGAGGAGAAACCGTGAGGGGAGGGGAGGGGAGGAGAGGAGAGGAGGGAGGAGGAGGTCCCCGGAGAGGAGGAGGTCACCGGAGAGGAGGAGGGTAGTATGGTGGAGGAGAGAAGGGAAGATGGAGTGCTGGAGAGGAGGAGATGGAGTGGAGGAGAGGTGGAGTGGAGGAGGTGCGCCCAGCCATATATACGACATAGTAATGGCGCACCGTGGGCAGGTGCGCCATTACTAACTTTTTTTTTATTTTTTGATTTATTTTGAATTTTGAAGGCGGGAAGATACTAAGGGCGCACCATGGGCAGGTGCGCCATTAGTATAGGCCACTGGTGCGCCATTAGTATAGGCCACGGTGCGCCATTAGTATTTTTGAATTTTGAAGGCGGGAAAATAGTAGTGGCGCACCGTCTAACCCCCACCGTGCGCCATTGCTATTTTTGAATTTTGAATTTGGATCTGGATCGTGATTTTTTTGCCCATTTTTTGCTAGTTTTTTTGCTCGTTTTTTGTCACGATATTATTTAAAATTTTGTTCCTGTTTTGGATCTTGTACGTTCTTTTGCCGTGTTCTTTTGCCGGAGAGGAGTTCGCCGAAGAGGAGGAGGAGGAGGTCACCGGAGAGGCGCTCGCCTACAGCGCCGGAGAGGAGGAGGAGGTGATCGGAGAGGAGTTCACCGAAGCATCGGAGAGGAGGAAGGAGAAACCATGAGGGAATGGGAGGAGAGGAGGGAGGAGGAGCTCACCGGAGAGGAGGGAGGAGAAACCGTGAGGGAAGGGGAGGGGAGGAGAGGAGAGGAGGGAGGAGGAGGTCCCCGGAGAGGAGGTGGTCGCCGGAGAGGAGGAGGAGGTCGCCGGAGAGGAGGAGGAGGTCGCCGGAGAGGAGGAGGGTAGTATGGTGGAGGAGAGAAGGGAAGATGGAGTGGAGGAGAGGAGGAGATGGAGTGGAGGAGAGGTGGAGTGGAGGAGGTGCGCCCAGCCATATATACGACATAGTAATGGCGCACCGTGGGCAGGTGCGCCATTACTAACTTTTTTTTATTTTTTGATTTATTTTGAATTTTGAAGGCGAGAAGATACTAATGGCGCACCATGGGCAGGTGCGCCATTAGTATAGGCCACTGGTGCGCCATTAGTATAGGCCACGGTGCGCCATTAGTATTTTAGAATTTTGAAGGCGGGAAAATAGTAGTGGCGCACCGTCTAACCCCCACCGTGCGCCATTGCTATTTTGAATTTGGATCTGGATCGTGATTTTTTTGCCCATTTTTTGCTATTTTTTTGCTCGTTTTTTGGCACGATATTATTTCAAATTTTGTTCCTGTTTTTGGATCTTGTACGTTCTTTTGCCGTGTTCTTTTGCCGGAGAGGAGTTCGCCGGAGAGGAGGAGGAGGAGGTCACTGGAGAGGCGCTCGCCTACAGCGCCGGAGAGGAGGAGGAGGTGATCGGAGAGGAGTTCACCGAAGCATCGGAGAGGAGGAAGGAGAAACCATGAGGGAATGGGAGGAGAGGAGGGAGGACGAGCTCACCGGAGAGGAGGGAGGAGAAACCGTGAGGGGAGGGGAGGGGAGGAGAGGAGAGGAGGGAGGAGGAGGTCCCCGGAGAGGAGGAGGTCGCCGGAGAGGAGGAGGGTAGTATGGTGGAGGAGAGAAGGGAAGATGGAGTGCTGGAGAGGAGGAGATGGAGTGGAGGAGAGGTGGAGTGGAGGAGGTGCGCCCAGCCATATATACGACATAGTAATGGCGCACCGTGGGCAGGTGCGCCATTACTAACTTTTTTTTTTATTTTTTGATTTATTTTGAATTTTGAAGGCGGGAAGATACTAATGGCGCACCATGGGCAGGTGCGCCATTAGTATAGGCCACTGGTGCGCCATTAGTATAGGCCACGGTGCGCCATTAGTATTTTTGAATTTTGAAGGCGGGAAAATAGGAGTGGCGCACCGTCTAACCCCCACCGTGCTCCATTGCTATTTTTGAATTTTGAATTTGGATCTGGATCGTGATTTTTTTGCCCATTTTTTGCTAGTTTTTTTGCTCGTTTTTTGGCACGATATTATTTAAAATTTTGTTCCTGTTTTGGATCTTGTACGTTCTTTTGCCGTGTTCTTTTGCCGGAGAGGAGTTCGCCGAAGAGGAGGAGGAGGAGGTCACCGGAGAGGCGCTCGCCTACAGCGCCGGAGAGGAGGAGGAGGTGATCGGAGAGGAGTTCACCGAAGCATCGGAGAGGAGGAAGGAGAAACCATGAGGGAATGGGAGGAGAGGAGGGAGGAGGAGCTCACCGGAGAGGAGGGAGGAGAAACCGTGAGGGAAGGGGAGGGGAGGAGAGGAGAGGAGGGAGGAGGAGGTCCCCGGAGAGGAGGTGGTCGCCGGAGAGGAGGAGGAGGTCGCCGGAGAGGAGGAGGAGGTTGCCGGAGAGGAGGAGGGTAGTATGGTGGAGGAGAGAAGGGAAGATGGAGTGGAGGAGAGGAGGAGATGGAGTGGAGGAGAGGTGGAGTGGAGGAGGTGCGCCCAGCCATATATACGACATAGTAATGGCGCACCATGGGCAGGTGCGCCATTACTAACTTTTTTTATTTTTTTGATTTATTTTGAATTTTGAAGGCGGGAAGATACTAATGGCGCACCGTGGGCAGGTGCGCCATTAGTATAGGCCACTGGTGCGCCATTAGTATAGGCCACGGTGCGCCATTAGTATTTTTGAATTTTGAAGACGGGAAAATAGTAGTGGCGCACCGTCTAACCACCACCGTGCGCCATTGCTATTTTTGAATTTTGAATTTGGATCTGGATCGTGATTTTTTTGCCCATTTTTTGCTAGTTTTTTTGCTCGTTTTTTGGCACGATATTATTTCAAATTTTGTTCCTGTTTTTGGATCTTGTACGTTCTTTTGCCGTGTTCTTTTGCCGGAGAGGAGTTCGCCGGAGAGGAGGAGGAGGAGGTCACCGGAGAGGCGCTCGCCTACATCGCCGGAGAGGAGGAGGAGGTCATCGGAGAGGAGTTCACCGAAGCATCGGAGAGGAGGAAGGAGAAACCATGAGGGAATGGGAGAAGAGGAGGGAGGAGGAGCTCACCGGAGAGGAGGGAGGAGAAACCGTGAGGGGAGGGGAGGGGAGGAAAGGAGAGGAGGGAGGAGGAGGTCCCCGGAGAGGAGGAGGTCGCCGTAGAGGAGGAGGAGGTCGCCGGAGAGGAGGAGGAGGTTGCCGGAGAGGAGGAGGGTAGTATGGTGGAGGAGAGAAGGGAAGATGGAGTGGAGGAGAGGAGGAGATGGAGTGGAGGAGAGGAGGAGATGGAGTGGAGGTGCGCCTAGCCATATATACGACATAGTAATGGCGCACCGTGGGCAGGTGCGCGATTACTAATTTTTTTATTTTTTTATTTTTTTTGAATATTGAAGGCGGGAAGATACTTATGGCGCACCATGGGCAGGTGCGCCATTAGTATAGGCCACTGGTGCGCCATTAGTATAGGGCACGGTGCGCCATTAGTATTTTTGAATTTTGAAGGCGGGAAAATAGTAGTGGCGCACCGTCTAACCCCCACCGTGCGCCATTGCTATTTTTGAATTTTGAATTTGGATCTGGATCGTGATTTTTTGCCCATTTTTTGCTAGTTTTTTTGCTCGTTTTTTGGCACGATATTATTTCAAATTTTGTTCCTGTTTTTGGATCTTGTACGTTCTTTTGCCGTGTTCTTTTGCCGGAGAGGAGTTCGCCGAAGAGGAGGAGGAGGTCACCGGAGAGGCGCTCGCCTACATCGCCGGCGAGGAGGAGGAGGTCATCGGAGAGGAGTTCACCGAAGCATCGGAGAGGAGGAAGGAGAAACCATGAGGGAATGGGATGAGAGGAGGGAGGAGGAGCTCACCGGAGAGGAGGGAGGAGAAACCGTGAGGGGAGGGGAGGGGAGGAGAGGAGAGGAGGGAGGAGGAGGTCCCCGGAGAGGAGGTGGTCGCCGTAGAGGAGGAGGAGGTCGCCGGAGAGGAGGAGGAGGTCGCCGGAGAGGAGGAGGGTAGTATGGTGGAGGAGAGAAGGGAAGATGGAGTGGAGGAGAGGAGGAGATGGAGTGGAGGAGAGGAGGAGATGGAGTGGAGGTGCGCCTAGCCATATATACGACATAGTAATGGCGCACCGTGGGCAGGTGCGCCATTACTAATTTTTTTATTTTTTTTATTTATTTTGAATATTGAAGGCGGGAAGATACTTATGGCGCACCATGGGCAGGTGCGCCATTAGTATAGGCCACTGGTGCGCCATTAGTATAGGGCACGGTGCGCCATTAGTATTTTTGAATTTTGAAGGCGGGAAAATAGTAGTGGCGCACCGTCTAACCCCCACCGTGCGCCATTGCTATTTTTGAATTTTGAATTTGGATCTGGATCGTGATTTTTTTGCCCATTTTTTGCTCGTTTTTTGGCACGATATTATTTCAAATTTTGTTCCTGTTTTTGGATCTTGTACGTTCTTTTGCCGTGTTCTTTTGCCGGAGAGGAGTTCACCGGAGAGGAGGAGGAGGAGGTCACCGGAGAGGCGCTCGCCTACATCGCCGGAGAGGAGGAGGAGGTCATCGGAGAGGAGTTCACCGAATCATCGGAGAGGAGGAAGGAGAAACCATGAGGGAATGGGATGAGAGGAGGGAGGAGGAGCTCACCGGAGAGGAGGGAGGAGAAACCGTGAGGGGAGGGGAGGGGAGGAGAGGAGAGGAGGGAGGAGGAGGTCCCCGGAGAGGAGGAGGTCGCTGTAGAGGAGGAGGTCGTCGGAGAGGAGGAGGAGGTCGCCGGAGAGGAGGAGGGTAGTAGGTGGAGGAGAGAAGGGAAGATGGAGTGGAGGAGAGGAGGAGATGGAGTGGAGGTGCGCCTAGCCATATATACGACATAGTAATGGCGCACCGTGGGCAGGTGCGCCATTACTAATTTTTTTATTTTTTTATTTATTTTGAATATTGAAGGCGGGAAGATACTTATGGCGCACCATGGGCAGGTGCGTCATTAGTATAGGCCACTGGTGCGCCATTAGTATAGGGCACGGTGCGCCATTAGTATTTTTGAATTTTGAAGGCGGGAAAATAGTAGTGGCGCACCGTCTAACCCCCACCGTGCGCCATTGCTATTTTTGAATTTTGAATTTGGATCTGGATCGTGATTTTTTTGCCCATTTTTTGCTAGTTTTTTTGCTCTTTTTTGGCACGATATTATTTCAAATTTTGTTCCTGTTTTTGGATCTTGTACGTTCTTTTGCCGTGTTCTTTTGCCGGAGAGGAGTTCGCCGGGGAGGAGGAGGAGGAGGTCACCGGAGAGGCGCTCGCCTACATCGCCGGAGAGGAGGAGGAGGTCATCGGAGAGGAGTTCACCGAATCATCGGAGAGGAGGAAGGAGAAACCATAAGGGAATGGGATGAGAGGAGGGAGGAGGAGCTCACCGGAGAGGAGGGAGGAGAAACCGTGAGGGGAGGGGAGGGGAGGAGAGGAGAGGAGGGAGGAGGAGGTCCCCGGAGATGAGGAGGTCGCCGTAGAGGAGGAGGAGGTCGCCGGAGAGGAGGAGGAGGTCGCCGGAGAGGAGGAGGGTAGTATGGTGGAGCAGAGAAGGGAGGATGGAGTGGAGGAGAGGAGGAGATGGAGTGGAGGTGCGCCTAGCCATATATATGACATAGTAATGGCGCACTGTGGGCAGGTGCGCCATTACTAATTTATTTATTTTTTATTTATTTTGAATATTGAAGGCGGGAAGATACTTATGGCGCACCATGGGCAGGTGCGCCATTAGTATAGGCCACTGGTGCGCCATTAGTATAGGGCACGGTGCGCCATTAGTATTTTTGAATTTTGTAGGCGGGAAAATAGTAGTGGCGCACCGTCTAACCCCCACCGTGCGCCATTGCTATTTTTGAATTTTGAATTTGGATCTGGATCGTGATTTTTTTGCCCATTTTTTGCTAGTTTTTTTGCTCGTTTTTTGGCACGATATTATTTCAAATTTTGTTCCTGTTTTTGGATCTTGTACATTCTTTTGCCGTGTTCTTTTGCCGGACAGGAGTTCACCGGAGAGGATGAGGAGGAGGTCACCGGAGAGGCGCTCGCCTACATCGCCGGAGAGGAGGAGGAGGTCATCGGAGAGGAGTTCACCGAATCATTGGAGAGGAGGAAGGAGAAATCATGAGGGAATGGGATGAGAGGAGGGAGGAGGAGCTCACCGGAGAGGAGGGAGGAGAAACCGTGAGGGGAGGGGAGGGGAGGAGAGGAGAGGAGGGAGGAGGTCCCCGGAGAGGAGGAGGTCGTCGTAGAGGAGGAGGAGGTCGCCGGAGAGGAGGAGGAGGTCGCCGGAGAGGAGGAGGGTAGTATGGTGGAGGAGAGAAGGGAAGATGGAGTGGAGGAGAGGAGGAGATGGAGTGGAGGAGAGGAGGAGATGGAGTGGAGGTGCGCCTAGCCATATATACGACATAGTAATGGCGCACCGTGGGCAGGTGCGCCATTACTAATTTTTTTTATTTTTTATTTATTTTGAATATTGAAGGCGGGAAGATACTTATGGCGCACCATGGGCAGGTGCGCCATTAGTATAGGCCACTGGTGCGCCATTAGTATAGGGCACGGTGCGCCATTAGTATTTTTGAATTTTGAAGGCGGGAAAATAGTAGTGGCGCACCGTCTAACCCCCACCGTGCGCCATTGCTATTTTTGAATTTTGAATTTGGATCTGGATCATGATTTTTTTGCCCATTTTTTGCTACTTTTTTTGCTCGTTTTTGGCACGATATTATTTCAAATTTTGTTCCTATTTTTGGATCTTGTACGTTCTTTTGCCGTGTTCTTTTTCCGGAGAGGAGTTCGACGGAGAGGAGGAGGAGGAGGTCACCGGAGAGGCGCTCGCCTACATCGCCGGAGAGGAGGAGGAGGTCATCGGAGAGGAGTTCACCGAAGCATCGGAGAGCAGGAAGGAGAAACCATGAGGGAATGGGAGGAGAGGAGGGAGGAGGAGCTCACCGGAGAGGAGGGAGGAGAAACCGTGAGGGAAGGGGAGGGGAGGAGAGGAGAGGAGGGAGGAGGAGGTCCCCGGAGAGGAGGAGGTTGCCGGAGAGGAGGAGGAGGTCGCCGGAGAGGAGGAGGAGGAGGTCGCCGGAGAGGAGGAGGGTAGTACGGTGGAGGAGAGAAGGGAAGATGGAGTGGAGGAGAGGAGGAGATGGAGTGGAGGAGAGGAGGAGATGGAGTGGAGGAGAGGTGGAGTGGAGGAGGTGCGCCCAGCCATATATACGACATAGTAATGGCGCACCGTGGGCAGGTGCACCATTACTATTTTTTTTTTTGATTTATTTTGAATTTTGAAGGCGGGAAGATACTAATGGCGCACCATGGGCAGGTGCGCCATTAGTATAGGCCACTGGTGCGCCATTATTATAGGCCACGGTGCGGCATTAGTATTTTTGAATTTTGAAGGCGGGAAAATTGTAGTGGCGCACCGTCTAACCCCCACCGTGCGCCATTTCTATTTTTGAATTTTGAATTTGGATCTGGATCGTGATTTTTTTGCCCATTTTTTGCTAGTTTTTTTGCTCGTTTTTTGGCACGATATTATTTCAAATTTTGTTCCTGTTTTTGGATCTTGTACGTTCTTTTGCCGTGTTCTTTTGCCGGAGAGGAGTTCGCCGGAGAGGAGGAGGAGGAGGTCACCGGAGAGGCGCTCGCCTACATCGCCGGAGAGGAGGAGGAGGTCATCGGAGAGGAGTTCACCGAAGGATCAGAGAGGAGGAAGGAGAAACCATGAGGGAATGGGAGGAGAGGAGGGAGGACGAGCTCACCGGAGAGGAGGGAGGAGAAACCGTGAGGGGAGGGGAGGGGAGGAGAGGAGAGGAGGGAGGAGGTCCCCGGAGAGGAGGAGGTCGCCGGAGAGGAGGTGGAGGTCGCCGGAGAGGAGGAGGAGGAGGTCGCCGGAGAGGAGGAGGGTAGTATGGTGGAGGAGAGAGGGGAAGATGGAGTGGAGGAGAGGAGGAGATGGAGTGGAGGAGAGGTGGAGTGGAGGAGGTGCGCCCAGCCATATATACGACATAGTAATGGCGCACCGTGGGCAGGTGCGCCATTACTAACTTTTTTTATTTTTTTATTTATTTTGAATTTTGAAGGCGGGAAGATACTAATAGCGCACCATGGGCAGGTGCGCCATTAGTATAGGCCGCTGGTGCGCCATTAGTATAGGCCACGGTGCGCCATTAGTATTTTTGAATTTTGAAGGCGGGAAAATAGTGGTGGCGCACCGTCTAACCACCACCGTGCGCCATTGCTATTTTTGAATTTTGAATTTGGATCTTGATCGTGAATTTTTTGCCCATTTTTTGCTACTTTTTTTGCTCGTTTTTTGGCACAATATTAGTTCAAATTTTGTTCCTGTTTTTGGATCTTGTATGTTCTTTTGCCGTGTTCTTTTGCCGGAGAGGAGGTCGCCGGAGAGGAGGAGGAGGAGGTCACCGGAGAGGCGCTCGCCTACAGCGCCGGAGAGGAGGTGGAGGTGATCGGAGAGGAGTTCACCGAAGCATCGGAGAGGAGGAAGGAGAATCCATGAGGGAATGGGAGGAGAGGAGGGAGGAGGATCTCACCGGAGAGGAGGGAGGAGAAACCGTGAGGGGAGGGGAGGGGAGGAGAGGACAGGAGGGAGGAGGAGGTCCCCGGAGAGGAGGAGGTCACCGGAGAGGAGGAGGAGGTCGCCGGAGAGGAGGAGGAGGAGGCCGCCGGAGAGGAGGAGGGTAGTATGGTGGGGGAGAGAAGGGAAGATGGAGTGGAGGAGAGGAGGAGATGGAGTGGAGGAGAGGAGGAGATGTAGTGGAGGAGAGGTGGAGTGGAGGAGGTGCGCCCAGCCATATATACGACATCGTCATGGCGCACCGTGGACAGGTGCGCCATTACTAACTTTTTTTTTATTTTTTGATTTATTTTGAATTTTGAAGGCGGGAAGATAGTAATGGCGCACCATGGGCAGGTGCGCCATTAGTATAGGGCACGGTGCGCCATTAGTATTTTTGAATTTTGAAGGCAGGAAAATAGTAGTGGCGCACCGTCTAACCCCCACCGTGCGCCATTGCTATTTTTGAATTTTGAATTTGGATCTGGATCGTGATTTTTTTGCCCATTTTTTGGTAGTTTTTTTGCTCGTTTTTTTACACGATATTATTTCAAATTTTGTTCCTGTTTTTGGATCTTGTACGTTCTTTTGCCGTGTTCTTTTCCAGAGAGGAGTTCGCCGGAGAGGAGGAGGAGGAGGTCACCGGAGAGGCGCTCGCCTACATCGCCGGAGAGGAGGAGGAGGTCATCGGAGAGGAGTTCACCGAAGGATGAGAGAGGAGGAAGGAGAAACCATGAGGGAATGGGAGGAGAGGAGGGAGGACGAGCTCACCGGAGAGGAGGGAGGAGAAACCGTGAGGGGAGGGGAGGGGAGGAGAGGAGAGGAGGGAGGAGGTCCCCGGAGAGGAGGAGGTCGCCGGAGAGGAGGTGGAGGTCGCCGGAGAGGAGGAGGAGGAGGTCGCCGGAGAGGAGGAGGGTAGTATGGTGGAGGAGAGAGGGGAAGATGGAGTGGAGGAGAGGAGGAGATGGAGTGGAGGAGAGGTGGAGTGGAGGAGGTGCGCCCAGCCATATATACGACATAGTAATGGCGCACCGTGGGCAGGTGCGCCATTACTAACTTTTTTTATTTTTTTATTTATTTTGAATTTTGAAGGCGGGAAGATACTAATAGCGCACCATGGGCAGGTGCGCCATTAGTATAGGCCGCTGGTGTGCCATTAGTATAGGCCACGGTGCGCCATTAGTATTTTTGAATTTTGAAGGCGGGAAAATAGTGGTGGCGCACCGTCTAACCACCACCGTGCGCCATTGCTATTTTTGAATTTTGAATTTGGATCTTGATCGTGAATTTTTTGCCCATTTTTTGCTACTTTTTTTGCTCGTTTTTTGGCACAATATTAGTTCAAATTTTGTTCCTGTTTTTGGATCTTGTATGTTCTTTTGCCGTGTTCTTTTGCCGGAGAGGAGGTCGCCGGAGAGGAGGAGGAGGTCACCGGAGAGGCGCTCGCCTACAGCGCCGGAGAGGAGGTGGAGGTGATCGGAGAGGAGTTCACCGAAGCATCGGAGAGGAGGAAGGAGAATCCATGAGGGAATGGGAGGAGAGGAGGGAGGAGGATCTCACCGGAGAGGAGGGAGGAGAAACCGTGAGGGGAGGGGAGGGGAGGAGAGGACAGGAGGGAGGAGGAGGTCCCCGGAGAGGAGGAGGTCACCGGAGAGGAGGAGGTGGTCGCCGGAGAGGAGGAGGAGGAGGCCGCCGGAGAGGAGGAGGGTAGTATGGTGGGGGAGAGAAGGGAAGATGGAGTGGAGGAGAGGAGGAGATGGAGTGGAGGAGAGGAGGAGATGTAGTGGAGGAGAGGTGGAGTGGAGGAGGTGCGCCCAGCCATATATACAACATCGTAATGGCGCACCGTGGACAGGTGCGCCATTACTAACTTTTTTTTTATTTTTTGATTTATTTTGAATTTTGAAGGCGGGAAGATAGTAATGGCGCACCATGGGCAGGTGCGCCATTAGTATAGGGCACGGTGCGCCATTAGTATTTTTGAATTTTGAAGGCAGGAAAATAGTAGTGGCGCACCGTCTAACCCCCACCGTGCGCCATTGCTATTTTTGAATTTTGAATTTGGATCTGGATCGTGATTTTTTTGCCCATTTTTTGGTAGTTTTTTTGCTCGTTTTTTTACACGATATTATTTCAAATTTTGTTCCTGTTTTTGGATCTTGTACGTTCTTTTGCCGTGTTCTTTTCCAGAGAGGAGTTCGCCGGAGAGGAGGAGGAGGAGGTCACCGGAGAGGCGCTCGCCTACATCGCCGGAGAGGAGGAGGAGGTCATCGGAGAGGAGTTCACCGAAGGATGAGAGAGGAGGAAGGAGAAACCATGAGGGAATGGGAGGAGAGGAGGGAGGAGGAGCTCACCGGAGAGGAGGGAGGAGAAACCGTGAGGGGAGGGGAGGGGAGGAGAGGAGAGGAGGGAGGAGGAGGTCCCCGGAGAGGAGGAGGTCGCCGGAGAGGAGGTGGAGGTCGCCGGAGAGGAGGAGGAGGAGGTCGCCGGAGAGGAGGAGGGTAGTATGGTGGAGGAGAGAAGGGAAGATGGAGTGGAGGAGAGGAGGAGATGGAGTGGAGGAGAGGTGGAGTGGAGGAGGTGCGCCCAGCCATATATACGACATAGTAATGGCGCACCGTGGGCAGGTGCGCCATTACTAACTTTTTTTATTTTTTTATTTATTTTGAATTTTGAAGGCGGGAAGATACTAAGAGCGCACCATGGGCAGGTGCGCCATTAGTATAGGCCGCTGGTGCGCCATTAGTATAGGCCACGGTGCGCCATTAGTATTTTTGAATTTTGAAGGCAGGAAAATAGTAGTGGCGCACCGTCTAACCCCCACCGTGTGCCATTGCTATTTTTGAATTTTGAATTTGGATCTGGATCGTGATTTTTTTGCGCATTTTTTGCTAGTTTTTTTGCTCGTTTTTTGGCACGATATTATTTCAAATTTTGTTCCTGTTTTTGGATCTTGTACGTTCTTTTGCCGTGTTCTTTTGCCGGAGAGGAGTTCACCGGAGAGGAGGAGGAGGAGGTCACCGGAGAGGCGCTCGCCTACATCGCCGGAGAGGAGGAGGAGGTCATCGGAGAGGAGTTCACCGAATCATCGGAGAGGAGGAAGGAGAAACCATGAGGGAATGGGATGAGAGGAGGGAGGAGGAGCTCACCGGAGAGGAGGGAGGAGAAACCGTGAGGGGAGGGGAGGGGAGGAGAGGAGAGGAGGGAGGAGGAGGTCCCCGGAGAGGAGGAGGTCGCTGTAGAGGAGGAGGTCGTCGGAGAGGAGGAGGAGGTCGCCGGAGAGGAGGAGGGTAGTAGGTGGATGAGAGAAGGGAAGATGGAGTGGAGGAGAGGAGGAGATGGAGTGGAGGTGCGCCTAGCCATATATACGACATAGTAATGGCGCACCGTGGGCAGGTGCGCCATTACTAATTTTTTTATTTTTTTATTTATTTTGAATATTGAAGGCGGGAAGATACTTATGGCGCACCATGGGCAGGTGCGTCATTAGTATAGGCCACTGGTGCGCCATTAGTATAGGGCACGGTAAGCCATTAGTATTTTTGAATTTTGAAGGCGGGAAAATAGTAGTGGCGCACCGTCTAACCCCCACCGTGCGCCATTGCTATTTTTGAATTTTGAATTTGGATCTGGATCGTGATTTTTTTGCCCATTTTTTTCTAGTTTTTTTGCTCGTTTTTTGGCACGATATTATTTCAAATTTTGTTCCTGTTTTTGGATCTTGTACGTTCTTTTGCCGTGTTCTTTTGCCGGAGAGGAGTTCGCCGGGGAGGAGGAGGAGGAGGTCACCGGAGAGGCGCTCACCTACATCGCCGGAGAGGAGGAGGAGGTCATCGGAGAGGAGTTCACCGAATCATCGGAGAGGAGGAAGGAGAAACCATAAGGGAATGGGATGAGAGGAGGGAGGAGGAGCTCACCGGAGAGGAGGGAGGAGAAACCGTGAGGGGAGGGGAGGGGAGGAGAGGAGAGGAGGGAGGAGGAGGTCCCCGGAGAGGAGGAGGTCGCCGTAGAGGAGGAGGAGGTCGCCGGAGAGGAGGAGGAGGTCGCCGGAGAGGAGGAGGGTAGTATGGTGGAGGAGAGAAGGGAGGATGGAGTGGAGGAGAGGAGGAGATGGAGTGGAGGTGCGCCTAGCCATATATATGACATAGTAATGGCGCACTGTGGGCAGGTGCGCCATTACTAATTTTTTTATTTTTTATTTATTTTGAATATTGAAGGCGGGAAGATACTTATGGCGCACCATGGGCAGGTGCGCCATTAGTATAGGCCACTGGTGCGCCATTAGTATAGCTCACGGTGCGCCATTAGTATTTTTGAATTTTGTAGGCGGGAAAATAGTAGTGGCGCACCGTCTAACCCCCACCGTGCGCCATTGCTATTTTTGAATTTTGAATTTGGATCTGGATCGTGATTTTTTTGCCCATTTTTTGCTAGTTTTTTTGCTCGTTTTTTGGCACGATATTATTTCAAATTTTGTTCCTGTTTTTGGATCTTGTACATTCTTTTGCCGTGTTCTTTTGCCGGACAGGAGTTCACCGGAGAGGAGGAGGAGGAGGTCACCGGAGAGGCGCTCGCCTACATCGCCGGAGAGGAGGAGGAGGTCATCGGAGAGGAGTTCACCGAATCATTGGAGAGGAGGAAGGAGAAATCATGAGGGAATGGGATGAGAGGAGGGAGGAGGAGCTCACCGGAGAGGAGGGAGGAGAAACCGTGAGGGGAGGGGAGGGGAGGAGAGGAGAGGAGGGAGGAGGTCCCCGGAGAGGAGGAGGTCGTCGTAGAGGAGGAGGAGGTCGCCGGAGAGGAGGAGGAGGTCGCCGGAGAGGAGGAGGGTAGTATGGTGGAGGAGAGAAGGGAAGATGGAGTGGAGGAGAGGAGGAGATGGAGTGGAGGAGAGGAGGAGATGGAGTGGAGGTGCGCCTAGCCATATATACGACATAGTAATGGCGCACCGTGGGCAGGTGCGCCATTACTAAATTTTTTTATTTTTTTATTTATTTTGAATATTGAAGGCGGGAAGATACTTATGGCGCACCATGGGCAGGTGCGCCATTAGTATAGGCCACTGGTGCGCCATTAGTATAGGGCACGGTGCGCCATTAGTATTTTTGAATTTTGAAGGCGGGAAAATAGTAGTGGCGCACCGTCTAACCCCCACCGTGCGCCATTGCTATTTTTGAATTTTGAATTTGGATCTGGATCATGATTTTTTTGCCCATTTTTTGCTACTTTTTTTGCTCGTTTTTGGCACAATATTATTTCAAATTTTGTTCCTATTTTTGGATCTTGTACGTTCTTTTGCCGTGTTCTTTTTCCGGAGAGGAGTTCGACGGAGAGGAGGAGGAGGAGGTCACCGGAGAGGCGCTCGCCTACATCGCCGGAGAGGAGGAGGAGGTCATCGGAGAGGAGTTCACCGAAGCATCGGAGAGCAGGAAGGAGAAACCATGAGGGAATGGGAGGAGAGGAGGGAGGAGGAGCTCACCGGAGAGGAGGGAGGAGAAACCGTGAGGGAAGGGGAGGGGAGGAGAGGAGAGGAGGGAGGAGGAGGTCCCCGGAGAGGAGGAGGTCGCCGGAGAGGAGGAGGAGGTCGCCGGAGAGGAGGAGGAGGAGGTCGCCGGAGAGGAGGAGGGTAGTACGGTGGAGGAGAGAAGGGAAGATGGAGTGGAGGAGAGGAGGAGATGGAGTGGAGGAGAGGAGGAGATGGAGTGGAGGAGAGGTGGAGTGGAGGAGGTGCGCCCAGCCATATATACGACATAGTAATGGCGCACCGTGGGCAGGTGCACCATTACTATTTTTTTTTTGATTTATTTTGAATTTTGAAGGCGGGAAGATACTAATGGCGCACCATGGGCAGGTGCGCCATTAGTATAGGCCACTGGTGCGCCATTATTATAGGCCACGGTGCGGCATTAGTATTTTTGAATTTTGAAGGCGGGAAAATTGTAGTGGCGCACCGTCTAACCCCCACCGTGCGCCATTGCTATTTTTGAATTTTGAATTTGGATCTGGATCGTGATTTTTTTGCCCATTTTTTGCTAGTTTTTTTGCTCGTTTTTTGGCACGATATTATTTCAAATTTTGTTCCTGTTTTTGGATCTTGTACGTTCTTTTGCCGTGTTCTTTTGCCGGAGAGGAGTTCGCCGGAGAGGAGGAGGAGGAGGTCACCGGAGAGGCGCTCGCCTACATCGCCGGAGAGGAGGAGGAGGTCATCGGAGAGGAGTTCACCGAAGGATGAGAGAGGAGGAAGGAGAAACCATGAGGGAATGGGAGGAGAGGAGGGAGGACGAGCTCACCGGAGAGGAGGGAGGAGAAACCGTGAGGGGAGGGGAGGGGAGGAGAGGAGAGGAGGGAGGAGGTCCCCGGAGAGGAGGAGGTCGCCGGAGAGGAGGTGGAGGTCGCCGGAGAGGAGGAGGAGGAGGTCGCCGGAGAGGAGGAGGGTAGTATGGTGGAGGAGAGAGGGGAAGATGGAGTGGAGGAGAGGAGGAGATGGAGTGGAGGAGAGGTGGAGTGGAGGAGGTGCGCCCAGCCATATATACGACATCGTAATGGCGCACCGTGGACAGGTGCGCCATTACTAACTTTTTTTTTATTTTTTGATTTATTTTGAATTTTGAAGGCGGGAAGATAGTAATGGCGCACCATGGGCAGGTGCGCCATTAGTATAGGGCACGGTGCGCCATTAGTATTTTTGAATTTTGAAGGCAGGAAAATAGTAGTGGCGCACCATCTAACCCCCACCGTGCGCCATTGCTATTTTTGAATTTTGAATTTGGATCTGGATCGTGATTTTGTTGCCCATTTTTTGGTAGTTTTTTTGCTCGTTTTTTTACACGATATTATTTCAAATTTTGTTCCTGTTTTTGGATCTTGTACGTTCTTTTGCCGTGTTCTTTTCCAGAGAGGAGTTCGCCGGAGAGGAGGAGGAGGAGGTCACCGGAGAGGCGCTCGCCTACATCGCCGGAGAGGAGGAGGAGGTCATCGGAGAGGAGTTCACCGAAGCATCGGAGAGGAGGAAGGAGAAACCATGAGGGAATGGGAGGAGAGGAGGGAGGAGGAGCTCACCGGAGAGGAGGGAGGAGAAACCATGAGGGAAGGGGAGGGGAGGAGAGGAGAGGAGGGAGGAGGAGGTCCCTGGAGAGGAGGAGGTCGCCGGAAAGGAGGAGGAGGTCGCCGGAGAGGAGGAGGAGGAGGTCGCCGGAGAGGAGGAGGGTAGTATGGTGGAGGAGAGAAGGGAAGATGGAGTGGAGGAGAGGAGGAGATGGAGTGGAGGAGAGGTGGAGTGGAGGAGGTGCGCCCAGCCATATATACGACATAGTAATGGCGCACCATGGGCAGGTGCGCCATTACTAAATTTTTTTATTTTTTTGATTTACTTTGAATTTTGAAGGCGGGAAGATACTAATGGCGCACCATGGGCAGGTGCGCCATTAGTATAGGCCACTGGTGCGTCATTAGTATAGGCCACGGTGCGCCATTAGTATTTTTGAATTTTGAAGGCAGGAAAATAGTAGTGGCGCACCGTCTAACCCCCACCGTGTGCCATTGCTATTTTTGAATTTTGAATTTGGATCTGGATCGTGATTTTTTTGCGCATTTTTTGCTAGTTTTTTTGCTCGTTTTTTGGCACGATATTATTTCAAATTTTGTTCCTGTTTTTCGATCTTGTACGTTCTTTTGCCGCGTTCTTTTGCAGGAGAGGAGTTCACCGGAGAGGAGGAGGAGGAGGTCACCGGGGAGGCGCTCGCCTACATCGCCGGAGAGGAGGAGGAGGTCATCGGAGAGGAGTTCACCGAAGCATCGGAGAGGAGGAAGGAGAAACCATGAGGGAGTGGGAGGAGAGGAGGGAGGAGGAGCTCACCGGAGAGGAGGGAGGAGAAACCGTGAGGGGAGGGGAGGAGAGGAGAGGAGGGAGGAGGAGGTCCCCGGAGACGAGGAGGTCGCCGGAGAGGAGGAGGAGGAGGTCGCCGGAGAGGAGGAAGGTAGTATGGTGGAGGAGAGAAGGGAAGATGGAGTGGAGGAGAGGAGGAGATGGAGTGGAGGAGAGGTGGAGTGGAGGAGGTGCGCCCAGCCATATATACGACATAGTAATGGCACACCGTGGGCAGGTGCGCCATTACTAATTTTTTTATTTTTTTTATTTATTTTGAATTTTGAAGGCGGGAAGATACTAATGGCGCACCATGGGCAGGTGCGCCATTAGTATTTTGAATTTTGTTCCTGTTTTTGGATCTTGTACGTTCTTTTGCCGTGTTCTTTTGCCGGAGAGGAGTTCGCCGGAGAGGAGGAGGAGGAGGTCACCGGAGAGGCACTCGCCTACATCGCCGGAGAGGAGGAGGAGGTCACCAGAGAGGAGTTCACCGAAGCATCGGAGAGGAGGAAGGAGAAACCATGAGGGAATGGGAGGAGAGGAGGGAGGAGGAGCTCACCGGAGAGGAGGGAGGAGAAACCGTGAGGGGAGGGGAGGGGAGGAGAGGAGAGGAGGGAGGAGGAGGTCCCCGGAGAGGAGGAGGTCACCGGAGACGAGGAGGAGGAGGTCGCCGGAGAGGAGGAGGGTAGTATGGTGGAGGAGAGGAGAGGAGGGAGGAGAGGAGGGAGGAGGAGGTCGCCGGAGAGGAGGAGGAGGATGTCGCCGGAGAGGAGGAGGGTAGTATGGTGGAGGAGAGAAGGGAAGATGGAGTGGAGGAGAGAAGGAGATGGAGTGGAGGAGAGGAGGAGATGGAGTGGAGGAGAGGTGGAGTGGAGGAGGTGCGCCCAGCCATATATACAACATAGTAATGGCGCACCGTGGGCAGGTGCGCCATTACTAATTTTTTTTATTTTTTTTATTTATTATGAATTTTGAAGGCGGGAAGATACTAATGGCGCACCATGGGCAGGTGCGCCATTAGTATAGGCCACTGGTGCGCCATTAGTATAGGCCACGGTGCGCCATTAGTATTTTTGAATTTTGAAGGCGGGAAAATAGTAGTGGCGCACCATCTAACCCCCACCATGCGCCATTGCTAATTATGAATTTTGAATTTTAATCTGGATCGTGATTTTTTTGCCTATTTTTTGCTAGTTTTTTTGCTCGTTTTTTCGCACGATATTATTTCAAATTTTGTTCCTGTTTTTGGATCTTGTACGTTCTTTTGTCGTGTTCTTTTGCCAGAGAGGAGGAGGAGGTCACCGGAGAGGCGCTCGCCTACATCGCTGGAGAGGAGGAGGAGGTCACGGAGAGGAGTTCACCGAAGCATCGGAGAGAAGGAAGGAGAAACCATGAGGGAATGGGAGGAGAGGAGGGAGGAGGAGCTCACCGGAGAGGAGGGAGGAGAAACCGTGAGGGGAGGGGAGGGGAGGAGAGGAGAGGAGGGAGGAGGAGGTCCCCGGAGAGGAGGAGGTCGCCGGAGAGGAGGAGGAGGTCGCCGGAGAGGAGGAGGAGGAGGTCGCCGGAGAGGAGGAGGGTAGTATGGTGGAGGAGAGAAGGGAAGATGGAGTGGAGGAGAGGAGGAGATGGAGTGGAGGAGAGGAGGAGATGGAGTGGAGGAGAGGTGGAGTGGAGGAGGTGCGCCCAGCCATATATACCACATAGTAATGGCGCACCGTGGGCAGGTGCGCCATTACTAACTTTTTTTTATTTTTTTATTTATTTTGAATTTTGAAGGCGGGAAGATACTAATAGCGCACCATGGGCAGGTGCGCCATTAGTATAGGCCACTGGTGCGCCATTAGTATAGGCCACGGTGCGCCATTAGTATTTTTGAATTTTGAAGGCGGGAAAATAGTAGTGGCACACTGTCTAACCCCCACCATGCGCCATTGCTATTTTTGAATTTTGAATTTGGATCTGGATCGTGAATTTTTTGCCCATTTTTTGCTACTTTTTTTGCTCGTTTTTTGGCACGATATTATTTCAAATTTTGTTCATGTTTTTGGATCTTGTACGTTCTTTTGCCGTGTTCTTTTGCCGGAGAGGAGTTCGCCGGAGAGGAGGAGGAGGAGGTCACCGGAGAGGCGCTCACCTACAGCGCCAGACAGGAGGAGGAGGTGATCGGAGAGGAGTTCACCGAAGCATCGGAGAGGAGGAAGGAGAAACCATGAGGGAATGGGAGGAGAGGAGGGAGGAGGATCTCACCGGAGAGGAGGGAGGAGAAACCGTGAGGGGAGGGGAGGGGAGGAGAGGACAGGAGGGAGGAGGAGGTCCCCGGAGAGGAGGAGGTCACCGGAGAGGAGGAGGAGGTCGCCGGAGAGGAGGAGGAGGAGGTCGCCGGAGAGGAGGAGGGTAGTATGGTGGGGGAGAGAAGGGAAGATGGAGTGGAGGAGAGGAGGAGATGGAGTGGAGGAGAGGAGGAGATGTAGTGGAGGAGAGGTGGAGTGGAGGAGGTGCGCCCAGCCATATATACGACATCGTAATGGCGCACCGTGGACAGGTGCGCCATTACTAACTTTTTTTTTATTTTTTGATTTATTTTGAATTTTGAAGGCGGGAAGATAGTAATGGCGCACCATGGGCAGGTGCGCCATTAGTATAGGGCACGGTGCGGCATTAGTATTTTTGAATTTTGAAGGCGGGAAAATAGTAGTGGCGCACCGTCTAACCCCCACCGTGCGCCATTGCTATTTTTGAATTTTGAATTTGGATCTGGATCGTGATTTTTTTGCCCATTTTTTGGTAGCTTTTTTGCTCGTTTTTTGGCACGATATTATTTCAAATTTTGTTCCTGTTTTTGGATCTTGTACGTTCTTTTGCCGTGTTCTTGTCCAGAGAGGAGTTCGCCGGAGAGGAGGAGGAGGAGGTCACCGGAGAGGCGCTCGCCTACATCGCCGGAGAGGAGGAGGAGGTCATCGGAGAGGAGTTCACCGAAGCATCGGAGAGGAGGAAGGAGAAACCATGAGGGAATGGGAGGAGAGGAGGGAGGAGGAGCTCACCGGAGAGGAGGGAGGAGAAACCATGAGGGAAGGGGAGGGGAGGAGAGGAGAGGAGGGAGGAGGAGGTCCCCGGAGAGGAGGAGGTCACCGGAAAGGAGGAGGAGGTCGCCGGAGAGGAGGAGGAGGAGGTCGCCGGAGAGGAGGAGGGTAGTATGGTGGAGGAGAGAAGGGAAGATGGAGTGGAGGAGAGGAGGAGATGGAGTGGAGGAGAGGTGGAGTGGAGGAGGTGCGCCCAGCCATATATACGACATAGTAATGGCGCACCATGGGCAGGTGCGCCATTACTAATTTTTTTTTATTTTTTTGATTTATTTTGAATTTTGAAGGCGGGAAGATACTAATGGCGCACCATGGGCAGGTGCGCCATTAGTATAGGCCACTGGTGCGTCATTAGTATAGGCCACGGTGCGCCATTAGTATTTTTGAATTTTGAAGGCAGGAAAATAGTAGTGGCGCATCATCTAACCCCCACCGTGTGCCATTGCTATTTTTGAATTTTGAATTTGGATCTGGATCGTGATTTTTTTGCCCATTTTTTGCTAGTTTTTTTGCTCATTTTTTGGCACGATATTATTTCAAATTTTGTTCCTGTTTTTGGATCTTGTACGTTCTTTTGCCGTGTTCTTTTGCCAGAGAGGAGGAGGAGGTCACCGGAGAGGCGCTCGCCTACATCGCTGGAGAGGAGGAGGAGGTCACGGAGAGGAGTTCACCGAAGCATCGGAGAGAAGGAAGGAGAAACCATGAGGGAATGGGAGGAGAGGAGGGAGGAGGAGCTCACCGGAGAGGAGGGAGGAGAAACCGTGAGGGGAGGGGAGGGGAGGAGAGGAGAGGAGGGAGGAGGAGGTCCCCGGAGAGGAGGAGGTCGCCGGAGAGGAGGAGGAGGTCGCCGGAGAGGAGGAGGAGGAGGTCACCGGAGAGGAGGAGGGTAGTATGGTGGAGGAGAGAAGGTAAGATGGAGTGGAGGAGAGAAGGAGATGGAGTGGAGGAGAGGAGGAGATGGAGTGGAGGAGAGGTGGAGTGGAGGAGGTGCGCCCAGCCATATATACGACATAGTAATGGCGCACCGTTGGCAGGTGCGCCATTACTAATTTTTTTATTTTTTTTATTTATTATGAATTTGGAAGGCGGGAAGATACTAATGGCGCACCATGGGCAGGTGCGCCATTAGTATAGGCCACTGGTGCGCCATTAGTATAGGCCACGGTGCGCCATTAGTATTTTTGAATTTTGAAGGCGGGAAAATAGTAGTGGCGCACCATCTAACCCCCACCATGCGCCATTGCTAATTATGAATTTTGAATTTTAATCTGGATCGTGATTTTTTTGCCTATTTTTTGCTAGTTTTTTTGCTCGTTTTTTCGCACGATATTATTTCAAATTTTGTTCCTGTTTTTGGATCTTGTACGTTCTTTTGTCGTGTTCTTTTGCCAGAGAGGAGGAGGAGGTCACCGGAGAGGCGCTCGCCTACATCGCTGGAGAGGAGGAGGAGGTCACGGAGAGGAGTTCACCGAAGCATCGGAGAGAAGGAAGGAGAAACCATGAGGGAATGGGAGGAGAGGAGGGAGGAGGAGCTCACCGGAGAGGAGGGAGGAGAAACCGTGAGGGGATGGGAGGGGAGGAGAGGAGAGGAGGGAGGAGGAGGTCCCCGGAGAGGAGGAGGTCGCCGGAGAGGAGGAGGAGGTCACCGGAGAGGAGGAGGAGGAGGTCGCCGGAGAGGAGGAGGGTAGTATGGTGGAGGAGAGAAGGGAAGATGGAGTGGAGGAGAGGAGGAGATGGAGTGGAGGAGAGGAGGAGATGGAGTGGAGGAGAGGTGGAGTGGAGGAGGTGCGCCCAGCCATATATACCACATAGTAATGGCGCACCGTGGGCAGGTGCGCCATTACTAACTTTTTTTTATTTTTTTATTTATTTTGAATTTTGAAGGCGGGAAGATACTAATAGCGCACCATGGGCAGGTGCGCCATTAGTATAGGCCACTGGTGCGCCATTAGTATAGGCCACGGTGCGCCATTAGTATTTTTGAATTTTGAAGGCGGGAAAATAGTAGTGGCACACTGTCTAACCCCCACCATGCGCCATTGCTATTTTTGAATTTTGAATTTGGATCTGGATCGTGAATTTTTTGCCCATTTTTTGCTACTTTTTTTGCTCGTTTTTTGGCACGATATTATTTCAAATTTTGTTCCTGTTTTTGGATCTTGTACGTTCTTTTGCCGTGTTCTTTTGCCGGAGAGGAGTTCGCCGGAGAGGAGGAGGAGGAGGTCACCGGAGAGGCGCTCGCCTACAGCGCCAGAGAGGAGGAGGAGGTGATCGGAGAGGAGTTCACCGAAGCATCGGAGAGGAGGAAGGAGAAACCATGAGGGAATGGGAGGAGAGGAGGGAGGAGGATCTCACCGGAGAGGAGGGAGGAGAAACCGTGAGGGGAGGGGAGGGGAGGAGAGGACAGGAGGGAGGAGGAGGTCCCCGGAGAGGAGGAGGTCACCGGAGAGGAGGAGGAGGTCGCCGGAGAGGAGGAGGAGGAGGTCGCCGGAGAGGAGGAGGGTAGTATGGTGGGGGAGAGAAGGGAAGATGGAGTGGAGGAGAGGAGGAGATGGAGTGGAGGAGAGGAGGAGATGTAGTGGAGGAGAGGTGGAGTGGAGGAGGTGCGCCCAGCCATATATACGACATCGTAATGGCGCACCGTGGACAGGTGCGCCATTACTAACTTTTTTTTTATTTTTTGATTTATTTTGAATTTTGAAGGCGGGAAGATAGTAATGGCGCACCATGGGCAGGTGCGCCATTAGTATAGGGCATGGTGCGGCATTAGTATTTTTGAATTTTGAAGGCGGGAAAATAGTAGTGGCGCACCGTCTAACCCCCACCGTGCGCCATTGCTATTTTTGAATTTTGAATTTGGATCTGGATCGTGATTTTTTTGCCCATTTTTTGGTAGCTTTTTTGCTCGTTTTTTGGCACGATATTATTTCAAATTTTGTTCCTGTTTTTGGATCTTGTACGTTCTTTTGCCGTGTTCTTGTCCAGAGAGGAGTTCGCCGGAGAGGAGGAGGAGGAGGTCACCGGAGAGGCGCTCGCCTACATCGCCGGAGAGGAGGAGGAGGTCATCGGAGAGGAGTTCACCGAAGCATCGGAGAGGAGGAAGGAGAAACCATGAGGGAATGGGAGGAGAGGAGGGAGGAGGAGCTCACCGGAGAGGAGGGAGGAGAAACCATAAGGGAAGGGGAGGGGAGGAGAGGAGAGGAGGGAGGAGGAGGTCCCCGGAGAGGAGGAGGAGGAGGTCGCCGGAGAGGAGGAGGGTAGTATGGTGGAGGAGAGAAGGGAAGATGGAGTGGAGGAGAGGAGGAGATGGAGTGGAGGAGAGGTGGAGTGGAGGAGGTGCGCCCAGCCATATATACGACATAGTAATGGCGCACCATGGGCAGGTGCGCCATTACTAATTTTTTTTTATTTTTTTGATTTATTTTGAATTTTGAAGGCGGGAAGATACTAATGGCGCACCATGGGCAGGTGCGCCATTAGTATAGGCCACTGGTGCGTCATTAGTATAGGCCACGGTGCGCCATTAGTATTTTTGAATTTTGAAGGCAGGAAAATAGTAGCGGCGCATCGTCTAACCCCCACCGTGTGCCATTGCTATTTTTGAATTTTGAATTTGGATCTGGATCGTGATTTTTTTGCCCATTTTTTGCTAGTTTTTTTGCTCATTTTTTGGCACGATATTATTTCAAATTTTGTTCCTGTTTTTGGATCTTGTACGTTCTTTTGCCGTGTTCTTTTGCCAGAGAGGAGGAGGAGGTCACCGGAGAGGCGCTCGCCTACATCGCTGGAGAGGAGGAGGAGGTCACGGAGAGGAGTTCACCGAAGCATCGGAGAGAAGGAAGGAGAAACCATGAGGGAATGGGAGGAGAGGAGGGAGGAGGAGCTCACCGGAGAGGAGGGAGGAGAAACCGTGAGGGGAGGGGAGGGGAGGAGAGGAGAGGAGGGAGGAGGAGGTCCCCGGAGAGGAGGAGGTCGCCGGAGAGGAGGAGGAGGTCGCCGGAGAGGAGGAGGAGGAGGTCACCGGAGAGGAGGAGGGTAGTATGGTGGAGGAGAGAAGGGAAGATGGAGTGGAGGAGAGAAGGAGATGGAGTGGAGGAGAGGAGGAGATGGAGTGGAGGAGAGGTGGAGTGGAGGAGGTGCGCCCAGCCATATATACGACATAGTAATGGCGCACCGTGGGCAGGTGCGCCATTACTAATTTTTTTTATTTTTTTTATTTATTATGAATTTGGAAGGCGGGAAGATACTAATGGCGCACCATGGGCAGGTGCGCCATTAGTATAGGCCACTGGTGCGCCATTAGTATAGGCCACGGTGCGCCATTAGTATTTTTGAATTTTGAAGGCGGGAAAATAGTAGTGGCGCACCGTCTAACCCCCACCATGCGCCATTGCTATTTTTGAATTTTCAATTTTAATCTGGATCGTGATTTTTTTGCCTATTTTTTGCTAGTTTTTTTGCTCGTTTTTTCGCACGATATTATTTCAAATTTTGTTCCTGTTTTTGGATCTTGTACGTTCTTTTGCCGTGTTCTTTTGCCAGAGAGGAGGAGGAGGTCACCGGAGAGGCGCTCGCCTACATCGCTGGAGAGGAGGAGGATGTCACGGAGAGGAGTTCACCGAAGCATCGAAGAGAAGGAAGGAGAAACCATGAGGGAATGGGAGGAGAGGAGGGAGGAGGAGCTCACCGGAGAGGAGGGAGGAGAAACCGTGAGGGGAGGGGAGGGGAGGAGAGGAGAGGAGGGAGGAGGAGGTCCCCGGAGAGGAGGAGGTCGCCGGAGAGGAGGAGGAGGTCGCCGGAGAGGAGGAGGGTAGTATGGTGGAGGAGAGAAGGGAAGATGGAGTGGAGGAGAGGAGGAGATGGAGTGGAGGAGAGGAGGAGATGGAGTGGAGGAGAGGTGGAGTGGAGGAGGTGCGCCCAGCCATATATACGACATAGTAATGGCGCACCGTGGGCAGGTGCGCCATTACTAACTTTTTTTTATTTTTTTATTTATTTTGAATTTTGAAGGCGGGAAGATACTAATAGCGCACCATGGGCAGGTGCGCCATTAGTATAGGCCACTGGTGCGCCATTAGTATAGGCCACGGTGCGCCATTAGTATTTTTGAATTTTGAAGGCGGGAAAATAGTAGTGGCACACCGTCTAACCCCCACCGTGCGCCATTGCTATTTTTGAATTTTGAATTTGGATCTGGATCGTGAATTTTTTGCCCATTTTTTGCTACTTTTTTTGCTCGTTTTTTGGCACGATATTATTTCAAATTTTGTTCCTGTTTTTGGATCTTGTATGTTCTTTTGCCGTGTTCTTTTGCCGGAGATGAGTTCGCCGGAGAGGAGGAGGAGGAGGTCACCGGAGAGGCGCTCGCCTACAGCGCCAGAGAGGAGGAGGAGGTGATCGGAGAGGAGTTCACCGAAGCATCGGAGAGGAGGAAGGAGAAACCATGAGGGAATGGGAGGAGAAGAGGGAGGAGGATCTCACCGGAGAGGAGGGAGGAGAAACCATGAGGGGAGGGGAGGGGAGGAGAGGACAGGAGTGAGGAGGAGGTCCCCGGAGAGGAGGAGGTCACCGGAGAGGAGGAGGAGGTCGCCGGAGAGGAGGAGGAGGAGGTCGCCGGAGAGGAGGAGGGTAGTATGGTGGGGGAGAGAAGGGAAGATGGAGTGGAGGAGAGGAGATGGAGTGGAGGAGAGGAGGAGATGTAGTGGAGGAGAGGTGGAGTGGAGGAGGTGCGCCCAGCCATATATACGACATCGTAATGGCGCACCGTGGACAGGTGCGCCATTACTAACTTTTTTTTTATTTTTTGATTTATTTTGAATTTTGAAGGCGGGAAGATAGTAATGGCGCACCATGGGCAGGTGCGCCATTAGTATAGGGCACGGTGCGGCATTAGTATTTTTGAATTTTGAAGGCGGGAAAATAGTAGTGGCGCACCGTCTAACCCCCACCGTGCGCCATTGCTATTTTTGAATTTTGAATTTGGATCTGGATCGTGATTTTTTTGCCCATTTTTTGGTAGCTTTTTTGCTCGTTTTTTGGCACGATATTATTTCAAATTTTGTTCCTGTTTTTGGATCTTGTACGTTCTTTTGCCGTGTTCTTGTCCAGAGAGGAGTTCGCCGGAGAGGAGGAGGAGGAGGTCACCGGAGAGGCGCTCGCCTACATCGCCGGAGAGGAGGAGGAGGTCATCGGAGAGGAGTTCACCGAAGCATCGGAGAGGAGGAAGGAGAAACCATGAGGGAATGGGAGGAGAGGAGGGAGGAGGAGCTCACCGGAGAGGAGGGAGGAGAAACCATGAGGGAAGGGGAGGAGAGGAGAGGAGAGGAGGGAGGAGGAGGTCCCCGGAGAGGAGGAGGTCACCGGAAAGGAGGAGGAGGTCGCCGGAGAGGAGGAGGAGGAGGTCGCCGGAGAGGAGGAGGGTAGTATGGTGGAGGAGAGAAGGGAAGATGGAGTGGAGGAGAGGTGGAGTGGAGGAGGTGCGCCCAGCCATATATACGACATAGTAATGGCGCACCATGGGCATGTGCGCCATTACTAAATTTTTTTATTTTTTTGATTTATTTTGAATTTTGAAGGCGGGAAGATACTAATGGCGCACCATGGGCAGGTGCGCCATTAGTATAGGCCACTGGTGCGTCATTAGTATAGGCCACGGTGTGCCATTAGTATTTTTGAATTTTGAAGGCAGGAAAATAGTAGTGGCGCACCGTCTAACCCCCACCGTGTGCCATTGCTATTTTTGAATTTTGAATTTGGATCTGGATCGTGATTTTTTTGCCCATTTTTTGCTAGTTTTTTTGCTCATTTTTTGGCACGATATTATTTCAAATTTTGTTCCTGTTTTTCGATCTTGTACGTTCTTTTGCCGCGTTCTTTTGCAGGAGAGGAGTTCACCGAAGAGGAGGAGGAGGAGGTCACCGGGGAGGCACTCGCCTACATCGCCGGAGAGGAGGAGGAGGTCATCGGAGAGGAGTTCACCGAAGCATCGGAGAGGAGGAAGGAGAAACCATGAGGGAGTGGGAGGAGAGGAGGGAGGAGGAGCTCACCGGAGAGGAGGGAGGAGAAACCGTGAGGGGAGGGGAGGAGAGGAGAGGAGGGAGGAGGAGGTCCCCGGAGAGGAGGAGGTCGCCGGAGAGGAGGAGGAGGAGGTCGCCGGAGAGGAGGAAGGTAGTATGGTGGAGGAGAGAAGGGAAGATGGAGTGGAGGAGAGGAGGAGATGGAGTGGAGGAGAGGTGGAGTGGAGGAGGTGCGCCCAGCCATATATACGACATAGTAATGGCACACCGTGGGCAGGTGCGCCATTACTATTTTTTTTATTTATTTTGAATTTTGAAGGCGGGAAGATACTAATGGCGCACCATGGGCAGGTGCGCCATTAGTATTTTGAATTTGGTTCCTGTTTTTGGATCTTGTACGTTCTTTTGCCGTGTTCTTTTGCCGGAGAGGAGTTCGCCGGAGAGGAGGAGGAGGAGGTCACCGGAGAGGCACTCGCCTACATCGCCGGAGAGGAGGAGGAGGTCACCAGAGAGGAGTTCACCGAAGCATCGGAGAGGAGGAAGGAGAAACCATGAGGGAATGGGAGGAGAGGAGGGAGGAGGAGCTCACCGGAGAGGAGGGAGGAGAAACCGTGAGGGGAGGGGAGGGGAGGAGAGGAGAGGAGGGAGGAGGAGGTCGCCGGAGAGGAGGAGGAGGAGGTCGCCGGAGAGGAGGAGGGTAGTATGGTGGAGGAGAGAAGGGAAGATGGAGTGGAGGAGAGAAGGAGATGGAGTGGAGGAGAGGAGGAGATGGAGTGGAGGAGAGGTGGAGTGGAGGAGGTGCGCCCAGCCATATATACGACATAGTAATGGCGCACCGTGGGCAGGTGCGCCATTACTAATTTTTTTATTTTTTTTATTTATTATGAATTTTGAAGGCGGGAAGATACTAATGGCGCACCATGGGCAGGTGCGCCATTAGTATAGGCCACTGGTGCGCCATTAGTATAGGCCACGGTGCGCCATTAGTATTTTTGAATTTTGAAGGCGGGAAAATAGTAGTGGCGCACCGTCTAACCCCCACCATGCGCCATTGCTATTTTTGAATTTTGAATTTTAATCTGGATCGTGATTTTTTTGCCCATTTTTTGCTAGTTTTTTTGCTCGTTTTTTCGCACGATATTATTTCAAATTTTGTTCCTGTTTTTGGATCTTGTACGTTCTTTTGCCGTGTTCTTTTGCCAGAGAGGAGGAGGAGGTCACCGGAGAGGCGCTCGCCTACATCGCTGGAGAGGAGGAGGAGGTCACGGAGAGGAGTTCACCGAAGCATCGGAGAGAAGGAAGGAGAAACCATGAGGGAATGGGAGGAGAGGAGGGAGGAGGAGCTCACCGGAGAGGAGGGAGGAGAAACCGTGAGGGGAGGGGAGGGAAGGAGAGGAGAGGAGGGAGGAGGAGGTCCCCGGAGAGGAGGAGGTCGCCGGATTGGAGGAGGAGGTCGCCGGAGAGGAGGAGGGTAGTATGGTGGAGGAGAGGAGGGAAGATGGAGTGGAGGAGAGGAGGAGATGGAGTGGAGGAGAGGTGGAGTGGAGGAGAGGTAGAGTGGAGGAGGTGCGCCCAGCCATATATATGACATAGTAATGGCGCACCGTGGGCAGGTGCGCCATTACTATGTTTTTTTTTTGATTTATTTTGAATTTTGAAGGCGGGAAGATACTAATGGCGCACCATGGGCAGGTGCGCCATTAGTATAGGCCACTGGTGCGCCATTAGTATAGGCCACGGTGCGCCATTAGTATTTTTGAATTTTGAAGGCGGGAAAATAGTAGTGGCGCACCGTCTAACCCCCACCGTGCGCCATTGCTATTTTTGAATTTTGAATTTGGATCTGGATCGTGATTTTTTGCCCATTTTTGCTAGTTTTTTTGCTCGTTTTTTGGCACGATATTATTTCAAATTTTGTTCTTGTTTTTGGATCTTGTACGTTCTTTTGCCGTGTTCTTTTGCCAGAGAGGAGTTCGCCGGAGAGGAGAGGAGGAGGTCACCGGAGAGGCGCTCGCCTACATCGCCGGAGAGGAGGAGGAGGTCATCGGAGAGGAGTTCACCGAAGCATCGGAGAGGAGGAAGGAGAAACCATTAGGGAATGGGAGGAGAGGAGGGAGGAGGAGCTCACCGGAGAGGAGGTAGGAGAAACCGTGAGGGGAGGGGAGGGGAGGGGAGGAGAGGAGAGGAGGGAGGAGGAGGTCGCCGGAGAGGAGGAGGAGGTCGCCGGAGAGGAGGAGGAGGTCGCCGGAGAGGAGGAGGAGGAGGTCGCCGGAGAGGAGGAGGGTAGTATGTTGGAGGAGAGAAGGGAAGATGGAGTGGAGGAGAGGAGGAGATGGAGTGGAGGAGAGGAGGAGATGGAGTGGAGGAGAGGTGGAGTGGAGGAGGTGCGCCCAGCCATATATACGACATAGTAATGGCGCACCATGGGCAGGTGCGCCATTACTAACTTTTTTTTTTTGATTTATTTTGAATTTTGAAATCGGGAAGATACTAATGGCGCACCATGGGCAGGTGCGCCAGTAGTATAGGCCACTGGTGCGCTATTAGTATAGGGCATGGTGCGCCATTAGTATTTTTGACTTTTGAAGGCGGGAAAATAGTAGTGGCGCACCATCTAACCCCCACCGTGCGCCATTGCTATTTTTGAATTTTGAATTTGGATCTGGATCGTGATTTTTTTGCCCATTTTTTGCTACTTTTTTTGCTCGTTTTTTGGCACGATATTATTTCAAATTTTGTTCCTGTTTTTGGATCTTGTACGTTCTTTTGTCGTGTTCTTTTGCCAGAGAGGAGGAGGAGGTCACCGGAGAGGCGCTCGCCTACATCGCTGGAGAGGAGGAGGAGGTCACGGAGAGGAGTTCACCGAAGCATCGGAGAGAAGGAAGGAGAAACCATGAGGGAATGGGAGGAGAGGAGGGAGGAGGAGCTCACCGGAGAGGAGGGAGGAGAAACCGTGAGGGGAGGGGAGGGAAGGAGAGGAGAGGAGGGAGGAGGAGGTCCCCGGAGAGGAGGAGGTCGCCGGATTGGAGGAGGAGGTCGCCGGAGAGGAGGAGGGTAGTATGGTGGAGGAGAGAAGGGAAGATGGAGTGGAGGAGAGGAGGAGATGGAGTGGAGGAGAGGTGGAGTGGAGGAGAGGTAGACTGGAGGAGGTGCGCCCAGCCATATATATGACATAGTAATGGCGCACCGTGGGCAGGTGCGCCATTACTAAGTTTTTTTTTTGATTTATTTTGAATTTTGAAGGCGGGAAGATACTAATGGCGCACCATGGGCAGGTGCGCCATTAGTATAGGCCACTGGTGCGCCATTAGTATAGGCCACGGTGCGCCATTAGTATTTTTGAATTTTGAAGGCGGGAAAATAGTAGTGGCGCACCGTCTAACCCCCACCGTGCGCCATTGCTATTTTTGAATTTTGAATTTGGATCTGGATCGTGATTTTTTGCCCATTTTTGCTAGTTTTTTTGCTCATTTTTTGGCACGATATTATTTCAAATTTTTTTCTTGTTTTTGGATCTTGTACGTTCTTTTGCCGTGTTCTTTTGCCAGAGAGGAGTTCGCCGGAGAGGAGAGGAGGAGGTCACCGGAGAGGCGCTCGCCTACATCGCCGGAGAGGAGGAGGAGGTCATCGGAGAGGAGTTCACCGAAGCATCGGAGAGGAGGAAGGAGAAACCATTAGGGAATGGGAGGAGAGGAGGGAGGAGGAGCTCACCGGAGAGGAGGTAGGAGAAACCGTGATGGGAGGGGAGGGGAGGGGAGGAGAGGAGAGGAGGGAGGAGGAGGTCGCCGGAGAGGAGGAGGAGGTCGCCGGAGAGGAGGAGGAGGTCGCCGAAGAGGAGGAGGAGGAGGTCGCCGGAGAGGAGGAGGGTAGTATGTTGGAGGAGAGAAGGGAAGATGGAGTGGAGGAGAGGAGGAGATGGAGTGGAGGAGAGGAGGAGATGGAGTGGAGGAGAGGTGGAGTGGAGGAGGTGCGCCCAGCCATATATACGACATAGTAATGGCGCACCGTGGGCAGGTGCGCCATTACTAACTTTTTTTTTTTATTTTTTGATTTATTTTGAATTTTGAAATCGGGAAGATACTAATGGCGCACCATGGGCAGGTGCGCCAGTAGTATAGGCCACTGGTGCGCTATTAGTATAGGGCATGGTGCGCCATTAGTATTTTTGACTTTTGAAGGCGCGAAAATAGTAGTGGCGCACCATCTAACCCCCACCGTGCGCCATTGCTATTTTTGAATTTTGAATTTGGATCTGGATCGTGATTTTTTTGCCCATTTTTTGCTACTTTTTTTGCTCGTTTTTTGGCACGATATTATTTCAAATTTTGTTCCTGTTTTTGGATCTTGTACGTTCTT
Source organism: Triticum urartu (assembly GCF_056163025.1). Classification (NCBI taxonomy): domain Eukaryota; kingdom Viridiplantae; phylum Streptophyta; class Magnoliopsida; order Poales; family Poaceae; genus Triticum; species Triticum urartu. The sequence goes on along the minus strand of NC_141879.1, from coordinate 592,409,256 downwards.
TTGTCGTGTTCTTTTGCCGGAGAGGAGTTCGCCGGAGAGGAGGAGGAGGAGGTCACCGGAGAGGCGCTCGCCTACATCGCCGCAGAGGAGGAGGAGGTCATCGGAGAGGAGTTCACCGAAGCATCGGAGAGGAGGAAGGAGAAACCATGAGGGAATGGGAGGAGAGGAGGGAGGAGGAGCTCACCGAAGAACAGGGAGGAGAAACCGTGAGGGGAGGGGAGGGGAGGAGAAGAGAGGAGGGAGGAGAAGGTCCCCGGAGAGGAGGAGGTCGCCGGAGAGGAGGAGGAGGTCGCCGGAGAGGAGGGGGAGGAGGTCGCCGAAGAGGAGGAGGGTAGTATGGTGGAGGAAAGAAGGGAAGATGGAGTGGACGAGAGGAGGAGATGGAGTGGAGGAGAGGAGGAGATGGAGTGGAGGAGAGGTGGAGTGGAGGAGGTGCGCCCAGCCATATATACGACATAGTAATGGCGCACCGTGGGCAGGTGTGCCATTACTAACTTTTTTTATTTTTTGATTTATTTTGAATTTTGAAGGCGGGAAGATACTAATGGCGCACCATGGGCAGGTGCGCCATTAGTATAGGCCACTATTGCGCCATTAGTATAGGCCACGGTGCGCCATTAGTATTTTTGAATTTTGAAGGCGGGAAAATAGTAGTGGCGCACCGTCTAACCCCCACCGTGCGCCATTGCTATTTTTGAATTTTGAATTTGGATCTGGATCGTGATTTTTTTGCCCATTTTTTGCTAGTTTTTTTGCTCGTTTTTGGCACGATATTATTTCAAATTTTGTTCCTGTTTTTGGATCGTGTACGTTCTTTTGCCGTGTTCTTTTGCCGTAGAGGAGTTCGCCGGAGAGGAGGAGGAGGAGGTCACCGGAGAGGCGCTCGCCTACATCGCCGGAGAGGAGGAGGAGGTCATCGGAGAGGAGTTCACCGAAGCATCGGAGAGGAGGAAGGAGAAACTATGAGGGAATGGGAGGAGAGGAGGGAGGAGGAGCTCACCGGAGAGGAGGGAGGAGAAACCGTGAGGGGAGGGGAGGGGAGGAGAGGAGAGGAGGGAGGAGGAGGTCGCCGGAGAGGAGGAGGAGGTCGCCGGAGAGGAGGAGGAGGAGGTCGCCGGAGAGGAGGAGGGTAGTATGGTGGAGGAGAGAAGGGAAGATGGAGTGGAGGAGAGGAAGAGATGGAGTGGAGGAGAGGAGGAGATGGAGTGGAGGAGAGGTGGAGTGGAGGAGGTGCGCCCAGCCATATATACGACATAGTAATGGCGCACCGTGGGCAGGTGCGCCATTACTAACTTTTTTTTTATTTTTTTATTTATTTTGAATTTTGAAGGCGGGAAAATAGTAGTGGCGCACCGTCTAACCCCCACCGTGCGCTATTGCTATTTTTGAATTTTGAATTTGGATCTGGATCGTGATTTTTTTGCCCATTTTTTGCTAGTTTTTTTTGTCGTTTTTTGGCACGATATTATTTCAAATTTTGTTCCTGTTTTTGGATCTTGTATGTTCTTTTGCCGGAGAGGAGTTCGCCGGAGAGGAGGAGGAGGAGGTCATCGGAGAGGCGCTCGCCTACATCGCCGGAGAGGAGGAGGAGGTCGCCGGAGAGGAGTTCACCGAAGCATCGGAGAGGAGGAAGGAGAAACCATGAGGGAATGGGAGGAGAGGAGGGAGGAGGAGCTCACCAGAGAGAGGGAGGAGAAACCGTGAGGGGAGGGGAGGGGAGGAGAGGAGAGGAGGGAGGAGGAGGTCCCCGGAGAGGAGGAGGTCGCCGGAGACGAGGAGGAGGAGGTCGCCGGAGAGGAGGAGGGTAGTATGGTGGAAGAGAGGAGGAGATGGAGTGGAGGAGAGGAGGAGATGGAGTGGAGGAGAGGTGGAGTGGAGGAGGTGCGCCCAGCCATATATACGACATAGTAATGGCGCACCGTGGGCAGGTGCGCCCTTACTAACTTTTTTTTTTATTTTTTTATTTATTTCGAATTTTGAAGGCGGGAAGATACTAATGGCGCACCATGGGCAGGTGCGTCATTAGTATAGGCCACGGTGCGCCATTAGTATTTTTGAATTTTGAAGGCGGGAAAATAGTAGTGGCGCACCATCTAACCCCCACCGTGGGCCATTGCTATTTTTGAATTTTGAATTTGGATCTGGATCGTGATTTTTTGCCCATTTTTTGCTAGTTTTTTTTGCTTGTTTTTTGACACGATATTATTTCAAATTTTGTTCCTGTTTTTGGATCTTGTACGTTCTTTTGCCGTGTTCTTTTGCCGGAGAGGAGTTCACCGGAGAGGAGGAGGAGGAGGTCACCGGAGAGGCGCTCGCCTACATCGCCGGAGAGGAGGAGGAGGTCACCGGAGAGGAGTTCACCGAAGCATCGGAGAGGAGGAAGGAGAAACCATGAGGGAATGGGAGGAGAGGAGGGAGGAGGAGCTCACCGAAGAGGAGGGAGGTGAAACCGTGAGGGGAGGGGAGGGGAGGAGAGGAGGGAGGAGGAGGTCCCCGGAGAGGAAGATGTCGCCGGAGAGGAGGAGGGTAGTATGGTGGAGGAGAGAAGGGAAGATGGAGTGGAGGAGAGGAGGAGATGGAGTGGAGGAGAGGAGGAGATGGAGTGGAGGAGAGGTGGAGTGGAGGAGGTGCGCCCAGCCATATATACGACATAGTAATGGCGCACCATGGGCAGGTGCGCCATTACTAACTTTTTTTTTATTTTTTTGATTTAATTTGAATTTTGAAGGCGGGAAGATACTAATGGCGCACCATGGGCAGGTGCGCCATTAGTAACTTTTTTTTATTTTTTTGACTTATTTTGAATTTTGAAGGCGGGAAGATACTAATGGCGCACCATGGGCAGGTGCGCCATTAGTAAGTTTGAATATTTTTAATTTTTTTGCCTCTCCAGATCTTAAAAGCCCCGTATTTTTTTTTCTGTTAAGTTTTGGAGGATTTTTAAAATTTTTAACGGGGTTCCCCCAGTGAAATTCGGATGTAACTTTTCGAATAGATGATTTTTCATATAAAAAACTTTTTCATCCGAGTTCGTACGCAAAAGTTATTTGTAAATTTTGCATAAAAGTCTAAAATTATGTTTGTAAATTTTGCTAAGAACTAGACCACATATCACATGGGAATCTTATTTTCTTTTTTTTGACATTTCTATCATTTTGTTTTATTTTATTTTTGAAACTGAAAAGGCGGTCCACGGGGAGGGGGGGGAGGTCCATTCTGGCGAATGTTTGGGCCAAGTTACAGTTACTAATGGCGCACCATGGCATGGTGCGCCATTACTAGTTCAACCAGTAATGGCGCACCACTCCCACGGTGCGCCATTAGTAGTTTTGAAAAAAAAATACTAATGGCGCATCGTGGACGTGGTGCGCCTTACTAGTTCAACTAGTAATGGCGCACCACTCCCACGGTGCGCCATTAGTAGTTTTGAAAAAAATTAAAAAAAAATTACTAATGGCGCACTGTGGACGTGGTGCGCCATTAGTATTTGCACACTAATGGCGCACCAACACATGGTGCGCCATTAGTATATAGTAATGGTGCACCATATGTCTGGTGCACCATTAGTGTTAATTCCATCTATAGCCCTTTTCCTAGTGGTGTTTAGTCAGATCGGATTCGATGAAAAGGGTCCTTATGAAGGGTAAATAGAAATTGGCATATCATGTTGTGGTTTTGGCATAGGTAAGAAACGTTCTTGCTAGAAACCTGTAGCAGCCACGTAAAAACTTGCAACAACAATTAGAGGACGTCTAACTTGTTTTTGCAACATGTGCCGTGTGATGTGATATGGCCAAAAGGATGTGATGAATGATATATGTGATGTATGAGATTGATCTGTTCTTGTAATAGGAATCATGACTTGCACGTCGATGAGTATGACAACCGGCAGGAGCCATAGGAGTTGTCTTAATTTATTTATGACCTGCGTGTCAACATAAACGTCCTGTAATTACTTTACTTTATTACTAAAGCGTTAGCCATATTAGTAGAACTAATAGATGACGAGACAACTTCAAGAAGACACGATGATGGAGATCATGATGATGGAGATCATGGTGTCATGCCGGTGACAACGATGATCACGAAGCCTCGAAGATGGAGATTGAAAGGAGCAAATGATATTGGCCATGTCATGTCACTATTTGATTGCATGTGATGTTTATCATGTTTTGTATCTTATTTGCTTAGAACGATGGTAGCTTATATAAGATGATCCCTCGTAATAATTTCAAGAAAGTGTTCCCCCTAACTGTGCACCATTGCGAAGGTTCGTTGTTTTGAAGCACCACGTGATGATCGGGTGTGATAGATTCTAACGTTCAAATACAATGGGTGTAAGCCAGATTTACACACGCAATACACTTAGGTTGACTTGATGAGCCTAACATGTACAGACATGGCCTCGGAACACGGAAGACCGAAAGGTCGAGCATGAGTCGTATAGAAGATACGATCAACATGAAGATGTTCACCGATGTTGACTAGTCCGTCTCACGTGATGATCGGACACGACCTAGTTGACTCGGATCATGTTTCACTTAGATGACTAGAGGGATGTCTATCTGAGTGGGAGTTCATTGAATAATTTGATTAGATGAACTTAATTATCATGAACTTAGTCTAAAATCTTTACACTATGTCTTGTAGATCAAATGGCCCACGCTAATGTTGCCCTCAACTTCAACGCGTTCCTAGAGCAAACCAAGCTGAAAGATGATGGCAGCAACTATACGGACTGGGTCCGGAATTTGAGGATCATCCTCATGGCTGCCAAGAAAGATTATGTCCTAGAAGCACCGCTAGGTGAGGCACCCATCCCAGAGAACCAAGATGTTATGAACGCTTGGCACTCACGTGCTGATGATTACTCCCTCGTTCAGTGCGGCATGCTTTACAGCTTAGAACCGGGGCTCCAAAAGCGTTTTGAGAGACATGGAGCATATGAGATGTTCGAAGAGCTGAAAATGGTTTTCCAAGCTCATGCCCGGGTCGAGAGATATGAAGTCTCTGACAAGTTCTTCAGTTGTAAGATGGAGGAAAATAGTTCTGTCAGTGAGAACATACTTAAAATGTCTGGGTTGCATAACCGCTTGACTCAGCTGGGAGTTAATCTCCCAGATGATGCGGTCATTGACAGAATCCTTCAGTCGCTTCCACCGAGCTACAAGAGCTTTGTGATGAACTTCAATATGCAGGGGATGGAAAAGACCATTCCTGAGGTATATTCCATGCTGAAATCAGCGGAGGTGGAAATCAAAAAGGAACATCAAGTGTTGATGGTGAATAAAACCACTAAGTTCAAGAAAGGCAAGGGTAAAAAGAACTTCAAGAAGGACGGCAAGGGAGTTGCCGTGCCCGGTAAGCAAGCTGCCGGGAAGAAGTCAAAGAATGGACCCAAGCCTGAGACTGAGTGTTTTTATTGCAAGGGAAGTGGTCACTGGAAGCGGAACTGCCCCAAATACTTAGCGGACAAGAAGGCCAGCAACACTAAAGGTATATGTGATATACATGTAATTGATGTGTACCTTACCAGTACTCGTAGTAGCTCCTGGGTATTTGATACCGGTGCGGTTGCTCACATTTGTAACTCAAAGCAGGAGCTACGGAATAAGCGGAGACTGGCGAAGGACGAGGTGACGATGCGCATCGGAAATGGTTCCAAGGTCGATGTGATCGCCGTCGGCACGCTACCTCTACATTTACCTACGGGATTAGTTTTAAACCTCAATAATTGTTATTTAGTGCCAGCTTTGAGCATGAACATTGTATCAGGATCTCGTTTAATTCGAGATGGCTACTCATTTAAATCCGAGAATAATGGTTGTTCTATTTATATGAGAGATATGTTTTATGGTCATGCTCCGCTGGTGAATGGTTTATTCTTAATGAATCTCGAGCGTAATGTTACACATATTCATAGTGTGAATACCAAAAGATGTAAGGTTGATAATGATAGTCCCACATACTTGTGGCACTGCCGCCTTGGTCACAAAGGTGTCAAACGTATGAAGAAGCTCCATGCAGATGGACTTTTGGAGTCTCTTGATTACGAATCATTTGACACGTGCGAACCATCCCTCATGGGTAAAATGACCAAGACTCCGTTCTCAGGAACAATGGAGCGAGCAACCAACTTATTGGAAATCATACATACTGATGTGTGCGGTCCAATGAGTGTTGAAGCTCGCGGTGGCTATTGTTATGTTCTCACCCTCACTGATGACTTGAGTAGATATGGGTATGTCTACTTAATGAAACACAAGTTTGAGACCTTTGAAAAGTTCAAGGAATTTCAGAGTGAGGTTGAGAATCAACATGACAAGAAAATCAAGTTCTTGCGATCAGATTGTGGGGGAGAATACTTGAGTCACGAATTTGGCACACACTTAAGGAAATGTGGAATAGTTTCACAACTCACGCCGCCTGGAACACCTTAGCGTAATGGTGTGTCCGAACGTCGTAATCACACTCTATTGGATATGGTGCGATCTATGATGTCTCTTACCGATTTACCGCTGTCATTCTGGGGCTATGCTTTAGAGACTACCGCATTCACTTTAAATAGGGCTCCATTGAAATCCGTTGAGACGACACCGTATGAATTATGGTTTGGGAAGAAACCTAAACTGTCGTTTCTAAAAGTTTGGGGATGCAATGCTTATGTCAAGAAACTTCAACCTGAAAAGCTCGAACCCAAGTCGGAAAAATGCGTCTTCATAGGGTACCCTAAAGAAACTATTGGGTATACCTTCTACCTCAGATCCGAAGGCAAGATCTTTGTTGCCAAGAATGGATCCTTTCTAGAGAAAGAGTTTCTCTCGAAAGAAATAAGTGGGAGGAAAGTAGAACTCGATGAAGTATTACCTCTTGAACCGGTAAGTGGCGCAGCTCAAGAAAATGTTCCTGAGGTGCCTGCACTGACTAGAGAGGAAGTTAATGATGATGATCATGAAACTTCAGATCAAGTTGCTACTGAACTTCGTAGGTCCACAAGGACACGTTCCGCACCAGAGTGGTACGGCAACCCTCTCTTGGAAATCGTGTTGTTAGACAACGGTGAACCTTTGAACTATGAAGAAGCGATGGCGGGCCCAAATTCCGATAAATGGCTGGAAGCCATGAAATCCGAGATAGGATCCATGTATGAAAATGAAGTATGGACTTTGACTGACTTGCTCGATGATCGGAGAGCCATAGAAAATAAATGGATCTTTAAGAAGAAGACAGACACGGATGGTAATGTAACCATCTATAAAGCTTGGCTTGTCGCTAAGTGTTATCGACAAGTTCAAGGGGTTGAATACGATGAGACTTTCTCACCCGTAGTGAAGCTGAAGTCCGTCTGAATCATGTTAGCAATTGCCGCATTCTATGATTATGAGATATGGCAAATGGACGTCAAAACGGCATTCCTTAATGGTTTCCTTAAGGAAGAATTGTATATGATGCAGCCGGAAGGTTTTGTCGATCCTAAGAATGCTGACAAGGTGTGCAAGCTCCAACGCTCGATTTATGGGCTGGTGCAAGCATCTCGGAGTTGGAACATTCGTTTTGATGAGATGATCAAAGCGTTTGGGTTTACGCAGACTTATGGAGAAGCCTGCATTTACAAGAAAGTGAGTGGGAGCTCTGTAGCATTTCTCATATTGTATGTGTATGACATACTGTTGATGGGAAATGATATAGAATTCTTGGAAAGCATAAAGGCCTACTTGAACAAGTGTTTTTCAATGAAGGATCTTGGAGAAGCTACTTATATATTAGGCATCAAGATCTATAGAGATAGATCGAGACGCCTCATTGGTGTTTCACAGAGTACGTACCTTGACAAGATATTGAAGAAGTTCAAAATGGATCAGTCAAAGAAGGGGTTCTTGCCTGTATTGCAAGGTACGAGATTGAGCACGGCTCAATGCCCGACCACGGCAGAAGATAGAGAAAAGATGAGTGTCGTCCCCTATGCCTCGGCCATAGGGTCTATCATGTATGTTATGCTGTGTACCAGACCTGATGTAAACCTTGCCGTAAGTTTGGTAGGAAGGTACCAAAGTAATCCCGGCATGGAACACTGGACAGCGGTCAAGAATATCCTGAAGTACCTGAAGAGGACTAAGGATATGTTTCTCGTTTATGGAGGTGATGAAGAGCTCATCGTAAAGGGTTACGTCGATGCTAGCTTCGACACAGATCTGGATGACTCTAAGTCGCAAACCGGATACGTGTATATTTTAAATGGTGGGGCAGTAAGCTGGTGCAGTTGCAAGCAAAGCGTTGTGGCGGGATCTACATGTGAAGCGGAGTACATGGCAGCCTCGGAGGCAGCACAAGAGGCAATCTGGGTGAAGGAGTTCATTACCGACCTAGGAGTCATAACCAATGTGTCGGGCCCGATGACTCTCTTCCGTGACAACACTAGAGCTATTGCCCATGCCAAGGAGCCCAGGTTTCACAGGAAGACCAGGCATATCAAGCATCGCTTCTACTCCATTCGTGAAAGTGTTCAAAATGGAGACATAGATATTTGTAAAGTACATACGGACCTGAATGTGGCAGATCCTTTGACTAAACCTCTCCCTAGAGCAAAACATGATCAACACCAGAACTGCATGGGTGTTCGATTAATCACAATGTAACTAGACTATTGACTCTAGTGCAAGTGGGAGACTGTTGGAAATATGCCCTAGAGGCAATAATAAAATGGTTATTATTATATTTCTTTGTTCATGATAATTGTCTATTGTTCATGCTATAATTGTGTTATCCGGAAATCGTAATACATGTGTGAATATATAGACCACAACACATCCCTAGTGAGCCTCTAGTTGACTAGCTCGTTAATCAAAAGATAGTCATGGTTTCCTGACTATGGACATTGGATGTCATTGATAACGGGATCACATCATTAGGAGAATGATGTGATGGACAAGACCCAATCCTAAGCATAGCTCAAAGATCGTGTAGTTCATTTGCTATAGCTTTTCCGAATGTCGAGTATCATTTCCTTAGACCATGAGATTGTGCAACTCCGGGATACCGTAGGAGTGCTTTAGGTGTGCCAAACGTCACAACGTAACTGGGTGACTATAAAGGTACACTACAGGTATCTCCAAAAGTGTCTGTTGGGTTGGCACGAATCGAGACTGGGATTTGTCACTCCGTATGACGGAGAGGTATCTCTGGGACCACTCGGTAATGCATCATCATAATGAGCTCAATGTGACCAAGTGGTTGATCACGGGATCATGCATTACGGTACAAGTAAAGTGACTTGCCAGTAACGAGATTGAACGAGGTATTGGGATACCGACGATCGAGTCTCAGGCAAGTAACATACCGATTAACAAAGGGAATTGTATACGAGATTGATTGAATCCTCGACATCGTGGTTCATTCGATGAGATCATTGAGGAGCATGTGGGAGCCAACATGGGTATCCAGATCCCGCTGTTGGTTATTGACCGGAGAGTCGTCTCGGTCATGTCTGCGTGTCTACCGAACCTGTAGGGTCTACAGACATAAGGTTCGATGACGCTAGGGTTGTTGAGATATTAGCATACGGTAACCCGAAAGTTGTTCGGAGTCCCGGATGAGGTCCCGGACGTCACGAGGAGTTTTGGAATGGTCCGGAGGTGAAGATTTATATAGGAAGTCAAGTTTCGGCCATCGGGAAGGTTTCGGGGGTAATCGATATTGTACCGGGACCACCGGAAGGGTCCCGGGGGTCCACCGGGTGGGGCCACCTATCCCGGAGGGCCCCATGGGCTGAAGTGGGAAGGGAACCAGCCCTAGTGGGTTGGTGCGCCCCCCCATGGGCCTTCCCTACGCCTAGGGTTGGAAACCCTAGGGGTGGGGGCGCCCCACTTGGCTTGGGGGGCACTCCACCCCCCTTGGCCGCCGCCCCCCCCTTGGAGATTCAATCTCCTAGGGCCGGCGCCCCCCTAGGGGTCCTATATATAGTGGGGGGAGGGCAGCCGCACCCTAGCCCCTGGCGCCTCCCTCTCCCTGAGCTTGGCGAAGCCCTGCCGAGATCACCGTTGCTTCCACCACCACGCCGTCGTGGTGCTGGATCTTCATCAACCTCTCCTTCCCCCTTGCTGGATCAAGTTGGAGGAGACGTCTTCCCAACCGTACGTGTGTTGAATGCGGAGGTGCCGTCCGTTTGGCGCTAAGTCATCGGTGATTTGGATCATGACGAGTACGACTCCATCAACCCCATTCTCTTGAACGCTTCCGTGCGCGATCTACAAGGGTATGTAGATGCACTCCCCTCTCCCTCGTTGCTAGATGACTCCATAGATTGATCTTGGTGATGCGTAGAAAATTTTAAAATTCTGCTACATTCCACAACAGCCCCATTCCTCCTTATTTTCTATCTCCTCCGACTCGGAGTCGACTTCACCAAACTTGAAGACTAGTGGCAGATAATCCTTTTGCGCCATGGCGTTGGTGGAGATCTGCGGGAGGGAGGGGAATGGGAGGCGAACAGTAAGGCCGCCCGTATTAAGCAGCAGCTCGGGCGCCATTAATGGAGAGTAAGGCGGGCTGCCATGGAAGTCAAAAGGCTCGCTTCCAAGTGAACCTGCGCAGCATACAGCTCACACGCTTCCTGGTGAGCCCTTACATTGGAGGACAGATTGCACGCCTCTCGGTCAGCCTGCGCACTGGACTGCATCCGCATGCCTCCCGTTCAGTCAAGCAGTTGTCCACATGGCACCTCCTATAGCCATCAAAACCAAGACACATGGCGTCACGTGAATGGTTAACAGAACGCACACGGTTTGAATTATATAAACGTTTGAGATATTAAAGTGGCAGCTATTTTTTCAAAATGCCTTTGTTGGCTGTTATTCGAGTGCGCCTTCCCTTAAAATGGGTACGAAAAATACCACAACATGTCGGGTGCCATTCCATGATAGCATGCCAAGTTTCATGAATTTCAGACAAGTTTTGGATTTACTAGAATTTAAAAACAAAGTATCTCAACATTTTGCCAGCAATCAATGGTACCCTGCTGTTAGAAATTAATTCCCATTTCTTGCATGGGACCTAAGCATGCACCCAAGGATAGAGATTTGATTTTTCAACTAATTTATATGAACTGAAGCATCTGCATGTATTTCAAATTTGAATTATGCACATAAATGCATTGAAAACACAATCTATTTATATATAAAAAGCGCTTGATGGGTTAATCTGAAAAAGATAAATAAGCTAGAAATTACCACAATAATTAGAAACATCTGGTCGTTGATTTGGTGGACCCATAACTTAAAAGACAGAATTAATGGATTAGATCTAAGAGCGCTCCATCTCAAAAAAACTGCAACTTTCTTTAGCCTGGGCGTGCGGTGGCTCAATCCTAAATCCTAAATAAAGATTAAAAAAACAACTAGCGTTGTGCTAGATCGATCAGCCCCCACTCCCTCCAAAAAAAGGACCGACCAGCCTCCAAGTTAAAAAAGGGTCCATCAGCCCCCCCAAAAAACAAATTATCTTCACATATATGTAAATAAAGTGATCAATCCTCTTCACGTATATGTAAATAAAATTGTTAAATGGATCGACCCCCACTCCCTAAAAATAGTTCGACTATGATCACACCTTTTAAAAGAAAGATAGATCTGCCAGGTAAAAATAAATAGCCCGGCCAGGTAAAAAAAGATAAATCAGCCCGTAGTCCTTTAATCTAGCTTCACGTACAGGTAAAAAATAGCTTCACATATTTGCATTTAGCTTCACGTACATGACAAAAAAACAGCTTCACATGTTTACATGCACCAGAATCCATCCATGAGCTTGCTTTGGCTCCTCCCACGTGGTTCGCGCGGTTATTATGCTTCATATTGATGAAAAGGATGAAACTTCGTAATGAAGAGATATCTCCAAGTTGACGAACTTGCAAAATATCTGGACGGCACTACAGGCAACTAATGTGCAACAACCTCCCACAGAGCATGAGATAAGGGACAGGATATCTGGTCGTGTAATTGCTAATTAACAAAATATCATCATTGCCTTTGTACGTCAAGATCATTGTACAATGTTTTCAAGTGAGAGGAATAGAGAAAATAACATTCAAGCCTATGGAAAGTTGAACTAATTGAAATATTTGGATGAGGAGCAGATGTGGTAGCATGTGTGTGGATGGGGTGTCGATGTGAATGTTGGCTTCACGGAGAGACTTTTGTAAGAATATTGTAAAAGAATATGCATTGCTCTCCATATGATGAATTGATCGACGGGGATATAATTGATCGATGTGGGTAATTCTTACAGTTCTGTTGATACTAATTTGTCAGACATGATCGTCAGGTTGTAGTAGCATAAGAACTACACTGGGAGTCCTCACATGTGGTCATCATGTTGCTCACATCAGCATTGTTACTGATGACTTGCCTTCCCGGGGTGACAATTATGTCTACTACATTAAGACAAGCTCGGATCGACGTCCTTCATTCTTAAGTGAAGGAGAGCAAATGGAATACTATGTTCAAGGCATCAATTCCTGATCTCCTTCTCAAAGGTCAAAAAACTCTTCTTCCTACCACTATTATCACTCCATGTTCGAGCTCTCGATCCACTAGCTTCATCAGTCATGGCTGCCCGATTCTGGCTTCGATCCACCGTCTTCCTCGATCTTGTCTGCAAGGTTCCTGCCATCGGAATAGGCACATCGGGAGGTTTTGGATCCTGCGGCAGTAGATGTATATGGACGGCAACAATAAAATCCATAATAACATATACTTCATGGGAATATGAACAACAGTTTCCCCTAGATAATGTGGATGACAACTATAAAAAAACCATACTAACATATACTTCATGGGAATATGAGGAATAAAATATAATTGTTAAAAAATCACCCATATTGACACAAATTTGATGCATGTGATACTTCTGATAAAAACATTATATACTAAAAATAAGAAACTTTAGTACGCCTCAACAGGATTGTCAAGCCAGCCACACACCATGTACACATGACTGCAACTGCATTAGGCAAATTCATGGATTCGAGCATGTGGCTCTAAAAAGTTCATCAACAGAATAGTCTCCAGATATTTCCCTGAAACATTAAATGGGTAACTCTTACATCCCTAAAATCGCCACTTCACGACCAGCCCAAAGAGCTGGTAAACATGAACATATTTCAATCAAACTATATTAAATACTAGCTCGCGCGAAGAGCGGGCCACTTTGCTAGTTAATGCATAAAAATGTCCAAACGAACCCTGAATCCCAACAATTGACACAAGACTCCTTTTGTTCTATGTTGACACGAGAAATTTTTTGAAAGCAATAAGAGGAAATGGATATTGTTTCATTCGCAAAGGTGGGATGTTCCCTACCAAAACCATCATGCTCGTTGTGAGAAGCTTTGGTTTGTGAGAAGCATATACCCAAACCAGCCTCAGCTAGGACAAAAATTTTACCATGGCATGTTGATGCCGCTCCATGATAGCGTGCCAAGTTTCATGAATTTTAGACGAGGTTTGGATTTATTAGAATTTAGAAACCAGGTATCTCAATGTTTGCGGCCGAGTGACGGTGGCAGGGTGTTTGACATTCAATCCCATTTCTTGCAGGGGACCTAAGAATGGAACCAAGGACACATATTTGAATATTCAACCAATTTATATGCATTAGAGCATGTGTATGTAGTTCAAATTTGAATTATGCACATGAATGCATTGAACACTCAGTTAATGCATAAAAATGTCCAATCGAACCGCGAAAAATCTCAAAAATTGACACAACACTCCTGTTGTTCTATGTTGACACGAGAATTTTTTTGAAAGCAATAAGAGGCAAAATGGATATCGTTTTGTCCCCAAAGGTGGGACGTTCCCTATCGAAACCATTAGGCTTGTTATGAGAAGCTCTGGTTTGTGAGAAGCATATCCCCAAAACTGCCCCAAATGAGACAAAAAATTTACCACAACATGTTGATGCCACTCCATGACAGCATGCCAAGTTTCATGAATTTCAGACGAGCTTTGGATTTACTAGAATTTAAAAACCAGGTATCTCAATGTTTGCGGCCGAGTGACGGTGGCAGGGTGTTTGACATTCATTCACATTTCTTGCATGGGATCTAAGCATGCAACCAAGGACACAGATTTGAATTTTCAACCAATTTATATGCATTAGAGCATGTGCTTGTAGTTCAAATTTGAATTATGCACATGAATGCATAGAAAACTCAATTAATGTATAAAAAATTTCAAGAAAACCCCGAAAAATCCCAAAAATTGACACAACACTCCTGTTGTTCTATGTTGACACTAGGAAAAAGTTGAAATTGAGAAGAGGCAATGGATATCGTCTTGTCCAGAAAGGTGAAATGTTCCCTACCGAAACCATCAGGCTTGTTATGAGAAGCTTTGGTTTGTGAGAAGCATATCTCCAAACCTGCCCCAAATGGGACAAAAAAATTTATCATGGCATGTTGATGCTGCTCCATGACAACATGCCAATGTTTCATGAATTTCAGACAAGCTTTGGATTTACTAGAATTTAAAAACTAGGTATCTCAATGTTTGCGGCCGAGTGACGGTCATAGGGTGTTTGACATTCATTCCCATTTCTTGCAAGGGACCTATATAATCATGCAACCAAGGACACATATTTGAATTTTTCAACTAATTAGATGCATTAGAGAATGTGCATGTATTTCAAATTTGAATTATGCACATGAATGCATAGAAAACTCAGTTAATGTATAAAAATGTCCAAGCGAACCCCCAAAAATCCCAAAAATTGACACAACACTCCTGTTGTTCTATGTTGACACTAGGAATAAAAATGAAATCGAGAAGAGGCAACGAATATCGTTTTGTCCAGAAAGGTGAAATGTTCCCTACCGAACCCATCACACTTGTTGTGAGAAGCTTTGGTTTATGAGTAGCTTATACCCAAACCTGCCCCAAATGGGACAAAAAAATTACCATGACATGTTGATGCTGCTCCATGATAGCATGCCAAGTTTCATGAATTTCAAATGACTTTTGGATTTACTATAATTATAAAAGCAAGTACGTCGACGTTTGCCGAAGAGCCACAGTGTCGTGGTGTTTGAAATTCATCCCCATTTCTTCCATCGGACATAAGCATACACCCATGGACACATATATGATTTTACAACCGATGTTGGTGCACCGGAGCATGTGCATGTAGTTTAGTTCTGAATTGTGCACCTGAAATGGCTAGAAAACCAATTTAATGATAAAATGTCCAAACGACCCATGAATAATTCTAATTCTTTTACGACACACATATAGTTGCATGTTCACTGCAGATAAAAGGCCTAGCAATTCAAACACCGTCCATTGCCGCTGTGACTCCATTATGTAATTCAAATCAAGAAGAAAAATCAAGTAGATCCCACACAGTTTATTATCACCAACCGTGTGAGATGCAACACGAAATATCCTGGAGCACCGTTGGTGTATAGTACGCCTATGGCTTACGCGAGAAGGTGCGTCAGCTACAGTCCACAGCTGGCATGTCAAGCACACTAGCTCGCTCCCCAAATGTTGTTTCACTGTTCAATCGTCGCCGGTGAAAGATGGGGACGTGAAATCGCGTCATGAGGGCAACTTCGGTGGCCCACTCCGGCGAGAGTGCGGTCGTAGCTGCCATGCGCGTGCTAACAAGGTGCATGAGTGCGGCCGCAATCTGCGACTGGGCGGCCAAGGCAGCCCAAATGGCCGTTGTTGCTTCTTAGATGGCGGCAGCAACATCTGCCTCTGGGATAAAAACTAGCGAGAGCGGCACAGCAACTATCCGTTCCATAGAGGTGGCCTTAGCCATGATCTAGGCCGCCAACGACCATGTCAAGGCCGCCCACACCCAACTCGTGGCGGTCACCACATAAATCGAATGAAGCTTCTCTGACAATGGTCGGCAACCCATGGCCCAAGAGTTGGCAATCGCCGAGAGCGTTCGATTAGCCGTCTGTTCCTCTGCCGCATACCTTGCGACGACGGAGCCCGTCCAAGCCCAGATCGCGGCCGCCCACGCCCAGCTCATGGCGGCCTTTTACAAAGGGATGGCGGACACAGATAGCGAGATGCTTGCCGAGTATGGTGCGATGGATGCCATGGAGACCCTTCCCCAGGAGACCGTCAGGCGCGAGCTGGACATGAAGGCGGTGGCGGAGATCTACGAGCACAAGCCGTAGTAGTACTCTTTGTTTTGTTTAATTAAGAGCGCTAGTCTTTAATTTGTTAAAGTAACGTTTAGGTCAGCTAGCTCTATTTAATTGCTGAACTTGCTCGATTAAGAAGTGTGGGTGTGCTGTAGTCTCCTTTGTGTACTCAAATTATACAATGACGTGGATGACCATTGTGACCAGGGAAATTCAAACCAAAATTTTTTATGTTCAAACTCATCACACATGGGTTAAGCTATCTGAATCGTTTGTGATGTTCACATATGGTACACAGTTCTGAATAAGGGACCGTGTCTGATGACACTTTGCGTGCCAGTTTTTTTGCTCAAGTGATTTTAAATTTTCGGCTTCTGTGGAAATATCTACCTCCCCGCCCCCTCCCACTTACCAAAGGACACATTTCCCATGTTTTCGCCTTCCTTTCCAAGTTGAAACCTTCGCTCCTTTCTTGCAGCGCCGCCTCCTCGTCGGTGACCCTCCTTCACACTGCTCGGCCTTGTCTATCCAGGCAGGTAATCCACACCCAACCCCCATCCTCCTCCTCTTTCCACATCCCACATGCCCCGACCGCCGGCGTGACACCTTCCACTCAAATCACCGACCCCTCCACAAAATAAGTGCCACCTAAGCCATGGTGCACGTAGTATAGCTAGGAGCTCAAGGAGCATTTGGCAGCAGAAAAGCAAATCGCGACCACACGTGTGGATGAGGTCGCAATGGCTGCCATTTGTGCCGCCCCCCAGATCTTGGAGGAGCACCTTGCCATTTTCTAGCTACGCGGGTTAAGCATGCTCGGTTTACCCGTTGCGTGTGCTGCTCCTGCCTTTCCTTCACAATTCTAGTGAATTGTGCTATCTAATTTTACCATGCAATATGTTGCTGTAGTGTATATGTTCTATATGTCGTGCAGTGTGGTGCTCACTTATTAAATGTTTGGTTAATTAGTTTTCGTCTTCAGTTAACTGTTTGGTTTAGTTATGCAAATGTGATGTTCAATTCTTCAGGCTGCAATTTTGTATTGTCTTCCATGTGAGAAATAAATCGAATTTATCTTTACAAAATACATGAGAAACGAATACAAGTGATATATTTCCATGTTGTCAAGCATGCTTGGTTGGTTTATACTTTGTGCAATGTGGTGCTCAGTTAACGTTTGGTTCAATTGCGTTGTGGTGTTTAGTTAACTGTTTGGTTCAATTCTGCAATGCGATGTTCAATAGTTGTGGGTGCATTCTATTATTGTATACCATGTGAGGAATAAATTGAATTTGGCTATAGTAAATACATGAGAAACAAATACAATTTCTATATATCCAAGTTGTTAAGCATGCTTGGTTTGGTTAACTGTCTGATCTTCTATTAGGAGTATATTATATTGTGCAATGTGGTGCTCAGTTAATGTTTGGTTCATTTATTGTGCTGTTTAGTTAACTGCTTGGTTCAATTCTGCAATGCGATGTCCAATTGTTGTGGGTAGAATTTTGTATTGTTGTGCATGTGAGGAATAAATCGAATTTGGCTGCACTTAATACTTGAGAAACATATACAAGTGCTATATTTCCTAGTTCTTAATCATGCTTGGTTTGGATAAATGGGTTTTTCATGTGGCTTGAATTAATCTGATGAATCTGCAATGTGCTTATTTTGCATCAACATATTTTACTAATAGCATGCGCACCCTTACTTAACTTGATGACTAACTACCTTATATGTGTTGTAGGGAAACGATGGGAATCACCGAGGTTTACAATCGAGGTTAGCAAGTGCATGGTCCGTTGTCTAATAGCACATTATTGTGCAATTACAGGAACCATTCTAATATTTAGATTTTTAACAATTTGGTCTTACACATGTAGGTCCTAATGTCAGAGGTTTTGACCCAGTGTTCGACCCTTTTTGCATATGGGGAAATGAGTTGTCCATGAATATCAATCAAGTCAAGAAACTCAGAAAGATTGTTAGGATAAAGAAATTAGTGACAAAAAACAACAAGATCTTTGTCTGCACAATGAAGAAGACATCATTTCACTACAAGATGGTACTAACTATTATACCTTCCCTTTCTTTATTCCTTTGCCCCATTTCCAATATAGAGAAGATATTTATGCGCATCCTTGTTTTTAGGCCTTTCCAAAGTAGTTCACTAATGATTACCTCTCAAACCACCTCTATGGTCAGGAGGCGACGAAGGTTTTAATACAACACCCATGGTTCAATATTGAAGTATTCCTAAAGAGGAAGAAGGACGAACGGTCAATCATCAACATGCATTGGCCTAAAGCTGCAAAGACCTTCAACATGAATGAAGGCTCAATATTCGCCTTCCGCTTTCAGCAGTTTTCAGATGAGATGCGTCTGTCTATATACTGTCCATGATGCTAATTTCGAAAGGATCTACATGTCGCATGTGAAACTTGGTGTTGGTGTAGTTGTGTGATGGGTTAGCTGAGTGCTGAATCTATATCATGTTGTACTCTGATGTATTTCAATTATGAAATCATGCTTCCTTAATATGGAAATGTAATATATTATGTTCTTAATACGAATGTCAATTAGATTAATAAATGGATTATAAATAATAGGGCAATTAGCCTGCTAATGGCGAATTAGCTTGCTAATTGGGTTTTGTTATTGCAAACGGTTGTTGAGAAAATACCGTGGGCGATGACCTCAAGCAATGCATACAGTTTCTTGGAACAAACCATGTTCGATCAATGAACAATCACACACGACCTTCTCTTGAAAACTATTTGCGTGTGGCCACCTTGTGCAAACGTTTACCACATAAAAACTGTGTGTGATGGACAACCTTTGCCACACAGTTTCTTCTATGCACCATGTGTGATGCATTCAATAACGCAAACGATAAAATTGTTAATATCATGTGCAATGGCAACGCTATCACAAACGATTTAACGAGGAAAATTATGTGTGATGTACCTATGAACGGAAACGTTTTCCTTGGAGCGACTTTGTGGGATGTACATACGAACGAAAATGTTTAGCGGACTGACTATGTGGGATGTACTTGCGACCGGAAACAATTTCGCCTCTATAATTGTATTTTTTATCTCTACTGTATGTATTTCCGTATTTGAGCACTCGCCGGTCGCACATGACCTTGTTTTGCCTAGCTTGTATGCCAGGTGGGCATATCCCCGACGATTTCTAGGTCATGTGGGAAGGACCCCCTATCGTCGTAACTCACTTGGCGATAGTTCCGAACACCGTCATGGAAAGGGGTTAAAAACCGTTTGTATAGCACCGACATGTACCAGTGTACATAGAACGCAAAAAAAAGGTTTGAAAATATCAACGATAGAAGTTCATGTACATGAAGATTGATGCTTCACATATTGTGTGTATATACAAGAGCACAAATAAATCATGTTGTGCCATTATTCAGTAGCAGTTCAACAAGAAACCCTGCAAGAGTTCTATTAGTATAGTGCGACCAAAAGAAAAATCATGTTGTGCTACTTGAAGTTTACAAAAAAAAAGATGTCATTTTTTGCAACAAATTTGTGCAAACTTTACATCGGAATTTCCCCCCCTCAAAAGTGTTAGTGGTGTTTGTAAAAACGTAACATTTTTTCTCTCCCTCTTTCCTGTTTGTTTGTGTAAATAAGGATGGATAGTATAATTAATAATATAAAAACTATCGGATAGTTTTGATAAAAACCCATAAAAATTCAGGCGGTCTAGGACTTATCATCAAATAAGTTCATCTATAAATGGCTCTATGTTGAGCACTTTAATAAATATATTTGACCGAATAAAGGGTCGAGTACTTAAGAAAAAATCACAATGCAAAAAACTTACATTTTTCTGTTAGTAAAGAATAAAAGAAAGTTCAAAAACTAAAAATGACGAAGCTTTCAAAGTTTATAATAAAAAGATTTTTTCCTATTTTTCATAGAAACCTAGAAGTTCAAATGATGGGAAAAACGTGTTTTTAGTATGTTGGTTTCAGTTCAAAAACCTACAAAACACACAAAAGCCTCGAGCAAGTTCAAAAACTACGACACAAAGATGTCCAAAAAAACCAAGAAGGTACAATTTAAACAATAGAAACATTTCAAAAAACATTAAAAAATAACTATCCCCATTTCCAAAAAATCCTAGAAGTTGTAATTGAAATAACAGGGTGGTTGAATGTCTATAACAAAATATGATTTTTGTCGTTGCAAAAGAATAAAACACGAAGAAGTCCAAATTTTAAAAATGAAGAAGTTTGATGTTTGTAAAAAACTTAGATTTTTCTCATTATTAAGAAAATAATCAAGAAGTTCAAAATACAAAAATGTAGTAGTACGATGTATACAAAAACCTCAAATTCTCCCCGATACTAGGAAAAATAAAAGTATGGAGTGCAATATTAACAAAAATTGTTCGATGTTTACTTTTTTTCTTTTCTACTAATAAAACTAAGAAATTCAAATATTAGAAATGGGAGTGGTTATTTTTTTTAAATGGATTTTCCACATTTCTAACCAAATATATAGATGTTCAACTTAAAATAACCGAGCAGTTCGATGTTTATATAAAACTCGCATATTTCAAGTTACTAAATAAAAAAGTAACAAGTTCAAATTTAAAAAATGGAGAAGCTCAATGTTTATAAACAAAGAAGAAAAACAACCCTCACCCATAAAAAAATGTTAACTCGGGAAGTTCAAATTTAAATAGAAGAGATAGAACAAAGAAAACTTTATGGGTGTAGAATATTTCTCCCCATGGTATTAAAAAGTTCAAATTAAAAAACTAGCAATTCAATGTTTGCAACAGAAAAATATATTTCCATGTTTTTAGAAAAAACTGTAAGAAGGTCTTATTGAAAATAGCATATGAGTTTAAGAATATCAAGAGGTTCAAATTTCAAAATCTAAGCTGTTCAAATTAAATTAGCAGAGCAATTTGAAGTTTATACAAAAAGATTTTTACACGACCCTTAAAAAGTAAAAGCCTAGAAGTTCAATTTTTTAAAATTATAGTAGTTTTAACGTTAGAACAAGAATTGGATTTATCAACTTTCTTAGAAAAACAAGAAACTTTGAATTTTAAAAATGGAGCACTTCAATTTTTTGAATTTTTTTCGACAAGTTCAAATTAAAAAAAGGAGTAGTTCGGTGTATAAAAAACTCCAATTCTTTTTGTTTCTATGCAAAATAAAAGTATGAAGTTCAATTTCAAAACAAGTTGTTCACTGCTTACTTAAAAATCATTTTTTTTATTTCCCAAGAATAATACTAAGAAGTTCAAATTAAAAAATAGAGAGGTTCGGAGTTTATAAAAAAACCTAGGGTCTACATGCTCAATTTTGATGAGTGCTTTAGGAGTTAGAGAAAAAAACAGAGATCAGTCGAAAGTGATAACAAAAAAAAGTTCATGTACTGCATGGTGTGTGTTTCATATGAGAAAAAAAGAATAAAAAGGCAAAGCCTAAAATATTTGTTGCGAGAAATTAAATTGCTTGGCTAGGGGAAGTTTAAGAAAACTCGTGAGAGAGATTCACCATGTATTTACATGTGCAAAAGCTCCCAAAACTATTGTTTTCTGAATTAAAATAATTTTCTCAATCTATCGGTGTACAAAAGTAGGGGTCCTTTTTTTTACCCCTTTACTTGTGCGTGGGCAGTCACAGCCACACGCCTGCGGCCACGCTTGGCAGAGCAGAGGAAGCAAAGATACAAGCCTACCAGAGCAGCGCCAAGCCGAAGGCACGAGAAGCAGAGGGACAAGGTGGGCTTTCCCCGGCAAGAGCCTTGCCGGGGGAGCTTACGTAGCCCCGGCAAGAGTCTTGCCGAGGCAACTTGCCCAACACCAGTAGAGCCGCCACCCTTGAGCCAAATAGTTCCGACACCGTCGACAACATTGGAACCATGGCTCGGGAGGTGTCTCCATGGTGGCATGCAGATCTTTGTAAAGACCAAGACCATACAAGAATGGATGAGAACCAGAAGATGGAAACCCATGGAAAGACACTTGTTGGGGACGCCTACGAGACCCGGGCAAGACCCTTGCCGAGGACATCTGCGGGGCCGCAGCCAGGCCCCCACCTGCCAAGGCTCTACTGCCGTTCCAACACAGCAGTCAACCCGCCAACGAGGCAGGCACCTGCTTGGCGACGTGCAACTTCCTGGCCAACTCAACAAGCACCTGCGTGGTGGCATGCAGATCTTCATGAAGACTCTGCCACCTCACCAACTCAGCAGCCAGCCAGCCAGTGTGGCGCTGCACGCCTAGTCAGCTTGGACGCGTTTCAGTGCGAGGTGAGGCGGCAACGGACGAGACGAGCTTCCTTGCCGTCCCCGATAAAGTGAGAGGGCACGTCGGCAGTGCATTAAATGCATTTGTCCTACGGTACCAGGCGATAGACTTGTATACAGTACAACTTTCCACCTCCTGTTTGCCACTGTGGCAACCCCTTTGGCTATAAAAGGAGGCCCGAGGCATACTGGAGAGGGATTCGGACTTTTTGGACCATGCACGCTTTGTAGCTAGTCCAAGAACACCAGATAAACATAAACCAACGGGAGTATGGTATTACGCATCACTTGCGGCCCGAAACTGGATAAATTCCCCGTGTTGATCTTCTAAACCCGCTCTTTCCATAGCCCCGCGCCCACCAACCATAGTAGGGATTCCCTGTGATCCCATAGGTGTCATTCCCATAGACATCTTTGGCGCGCCGGGTAGGGGGCGCAAACTGTGAAAATCTAGTTTGGAAGTTAGCGCACCAACTTCATCATCACCATGGCCCCCAAGAGAAAGGGGATAACAACGATCAAGTTGTCCGGGGCCGGCCCATCCGCGCCAGCGCGAGCAGGCGACCGGGTGGCCATGGATGGCGCCGAAGATGTGGCCCGCGAGTATCCACAACATTCTGGTAATCGGAGCCAGGCAAGCGGCGTCGTTCGGGTCCGAGACGTCGAGTTGCACGCCGCTGGGTCCAGGGGTGGGGACGTGCTACCCACGGCCGGCGCGGCAACCTCTACGGCACCCCAGCTGGCACCCGCGCCGTGTCCTTCCCAGGCGGTGCACGATGAGCAACACCACGATGCTGGAGCACCCGGGCACCGTCGCGGGAAGAGCCCTGTGCGCCACCCTCAAGATGTGCCAGGCCGGCGTGCGCACCCGACACCGGCGGAAGCAGCGTGGTACCGAGGGACTATGACAGAGGTCCTTCTAACTTGGTTAGAAGTCGGAGCGTGTAACGGTCCACGCAGCTCTCGCCGTCGCCCACGCCAGCAGGAGCGCTAGCGCGCGTGCAACTTCTCCTCGACATCCCCCTGCTGCAGAGAAGCTCGACGAGTGGAGGGCCACCATCTGAAGCCTTGTCAGCTTCGCCAACAAAGACGAGCTGCTCCCAGCGGGACCCTCACGATGGCGTTCTGTCAAGCCAGTGCATGCCGTCGGGGGGAGGATCGGAGACGATGCGACCACGGTGCACTTTCCTACCCCATGGCCGCGACAGCAGCCACCGGCTCGTCGGGCTGACGCCTGTGACAACGTTTCCACAGCGCCGCCCGACCTGCGAACCCACTGCGACCAACGCCAAGTTCTTCGAGAGCGAGCTCGGGAAAATGCTCGGACTACCATCAAGCAATGGCGGGAGGTGCACCATCAGTCGGATCGGCGTGCAGGGCCTGCTATGGACCACCCAGCGCCGGGGGGCTCTGGCGACCTGCCTTACAAGGTGAGTTGTCCGGCCTTTACCCAAGAGCTGCGGCAGTTCCAGTGGCCCTCCCATCGCACGTTCAAGCCTGATCTTGGGGAAAAAGTACAATGGCAAGACTCACCTGTCGGAGTTCCTAAGCATCTACACCATCACAATGCAAGCCACCGGGGCTCACGACGACAATGTGCTCGCCAACTACTTTCCATTGGCTCTTAAGCCCAACGTCATGTCATGGTTGATGCACCTGCCAGTGGATTCCATCTCTACCTGGTCGGATCTATGCCACGAGTTTGTTTGCGCCTTTACCGGAGGCCACCAAGCTCCTGGCCAGGCAAGTGACTTGCATGTCATTCCCCAGAAGGATGGCGAGTCCCTGCGTATGTACATACAAAGATTCAGCCGTGTGCAGTACACCATCCCAGATGTTCATCCTGCCGCTATCATCAGTGTCTTCCATCAGAACGTACGCAACCGTAAGATGCGTGAGGAGCTGGCAATGAGCAAGGTCAAGGATGTAGCCAAACTTTATGTTCTGGCAGATAGATGTGCTCGGGCTGAGGAAGGAAGGAAGTACCCTAGCGAGGATGCCGGTGCGGAAACTGACTCCATGGACGAAGACGTCGCCGCCCTGACGAAGAAGGGTCGGCGCCGCAACAGGAAGCGTAAGGGCAAGATTGTGCTTGCCATTGAGGGATCCGGCAACCCTGGCGCCACCAAGAAGGCCAAGGCTGATGACCCCGACAGGGAGGTTGCCGGGTGCGCCGCTTGCCGGGCCTTGGTGGCCGCCGACAAGCCAGGAGGCTCCGACAAGCAGTACTGCAAGATCCACCGCACCAAGGGCCATGACCTCCAGAACTGCCGACAGGTTGAGCTGCTTGCAGAAAAGCAGAAAGCTAAATATGAAAGGCGAGACAAGGAGAAGGGTCAGGATGGTGCTGAGGGGTCCAGCAAGGAGCATGGCGGCCAAGGAGGTCACCACGGCAAAGATAATCAACAAGAGAGGCCCGCTCGGGGCTGCAATCAGAAGGAGGAATATGGTGATCACGACGAGGACGACGAGTCCGGCGAGCACGAGTTCCAAAAAGCTATAGAGGCCATGTGCGTCGACGATGGCACCTCGTTGCACACCTCTCACCGCCAACTAAAACAGTGGGCACAAGAGGTCACTACAGCGGAGCCATCGTTCGATGCCTAGAATCCACTAAATTGGTCCCGCACGCCCATTATTTTTGACACTGAGGATCACCCTGATCGCATAACTGCGGTTGGGTGTTTGCCATTGTTGGTTTCTCCAACAATACGCAACCTCAAGGTGACAAAAGTGCTAGTTGACGGTGGGGCCGGTTTGAACTTGATCTCGCCCGCTGTGATCAAGAGGGTGCAGATTCCTGATGCAGATCTCGAGGAGACAGGCACCTTTCAAGGGGTCAACACAGGAAGGAGCCAGCCAAAAGGAAAAATCATGCTACCCGTTACATTTGGGGGCTAGCTGAACTATAGGATGGAGAAGATTGGTTTCGATGTCGCTGAGATCCCCATGCCATACAATGGGATCCCTGGCCGCCCAGCGCTGGCCAAGTTCATGGCGGCGTCACACTACACCTACAACACACTGAAGATGTCGGGCCGCTGACCATCATCATCGTCCCCTCTGACAAGAAAGACGCGCTCATCCGACAAGAACTGCCGCCAAGGCACTTGCTCCTGCCGCTCAAGCCCCGGGAAGGAAGAAGGCCGACAAGACCTCTTCCGACAAGAACTCTTGCACCCACTCCGGCAAGCATGCCTCTTCGGAGTGCTGCGCTCCCATTGAGGACGTGCCAGAGAGCTCCACCGGTAAGAGCAAGAAGTCCAAGGCTGCACCACCAGAAACAAAGAAGGTGTCCGTGAAGGAGGACGACACGGGCGGGGCTTTCACTATAAGATCCACCCGCGACAGCAAATAGGAAAGCGCGCTCGTTGCCTTCCTGGGGGTGAATGTCGATGTGTTTGCATGGCAATCAACCGACATCCTCGGTGTTCCCAGGGAGGTGATTGGGAACCATATTGATGTCTGTCCTCATGCGCAGCCCATCAAGCAGAAGGTTAGGAAGCAAGCTTTGGAGTGACAAGAGTTCATCATCCTGGAGATCAGGAAGTTGGAGGCGGCGTTCTGGGTTAGAGGAGTGCTCCACCCTACGTGGTTGGCCAATCCAGTGGTGGTGCGTAAGGCAAATGGGAAATGGAGGTTGTGTATTGACTACACATATGTCAATAAAGCCTGTCCAAACGATCATTTCCCTCTGCCACGCATTGACCAGATTGTGGACTCCACTACCGGGTGTGACCTGCTGTCATTCCTCGACGCTTATTCAGGATACCACCAGATCTTCATGATGAAGGAAGACGAAGAAAAAACCGCGTTCATCACCCCATGTGGTATGTACTGTTTTGTACGAATGCCTTTTGGGTCGAAGAGCGTTGGTTCAACATTTACCCGATGTCAGGGGTGTCATGTGACATATGCCAATAGATGGCTTATCATGGAGGGGGCTAATAATACGTTGTCGGTGCCAGGAAACAGGATAAGGTGCAAATATGCCCGCCAACGAATCTTATCCAGGTTCGGGGCTCTCCTAGGAGATAACACCCCTACTCCTGCTCTGTGGGGTCTCCGCATAATCACTCAAGCAATAATGGTGGCTACAAGCTTGCTTCTAGAGTTGTTTCTCTAGAGGGGGAAGAAGAGCATGGCTAGCCCTAGCTTACTCCCTCTATCCGTATGTGTGCTAAGTTTCTATGAGGCTCAATCCTTTGCATGGGTGCCCTGGGGGGTTTATATAGGAGAGAATTCCTTATTTGACCCTTTCTTAAAATTTTCTTCTCTATTTGACCCAAAATAAAATTTTCTACCCTATTTGACATCTAAAGTAAATTGTGTTCCTTATATGACATTTCCGTCCATTTTAGATACTAACGGTGTTAAGTGTGAAGTGATAAGACTGTTTTGCCCCTAAGTGCAAAGCCAGCCAGAAACAAGCACACAGATAGCTTGATTGATTCTTGTACGCGCTTGACAAAATTTCTAATAGTGGCACACGTACGTATAGGTGAATGCCTTGGCTAGCTTCAACTGGATCGATTAGATCGATTGTTTCTTGATAGAATCGCACGGCTTTATGTGCCTGCCTCTTAGTCTAGGCGAGCATCTGTTCTCCGGCGGCATGGTTGGCCACCATCGCTCCCAGCTACCCTGCCGTGTGCATGATGTACCGTTGCTCGTGGCCAGCGGCATGCGTTCTCATCGTCCTCGCTTGCTTGTCTAGTGCGTGCTGTATGGCTGCCGGTATGCGTCACGTACTACTACAATCTTTTTTCCAGGATTTGTTATGTGCATCGTACTAAGTCCTAAGATCAGTTAGTTAGAAGAATTAGTAGTATGTGTAATACTCCCTCTGTAAACTAATATAAGAGCATTTAGATCACCATTTTAGTGATCTAAACGCTCTTATATTAGTTTATGGAGGGAGTACTTTGGAACGTGCGTCCATCCTCGAAGGCGTCGAGGCTGTATATGTCGACACAGTGGTATGTCCATGGCCTCACTCGCGAGCTCGGATGTCGCTGTGCTATATGACTACCGCTAGCCCATCTTTAATTGCGACTGCCATGGATCGCATCTGACGTCGGCGCCATGCACATGGAGCCATGTCCGCATGGACGCCTAAGGAACCTGCCTTAGCGCCATGGGTTGTCCACTCCACAGGCGCACTCGCACGTGATGAAGTAACCAAAATATGGTATATGACATTGTACTTATTCGCAAAAAAGTTACTATATTGATCATAGATATGCTAGTACAAGTTCTATGTATGTTTTGTACGTACACACATATTAGTTTATCTAAGGAACAAAATATTGGAGCATCCATATGCATGCACAACATCCATTGAACATCCCTAAAACATGGATGAACTCATTACTTTTTTACATAATGCACTATGGGCAAAATGGTATTTTCACCTCACACTTGACACCATTAGTACCTAAAATTAACGGAAGTGTCATTTAAGAAACACAATTTACTTTAAGTTTCAAATAGGGAAGAAAATTTATTTTGGGCAAAATAGTTAAGCAAAATTTAAAAAAGGGTCAAATAAGGAATTCTCTCTTTATATAGGCCTACCCCCAAGGGGTACAATGGTAATCCGGCCGAGTGTAGGACTCGGATGTTAGTGTCTTGTGGACGCCGGCTTCTCCGCTGACTGCTGGGCTAGCCGCCTGGTGGGCCATGCTGGCTGTATTGTACTTCATCGACAGGCCGCGCCCGCCGTCTACGGGTCCTGTCGGTTGCTCATTAACATAGCGAGGTCACTGATGATGTGAGTTTTGTCGGGGGAGTGTGACTACAGTACCCGCCGCCTGGCGGGCGCTCACTGTAGCCACTTCCCGTCCCTTCTGATTAATGGCGCACAAACTCTAAGGAAAGGGGGAAGGCTGGCTGTTGGGAGCCGGTATTCCACCTGCCGGCTGGCGGATCCCGCCGCCTTCTGGCTTCTCACCGACAGGTAGGGACCGCCGCCTAGGCCGTACCGATAGCTTGTAGTGGGAGCATGTCCTTCTCAGCCATGGGTGATGTCACGGGAGGGGTGGCAACAGTGCTACGCCAGGCGAGGGATGTCCGCCCAGTACGTCGCACTGTAACCTCGCTCAGCCCTGGATTCGCGCGGGGGGGGGGGGGGAAGGTGTCGCTGTAGCCACGCCCTGTCTCATTGTCATAACGTGCTGCAAACTTTGAGGGCATCGGGTGGCCGCCTGCTAGGAGCCGGTCTCTCTTGGGGCCACTTTCTGGGGGGCCACCGCTCTCGAGCAGCTGGTCGCTTGGACCAGCTGGCCTTGAGGAGTCGGCTCATTGTCTTCGAAGCTTGAGGGACGCAGCCAGCCCTAATGTCTTGAAATACCATGGTAGGCTGATGAGGCTACCCGTGGTAATTTACTCTGACAATAGTCCTCGAA
This sequence comes from Triticum urartu, assembly GCF_056163025.1. Lineage (NCBI taxonomy): Eukaryota > Viridiplantae > Streptophyta > Magnoliopsida > Poales > Poaceae > Triticum > Triticum urartu. The sequence continues at coordinate 592,380,403 of NC_141879.1, read as the reverse complement.
GCTGGTGGGGCGCTGCTGCTGGGAAGGCGATAAGCCTCAGCAGCTTCCTACCCCGAGTGTTCTGGCAGTGTGGCTTCGTCCGGCTTTCGAAGCGCCGGCTGGTAGGAGCCGGACGACGCACCAGTCGCACACCAGGCTGGCCGCCTGCTGCCCGTGCGCCACGCGTAGCCAGCATTTTGGACCTTCCTGCCATCCCATGTGCGAGATGGGACGTCGCTGCAGGCCAGGCCCACCACTATCGGGCCTCGGCACGCGTGCGGATCTAGTGCGGCCGAGGCAATCTGTTGTTATTCCAAGGCGGAGTAACTACACGTAGTTACTGCATGGTAAACACGGGGTAATGGGGTCGTGGGCGCAGTTAATCCCACGATCCCCACGCTCTCGCCCCCTCGGCTACGCCGTCTGGGGATATAAGTAGGGTGAGGAGGGAAGTGGCAGACGCACGCGCGCCCGCCCCATTCTTCATCCTTCATCTCCTTGCTGCTGCCGCCACACCCCCACCTCTCGCTTGAGTGTTGTCAACAGCCCACTACCGTCCAGTGCATCCTTCGTACGGTGTCGCTGCTCCGCCGTAGGCTTGCCAACTCGTCGTCTTCGCGCGCCACGCACGAACCCTCATGGCGCTAGCCGGGCTTGGGACGGCTCCAATGTCCATGAGGACCGCATCGCGTTTCTCCATCAGACGCGGCCTCTGCCTGGCGAAGGCTTCATGGAGGCGCGTCCCCCACCCGAGACAGAGATCTCGCCGACGCCGCGGGAAGGCGAGTGAGTCGTCTTCCGCTCGCACTTCATCCGCGGCCTCGGCTTGCCGGCGAGCGACTTCTTCCACTCTTTCCTTCGCTTCTACCTCCTCCAACCGCACCACCTGATGCCGAATATGGTGGTGCTGTTGTCGGTGTTTGTCACCCTCTGCGAGGGGTTTCTTGGCATTGCCCCCCACCATCAAGCTATGGGGGGTGGGGATTTTTCTACACCAAGCTCGGAACCGCCGCCAAGAACGAGGCGGCCCAATGCGGCGCCTTCATCGCGGTAAGGCGCCCGGGGACATGCAACTCCTTCCTAACCATCAGCTTGACGCAGTCCATCAAGCTGTGGCAAAAATCCTACTTCTACGTGAAGAACGTGCACCCGGAGCACGACTTCATCAACCTGCCGGCCTATCAAGCTGGCCCGCCGGCCGAGCCCCGCCATAATTGGACTTTCAAGCCGAAGAAGCTGTCGGCCGCCTCCGCGGCCACCATCGCTCGGCTTGAGGAGATGCTGGAGTCGGAAGGCCACCAGGCCATGGACCTGCTAACCACCTTCATGGCGCGTCAGGTTCTCCCTCTTCAGAGCCGGCCTTCATCTAATCAACCGGATGAGTGGGCACTGCGACCCGTGCCGGATGTGCATGAAGGAGATGCCAGACGTGGAGGTGGCCCTTCTGGTCAACTACATCTCGAACTGCAAGCTCTCGGAGGGGGAGTGGCAGTTCAGCAAGTGGCTGTACTCCCGAGCCAACCCTTCGCGTGTCGTAAGTCTTTCCCTTTTTCTTTTCTTCTTTCTCTTGTGCCGGGTTCTGCTTTCGCCGGCTGATCAGCCAGCCACTTGCGTAGATTCTTTCATCCCAGCAGGCGGCTGACGCCCTGGAGGAGGGCCAGGAGTACCTACCGGACAGGTCTAAGAGCGATGTGGACGACCCCGACTTGGGAGCGGTCGCCTTGGAGGATGACGCCACAGGCGGTGGCAGTGGAGCAGGCGGGTCCGGGGGAGGCGGTGTCAAGACGCGGCCAGACGATGACAATGAGGAGCCCGAAGTGCGCCGTCCCTGCGGAGCCGAGAAGGCGGTCGCGAGCTCGTCAGCTACGCCAGGTGGTACGCAGAAGCGTCGGGCCGCCGTGCCACTTTTTGGCAGCCGTCCCAAGAAGCCGAAGAACCCGGCTGCCGTGACCAAGCGGCGAGAGGCCGCCATGAAGGCGACCCAATTTCAAAGGGCCCCGAAGCAGCCCCCAGTGGTGTCCGCGTAAGTGCTCAACCCCCACCGAGTTTCTTCTTTGCCTTTTTTCTTGCGAACTTTCTTCTGAACTTCCTTTTGCAAAACTCCTTCTAAGTTTGTTTTGTTTGAGCAGAGCCCCGCTCTGCCTTGAGCGATCGTCCTCCGCCTCCATCGTCGAAGGGATGGAGAGCTCGGCCAAGACTCACCGTGTGGACCCGCTCGCCGAGCTCCAGGCGGCGACGGAACAGAACACGCAGGAGGCACATGAAGAGAGGGAGGAGGTGGACCGACAAAAGGCGGCAGCAGCCGAGGCGGCGCGAAAAGAAGCTGATGCAACCGCCAAGGCCCAGGCTGACGCCGCAGCCACAGAGCGGGCGGAGGCGATCTCCAAGGCTCGTGCAGAAAAGGACATGCACAGCCAGGCGCCACAACTTGTCATCCCTCTACGCGCCGCTTTACCGGCGCCAGAGGTCCAGGTGCCGGCTGGAGGAGCCGGCAACGACCAACCGGCCCATGGGAGTGAAGAAGGCGGTGGCGTCATGGTGAGGGCAGAGGTGCCTCTGCCTGCGCCGGTTGTCCCGTCACAAAGCTGTCAGCCGGACGCGCCGCAGGAGTCGCCAGTCGGCAGCGAGCTGGTGGTAGGATCCACCCCTGCGGCCCATACTCCGACGCGCCGGCGCGCGTCGAAGGCAATGTCAGTGCCACGGCCACAGATGATCGAGGGCGCGAGCTCGTCGGCCCTAGAAGCAGAAGCCACCAGCGTCGTTCTGCTGGAGTGAACACTAGGAGGCGGGTCTGGCGTGCTGAACAGGGCATCACAAGACATCCAGGCCCAGCTCCAAGCCCAGGGTGAAGCCCTTCAGCAGTACACAAAGGCATTCGTGTCGACAAGCACGGCCATCTAGGTACGTTTGCTGACCGCTTGCCTGACTCTTGTAATCTTTCTTGAAAACCTTCTATGAACATCTTCCATGGGGGGGCGCCAGTGCACCCACTGGGTGTAGCCCCCGAGTTCCGGGCCGGCTGCTAAGCAGGCGGCTCGGAACTTAAAGGCAGGTTCCGATGCAGGACTATCACAATATCCTCGCGACCACCCACAACTCCCAGGTCCGGGAGCTGTCCCGGTGGAATCATGAGCTGGCCGAGAGCCGGAGTGAGTACCTCGTTTCTTGCTCACGCGGGGGCGCGCCAGCGCACCCGCGGGGTGTAGCCCCTAAGATTCGGGCTGACTGCTGAGCAGTCGGGCCGGATCTTCCGGCAGCTACACTTTTCCTTTGATGTTTTCTTCATTGTCTGCTCTTCTTTGCTTTCTGCAGGACCCAATGCCACCTTGCAACAACAGCTGGGCGAGGTCCAGACCGCGTTTCACGCCAAAGAGGAGGAGCACAACAAGTCGGAGCTGGATCACGACTGCCTGGCCAAAAAGCTTTCTGACCAGGCGGACAAGCACAAGGCGGAGCTCGACAAGCTCAAGGAGGCGGAGGAGGCCCTTGAAAGAAATTCGAGACTGAGCGCTCGAAGTGGGCAGATAAGGAGAAGGCTCTAACCAATGGCGACGGCGAGATCGAGGACATGCTCGATGGCAAGTCATTTTTTCCCTTCTTCTGTCTGCCGCCTTGTCCTACAAGCCGGCCTCTGACTTCATGCTTGTTTTTTCTTCTTGCGCAGAATACTTTCCTCGCCATGCCATTGCCGTAAGCCAGGCCATCGAGGCTCACCGCGAGGAGCGAAGACTGGCTGGCACGGAGATCGCGCCCAACACCCTGCGGACCCTTGCCAAACAGCTCTTCGGCATCCAAGCTCGTCTCCAGCCGGCACATCAGGCACTTTCGCTGTCTGCAGCGCGCCGGGGCCCAGGTGGTCTCCGCCCTCTGGCCAGGCACTTCAGCCCTGTACACCCCCAACCGGACCTCCTACTGGTTGGAGGTGGTCGTCGGCCGTCTTGAGGCATGGAAAGGCTCTGCAGCCCAGGCAAGTGCAAGGCGGGCCCTGGAATTCATCAAGGGGTGGTACCCTGGTCTGAACTTAGACCAGCTTGCCACCCTCCGAGCTGAGGCTGCCGAAGAGCTGGCGGTGGTGGCGCCCGACCTCTATCGCCACGCCACGGCGATAGTTGAGTATACGGACACCAGCATCTTCCTCACAGAGCTGACCGAGGAGGGCGAGGACGCGCCACCCAACTAGTTCGGGCTGAACCCAGAGGAGGGCGAGGAGTCGGTGGATGTGATCACCTCGAGCGATGAAGTCAAGGAAGAGGAGGATGAGGACGATGAAGACGACGCGCCGGATTGTGAAGACGAGCGTCGGCCTCAGCCTGACCAGTCTTCGACCAACGGGCGGCACACCGACGAACCGACTACCACTGGAGCCGATCAAGCCGAGACCACCCAGCCAGCCTCTCCACCACCTGGAGCCTTGACCTCCGCCGCCCCCTCCGATCTGGCTGCTGCTCCCTTGGCCTAGGCAGCCAAGCTATCCTTTTCTTTTCCTGTCATGTAATCTTTTGAACAATATTGTTAAGCTTGCGCAGTTCCACCCGCTGGGGGTGTATTCAAACTTAGTTGAATGTCGGCCATGGGCCTTTAAGTAAATTACTTTTGCCGATTCCCGACTTGTCTTTCTCCTTCTGCTCTTTTGGCTTTTTTCCTTTGCCGCCTTCCCATAGCTATCGTCTTGCCAGTCGGACAGCCGCTCTGTGGTCTTTGGCCGGATCAAGTACATGGCCGCTTTGGGAAGGCAAGTACTTAGCCATTTGTAGAGCGTAGGAAGTTAAGTTTTTAGAAACCGGCTGGCTGGCTGCTCAACAGCCGGTCGGCAAGGCAAGGAGCCGGCTTGGCCTATGCGAATGCTTTTGGTCCTTACCCATTTTTCACGCGGGCACCGTTTCCTACCTTTAACTCTTGCCAGCTGGATAGTCGCTCTGCGAGCTTCGGCTGATGGCAAGAGAAGGCCTAGGTGCCAACACACTACTTGTCCGACTGCAGGAAGCATTGACATAGTACAAGGCGGCAAGCCCCCAGGGCGACTAGTCGAGCCCGGTGCCGGATAGGAATAATGAAAAGATGCATTCATAGGCGCAGAACTTATCATATAGATAAAGAGGGTAGCCCCCAAGTGCTCCTCGAGGGACCCGATGTCTTAGTGCTTAATAAAAGATTTAGCGTGGTACATACTGCATCAACTGTAAAATCTTCGGAGGAGGTTTGCATTCCATGGACGCTCTGATTCCTTGCCAGAGTCATCTCTCTTGCGTGCTCTAGGCTTCTGTGCATCGATCAAGTAGTAGGAGTCGTTGACCAATGCTTTGCTGCTGATGAAGGGGCCATCCCATGGGGCTGAGAGCTTGTGCTGGCCGGCTATTCATTGGATCAGTCGGAGCACAAGGTCCTCCTTTTGGAAGGATCTTGGCTTTAACTTCCGACTATGGTATCGGCATCGGCTCTGCTGGTAGATGGCAGACCAGCTGAGTGCTAACAGTCGGCCCTCTTCCAGTAGATCGACATCATCTTCTCGTGCCTCCTTTGCTTCCGCCTCTGTGTACATGGTGACACGAGGTGAGTCGAACTCAATGTTAGTTGGAATGACAGCCTCGGCCCCATATACAAGGAAGAAAGGAGTGAAGCCGGTAGATTTGTTCGGCATGGTGCGCAGGCTCCAGAGAACGACCGGTAGCTCGTCGATCCAGCAGCCGACCGACCGCTCTAGAGGCTCGACCAGTCAGGGCTTGACACCGGAGAGGATGGGTCCGTTTGCTTGCTCGACTTGGCCGTTTGACTGTGGATGGGCAACGGACGCTAAGTCCAGTCTGATGCCCTGCGCCATGCAGAAATGAGCCAAAGCTCCTTTGGCAAAATTTGTGCCATTATCGGTGATGATGCTATGCGGCACACCGTATCGGACGGTGATATCAGTGATGAAGGTCACAACAGTCGGACCATTCAATTTCTTGATTGGCTTCCCTTCAATCCATTTGGTGAATTTTTCCGCGGCGACAAGCAGGTGGGTCATGCCGCCGCGTGCCGTCTTGAATGGTCCCACCATGTCCAACCCCCACACGGCAAACGGCCAAGTGAGGGGGATGGTCTTAAGTGCAGAAGCCGGTAAATGTTGCTTGGAACTGAACTTTTGGCACCCTTTGCAATGCTTGACCAACTCCTTGGCATCTTCCAAAGTAGTCGGCCACAAAAAAACCATGGCTGAAGGCTTTGGCGACAAGGCTTCTCGAGGCCGCGTGGTGGCCGCACTCGCCTTGGTGGATATCTTTGAGAATTGCTTGGCCCGTTTCTGGCTCTACATAGCGCTAGAAGACTCCAGTCATGCTACATTTGACAAGCTCTCTGTTTACTATCGTGTAGGCTCCTGCCCAGTGTTGCACTTACCGGGCCGAGATCTCGTCAGCCAGTAGCTCTCTATTTACTGGGAATTTCAGGATGGGTTGTGCCCATGATGGTGCTTGAATTTCTTCTGTTGCTACTACATCCACTTACACTAGGGTGGTTTGGCTGGGAGGTGGCGGGCTGGCTGCCGCTTGCTACATTGTTGAAGTCTCTAGGCCGACTGCTGCAGCCCCCGGGCCGGGCTGTGGAGTACGCGGGCCGGGTGCGACTGTTGCAGTCCCTAAACCGCTTGGTGAAGTCCCTGGGTCGGGTGCCGCAGCCCTCGGGCCAGGTGCGGCTGCGGCAGCCCCTATATCACCTACCAAAGTCCCCGAGCCGACTGCCAAAGCCCCCGAGTCGGATCCGACTGCTTCGGGAGGAGCCGGCACGAAGATTCTAAAGAAGGTTTGATCGATGGCTTGCGAAGGCACTAAATGAACACGCCGGCTAGTATTGCTTGACGGGTGGAACCGATCCATGTCAGAGCATCAGCTGGCTCGTTTTCATTCCATGGTACGTGAAGGAACTCACACCCTTCAAAATATCCGTTGAGCTGCTGAACCAGGAAGCAGTAACTTGCCATGTTTGCATCCTTGGCATCCCAATCGCCAGATGACTGCTGGACTACCAAGTCAAAGTCGCCGTAGCATAGGATCCGGCAAATGCCAATTTCCTTGGCCAGCCGGAGACCATGTACGAGCGCCCCATACTCGGCCACATTGTTGGAGGCAGCACAATAGATTTGCAATGTGTATTGGAGCTTGTCGCCTTTGGGTGAGGTGAGGACAACGTCAGCTCCCAAGCTGCTGTGCATCTTCGAGCCATCGAAGTGCATCCGCCAATATGTGGAGTCCGGGAGCTGGCGGCAGGTACCGGGTCTCGGCCCAGTCGACAAGGAAATCGGTCAGCGCTTGGGACTTGATGGCGGTGCGTGACTGGTAGTAGATGATATAAGGGGCCAACTCGATGGCCCATTTGGCCACCTGGCTGGATGCATCTCTGTTGCCAATGATCTCAGCAAGCGGGGCAGTGCAAACAACAGTGACCCGGTGCTCTTGAAAGTATGGCTTCAGCTTTTTGGCCACAAAGTGCACGCCGTAGCACATCCTCTGGTAATGGGGGTAGTTCTGCTTTGCGGTTGACAACACTTCACTCAAATAATATACAGGCCTCTGGACCGGCTGTGCCCTGCCGACCTCTAAGCGTTCTACCACCATGACAACGCTGACCACCCGGCTGGTGGCGGCAATGTAGAGGTACATGGGTTCCTTATCAGCCAGAGCCGCCAGGACAGGCGACATGGTCAACAAATTTTTCAACTAGAGAAAAGCTTTGTCTGCCTTGTCATTCCACTTGAAGTGAGTGGTTTTCTTCATGAGCTGGTACAGGGGAAGAGCCTTCTCACCCAGCCGACTGATGATACGGTTGATGGATGCCAAGTAGCCGGTGAATTTCTGGACATCTCTTAGTCAGGTGGGTCTCTCCATCCTCTCGATGGCCTTGATCTTCACGGGGTTGCACTTAATGTCGCGTTTTGAGACCGGGAAGCAAAGGAGCTGGCCAGCTACTACTCCGAAGGCGCATTTCTCTGGGTTGAGCTTGATCTGAAACCGGTGTAGATTTTCAAAAGTTTCCTTGAGATCTTCCAAGAGAGTGCCGCGCTTCTCCGTCTTCACCACAATATCGTTCACATAGACATGGGCATTTTTGCCAAGCTTCTTGAGGAGGCACTTCTGCATGCAACGCAGGAACGTGGCACCAGCATTTCTCAAGTCGAATGTCATGGTTAGGTAGAAGAAGGCTCCAAATGGTGTGATGAAGGTGGTCTTCAGGCGGTCTGCCAGGTTCAGCTTGATCTGATGATATCCTGAGTAGGCATCCAAGAAACTTAATAGCTCACATCCGGCTGTGGAGTCTATCACTTGATCAATCCGAGGCAAAGCAAATGGATTTTTTGGGCAAGCTTTGTTCAGACTAGTGTAATCAATGCACATGCGCCACTTGTTGTTCTTCTTCAGTACAAGGACTGGGTTGGTAAGCCACTCTGGAAAAAACACTTCCATGATGAAGCCAGCTGCCAGAAGCCGGACTATCTCTTCACCAACAATTCTTCTCTTTTCCTCCGACAGTCAGCGGAGGGGTTGTTTGACTGGTTTGGCATCTGCTCTGACATGCTTGCGCTCGGCGAAATCCGTCGGAACACCTGGCATGTCCTTGGGAGACCATGCGAAGATGTCCCGATTCTCACGGAGGAAATCAACAAGATCGCTTTCCTATTTGCTATCAAGGTTGGCACCTATGACAGCAATCTCTCCGTGTGCTCAGGGTCCAAAGGGATCTTCTTTGTTTCTTTGGCCGGCTGGAAGGAGCCCTGGGTCTCTAACTCTTTGGGCTCTGGGGACATGTCCGTCTGCTTGCTGGTCATGGCCACCACCCGGTCCAGGAGCTTCTTCTCTGCAGCAATCACAAGGGACTCGGTCAGCCGGTTGCGGCTGCGGCACAATCGGCCGACTTCTCATAGTCTCCAAATGTCGTGATAATGCCCTTGGTTCCTGGCATCTTCATCTTGAGGTAAGCATAGTGTGGCACCGTCATGAACTTGGCCAGAGCCGGCCGGCCCATGTGTACATGATAAGGGCTTTCGAGGTCCACCACCTCATACCAAATTGCTTCGCGGCGGAAGTGATCCTTGTCTCCGAAGATGACGTCTATCTTGACCTTGCTGATTGGTGATCAGGACAGGCCGGGCACAATACCATGGAAAAAAGTCCGGCTGGGCAGGAGCGGCCTCTCTTTAATGCATAACTTTTCCATGGTATCGCGATATAGAATGTTGATGCTGCTGCCGCCATCTATCAGAATCCGAGAGAAACGAGCAACTCGCCTCTCTGTTGCAAGAGTGGCATCCAGTACCAGAGCATAGGAGTCCGGAGAGGGCATCACCTCCGGGTGGTCAGCCTGGCTCCAACTGATGGGCTTCTCAGACCAATGCATGAATTCAGGAGCGCTTGAAGCGACGATGTTCACCTCCCGGTGCTGTTGACGCCGGCTGCGCCGATCGTCCTACATGCTAGTGAAGATGACGTAAGATCCATGCTCTTTAGGCTAGTTGTCTTGAATAGCGCCGACTGCTGGACGGGCCGCCAGCTGCTGACGAGGAGGCGGCAACGGGCCAGAAGGCAAAACTTCTGGGTGGTGTGGTTGGACGGTTTCGCGCTGCTGTGGAACTTGCAGGGAGCCTGAAGGGTTTGCTCGTAGGAGAAGGCTGGCATCCAATCAGGCTTGCCGCCCTTCTAGCGCTTGGGGTTGGTTGCCCTTCAGGTTGTTGGTCTTCCACTGTTGCCACTTGCCAGGTGGTGGAAGCCGGTTGTGGGGCTTTGCGCTTGTTGTCGTTTGGCTGCTGGCGCCGACTGTCGTCTCCAGCCTGTGTTCGAGGAGCCAGATGGAGCACCTTCCCATAAGCGTCCACTTGAAGCTCTGACCTCCTGGAGGAGTCGATAGTGGTGTACTTGTTGCTATGATCAGCAGTTCATCGAGCATGGTGGGCTCGTCGCAGAGAAGCCGGTGCTTGAGCAAGGTTCCCTCTCGGCACCCGGCTGTGAAGTACTCAATTGTTTGGACCTCATGCACTCCTTCGCAGGAGTTGCGCAGTTCAGCCCACCGCATTAGGTAATCGCGGGTGGACTCGTCTGGGCCTTGAACGCACAGCGAGAGTTGGCGGGGCTTGGGAGGCCGCTTGTAGGTGGTGGTGAAGTTGCGGATGAACACTTCGGTGAAATCTACCCAGTTGTTGACGCTGTAAGGCTTGAGGCTATTTAGCCACGTCCGGGCTGTGCCCTGGAGCATGAGCGGGACGTACTTCACGTCAACACGCTTGTTGCCATTTGCTATGCTAACGGCCATGGAATAGTACACCAGCCAATCCTCCGGCTTCACGGAGCCATTGTATTGCGCCGACTGGCCTGACTACCGGCTGCTGGGGCGGAGGCGGAAGCGGCTGCCCAGCAGGCGGGGGTGGCAGGAGGCCGTCTCCCTTGGCAATCCTGGTGAGCCAGTGGCACTTCTGGGTGGTGTGATTCGATGGCTTCACGCCGCTGTGGAACTTGCAAGGTCCATCCAAGGTCTGCTCATAGGAGAAGGCCGGCAACCAGTTCGGCTTGCCGCCTTTCTTTCGCTTGGGCGGAGGCTGCTCTTCTGGCTGCTGGGCTTCAACGGTCGTGACCTGCCGGCTGCCGGAAGCCGGCTGCGGGGCCTTGCGCTTGTTGTCGCCCTGCTGTTGTCGCCGGCCGGCGTCTGCTGCCGGAGTTCTTGGAGCCTGAGGAGCTACTTTGCCAGTCGTGCTGATTTGAATTTCCACCTTCATGGAGGAGTCGGCCGTGGCATACTTGTCCGCTATGATCAGCAGCTCGTCGAGAGTTTCTGGCTCATCGCAGAGGAGCTTGTGCTTGAGGATGGTGCCTTCTCGGCACCCGGCTGTGAAGTACTCGATAGCCTGCACCTCGTGCACGCCCTCGCAGGAGTTCCGGAGCGTAGCCCAACGCGTGAGGTAGTCGCGAGTTGACTCGTCAGGACCTTGCACGCACAAGGAGAGCTGACGAGGCTTGGGAGGGCGCTTGTATGTGCTGGTGAAGTTGCGGACGAATGCTTCCGTGAAGTCGACCCAGCTGTTGATGCTGCGGGGCTTTAGGCTGTTCAGCCATGTCCGGGCCATGCCCTGGAGCATGAGCAGAACATATTTTACGGCGACACGCTTGTTGCCGTTTGCTAAGCTGACAGCCGTGGAATAGTCGACTAGCCAGTCTTCCGGCTTCACGGAGCCGGTATACTTGGGCGTGTCTCTTGGGAGCGTGAACCCTTTGGGAAAGGGCTCGTCCCGAATGCGGAGCCCGAAACAAGGCGGACCCAGCTCGTCTTCTTCTTCCAGCGCCAGGGACCGGTGAAGTCGGTCGATCCGGTGGCGGGCGTCATTCTCTCCAACTCCCTCTCGGCGGCCAAGGCGGTCACCGAGAGTCGGATGGTCAACAGGCGGTGGGGAGACTCGCCTCTCCTTGCGGGGAGGGGGAGGCGGACAGTCGTCCCGTCGTTCCACTGCTCTCGGGCGGCCATCTCGGTCGCACTCTATGGTAATGCGAGTCCGACTGTGGCTGACAGCCGGCTCCTTGTCCTTTCTTCCTCGGGCGCCGCCAGTCGGCGTCCGAGACGTCGCGCCTTCATCTCGGTGCGGGTCGTCGTTTGGTCGCTGCGGCGCCTCCGTGCGGCAGCCGGCCTCGTTCTGCGCGGCGGCCACGTCGAGGAGCTGCTGGACTCGCTCCATCATGAGGCGGTGTTCTTCGCCCACGAAATTGTCCAGCTCATCCGCCGCTGCCTGGGCGGCTCGGATGTTCTCCGCCGGTGTAGCATACACGGGGTGGCTAGCCCTCTTCTTCTTCCTCTTCTTCCATGATGGAAGCCTTTCCAAGCACTCTGGCTATGGTCTTCTTGACCCTTTCTTTCCTCTTCTTGCCTTCAGCAGCAACTGGCTCAATGGGAGTGGGCTTCTCAGTTGAATCTCTGGCCTTTGGCATAGGCTGTCTACCTACTAGCCTTTTGATTTTCAATCCTGGCTTTGTGCCTTGAGCTGAGCCATGTTCCTTCTCGAGCACTACTCTCTTTGAAGTTGCTTCCTCTTCTGCCACATAGTCCTCATCCTGTGATTCTGAGGTTCTCTTCTTCCTTTGTCTTGTGGCAGCTTTTGGCAGATTGCTAGGGGTGCTCCTGCTGCCTTCCTCTGAAGAACTTGAGGGACTAGTGCCCTCACTCATCTGCACTTGCTGTTCTGACATGTTCTGGCTATCACTTTGGTCTGACATGATGAACAAGCTGACTGCTGACCCTGTGAACAGGTTATAGATGAGATATAGTGGATAAGCATCACAAAATGCAGAGATTTTTGCAAAAGAATAATTCAAAAACTTAGTTTTAGTTTCCCACTGAAAGCATCTCGGATCTACCGATTTCTAAACTCGGTTATACCGAAGCAGTTTTGGCACCTAAACTAGTGAACTCGGTCAGACCGAGTCACAGTTCGGTGGCACCGAGACTGCTAGGGTTTCACAGAGTTCCAAAATCGGTCACACCGATAAGTAATTCTCGGTCAGACCGAGTCTCACTTGTGCAATGGCATAAGCCAAATCGGTGGGACCGAGTTTTTCAACTCGGTGGGTCCGAGATGGTTTCGGCGGAAACCTAACCCTAAAATTTTCGAATTAAACCTAATCTATGAGTTCATTGACTGGATAGAGGTTTAACAAACGTGGCAAGAATCATGATGATCACAATGTGCTAAGAATCGGATTGGGGAATAGCACAAAGATCGAGTCCATACCCTAGTTCGGCGGAGACTCGCTACGGCGGCAACGGCGGGGTTGAATTTCCGTTGACGGCGACGGAGACCAGCGACTGGAGGCGGCTAGCGGCGAGGAGACGATCCGGAGACCAAGTTAGCAGAGTAGGCTATCGCGCGGGCGAAGGGGTTCGGAGAAATTTCCAAAAAATTTCCCGTGACTATATATAGCCCGACCCTGTCGGTGTGACCGAGTGGAACAACTCGGTGGCACCGAGATGCAAAACTGTATACAGTTGTTGCAACTCGGTGTGACCGAATGGTTCAAATCGGTTGCACCGAGATCGAAAACCTAGATCAACTTAATGATCTCGGTAGGACCGAAAGTAGGGTATCGGTCAGACCGAGAATCATAAAGAGGTTTTGGAAGTTTAAGTCTATGACGAATCGGGGACTCCGAGCGCTCCTCACACAGAGTGGTTCGAATCTGACTTGATCAAATTTTGTGATGTAGCATGAATAGAGTTTGAGACAAGAAAAGCATAGATAGCTAGACGAGGTTCTTAGGCATTCTTGTCCATCCACTTGGCAAAAGGAAATAAAACCAAACAATCAAAACAACAAGTGGATGTCCTCGAATGAGTAAAATATGCAACCAGCATGCTCACACAATAAGATGGCAAATGAAATATGTGACAAGGCATGCACAACCTATTCTAGCATCTGTCAAGCAATTTGCGATGACAAGGTCATCTATATATGAGTATATTGACTTAGGAGTCAAGTGAGAACACTTGATCATAGGTCGTACTCATCGTTTAAGCTCAAGTGGGGTTACCACTTTTACATAAAGCATTGTTGAGTTCACATCTTTAGAGTTGCTTTAGCTCAAGTCTTAGAGTAAAGCTCCCCCTAGATGTGATATCCCCCCTTAGAGGGATGAACTAACCTCGGGTTTTGTCGATGATGACTTCATGTAGATGTTGAAGATGTGGATGCTCAATGTTGATGTAGATCACTTGGAGCTATCCATTTGAGTGAATTGCACTTTCAATACCTACATGGGTTAGTCCCACAAGCAACAAACAAGGATATCCATAGACATAGAGCGATGCACACACACGATGATGTCCATGAAAACTTTTAGGTTACCTTGTCCCTTGTCTTACCAACAAGAGGGTTTGTGACTCCTTGAACTAGTGCAAGATGTGGAAGTTGATTGCACTTGTTCTTGCCAAAATGATAAGAGTGAAGTATGTTGGCGGAGTCACCCTCAAGAACTCTCTAGTTCTTCTTCTTTTGGATCCACACCATCTTGATGGGAATCCTTGGAGTTGTAGTCGTACTTGATGAAGTGGAACTTGAAGTAGTCTTGGGAATCCACTTGACTAAGGTCTTAGGAGCTTCTTCAAATGCATCAATTTCCTCTTGAAGCTTGTCCTTGCCTTTTTGCTTGTAGTCTTGTGGTGGAAGATCATCTTGAGCTTGTGTCCCCTTGAAAGAAGTATCATACTTCTCTTGTTGAGGAACAAACTTTGTCTTGGGGCATTGATCTTCTTCCCACTCAACTCTATTGGCATTGAACTTTCGTTCAAAACCAACACCTTGATTCTTCCGGTGCTTTCCTTGCTTGCGCACAATTTCCTCGAATTGCTTACTCTCGGCAAGGATTTTGTACACTCCTTTCTCTATAATTCCCTTCAATAAGCTATTTTCTTGATCAAGTGTAACTTGGCTAAGAGAATCATTAGTGGAATCAAGAGAACTACTAGAAGCAACAATATTGGATTTAGCATGATCATTGTTACTGCTAGAGGAAGAATCTTTCTTGTTCTTGTTACTAGACTTGACTTGAGGCATGTAAGTGGATAAGAGTAAACGCTTGGCAATGTAAGAAGAACTTTTCTTGCGGAGATCATCATTGATTGCTTTTAAGAACTCATGCTCTTGCTCAAGATTGAGCTTTTCAAAGCGTAATTTCTCATGAGCTCTTAAAAGTTCTCGATGATCTTCGAAGATAGTTTCATGAGCTAACTTAAGAGTGTTTAGTTCTTTAGTTAGAGCCTCAATCTTCTCCTTATCATTGTCATTCGTTTTATCTTGATTAGCATGATTAATTGACGTTTCATCATTGTATTCATCACTAGAGTTGTCAACAAGCAAATCATCACCTAACAATTCATCTTCATCACTATTGAAATCAACATACTCGGGGTGTGTTACCTTAGGACCTTTGGCCATGAAGCATCTTCCAATTCTTCATTTGGTGAGTCAAATATGTCGTAGGAGTTGGTTGACACAAGTGCTAGACCGGCAACACCTTCATCTTGAGTATCTTCGGAGTCGGAGTGATAACTTCTCTCGGAGTGGCTGCGGGAGTCGGAGCCGGATACCCATTCACCAACATTAGCTTGATGTCTTCGTTTTGTGTAGCTCCTTGATGATTTTTCCTTCCTTTCCGAATCCTTGCTTCTCCGTGAGTATCTTCGTTCATAACGATCATCTCCACTCCTTCTCTCTCTTGGTGGTGATTCTTTGCTTCTTCTTTTTGGAGAATCTTCTCTTCTCTTGTAGGGAGCCGTACACTCATTGGAATAGTGTCCGGGTCTTCCACAACTGTAGCAGTTTCGCTCTCGACTAGAAGATCTTTTGTCATTGTAGGACCTTGACTTGAAGCTTCTATCTTTGCTTCTACTCTTGTAGAACTTGTTGAAGTTCTTCACCATTAAGCTCAATTCTTCATTGAAGTTTTTTTTCTCACTTGATGATGTAGGGGCTTCACATGAGGCTTTGTAGGCACCACTTGATTTGTTGTGAAGTTCCTCTTTATCCTTAAGTGACATATGATGAGCAACAATTCTTCCAATCACCTCCGTTGGCTTGAGATCTTTGTAATTGGGCATCATTTGGATCAATGTGCACACGGTATCATATTTTCCATCCAAGGCTCTTAGAATCTTCTTGATGATGAATCTATCGGTCATCTCTTCACTTCCTAAGCCGGCAATCTCATTTGTGATGAGAGCAAGCCTAGAGTACATTTCAGCGACACCTTCACCATCCTTCATTTTGAACTTGTCAAGTTGACTTTGAAGCACATCCAACTTGGATTCCTTGACGGAGTCGGTACCTTCGTGCATATCAATCAAAGTGTCCCAAATTTCATTTGCATTCTCAAGACGGCTGATTTTGTTGAATTCTTCGGGGCACAATCCATTGAAGAGAATATCACAAGCTTGAGCATTGTATTGCAACATCTTCAACTCATCCGCGGTAGCTTCACGGTTTGGTTCTTTCCCATCAAAGAAGTCACCTTGCAAACCAACACACACAATAGCCCAAACGGCGGGGTTATGTCCAAGAATATGCATTTTCATTTTATGCTTCCAACTAGCAAAATTAGTACCATCAAAGTAAGGACCTCTACGGTGATAATTTCCCTCGCTAGACGCCATACTCTCCTAGGTTGTGAAACCAAGGCTATGACCATCAAAAGCTATGGAGATCAAAGCAAATGGAGACCAAAGCTCTGATACCACTTGTAGGATCGAAACTATGTCTAGAGGGGGGGTGATTAGACTACTTGACCAAATAAAAACTTAACCTTTTCCCAATTTTAGTTCTTGGCAGATTTTAGCTATTGTAGGACAAGTCAAGCAATCATCACACAATTCAAGCAAGCATGCAAAGAGTATATTGGCAGCGGAAAGTAAAGCATGCAACTTGCAAGAATGTAAAGGGAAGGGTTTGGAGAATTCAAACGCAATTGGAGACACGGATGTTTTTCCCGTGGTTCGGATAGGTGGTGCTATCCTACATCCACGTTGATGGAGACTTCAACCCACAAAGGGTAACGGTTGCGCGAGTCCATGGAGGGCTCCACCCACGAAGGGTAATGGTTGCGCGAGTCCACGGAGGGCTCCACCCACGAAGGGTCCACGAAGAAGCAACCACCCACGAAGGGTCCACAAAGAAGCAACCTTGTCTATCCCACCATGGCCATCGCCCACGAAGGACTTGCCTCACTAGAAGTAGATCTTCACGAAGTAGGCGATCTCCTTGCCCTTACAAACTCCTTGGTTCAACTCCACAATCTTGTCGGAGGCTCCCAAGTGACACCTAGCCAATCTAGGAGACACCACTCTCCAAGAAGTAACAAATGGTGTGTTGATGATGAACTCCTTGCTCTTGTTCTTCAAATGATAGTCTCCCCAACACTCAAATCTCTCTCATAGGATTTGGATTTTGTGGAAAGAAGATTTGAGTGGAAAGCAACTTGGGGAAGGCTAGAGATCAAGATTCATATGGTAGGAATGGAATATCTTGGTCTCAACACATGAGTAGGTGGTTCTCTCTCAGAACATATGAGTTGGAATTGTGTATGTGTTCTGATGGCTCTCTCCACGAATGAAGAGGAGGTGGAGGGGTATATATAGCCTCCACACAAAATCCAACCGTTACACACAGTTTTCCAATCTCGGTGGGACCGAATCAACAAACTCGGTCGAACCGAAAAGGTAAACCTAGTGACCGTTAGAGATTTTGGGTGGGACTGACATGCAACTCGGTAGGACCGATATGGTTAGGGTTTGGGCATAACGTAATCTCGGTGAGACTGATTACACAAACTCGGTGAGACCGATTTTGGTAATTAGCTAACCAGAGAGTTGGTCAGGAAAACTCGGTGGGACCGATTTGCTCTTTCGGTGAGACCGAAAAGTTACAAAAAGGAAACACTGAATTTACATTGCAATCTCGGTGGGACCGATCCGCTCTTTCGGTGAGACCGAAAAGTTATGAAAGGGAAACAGAGAGTTTGCAATCCCATCTCGATGAGACCGAGATCCCTATCGGTAGAACCGAATTGCTAGGGTTTGGCAGTGGCTTATGACAAGTGAAACTCGGTGGCGCCGGGTTGAAAGAATCGGTAGGGCCGAGTTTGGCTTTGGGTTTAGGTCAAATGTGGATATGGGAAAGTAGCTGAGGATTTTGGAGCATATCATTAAGCACATGAAGCAAGAGGCTCATTAAGCAACACCTCATCCCTCCTTGATAGTATTGGCTTTTCCTAAAGACTCAATGTGATCTTGGATCACTAAAATATAAAATGAAGAGTCTTGAGCTTTTGAGCTTGAGACAATCCTTTGTCCTTAGCAATTTGAGGGTTCCACTTTCACATCCATGCCATGCCAATCATTGAGCTTTCCTGAAATAGTCATCTTGGAATAGCATTAGCTCAATGAGCTATATGTTGTTATGAATTACCAAAACCACCTAGGGATAGTTGCACTTTCAATCTCCCCCTTTTTGGTAATTGATGACAACATATAGATCAAAGCTTAGACAAATGATAATAAGCATGAAATATATCGTCGCTTTGAGAAGTATGTGACAAGTAAGAGCTCCCCCTAAATTTGTGCATATTTAAAATTTGCTTTGGACTGCAAATGCACAAAGAGTTAGAGTCATGGGTTACTCTTCCATGTCACATACATCTTGGTGGAGCGCTTAAAATGATAAGAATGAAAAACATGCACTCATCACCAAGAATAGTGAATGATCACATAAGATAGATAAGATGATAATATTAAGCAAACATTAAGTGTAGCTTATGATCAAACACATGATCATCAATGTCTCACGAGCAATGACATAGTATCTCACACAAAAGCAAACAAGGTTCGAAAAACCACCAAATAAAACAAGAGAGAATAAAAGCAACACTCTCTCTCGAAGCCTATGATCTATACATTTTCTCCCCCTTTGGCAACAAGTTACCAAAAATTTCCTAGAAAATGCATAGTTCTAAGTCGACACTCAGGCTTGATCTTCAGGTGGTGGTGGAGTCCGGATCACTCCAAGGATGAAGGCTTCCGTAGACGCTGGAGTTGGAGCTGAGGTAGATGCTGGAGCAGGTTGGGCTGGTGCTACGGCTGGAGCTGAGGCGGTTGCTCTTGTGTCAGGAACTGGCACTGCAGATGACCTCGGACCTCGTGGCACTCTGGCAAAGGCATCAATTGTAGTCTTCCCTTTCCTCTCCTGCATGTCATCTTGGAGCTGCTCCACTGCAGTCTGAATCTCTGTTACCTTGATATCCAAGTCATAGAACTTTTGTTCTACGATCCTCTCTAGGCTTGCCTGGTTCTGAGTTAGGGTGGCTAGTCCTTTCTCAATCCGCAGGGTGGATGCAATCAGGTAACCAAGCTGCTCTTGTTTGGTTTTCAAGAAATACTCAGATGCCTCCTCTTGAGTAGGCATCTTGGCAGCTTTCTCCTTCCTCGCCTTCTCCTTCTTTGCTTGTGCTTGAACTGATGATGGTTCATTCTCATTCATCACAACTTGGTTGTCCTCAAAGCCTGGATGAATAGGCAAGTGTTCCTTGTCCAATAAGTATATGCCTGTGCCCATCTTCGAGTTGATTAACTCCTGAATCTGAGGGGCATAACCACAGCTCCTCTTCTGATCTGCTGCAGTCCTCTTGAGAGTTTCTACTATGAGGCTCATGACCTTGAATTTCTGAGGCACATCAAATACATGAAGCAAATTGATTGCATGGCCTCTGATCATCTTGTGATCACCTAACTTGGGCAACAGAGTGTGCCTAAGGATCCAGTTAATGGTTGGCAGCCCTGATAGAAGATAATGCACAGACCCAAACTTGAAAGTATCAAGTGCCTCGTTTGGAATTTCCTTGTACATATTGGACATAGAGTTGTGGTCCATCTTCTTCTTGGAATAGATATCCAAGTCATCCTCATGCTCCTCTGGGGCATTGATGAGCTGTGCCCACTCAGCAACAGTAGATTGGTACCTCGTACCTTCAGACATCCATGTGATCTTTCCATCTGGGTAGAAATGTGCTGTGGAGTAGAATTGCATAATGAGTTCCTCGTTCCACTTTGTGAGCTTCTGCCCAACAAAGTCTGCTACTCCACAAGCATTGAAGCTGTCATACACTCCAGGCTAGTGTTCTTCATTGTCCTTGATGTACTCCCAATTAACCCATCTCATGTCACAAACTATGGGCTTCTTGTCCAACAGAACTGTCTCATAGAAGTCCTGCTGTTCCTTAGTGTGGAACCTATAATCAACAGCAGTTCTTCTCCTTGAAGCATATGGATCTTCTTCTCTCCACTTCCTCAGCCCTGAGTCTCTTCTGAGCTTCATGTCCTCAGCCAAAGGATGAGCATCATTGTGGTCTGGGACCTTAGGCTTGAGCTTTCTCAGAACAAGCTCTTCATCATCTTCTGCAGTGTCAGGCACTGGGGCCTTGTTCTTCTCAGCAGCTGGGATGCTCCTTGTATTCCTCTTTGGTGCTGTCTTGGGCTTGGAGGCAGCTTTGGGTGCTTCTTTGGGCTTGGATGCAGCAGCCCCTGATCTTATAGCATCACCCATCAGCTTTGGTGCCTTAGGTGCTGGTGCAGCAACCTCTTCTTCTTCCTCTTCTTCCATGATGGAAGCCTTTCCAAGCACTCTGGCTACGGTCTTCTTGACCCTTTCTTTTCTCTTCTTGCCTTCAGAAGCAACTGGCTCAATGGGAGTGGGCTTCTCAGTTGAAGCTCTGGCCTTTGGCATAGGCTGTCTACCTACTGGCCTTTTGATTTTCAATCCTGGCTTTGTGCCTTGAGCTGAGCCATGTTCCTTCTCGAGCACTACTCTCTTTGAAGTTGCTTCCTC
The DNA here is from genome assembly GCF_056163025.1 of Triticum urartu. Taxonomy (NCBI): domain Eukaryota; kingdom Viridiplantae; phylum Streptophyta; class Magnoliopsida; order Poales; family Poaceae; genus Triticum; species Triticum urartu. The sequence continues at coordinate 592,360,053 of NC_141879.1, read as the reverse complement.
TTCTGCCACATAGTCCTCATCCTGTGATTCTGAGGTTCTCTTCTTCCTTTGTCTTGTGGCAGCTTTTGGCAGATTGCTAGGGGTGCTCCTGCTGCCTTCATCTGAAGAACTTGAGGGACTAGTGCCCTCACTCATCTGCACTTGCTGTTCTGACATGTTCTGTTTATCACTTTGGTCTGACATGACGAACAAGCTGACTACTAACCCTGTGAACAGGTTATAGATGAGATAGAGTGGATAAGCATCACAAAATGCAGAGATTTTTGAAAAAGAATAATTCAAAAACTTAGTTTTAGTTTCCCACTAAAGCATCTCGGATCTACCGATTTCTAAACTCGGTGATACCGAAGCAGTTTTGGCACCTAAACTAGTGAACTCGGTCAGACCGAGTCACAGTTTGGTGGCACCGAGACTGCTAGGGTTTCACAGAGTTCCAAAATCGGTCACACCGATAAGTAATTCTCGGCCAGACCGAGTCTCACTTGTGCAATGGCATAAGCCAAATCGGTGGGACCGAGTTTTTCAACTCGGTGGGTCCGAGATGGTTTCGGCGGAAACCTAACCCTAAAATTTTCGAATTAAACCTAATCTACGAGTTCATTGACTGGATAGAAGTTTAACAAACGTGGCAAGAATCATGATGATCACAATGTGCTAAGAATCGGATTGGGGAATAGCACAAAGATCGAGTCCATACCCTAGTTCGGCGGAGACTCGCTACGGCGGCAACGGCGGGGTTGAATTTCCGTTGACGGCGACGGAGACCAGCGACTGGAGGCGGCTGGCGGCGAGGAGACGATCCGAAGACCAAGTTGGCAGAGCAGGCTATCGCGCGGGCTAAGGGGTTCGGAGAAATTTCCAAAAAATTTCCCGTGACTATATATAGCCCGACCCTGTCGGTGTGACCGAGTGGAACAACTCGGTGGCACCGAGATGCAAAACTGTATACAGTTGTTGCAACTCGGTGTGACCGAATGCTTCAAATCGGTTGCACCGAGATCGAAAACCTAGATCAACTTAATGATCTCGGTAGGACCGAAAGTAGGGTATCGGTCAGACCGAGAATCATAAAGAGGTTTTGGAAGTTTAAGTCTATGACGAATCGGGGACTCCGAGCGCTCCTCACACAGAGTGGTTCGAATCTGACTTGATCAAATTTTGTGATGTAGCATGAATAGAGTTTGAGACAAGAAAAGCATAGATAGCTAGAGGAGGTTCTTAGGCATTCTTGTCCATCCACTTGGCAAAAGGAAATAAAACCAAACAATCAAAACAACAAGTGGATGTCCTCGAATGAGTAAAATATGCAACCAGCATGCTCACACAATAAGATGGCAAATGAAATATGTGACAAGGCATGCACAACCTATTCTAGCATCTGTCAAGCAATTTGCGATGACAAGGTCATCTATATATGAGTATATTGACTTAGGAGTCAAGTGAGAACACTTGATCATAGGTCGTACTCATCGTTTAAGCTCAAGTGGGGTTACCACTTTTACATAAAGCATTGTTGAGTTCACATCTTTAGATTTGCTTTAGCTCAAGTCTTAGAGTAAAGCTCCCCCTAGATGTGATATCCCCCCTTAGAGGGATGAACTAACCTCGGGTTTTGTCGATGATGACTTCATGTAGATGTTGAAGATGTGGATGCTCAATGTTGATGTAGATCACTTGGAGCTATCCATTTGAGTGAATTGCACTTTCAATACCTACATGGGTTAGTCCCACAAGCAACAAACAAGGATATCCATAGACATAGAGTGATGCACACACAAGATGATGTCCATGAAAACTTTTAGGTTACCTTGTCCCTTGTCTTACCAACAAGAGGGTTTGTGACTCCTTGAACTAGTGCAAGATGTGGAAGTTGATTGCACTTGTTCTTGCCAAAATGATAAGAGTGAAGTATGTTGGCGGAGTCACCCTCAAGAACTCTCTAGTTCTTCTTTTGGATCCACACCATCTTGATGGGAATCCTTGGAGTTGTATTCGTACTTGATTTAGTGGAACTTGAAGTAGTCTTGGGAATCCACTTGACTAAGGTCTTAGGAGCTTCTTCAAATGCATCAATTTCCTCTTGAAGCTTGTCCTTGCCTTTTTGCTTGTACTCTTGTGGTGGAAGATCATCTTGAGCTTGTGTCCCCTTGAAAGAAGTATCATACTTCTCTTGTTGAGGAACAAACTTTGTCTTGGGGCATTGATCTTCTTCCCACTCAACTCCATTGGCATTGAACTTTTGTTCAAAACCAGCACTTTGATTCTTCCGGTGCATTCCTTGCTTGCACACAATTTCCTCGAATTGCTTACTCTCGGCAAGGCTTTTGTACACTCCTTTCTCTATAATTCCCTTCAATAAGCTATTTTCTTGCTCAAGTGTAACTTGGCTAAGAGAATCATTAGTGGAATCAAGAGAACTACTAGAAGCAACAATATTGGATTTAGCATGATCATTGTTACTGCTAGAGGAAGAATCTTTCTTGTTCTTGTTACTAGACTTGACTTGAGGTATGTAAGTGGATAAGAGTAAACGCTTGGCAATGTAAGAAGAACTTTTCTTGCGGAGATCATCATTGATTGCTTTTAAGAACTCATGCTCTTGCTCAAGATTGAGCTTTTCAAAGAGTAATTTCTCATGAGCTCTTAAAAGTTCTCGATGATCTTCGAAGATAGTTTCATGACCTAACTTAAGAGTGTTTAGTTCTTTAATTAGAGCCTCAATCTTCTCCTTATCATTGTCATTCGTTTTATCTTGATTAGCATGATTAATTAACGTTTCATCATAGTATTCATCACTACAGTTGTCAACAAGCAAATCATCACCTAACAATTCATCTTCATCACTATTGAAATCAACATACTCGGGGTGTGTTACCTTAGGACCTTTGGCCATGAAGCATCTTCCAATTCTTCATTTGGTGAGTCAAATATGTCGTAGGAGTTGGTTGACACAAGTGCTAGACCGGCAACACCTTCATCTTGAGTATCTTCGGAGTTGGAGTGATAACTTCTCTCGGAGTGGCTGCGGGAGTCGGAGCCGGATACCCATTCACCAACATTAGCTTGATGTCTTCGTTTTGTGTAGCTCCTTGATGATTTTTCCTTCCTTTCCGAATCCTTGCTTCTCTGTGAGTATCTTCGTTCATAACGATCATCTCCACTCCTTCTCTCTCTTGGTGGTGATTCTTTGCTTCTTCTTTTTGGAGAATCTTCTCTTCTCTTGTAGGGAGCCGTACGCTCATTGGAATAGTGTCCGGGTCTTCCACAACTGTAGCAGTTTCGCTCTCGACTAGAAGATCTTTTGTCATTGTAGGACCTTGACTTGAAGCTTCTATCTTTGCTTCTACTCTTGTAGAACTTGTTGAAGTTCTTCACCATTAAGCTCAATTCTTCATTGAAGTTTTGTTTCTCACTTGATGATGTAGGGGCTTCACATGAGGCTTTGTAGGCACCACTTGATTTGTTGTGAAGTTCCTCTTTATCCTTAAGTGACATCTGATGAGCAACAATTCTTCCAATCACCTCCGTTGGCTTGAGATCTTTGTAATTGGGCATCATTTGGATCAATGTGCACACGGTATCATATTTTCCATCCAAGGCTCTTAGAATCTTCTTGATGATGAATCTATCGGTCATCTCTTCACTTCCTAAGCCGGCAATCTCATTTGTGATGAGAGCAAGCCTAGAGTACATTTCAGCGACACCTTCACCATCCTTCATTTTGAACTTGTCAAGTTGACTTTGAAGCACATCCAACTTGGATTCCTTGACGGAGTCGGTACCTTCGTGCATATCAATCAAAGTGTCCCAAATTTCCTTTGCATTCTCAAGACGGCTGATTTTGTTGAATTCTTCGGGGCACAATCCATTGAAGAGAATATCACAAGCTTGAGCATTGTATTGCAACATCTTCAACTCATCCGCGGTAGCTTCACGGTTTGGTTCTTTCCCATCAAAGAAGTCACCTTGCAAACCAACACACACAATAGCCCAAACGGCGGGGTTATGTCCAAGAATATGCATTTTCATTTTATGCTTCCAACTAGCAAAATTAGTACCATCAAAGTAAGGACCTCTACGGTGATAATTTCCCTCGCTAGACGCCATACTCTCCTAGGTTGTGAAACCAAGGCTATGACCATCAAAAGCTATGGAGATCAAAGCAAATGGAGACCAAAGCTCTGATACCACTTGTAGGATCGAAAGTATGTCTAGAGGGGGGGTGATTAGACTACTTGACCAAATAAAAACTTAACCTTTTCCCAATTTTAGTTCTTGGCAGATTTTAGCTATTGTAGGACAAGTCAAGCAATCATCACACAATTCAAGCAAGCATGCAAAGAGTATATTGGCAGCGGAAAGTAAAGCATGCAACTTGCAAGAATGTAAAGGGAAGGGTTTGGAGAATTCAAACGCAATTGGAGACACGGATGTTTTTCCCGTGGTTCGGATAGGTGGTGCTATCCTACATCCACGTTGATGGAGACTTCAACCCACAAAGGGTAACGGTTGCGTGAGTCCATGGAGGGCTCCACCCACGAAGGGTAATGGTTGCGCGAGTCCACGGAGGGCTCCACCCACGAAGGGTCCACGAAGAAGCAACCACCCACGAAGGGTCCACAAAGAAGCAACCTTGTCTATCCCACCATGGCCATCGCCCACGAAGGACTTGCCTCACTAGCGGTAGATCTTCACGAAGTAGGCGATCTCCTTGCCCTTACAAACTCCTTGGTTCAACTCCACAATCTTGTCGGAGGCTCCCAAGTGACACCTAGCCAATCTAGGAGACACCACTCTCCAAGAAGTAACAAATGGTGTGTTGATGATGAACTCCTTGCTCTTGTGCTTCAAATGATAGTCTCCCCAACACTCAAATCTCTCTCATAGGATTTGGATTTTGTGGAAAGAAGATTTGAGTGGAAAGCAACTTGGGGAAGGCTAGAGATCAAGATTCATATGGTAGGAATGGAATATCTTGGTCTCAACACATGAGTAGGTGGTTCTCTCTCAGAACATATGAGTTGGAATTGTGTATGTGTTCTGATGGCTCTCTCCACGAATGAAGAGGAGGTGGAGGGGTATATATAGCCTCCACACAAATCCAACCGTTACACACAATTTTCCAATCTCGGTGGGACCGAATCAACAAACTCGGTCGGACCGAAAAGGTAAACCTAGTGACCGTTAGAGATTTTGGGTGGGACTGACATGCAACTCGGTAGGACCGATATGGTTAGGGTTTGGGCATAACGTAATCTCGGTGAGACCGATTACACAAACTCGGTGAGACCGATTTTGGTAATTAGCTAACCAGAGAGTTGGTCAGGCAAACTCGGTGGGACCGATTTTCTCTTTCGGTGAGACCGAAAAGTTACAAAAAGGAAACACAGAATTTACATTGCAATCTCGGTGGGACCGATCCGCTCTTTCGGTGAGACCGAAAAGTTATGAAAGGGAAACAGAGAGTTTGCAATCCCATCTCGGTGAGACCGAGATCCCTATCGGTAGAACCGAATTGCTAGGGTTTGGCAGTGGCTTATGACAAGTGAAACTCGGTGGCGCCGGATTGAAAGAATCGGTAGGGCCGAGTTTGGCTTTGGGTTTAGGTCAAATGTGGATATGGGAAAGTAGCTGAGGATTTTGGAGCATATCATTAAGCACATGAAGCAAGAGGCTCATTAAGCAACACCTCATCCCTCCTTGATAGTATTGGCTTTTCCTAAAGACTCAATGTGATCTTGGATCACTAAAATATAAAATGAAGAGTCCTGAGCTTTTGAGCTTGAGCCAATCCTTTGTCCTTAGCATTTTGAGGATTCCACTTTCACATCCATGCCATGCCAATCATTGAGCTTTCCTGAAATAGTCATCTTGGAATAGCATTAGCTCAATGAGCTATATGTTGTTATGAATTACCAAAACCACCTAGGGATAGTTGCACTTTCACCGCGTCAGCATCTTCCGGAATGGGTGCAGTCAGGTCTTGCAGCGCTGCGCCGAGTGAGTCGGGCGCTCCTCCGCCAGGGAACTCGTCATGACTGATGACTAGCACCTCAGTGACGGTGCTTCCGTCGCTCTCTGCGTGGGGGAGAGGCTCGTCGTAGACCACCACGTTGGTAGGGAACGCGTCGATCGACGCGGTGTCGGAGTCGACCCGCATCGGGTCGGTGGAGCCTATGGATTCCAAGTCTACGGCGGGCTCGCCAGAAACGTGGAGTTGATCGAGGAGGCCCGTGAGGAGGTTTTCGGGGCCGCCCGCGCCTGCGTCGGATGCAGGTTCGTCGGAGAGGCAGACCTCGCGGCCAAGTTTGGCCAAGGAGCTGGCTGCACAGGCGATCTCGATGCCGCGCAGCGCGTCGATGCAAACTTCGCCTGGTGTGCCTGCCTGGCTGCGCTCGCCAGGGAGGAAAAGGGTTCCCGTCCAGAACAGATCTCCGGACGGCGGTGCACCGGGCCCCACGGTGGGCGCCAAATGTCGGGAGTTGGTGCGACATATGCCAACGGATGGCTTATCACGGTGGGGGCGAGTAGAACGTCGCCGGTGCCTGGAAACGGGATGAGGCGAAGACATGCACGCCGGCAAATCTTACCCAGCTTCGAGGCTCTCCGGGGAGATAATACCCCTACTGCTACTCTGCGGGGTCTCCGCATGATCACTATGGCCAAGTGTTTACACGGTTGCTCCTTGAGCTGTTTCTGGTGGTAGAAGAGGGCAAGGCTAGCTCTCTCCTCCTATCCGTATGGTCTAGAACTACTGGGATCCAACCCCCTTGCATGGGTGCCCTGGGGGGTTTATATAGGCCTACCCCCAGGGGTACAATGGGAATTCGGCTGGGCGCGGGCCCAGCCGTCAGTGCCTTCGACCTCCGACTTCTCCGCCGACCGCTGGGGCCCGCCGACTGGTCTGGTACGGAGCCGATAGGCCACGTTCGCCGCGGGCGGGTCTCGCCGGCCGCTGATTACTGTAGCGGTTCTTCTGATGATGCAGGCTTGGTCATGGGGTCGTGCCAACAGCCCCGCCGCCTGGCGGGTGATCACTGTGGCCACTCCCCATCTCATCTTGATTAATGGCACGTGGGCCCCGGGGGAGGGCTCGGCCGACTCCCGACGGGTCTGACTGGCGGTTCTCCTGCCGTCTCCCGAGGTCTCGCTGACTGGTGGGCCCCGCTGCCTCCAGGCCGTACAGACAAGCCGTCGTGGGCGCAGGACTTGGTACTGTGGTGCTGATGTCAGGGCCGGCCGAGCAACAGTGCCACGCCGCACGGAGATCTTACCGGGTATGGCGTGCTGTCGCCATGCCTGCCCTTGGAAAGGGGCGGGAGTGGGCTTCACTGTAGCCATGCCTCTGCCCCGTCCCCTTTGATGAGGTCATGGGTTTGCTGGAGTCGCCGGCCGACTCCCCAAAGCCGGCTTCTCTGGAAGTCGTCCTTGGAACTCGGCCATGAGCGGGCAGTCGGCCGCCCTGCCGTCGACTCCTCAGGAGACAGCTCTGCCCCGATGTCTTGACAGGTTATAGGACTCGGGTTGGCCTACCCGTGGCCCTTTACTCCGACACACACTTAGCTCACACAGTAGGACATGTTCATCACCATTCCAATTCATTCCCAATGAATCAGACCCGACTCAACTCTAACAGTAGCAGGCATGACAAACAAGCATGAATGAGTAGGCACATCAGGGCTCAAACAACTCCTACACATGCTAGTGGGTTTCATCTATTTACTGTGGCAATGACAGGTCATGCAGAGGAAAAGGGGTTCAGCTACCGTAGCATGTAACAGTTGAATCGTTGTTGTCCTAATGCAGTAAAAGAGAGCGGGAGCGAGAGAGTGGGATTGTATCGGCATGAACAAGGGAGTTTTGCTTGCTTGGCACTCCTGAAGATAATATAGTTCTTCATCGGTGTCATCGATCTCATCGTCGAAACCACGTCTATCGAGAGGGGACAAAAAGCGGCAACAGAGAAAGAAACACAATCAATGCAATACACAATATGATGCATGATCATGACATGTCAATATGTTGTGGTTTGACCTAATGCAACTAGCAACATGTTAAATGGAGTTGGTTTGAACCCTAGGTTCAAATTCAAACTCCATATGTGAGAGTTTAAATTCCATTTATATGAATTGGCCTAAACAGCAGCCATATGTTGTTCTAACATGCATGAAAATGCCATAAACAGATTCCTTGAATTTTTCTGATAATTTTTCATATATAAATTATTTCATTTTGAGCTACGGTTGATTTTATATGATTTTTAGAAGTTAATAACATTTTTTGGAATTTCCTGAATAGAAATAAATCCAGAAATTACATTATTGCATCAGCATTATGTCATGCTGACCTCAGCAGGTCAACAAGCGCCATCTAGGTCAAACCTGACAAGTGGGGTCCACTGGTCAGTGAGCCAGTGCCAATTACAGTGGCTGACACGTGGGACCAGGTCAACGGCCACATCAGCAGGGTTAAAGTTGACACGTGGGTCCCATTGGATTAAGAACTAATCTAAACAGAAAATTAACTTAAGCTAAACAGGCACAGGGCCCACACGGCAGTGGCTCCAGGGGTGTTTAACAGGGTCATTAGCGCTAATTAAACTGGCGCCACATCAGCAGTTGACGCCGGCGACCACAACAATGGCAGGGACTCGCCGGAGTCGCTCGGGACGGTGCTACAGAAGGTGGTTCGCGGCGGGGTTTGGCTCTACTGCGAGCTAGCAGCCGCGCGCATCCAATGGAGCAAGCGGGAGGAGCTGGGGTGGAGCGAGCTCGCCGGAGTCGAGCTCGTGGCGGCGGCCGGAGGTCGGGAGCAGTCGGGCTTAGCGCTAGAGAGCGTGGCAGGGGGAGCTACTAGTGGCTACGGGTTGGCGGCGATGTCCTGAGCACATTGATGTGCTCAGACACGGGCTGCAACAGCCATGGTCGTGGCTGCATCATCGCCGACGGCAAGGAGCTCACGGCTCCGGGGAAACTATGGCCTAGACGAGGATAACAACGAGGGGAGATGGGGGAAAAGGATTGTGAGCTCACGGGGGTTCGGAAGAGAGGCTCAGCGGGCTCGGGGGCGACCGGAAGGTGACGAATCCGTCGATGGAGTCCGGCGGCCGTGCTCGGGGAAGACGACTCATGGCAGCGATGTGGGGCTCCCGCGGTGGCGTGGCTCGGGGTGGAAGAAAGAGGGGTCAAGGCGGAGCCTCTGAGCGCATAGGCGAGGGGAGGCAGTGGTTGTGGCCACGACAACAGCGAGCGGCGGCGACGATGGCGCTCGGCGCAGGTGGGAGAGAGAAGCAGAGGAGGGGAGAGTGCTCGAGGGGGAGAGAGGAGAGGTGCAGGCGGTCGAGGGGGAGTGTGTGGCACTCGGGGACGACTCCAGCGGCGGCAAGCAGGCAGGAGGTGACCGTGCGCGTGCCGGCGTGCGGTGGCCACGCACCTCGGTCCTTCTGGCAGAGGAAGGAGAAGACACGGGAGCTCCTGGTGGGCTGGGCCACCATCTGGGCCACCAGGTGGGCTGGAAGGCCGGGTAAGTTGGCCCAGGTAGTTCTCTCTCCCTCTCTGATTCCATTTTGTTGTTCGTTTCCTATTTTCTTTCTTTGTTCTGATTTAGTTTAGCCACTAAATCATTTTAATAAATTCTGTAGGTTATTATATGGCTTGCTAAAATATATACAAAGCCACTCACAAACTTCCAGAATTATTGGAGTTATATTTAATATATATTAAATATAAATCCAAAGCAAATAATTATTGGTTTAATTCAAATGGCCAAAATAAATTTTTGTGAGCTCCTAAAAATATTGGTTGGAATTTTCACTCTGGCCAATATTATTAGAGAAAAACAGGAACATTTTCTTGGGCCAAATTGAAGCAATTTTTATGTTGATCATTTTCAAAATCATTCTGAGGCTTTCACAAGTCCCCATTTCAAATTCATTGAATTTTAAACATGATGCACACATGACTAGCTAGCCCAGAGCAAACCAGAACTAGGGATGTGACAACTCACCCCCACTAAACAAGAATCTCGTCCCGAGATTCAAGGGGTGAGGTAAGAGGACAGAGGGGATACAGGCTAACATGATCTTCATGATCCATTGCTTCAGATCGATCTTGGCATCCTTCCTTTCGAGATTTTCATCCAACACGATGACAACGGACAGGAACTCTATGGGAATCGATCTTCTCGAAGATCGGGCAACTCGAGGTCAACTCTTGGGGTGAGATATAAAACATCTCTAGAGCTGAGAGGCAAAACATGCATCAGGAAGCACGGAAGAAACAATTTGACGAGGGTTTCAAAGTAGCAAGGAAAAAATTGCCATGATTCCATAACGGGGCACCTCAGGGAAGGTGACTCGTAGAACTATTCCCTTAAGTGGCAAAAAGTATTACTTTTGATACAAAGATCATTGAAACTCTTCATACCAGCCTAAGGCAATCACAATCGATCTTTTGAAGGAGTTCGAGAGAATGACATACTCGGACTAGAATGGATGATGTGGACTACCTTGTTGAAGACAACACAATGGATGATTTTTGCTTATCATCTGGAATGGATGGGACCCATGGTAGGACCACTTCTGAAGATGATCCTGAACAACAATTGCTGAGAAGGGCAGTCCATGGGAGATTGACACAATGGCGGTGCAAGCTGGAAACAAAATGCAAATGTTGGGAATTTTTTCAACCATCATATCTTCCTGAGATTCAAATCTGGTTGGTAACAAGATACTTCAGACATCTGCATGTCTGAAAAGAAAGTTTGCAACACAAATCAACGAGATGATATTGCGAGAATCCTCGGGAGATGAACTATGGTACCAAGCTCCAAAACATGAGATGGTTCTGCTACAAACCCGTGAACACGTTGTCCCAGACAAGCATGATCACATGGTAGTCTTACAACAAAATACTACCAAGTTCTGGTAGGGAACCATCATTAATGATATCGAAGTCTCCGTGCGGAAGTCTAAAGTAATAACCTTAGAACAGTCTCCTTTATCTTGACCAAATCAATCAGTGGCTTGGTGTGCTAGGAATTACGTATGGAATGGAGGTGGCCAAACCTATCAAACCATAGAATACGTCGTGCATACATGACTGACTTGGGATGATTCATTAGGAAGCAAAACAAACTTTCTCAAAGTCACGACGACAACTTACACCTAATGCATGTGAACATGGAGAAGGTCACTTCTTCCATCCAAGCATATGCTTCATGAACGGAACACGAAGGCATTGCTTACAAAGTTTTTAACACTAGGTTGATGTTCAACATGAATCATGGGGGAGACAAAATGCTGCTGATGGGCTCAACAGCAACTCATCAAAATTTCTATATCACTGGACTTCCACCACCATGTGAACACGGTGATAGCATTGTCAGACCAAAAGATGTAATGGTGTATGCTCGAGGGATCAACCACGAGTAAGACAACATTACAAACATCGTTGGTTCTGATTTGACTTGACGGTAGCCCATACTCAAGTCAAAGTTTTGACAAGGCAATAGATCCAACAACTGATCCGGAGGACCAATCGATGAAGATATCATCTTTATTCAACACACACACAACACAAGACATCCCTTTAATGAACTAAGTTAGGAAAGCTTTTATCTTCCAACTCTCCAAGTTGTTGTTTAGCTTAACCAACTAGCTCAGGGATACCCAACACAGATTCTTGGAGAAGGGGTGGTTTATAAGAAAACCAACTTGATCACGAACTCAACATAGCAGTCAGGTGACAACCAGGTAATACTTCCGAGAAGTTCTTTGGAAAATCACAAACCACCGATATGTTACTAAGCTCGAGATCAATCTTGCTTTTTAGAGCAAGACGATATGGAGAAATAAGCAAGGGATTGAATAATCCTAACTCATTGATCGAAGAGTGCACCAGAAATAAGGACTAGGTTGCACGATCAATCTTAGAATGATGATTCAGTAACCATCATGCCAAGAATGATATTAGTGTCCATTAACTACCAAGCAACACGGTTGCTAGGAGTATTGATTTCACCCATCATGGTTCACTTGTCGGCATTCCGGTTGCGACCACATGGAACCAGGAATGAAAAATGATGGCACAAAGTATCACTGCGTCAAGAATTCATGAGAGACGGTGCAATTCTCATGACAATCCTGACATAAAGGGGGTAATACTCCAGGGTAGAACAGAGCAAAAGCTGGATGGGCATCTGATCTGCAGAACACAACTTCTTTGACCCAATCCTGGATATGGATGAGGTACTGGAGTTTGTTTCTCCTAGTCATTCCAAGATAGAATGGCTTGACGGACCACAAGAATAATAAGCATCGATAACACGGATGCACAATTACTCCTGACTATCAATTGATAGGCGATGGTCGGAATAAAAATGAAGGGGGACAACTCAAAGGAACATATATCTTTCTGAGTTGTGGATGCATAGGTTAATATGTCGAACCAAGTTCAACAGGTTTCTTCCAGATAACCCATGCAGAAAGGTAGAACTGGCAGAATCACAATTATGAATGGAGAACTCATCAAGAGCACTCTAGTTGTGATCTTTTGGTTCAAAAGAACTTCTACCATAAGCACTTCATGGTATTTGAAGAACGTTGTACCACGGACCTCGAGGACTATCGGAAAGGTTACTAATATCCTAAAGGAACTATCAAACACTATCAACATGAGGTAAGTAGGGTGAATCTCGGGTTCAAGAACCCATGAATAGAATACGTACCACTACATGGCATCACGGGATGCTTTCGAGAATAATGGCCAGAATCACACACTGGGGATACAAAACATGGCTAGATCACTAGGTGACTCCCTGAAACACCTAGGGTCATAATAATAACTCCAACATACACATCAAGGCAACGGAGTACCTCAACACACCGATTAGTGTGCTTAATCTGGCCCAAAAATACAACGGGAACATGGAGGAAAGATTTGCAAGTGCATCAGACTGTGTAGAGACCTGGGATGACTCGGACAGCATAATGGCTGTAAATGCTCAAAAAGATTTGAGACATCTTGCAAAAATTGTGGCATAACCACTCAAATCACAATATCAAGGTTCTGGTTCAACTAACAACATACTAAAAGTAGTAGAAACTGAACTGAGGCTTGAATTCAGCAATCCTATAAGTCTCTACCATAGTAACTCATCATCCTGATAGATACATGAGAAGGCCTAGTTCTTAATCCCTGTAGAATGAGAAGAGAATGACTCAGATCAGAGGGCATAAGGTAAAGGAGTAAAAACAGCCTTACGTTCCCTTCCACAATCAATTCCCCTACATAACTAAAGCATTTTTAGACACAACTTCGACCGGTTTGGCCTGGTAATCCTACAGGCAGTCAGGCTCTGATACCAATGCTGTCAGGACCCCGATTCCAAGTCACATCGGTCTAGCCGGTAACACCTCATATCACTTTGTGGCCTCAAGCACGGTATTCCCACGGGTTTCGCCTTACCATGACCCGGGACCGTTTGCGCCTTTTGGCTCACGTATATGATAGTGTCGCTAGCATCCATATGACAGAGAACCCGGGCCAACATGGCTAGTCTTGATCCCAAAGCGGCACTAACCTATGGGGACAGGCATACATGAATCACATCGAGCATGTCGGTCAGCAGCGTGTGAATCCGGGCTGTAGCACTGGGCTAACAGGACTCCGGGAACCCAGGCTTTAGCAGGCTAGGCAGGACTTCGGATGTCACCGCGTGACATTTCCCCAAAGGGACAGACACAGGAACGAAGTGAAACACATGCCGGCCAGTCAAGTGTTCCGGAGCAGTAGTGCTGGGCTAGCAGGACTCCGGTGAACCGGGCTGTAGCGGACTACTATGGCTCATGGAAGCACAAGACTACATTTCCCCATAAGAGAGGCTACCAAGGATAAACAACTAGGTTGTCGGATCCCACACATACCAAGCATTTCAATCATACACACAATATGCTCGATATGTGTAAATACAACATGGCATCACAACATAACTCTACGACTCAAGGTATTTATTCATTAGACTCCGAGGAGCGAGATATTACAAACATGGGTCTCATGACCCAATATTCAGAGCATACAAGTCAAGCACATGCGGAAGCTTAACATGTCTGAGTACAGACATCTACAAATGAAAAAGGCTGAGAAGCCTGACTATCTACAAGACCCTGTCGAGGGCACAAGATCATAGCTGAGGTATCAAGCTAAACGTCGAAGTCCACGCGAAACTACTAGCGAGACTGAAGTCTCTCTGTAAAACATAAATTAAGCAAACGTGAGTACAAAAGTACTCAGCAAGACTTACATCAAAACTAACTACATATGCATCGGTATCAACAAAGGGTAGTGGAGTTTAACTGCAGCAAGCCAGCTTTGACTCAGTGGCTAACCTGAACTACGATTGCAAGCACCTCTTTTGAGGTGGCGCACACGAGTCCACATATTCACCATTCAATACACCACTATGGATCCGCTCCCGTCTCCCTACGAGAAGGCCATCCATAGCACTCACACTTATCTTGTGAGTTTTAGAGTATCCACTTTCACTTGTCTATGAACTGTTATAGGCAACCCAGAAGTCCATTACCGCGGACACGGCTATTCGAATAGATAATGTTAACCCTGCAGGGGTGTACTTCTTCACACACGCTCTCACCACTTACCATCGTTTACAATACATGTACTCGGTAACCTTCAAGCAGAAGCCCAACGAGGCTGTCGGCCACGGCCTACCTAAACACTCAAGTCTCTAGTCCAGGTTTATCGCCTATCCAGGTTCCATCCGCAGGGAGTCCGGCCGAGGTTTCCACATACGGCCCTGGACGATGTGTACAGGGTTCCGAGACACCAAACGGGCGGCCGGCATGCCCGGCCACGGTGTATCTACCGCATCATAGCCCACCCCTAGGGTCAGCGCTACGCACGGCCGCCAACACATATCCTATAAACACCAGAAACTAGTTGCAACTCCTGGACAGAGGACAAGGGTGATCAAGAAGCCGAGAGAGTCCATTGGTTTTGGGCCCAATGCGTGGTAGTAACTGTTTCATGGATCACAAACACAGAACTCAGTTCCTGAGGATGGCTTCAATGAGACAACCCACCATCACTACAAGAAATATGTCAACTTGTGACCTTCTGTCAGTGACCCTGGAAGAATTGGTCATAGATCTATGACCATTTCAGACCAATTGGTCAAAAGCTGTTCGGGGGGCTCCAAACCCTAAACCATTGCGACCATTTTGGTCAGAAAGGTCGTAATTTCCTTACACGAAATGGTCATAAAGCAAACAGCGCTAGTCTGCTGCCTTATTTCTAGTTGTTAACAACCAATATAGATGGTCATAGCCTTGTAAATTGTGGTGGGTTGCTATGACTAGGCGCCACCTCATCAGTTTTGCCTATGTGTCATGTCCATGTGGCAGTTTTTACCCTAGGTTGTGAAGCAACCTATATTTCTATCATTCCCAAAATTCCCAAAAAAATCTCATAAATTCTTTGGGTCATATCTTCGTCAAACATGTAAAAACCTTCCTTGCCTAGTTCAAAAATAATTCAAAAATATTCATTTTCCTATTCTATTCAGAGTAACAGTTTGTGAAGGAAGTACCACTTTGGCATGTCCAAATAGTATCCATTTTCTACAGTGCTTTCCTATGCCCAAATAACCATCCTCCACCAAATGCTAGCTCAATCCATTCATTATTTTGAGCCGAGCTTCAACATTCGTATTTATGTCCAGTGTGGTGGTTTGCAAAGCAAGTACCACCTAGGCTCCTCCTTTTGAGCTGAAATTTTTTGAAGACGGTCTTCTTAGTAACTGATCATCCTCAGCCAAAACTCACGCCCATTAGCCATGTACATTTCCCGTACCTCTAATCAAACACTTGGTTGCTTATTCATGTTTGAGCATCGATCGGTCTCCTCGTGAGAATCTTATGTTGTGATTTTCTTCCTAGCACCTACCTGGGGAGTGACCAACCCACTAGACATGCCTAGGCCTCCCAGAGCACATGGCAACGCCACGGTCACGCGGTGACCACGCAGCGGGCATGCGAGCTTACGTGCTCTAGAGTTGGGGCCCTCGGCCACCGTCCAAACCTCGATGTCTCTCCATCAAACCATGTATTTCTGATTAAATAGATACTTATTTACCTAGAAATGATTTTTGAAAAAAATAAAGAGCAAACTATGACGCAGCTGTAGTTCAAATTTGACCCGCTTCCAACTGAATCGACGGGAATTTGTCTTTTTCACCAGAGGTGGATCAAAAAATTTGACACCCAACCATTTTGTCAATTTTGCATTAAATATGGCCTAGTATTTTATAAAATTGATAAGGTCCAATTTTGCAACAAATATATGGTAGGTCCTTCACAAAAAAAACTCATTTCAGGCACTCGGGAAATGGAAAATGGTTTTTTCGTCCAAAGAAAATGAAAACTTCCTTAGGCAACATTGTTTGCCATTCCAATATGCACCCTTGTGCACAATATGAGATCATTTGAACAAACTATGCCACGAATGTGGCCATAAGATTGATCATTTGGCTTGAAAGCCATGAATCTTCAGAGATGATAGCTCATTTCTGAGAACACTTTTTTAAAATAATTGCCGTATTACAAGTTTGTTATTCTTCCTGGGAACTTGGCCACATATAATGACACAATGCAAAGGTTTTCCAATTTTTTGATTTTTTTTGAATTTTTTATGCCCATTTCAAAATGCGGTCAAAACGTCGGGCTTGACCGTTCCTAGCTAGTGGTTGAATCTTGGAATTTTTTTGGTGTTTCTCTGATTAAATAGATACTTATGTACCTAGAAATGATTTTTGGAAAAAATAAATAGCAAACTATGAGGCAGCTGCAGTTCAAATTTGACCCGCTTCCAGCTGAATCGGCGGAAATTTGTCTTTTTCACGAGAGGTGGATCAAAACTTTTTACACCCAACCATTTTGTCAATTGTGCATTAAATATGGCCTAGTATTTTAGAAAAATGATTTGGTCCAATTTTGCAACAATTATTTTGGAGGTTCTTCACAAAAAAATCTCCTTTCAAGCACTCGAAAAATGGAAAATGGTTTTTTCGTCCAAAGAAAATGAAAACTTCCTTAGGCAACATTGTTTGCCATTCCAATATGCACCCTTGTGCACAATATGAGATCATTTCAACAAACTATGCCACGAATTTGGCCATAAGATTGATCATTTGGCTTGAAAGCCATGAATCTTCAGAGATGATAGCTCATTTCTGATAACACTTTCTTAAAATAATTGCCGTATTACAAGTTTGTTATTATTCCTGGGAACTCGGCCACATATAATGACACAATGCGAAGGTTTTCCAATTTTTTGATTTTTTTTTGAATTTTTTATGCCCGTTTCAAAATCCGGTCAAAACGTCGGGCTTGACCGTTCCTAGCTAGTGGTTGAATCTTGGAATTTTTTGGTGTTTCTCTGATTAAATAGATACTTATGTACCTAGAAATGATTTTTGGAAAAAATAAATAGCAAACTATGAGGCAGCTGTAGTTCAAATTTGACCCGCTTCCAACTAAATCGGCGGAAATTTGTCTTTTTCACGAGAGGTGGATCAAAACTTTTTACACCCAACCATTTTGTCAATTGTGCATTAAATATGGCCTAGTATTTTAGAAAAATGATTTGGTCCAATTTTGCAACAATTATTTTGGAGGTTCTTCACAAAAAAATCTCCTTTCAAGAAATCGAAAAATGGAAAATGGTTTTTTCGTCCAAAGAAAATGAAAACTTCCTTAGGCAACATTGTTTGCCATTCCAATATGCACCCTTGTGCACAATATGAGATCATTTGAACAAACTATGCCACGAATGTGGCCATAAGATTGATCATTTGGCTTGAAAGCCATGAATCTTCAGAGATGATATCTCATTTCTGAGAACACTTTTTTAAAATAATTGTCGTATTACAATTTTGTTATTTTTCCCGGGAACTTGGCGACATATAATGACACAATGCGAAGGTTTTCCAATTTTTTGATTTTTTTGAATTTTTTATGCCCGTTTCAAAATGCGGTCAAAACGTCGGGCTTGACCGTTCCTAGCTAGTGGTTGAATCTTGGAATTTTTTTGGTGTTTCTCTGATTAAATAGATACTTATGTACCTAGAAATGATTTTTGGAAAAAATAAATAGCAAACTATGAGGCAGATGCAGTTCAAATTTGACCCGCTTCCAGCTGAATCGGCGGAAATTTGTCTTTTTCACGAGAGGTGGATCAAAACTTTTTACACCCAACCATTTTGTCAATTGTGCGTTAAATATGGCCTAGTATTTTAGAAAAATGATTTGGTCCAATTTTGCAACAATTATTTTGGAGGTTCTTCACAAAAAAAATCTTATTTTGGACACTCAAAAAATGGAAAATTGTTTTTTCATGCAAAAGAAATAAAAACTCCCTTTGTCAATGTTGTTTGCCAATCTACGATGAAACTTGTGCAAAATATGATATCATTTGAACAAATATTAGATAGGTCTTTCATAAAAAACTCATTTTAAGCATTAAAAATGGAATAAAAATTTGTATGTAATCAATCACGACCAATTTATATGGTCAAAAAATCACCAAACTGTTTGATGCGCTCTGATTGGTCCATAGGCATATCACGCGGATCATGCATCAACCACCGTCGGATGCTTCTGGATCCAATGGCAGCCCTCACCCCCTCACCCCCTCACCCAAACCCTAGCTTCCCCGATCCACTCCTCTCCCCCGATCCACTCCCCCCCTCTCGTCCCACAGCCGCCACCCCCAACCCTCTCGATCCACAACCACCCAGCCGCCGCCGCTGCCGTCTTCCGTCCTCTCCCCCAACCCCGGCCGCCGGCAACCCCTCCCCTTCTCTCCCACGGCCGCGGTCGGATCCGCGCTCCCTCCTCGCTCACGACCTAGACCTAGCCGCATGGCACGGCCATGGGCATGGCGGCGGCCAGATCCACCCCTCCCCCTCCCTCCCACCTCGATTCGCTGTTTCCCCCACCGTCGACGACCCGCGATAACAGCAGTGGGCTCGCGACCTAGATCATAAGGACGTCCCCTTCCTCCCGATCTCATCGTGCTCCTCTCGATCCCGTCCACTTCCTCCCCACAGCGGAGCCTCAGTTTTGACCGCGTCTCGCTGCTGTGTGCAGAAGTCCGGGAGGCATGGGGCCGGGGGCGTGTGCCAGATCTGCGCCGACGACCTGTGCACCATGGTGGAAGGCGAGGTCTTCACCACGGTGGAAGGAGGGCATCCAGGCCTGCCTCCAGTGCAAACCGCGTACAATCATCACCTGAGCGTGAGCAGACCAGTTCCACGCCAACAAGATGAACCTGGGCGATGCTGACGCAGTACGACATCGAGGAGGTGCAGGAGCACTGCAACTACCTATGTGAGCACTCGATTCTTCTTCTTGATTCGATTTGGTGTTGATTTGATTGATTCCCGATGCATGATTCTTCTTCTTAGGTACTCTTCTGTTGATGAACTTCCTCCACACTTGCAGTGACAAGAAAACACTGAAGAAGTGGTTCTTCAGCGACAAGACTGTGGGCTAAGAAAATCCAGCTAAAAGAGAGACGACCACTGTACCTGCCTGAGAAAGATCCTGCCTACAGTGCATGGATGGTAAGATTTGTTTCATGATTCAGTTTTGGGTTAAGTAGTAAGCAGTAGTCTAGTTACAATGCCTCTTCTGAAGAAAGACTTACAGATATTCGTCTTGTGCTGCATGCCCATTGATGCATACCTGTTGTCAGTGCTATCCATCTTGGCCTTGCATGTGGTATGCTTGCTAGTTCCTTCTACTGGCATCTCCATCTCTCACCACCGTTGCGTAGATAGATTAGCAGGATCAGCTCACTAGAGACTAGTAGAGAGCATACCGAGCTCACATTCTCAGATTTGCTGTGTGCACAAACAGATTTTACTTAAAAGCTCCCTGTAAAATATTTGCATGCATGACAAAGCTTCAACACGTACACTCTCATGCTTACTTAGATTATAAGCATTCTATACAAGACAAACTACTATATGCTAGTCTTACTTACATTGTGTGTGTTGGGCACTCTACTTTAATTTTCTATACATGACAAAGCCGTCTCCGGGCTCAGTGCTCCATTTCTTGCTGGTTGTTTGAAAGCATTATCTGCTTCTTTAGGCTGTTATTTTTGTCATTTTAATACCTAAGCCTAACTGTGCCCGGCTGTTGTTTTGAAAGCATCACAGACGGCACTAACACACCTATGAACGAAACAACTTGGTGTTACAAGTTTTAGATTAGACAGTCAACACACACTAGCTGGTTTACATGACAGTAACAGAGCGAGCATTGGTTGCCGTTTCTTTTGATTTCTTCTTCCGCATCCTTGGTGGGTACTCTATAGCGGGGCCTTCCTTGTCTTCATGTGCCTGCTCGCTGAGCACCGGCAGCTACCCCTTCTCCTGGATGCTTCGGTTATACTGTAGTATGACAATATCACTAAAACACATTGCAGTAAACCATCATAATTTAATTTGAAGGTTACTGGACTGATATTTTGTTTGACAACTACTACAACTTAAGTTTCAGAAATTTATTGCAGTACTGAATGTCTTGGTGTTATTCTGAACCGTTTGCATTTGCTATATCTCATTACCAGTGTTCATTCTTCATATGTCCATGTCCAGGTCCGCCGCCACGGCCGCCTCGCTACAGCCAGGCCACCCAACACACATCGAACTACCGCTGCTCCTCCTCGTCTCGTCTGTCTTATTGCCCGGGAAGAAAGGAAGCGCCGGAGACCAGCCACCAATGGCGGTCCCGCTGGAGTTCCCAGCGGAAGCTCCAGCATCAGCACCAACGCACCCTCAACCTCCTCGCCCTCGGATTCGGGCTCTACGAGCTTGGATTCCCAAGTGTAAGCCTTCTACTTGTGCATACACAAATGACAAATCTCTGCACTTCTGAATTCTATCTGGCTGTAGTTGACACCAGTGGGGATAACAATAACATAACAGTATGAATGTGCTATGTAGGTTGCGAAATGCATCGAGATCGGTCTTCCAATGATCATACTGCTGGTGGCTCTTTCCCAGGTAGTACATGCATCATCAGTCCTATATAGCTGCTGCTCATGTACTCATTTTGTTCTAGGAAACTGGGAGGGCAGGGCCCCTTGATTTTCTTTTGCTGATTCATATCCCCTTTCAGGAATCAGACTAGACTAGAGTTCAGAGATTGATAAAATTGAATTCTCACATATAAAGTTTTAATTGCA
Organism: Triticum urartu; assembly: GCF_056163025.1. Taxonomy (NCBI): domain Eukaryota; kingdom Viridiplantae; phylum Streptophyta; class Magnoliopsida; order Poales; family Poaceae; genus Triticum; species Triticum urartu. The sequence goes on along the minus strand of NC_141879.1, from coordinate 592,338,781 downwards.
AGGATGGGAGGTGGATGCTCGTACGGATCCGGCGTCTCCGACCTCGGCATCCACAAGGAGGAGCGGCGACAACCCCAGACCCGTCCGCTGGTGCTGCTGATCCTGCTTGGACGGACATGCTGCCTCTTCCATGTCGGCTACATGACAGCCATGGTGAGCTCTCTAACAGTAGTTGGGCTGAGATTATAGTTGGGCTGGAAATGAACTTCTTCGGTTCGATTTGTAAGATATAATACAAGTCTAAATCAGTGGATCATGGGTGATATGAGATTCTAACTAATTCCTTAAGTTTGTTTCTTTAACCATATATGTAACTAAAATCCTGGTTCATTGCATTTTAACAATGCAAGCTGTACCACGAGTCATTCAACAATTATAGGATATTGTGACTTTCATCAGTACCTACTTGGACACACAAAATATGAGTAGATACAATTGACTTCTGGTTATATTATGTTGTCAGCTTCATCTGTTTTGATTCTATGATATCTGTGGAGACATTGGTTCAATTAGTTTTTTCTAGTACAACTACCATGAATATCCATGTCTCTTTATACCAGTAAGTTAGTCTGATGCTAGACTAGACGTCTCTTTATGCAAGTTTATTGTCATGTCTATTTATATGTATAAAGTCGAATCAAGTAGTAACATGTGAACAACACTTGCACTGGTGTATGTAAGGAGTTAAGTACATGTTTGTTACAGCAGGGAAAAGTAGATGTTTGTGTTACCATCCAGTCCACTGACAACATGTTTATGTTATTGTGGTGCTTGCTTAACTCACTGCCATCTTACATTCTGTTCTATTTTGTATACAGCTTGCCAGAAGAAGGCTGTTCTTTTTTGTATACATCTTGCATTACTGTTGCATTACTGTTGCCATTGCATTTGTTTGGTTCTGACCTCAGTAGTAGTACACTAATGCTGTTAGTCTTTGTGTTCACTCTTTTACAGGAGCGCCAGGACAAATTTGAAGTGCAAAGCCATCAAGCCAAGTGCAAAGCCGTGATGCTAGAGATTTGTTTGTTCTGTTTGACTGTAATAGGCTGTAGAGATTGTAACATTGTAAAAAAATTTAGGGTTATTTGATAAATTACGTTTCTTCTGTTTTTTTGAAATAGTGATTTAAAAATGTGTGAAATGGAAACCTGATTAGTGGGATCCACTTACCAAAGTAATCTGAACAATGTTGAAATATCTAAGCAATGTTGAAATATCTAATGCGTGGGACCAATGTATGAGATTATGATATGTGGGGCTTGTTTGACTAGTGGGCCCAGCTCCAATATATATGGCTGAAACTAGAAAATCGATGGATTGAAAAGGCCACGGCCCAACAATAAAAAAGGATGCAGTATTGGGTTTGGCCCATGAACCCAACCAAAAATTGACAGAAAAAACACAAATAGGCTGAATTAATGGGCTCGGCCCATGTAAAACACCCAATTGGACCGGGCTGAATCTTGTGCCACGTCAGATTGCCACGTTGGATGCCTACATGGCCTGGGGAGGTTGCTAGTGACCAAAACGCCACAGTAGACGTATTTTGGTCATAAACGTCTTCGACCATTCCAGAAGAAAGGTCGCTATAGTCAGTTTACGACCGCCAGCTTTTGACCTTCTGTTTTTGGTCACAAAAAGTTTGCAAATGGAAATTTGTGACCTTTCAGTGACCAATAAGGGTGGTTACAAGTTGACATATTTCTTGTAGTGCATGTACTCCTACATGGCCTCTCACCGCTACCTTTACCAAATTGTGTTCACACACTTAGCTCACACACAGTAGGACATGTTCATCACCATTCCAATTCATTCCCGATGAATGAGACCCGACTCTACTCTAAGCAGTAGCAGGCATGACAAACAAGCATGAAAGAGTAGGCACATCAAGGCTCAAACAACTCCTACTCATGCTAGTGGGTTTCATCTATTTACTGTGGCAATGACAGGTCATGCAGAGGAAAAGGGGTTCAGCTACCGCAGCATGTAACAGTTGAATCGTTGTTGTCCTAATGCAGTATCGGCATGAACAAGGGAGTTTTGCTTGCCTGGCACTCCTGAAGAAAATATAGTTCTTCATCGGTGTCATCGATCTCATCGTCGAAACCACGTCTATCGAGAGGGGACAAAAACCAGCAACAGAGAAAGAAACACAATCAATGCAATGCACAATATGATGCATGATCATGACATGTCAATATGCTGTGGTTTGAGCTAATGCAACTAGCAACATGTTAAATGGAGTTGGTTTGAACCCTAGGTTCAAATTCAAACTCCATATGTGAGAGTTTAAATTCCATTTATATGAATTGGCCTAAACAGCAGCCATAAGTTGTTCTAACATGCATGAAAATGCCATAAACAGATTCCTTGAATTTTTCTGATAATTTTTCATATATAAATTATTTCATTCTGAGCTACGGTTGATTTTATATGATTTTTAGAAGTTAATAACATTTTCTGGAATTTCCTAAATAGAAATAAATCCAGAAATTACATTATTGCATCAGCATTACGTCATGCTGACCTCAGCAGGTCAACAAGCGCCATCCAGGTCAAACCTGACCAGTGGGGTCCACTGGTCAATGACCCAGTGCTGATTACAGTGGCTGACACGTGGGACCAGGTCAACGGCCACATCAGCAGGGTCAAAGTTAACACGTGGGTCCCATTGGATTAAGAACTAATCTAAACAGAAAATTAACTTAAGCTAAACAGGCATAGGGCCCACACGGCAGTGGCTCTAGGGGTGTTTAGCAGGGTCATTAGCGCAAATTAAACCGGCGCCACATCAGTAGTTGACGCCGGCGACCACAGCAACGGCAGGGACTCGTCGGAGTCGCCCGGGACGGTGCTACAGAAGGTGGTTCGCGGCGGGGTTTGGGTCTACTGCGAGCTAGCGGCCGCGCGCATCCAATGGAGCAAGCGGGAGGAGCTGGGGTGGAGCGAGCTCGCCGGAGTCGACCTCGTGGCGGAGGCCAAAGGTCGGGAGCAGTCGGGCTCAGCGCTAGAGAGCGTGGGAGGGGGAGCTACTGGTGGCTACGGGTTTGCGGAGACGTCGTGAGCACATTGATGTGCTCAAACACGGGCTTCAGCAGCCGTGGCTGTGGCTGCATCATCGCCGGCGTCGAGGAGCTCACGGCTCCGGCGAAACTATGGTCTAGACGAGGATAACGACGAGGGGAGATGGGGGAAAAGGATTATGAGCTCACGGGGGTTCGGAAGAGAGGCTCAGCGGGCTTGGGGGCGACCGGAAGGCGACGAATCCGTCGATGGAGTCCGGCGGCCGTGCTCGGGGAAGACGACTCATGGCGGCGATGTGGGGCTCCCCCGGTGGCGTGGCTCGGGGTGGAAGAAAGAGGGGTCAAGGCGGAGCCTCTGAGCGCGTTGGCGAGGCGAGGCAGTGGCTGTGGCCATGACAACAGTGAGCGGCGGCGATGACGGCGCTCGGCGCAGGTGGGAGAGAGAAGCAGAGGAAGGGAGAGTGCTCGAGGGCGAGAGAGGAGGGGTGCAGGAGGTCGAGGGGGAGTGCGTGGCGCTCGGGGACGACTCCAGCGGCGGCAAGCAGGCAGGAGGTGACCGTGCGCGTGCCGGCGTGCGGTGGCCACGCGCCTCGGTCCTTCTGGCAACGGAAGGAGAAGACACGGGAGCCCCTGGTGGACTGGGCCGCCATCTGGGCCACCAGGTGGGCTGGAAGGCCGGGTAAGTTGGCCCAGGTAGTTCTCTCTCCCTCTCTGATTCCATTTTGTTGTTCTTTTCCTATTTTCTTTCTTTGTTCTGATTTAGTTTAGCCACTAAATCATTTTAATAAATTCTGTACGTTATTATATGGCTTGCTAAAATATATACAAAGCCACTCACAAACTTCTAGAATTATTGGAGTTATATTTAATATATATTAAATATAAATCCAAAGCAAATAATTATTGGGTTAATTCAAATGGCCAAAATAAATGTTTCTGAGATCCTAAAAATATTGGTTGTAATTTTCACTCTCTCCAATATTATTAGAGAAATCCAGGAACATTTTCTTGGGCCAAATTGAAGCAATTTTTATCTTGATCATTTTCAAAATGATTCTGAGACTTTCACAAGTCCCCATTTCAAATTCATTGAATTTTAAACATGATGCACACATGACTAGCTAGGCCAGAGCAAACCAGACCTAGGGATGTGACAATTGCACCCATACTTGATAGTTCCTTCGATGAAAAGCATGATTGCAATGATTTTACTATAAACTCTGTTGATGTCAATTGTGCTAATAATATGCAAAACCCTAAGCTTGGGGATGATAGTTTTGCTATGTCCTCTACTTGTTGCAATGATCATGATTGGGGTGATTCTTCTTATGATCTTGAAAATTCATTTAAGCCCCATGATGAATATGAGATTGATAATAGTGTTTCCAATATTATTGAAAGTGGGTTGGAAGAGTGTCAACTTTAGATCCCACTATTTTGGAAGAGTGTCAACTTTGCATGCATATGGATCATGTTGAAATTATTTTGTGTGATAGCTATTTTGTTGAATTTGCTTACGATCCCACATGCAATTATTATGAGAGAGGAAAATATGGTGGTAGAAATTTTCATGTTACTAAATTACCTCTCGTTATGTTGAGATTGCTATTGTTTCTTTCCGCTTCCTTGCATATGCTAGTTTTTGCTTGCCTTGATAATTTGTTTGCCTATAAGATGCCTACGCATAGGAAGTATGTTAGACTTAGATGTGTTTGTCACGTGTTTTATGATGCTCTCTTTGTGCTTCAATTCTTGTCTTTCATGTGAGCATCATTAAAATTATCAATGCCTAGCTTTATGGATTTAAAGAAAGGCGCTTGTTGGGAGACAACCCAATATTTATCCTTGCTGTTATTTAATAAATAAATTATCTAGACTCTGTTTTGGTTGTGTTTTTTGTGTTTAATTAGTGTTTGTTCCAAGTAGAACCGTTGGGAAGACTTGGGGAAAGTCTTGTTGAACTTGCTGTAAAAAACAGAAACTTTAGCACTCACGAGAACTGCTGTCATTTTTATTTGGAAATTGATATTTAGTTAATTCTTTTTGAAGATGATTAATAGATAAATTCCTCACGTACAGAAATTTATTTTAGAATATTTGGGGTTCCAGATCTTGCTCTAGCTACAGATTACTACAGACTGTTCTGTTTTTGACAGATTCTGTTTTGCGTGTGTTGTTTGCTTATTTTGATGAATCTATGGCTAGTAAAATAGTTTATAAACCATAGAGAAGTTGGAATACAGTAGGTATAACACCCATATAAATAAATAGTGAGTTCATTACAGTACCTTGAAGTGGTATTTTATGAGATTTTCTACATTAAGTTTTGTGTTGTGAAGTTTTCAAGTTTTGGGTAAATATTTGATGGATTATGGAACAAGGAGTGGCAAGAGCCTAAGCTTGGGGATGCCCATGCCACCCCCAAGATAATCTAAGGACACCTAAAAGCCAAAGCTTGGGGATGCCCCGGAAGGCATCCCCTCTTTTGTCTACTTCTATCGGTAACTTTACTTGGAGCTATATTTTTATTTACCACATGATATGTGATTTGCTTGGAGCGTCTTGTATGATTTGAGCCTTTGCTTATTAGTTTACCACAATCATCCTTGCTGTACACACCTTTTGAGAGAGCCATACATGATTTGGAATTTGTTAGAATACTCTATGTGCTTTGCTTATATCTTTTGAGTTATATAATTTTGCTCTAGTGCTTCACTTATATCTTTTAGAGCACGGTGGTGGATTTGTTTTATAGAAACTATTGGTCTCTCAAGATTCACTTAGATTATTTTGAGAGTCTCAAATAGCATGGAAATTTGCTTAAAATCCTAATATGCTTGGTATGCAAGATTAATAATAAAAATTCTCTTATGAGTGTGTTGAATACTATGATAAGTTTGATACTTGATAATTGTTTTGAGACATGGAGATGGTGATATTAAAGTCATGCTAGTTGTGAATTTGAGAAATACTTCTGTTGAAGCTTGTGATTCCCGTAGCTTGCACGTATGGTGAACAGTTACATGACGAAGTCGGAGCATGATTAATTTATTGATTGTCTTCCTTATGAGTGGCGGTCGGGGACAAGCGATGGTCTTTTCCTACCAATATATCCCCCTAGGAGCATGCGCATAATACTTTGCTTCGATAACTTGTAGATTTTTGCAATCAGTATATGCGTTCTTTATGACTAATGTTGAGTCCATGGATTATACGCACTCTCACCCTTCCACCTTTGCTAGCCTCTCTAATACCGCGCACCTTTTGCCGGTATCATACACCCACCATATACCTTCCTCAAAACAGCCACCATACCTACCTATTATGGCATTTCCATAGCCATTCCGAGATATATTTCCGTGCAACTTTCCACCATTCCGTTTATGACACACTCCATCATTGTCATATTGCTTAGCATGATCATTTAATTGACATAGTATTTGTGGCAAAGCCACCGTGCATAATTCTTTCATACTTGTCACTCATGCATCATTGCATATCCCGGTACACCGCCGGAGGCATTCATATAGAGTCATATCTTGTTCTAAGTATCGAGTTGTAATTATTGAGTTGTAAGAAAAATAAAAATGTGATGATCATCATTATTAGAGCATTGTCCCAAGTGAGGAAAGGATGATGGAGACTATGATTCCCCCGCAAGTCGGGATGAGACACCGGACGAAAAATAAAAAAAGAAAAAAGAAAGAAAAGAGGCCATAAAAAAGAGAAAAGGCCCAAATAAAAAATAGAAAAGGAAAAAATGAGAGAAAAAGAGAGAAGGGACAATGTTACTATCTTTTTACCACACTTGTGCTTCAAAGTAGCACCATGATCTTCATAGTAGAGAGTCTCTCATGTTATCACTTTCATATACTAGTGGGAATTTTTCATTATAGAAATTGGCTTGTATATTCCAATGATGGGCTTCCTCAAAATTGCACTAGGTCTTCATGAGCAAGCAAGTTGGATGCACACCCACTTAGTTTCTTTTTGAGCTTTCATATACTTATAGCTCTAGTGCATCCGTTGCATGGTAATCCCTACTCACTCACATTGATATCTATTGATGGGCATCTCCATAGCCCGTTGATATGCCTAGTTGATGTGAGATTATCTTCCCCTTTTTGTCTTCTCCACAACCACCACTCTATTCCACCTATAGTGCTATGTCCATGGCTCGCGCTCATGTATTGCGTGAAGATTGAAAAAGTTTGAAAACACCAAAAGTATGAAACAATTGCTTGGCTTGTCATCGGGGTTGTGCATGATTTAAATATTTTATGTGGTGAAGATAGAGCATAGCCAGACTATATGATTTTGTAGGGATAACTTTCTTTAGCCATGTTATTTTGAGTAGACATAATTGCTTTCTTAGTATGCTTGAAGTATTATTATTTTTATGTCAATATGAACTTTCATCTTGAATCTTTCGGATCTGAATATTCATACCACAATTAAGAAGAATTACATTAAAATTATGCCAAGTAGCACTCCGCATCAAAAATTCTGTTTTTATCATTTACGTACTCGAGGACGAGTAGGAATTAAGCTTGGGGATGCTTGATACATCTCCAACGTATCTCCCCCAAGCAGCACCAATGGTGTCGGCGTAAGTTCCTTAGCCCTTTCTTGTGTCTTCTTTGAATCTTTAATTTACCGATTCTTTCTGAACCTCTTTTTTTATTCTTTTATTTTTCTTCTAAGCAGGGCTCCGCTCTCTCTTGAGTGGTCGACCTCAGCCTCCATTGTCAGGACGGCAGAGGTTTCCTCCAACACCCGCCGTATAGACCCGGCTGCCGACCTTCGGGAGGCACGGGAACGGAACGCCTGGGAGGTGCGGGAGGAGAAGGAAGCTGCCACCAAGAAGGAGGAGGCTAACAAGGCATCCTCCGCCAGGGCGGCGTAGGCGGACGCAAACGCGGCCGCTAAGGCCCAAGTCGATGATGTGGCAGAGAAGCAGGCAGCGGGTGCCACGCGTCGTCGGGCCCCCCAACTCATCATCCCCCTACGCTCCGTGCTGCCAGCATCGGAGATCCAGGCGCCGGAAGGAGGAGCCGGCGGTGACCAGCCGGTCATGGAGAGGGATGGCGATGAGGCCGTCTTGCTAGAGATTAAGGCGCCGCCGACTGCGGACGCGCAGGGCGCCCATCTGGCTGCCCAATTGGAACCACCAGTCGGAGGCGAGTTGGTGGTGGGATCGGCTCCTGCGGCGCACACTCTAGCGCGCCGCCATGCGGAGAAAGCGACGTCGGTGCCGAGGTCGGTGGAGATTGGGAGCGCCATTCGTCGGCACCCGAGGCCAAAGCCACCAGCGTCGCGCTAACAGAATGGGTGCATGGCGGCGCAGGACGTTCAGGCCGACTTTGGGGCCGAAGCCGCCGCCCTCTCGCAATGCATGAAGGCGTTCGTGAAGCCGCGAGCCGCCGTTCGGGTATGCGATTTGCTTTTTGCTTTTGATTTCTGTAGTCTTCGGTGGGGGCGTGCCAGCGCACTCACTAGGTGTAGTCCCCGAGTTCTGGGCCTGCTGTTGAGCAGGCGTCCTAGAACTTCATAGTGGGTTCTTAGCTTCTGACTGACTTCCCTTTCATTGCCTTGTTGTAGGACTATCACAACATCCGCGTGGCTAGCTTCAATGCTCACGTCCGAGAGCTGGACCGACGAACCGTTGACTTGGCGGAAAGCCGGAGTAAGCACTATCTTCTTCTATCCATGGGGGCGCGTCAGTGCATCCGCGGGCTGTAGTCCTCGAGATGCAGGCCGACTGCTGAGCAGTCGGGCCGGATCTTCCTGGCAACTTCTCTTCCTTCTTTTCTTGATTGTTGATATTTTTCTTTTCTTGCTTTTTCAGAGACCAACGCCGCCTTGTGGCAGCAACTGGGCGAAGCCAACACCGCGCTGCGTGCCAAGGAGGACGAATGCAATAGAGCGGCCCAGGAGCGCAACCGCCTGGCCAAGCAGCTGGCAGACCGGGCGGCGCTTCACAAGATGGCCCTGAAGCAGGTAGAGGACAACGATGTCCGTCTCTTGGCCGAGTTTGAGACTGAACGGTCGGGTTGGGCTGAGAAGGAGGCGGCGCTGACTACTCACTATGGCCAGATTGAAGATATAGTCGACGGTGAGCTTTTTCTCTTCTTTCGACTATTGGTGGTTTAAGTGAGTCGGCCTCTTGCTTTTGACTTCTGACTTGTTGTTTTTGCTTGTGCAAACTTCTTCCCCGGCCACTCCGTTGCTGCCAACGAGGCCATTGAGGCTCGTCGCGAGGAGCGACGGGTGGGTGGCATGGAGATTTCCGCCGATGCCCCTCAGACTCTTGCCAAGAAGCTTCTCAGCATTCAGGCCCGCCTCCAGCCGGCCCACCGGATGCTTCGCCGGCTGCAACACGCTGGGGCCCAGGCGGTCGCCGCCCTCTGGCCAGACAGGCAAGCCCCACGCACCCCCAGTCGAACTGCCGACTGGCTGGAGGTGGTCGTCGGCCGTCTTGAGGCATGGAGGCGATCGCCTAGTAGAACAATATTGGCGACTTCGTCCCTGAGCTGAACGAGAATGGCGCCGAAGCACTGCCAGAGTGGTATAGTCTGAACCCGGCTGACGGCGAGGACTCGGCAGAGGCGATCGCCTCCAGCGACAAGGGGGGAAGATGAGGAGGACGAGGAAGATGAAGGCGACGCGCCGGAGGTCGGAGTAGACGGCCAGCCTCGAGTCGATCGTGCCTCCAACACTGAACCTCGTGTAAGCACGTCGACTGCTGCTGAAGGCGACCACCCCGAGGCTCACCAGCCGGCCACTCCACCAGCCGGCGCCGCCGGCTCCACCACCCTGCCAGACTCGCATGCTACTCCTTTGGCCTAGGCTACCAATTTATATTAGCTTTTCCTGCTTAGTAATCTTACGCACAATCTTTGTTAAATTTGCGCAATTCCACCCGCGGGGTGTATTCAAACTATGTTGAATGTTGGCCGAGGGCCTTTTGATATGTAAATCATTTTCCGCACAAGCTATGCTTTGGCCGAGTTCCAACTTTCTTGCTTTTTTATTCCTGGTTTTTTCCTTTGCCATCCTCCCTAGGTACCTTCTTGCCAGCTGGACAACCGTTCTGCGGTCTGCCGCCTGGTCAAATATTTAACCTCTGCGGGAGAACAAGTACTTCGGCCGATTGGAATGTTGCAAGCTAAGTATGAAGCTGGGCGGCCGGCTGCTTAGAAGCCGGTCGATGAGGCGAAGGACCGGCTTGTCCTATGTCAATGTCTTCGTCCTTAGCCATTTTTCATGTGAGCACCATTTCTTGCCTTTACCTCTTGCCAAGCAAACAGCCTCTCTGCGAGCTGTGTCTTAAAACAAGAGGGGGCGTAGGTGCTGAAACACTACTTGTCCGACTGCAGGAGGCACAGACATAGTATAAGGCGGAAAGCCCCACGGGCGAACTAGTCGGACCCGGTTTCAGGCGGAGAAATGAAATAACACTTTTATGGGCAAAACACTTATCATATAGATAAAATATGGGCAATCCCCGAGCGCTCCTCGAGGAACCCGTAGTCTTCGTACTTAATACAAAAGGTAGCGTGGTACATAATGCATCAACTGTAAAATCTTTGAAGGAGGTTTGCATTCCATGGGCGCTCTGTTTCCTTGCCGGAATCGTCCCTCTTGCGCGCGCTGGGCTTCTGGGCATCGATCAGGTAGTATGAGTCGTTGCCCAAGGCTTTGCTCATGATGAAAGGGCCCTCCCAGGGAGCCGAAAGCTTATGCTGGCCGGCTATTTGCTAGATCAGCCGGAGCACAAGGTCTCCCTCTTGAAAAGATCTTGGCTTGACCTTCCGGTTGTGGTAGCAACGTAGACCCTGCTGGTAGATGGCGGACCGGCTGAGTGCCAACAGCCGGCCCTCTTCTAGTAGGTCAATGCCATCTTCTCGTGCTTCCTTGGCCTCCGCCTCAGTGTACATGGTGACACGAGGTGAGTCAAAATCGATGTCGGTTGGGATGACCACCTCAGCACCATACACGAGGAAGAAGGGGGTGAAGCCGGTTGACTTGTTCGGAGTGGTGCGCAGACTCCAGAGGACGGCTGACAGCTCGTCGATCCAGCAGCCGGCCAAACGCTCCAAAGGCTCGAACATTCGGGGCTTGATTCCGGACAGGATGAGGCCGTTTGCTTGCTCGACTTGGCCGTCTGACTGTGGGTGGGCAACGGACGCTAAGTCTAGTTGGATGCCCTGTGTCACACAGAAACGAGCCAGAGCTCCCTTGGCAAAATTTGTGCCATTGTCGGTGATGATGCTGTGAGGTACGTTGTACCGAGTGGTGATGTCTGCAATGAAAGTCACAGCAGTCAGACCGTTCAACTTCTTGATTGGCTTTGCATCTATCCATTTGGTGAATTTATCCACGGCGACGAGCAGATGAGTCATGCCGCCGCATGCTGTCCTGAATGGTCCCACCATGTCCAGTCCCCAGATGGCGAATGGCCAGGTAAGGGGAATGGTCTTGAGTGCAGAAGCCGGCAAATGCTACTTGGAACTGAACTTCTGGCACCCCTTGCATCTCTTGACCAAATCTTTTTCATCTTCTAGGGCAGTCGGCCAGAAGAAACCATGGAGAAAGGCTTTGGCCACAAGTGATCTTTAGGCCGCGTGGTGGCCACACTCGCCTTGGTGGATATCTTTGAGGATTGCTTGGCCCTCTTTCGGCTCTACGCAGCGCTAGTATACATAGTGACGCTACGCCTTACGAGTTCTCTGTTGATGATGGTGTATGCTGCTGCCCGACGTTGCACCTGTCGGGCCGAGATCTCATCGTTTGGCAGCTCTTTGTTCACCAGAAAGTTGAGGATGGGATGAGCCCATGATGGTGCTGAGACTTTCTCTGTTGTGAATACTGCCACTTGCACTGGGGCGGCTGGGTTGGGAGGTGGCGGGCTGGAGTCGGCTGCCGCTTGCTGTGTTGTTGCAGTCCCCGAGCCGACTGCTGAAGTCCCCGAGCCGACTGCTGAAGTCCCCGAGCCGACTGCTGAAGTCCCCGGGCCGAGATCTGAAGTCCCCCGGCTGGGTGCGACTGCCGCAGTCCCCGGGCCAGGTGCGACTGCCGCAGTCCCCGGGCCGGGTGCGACTCCTGCAGTCCCCGGGCCATCTGCCGAAGTCCTCGGGCCGACTATTGGAATTTTAGAGCTGGATCCGACTGTTTCAGGAGCAGCCGACACGAAGATAGAATCTGACTCAGGCGAAGGCTTGATGGACGTCTTGAGGAGTCGCTGGAGGGATACGCCGGCTGGTATGGCTTGCCAAGTGGAGCCAATCCGTGCCAGATCATCTACTTGCTCGTTATCTCTTCGTGGCACATGGAGGAATTCGCACCCATCAAAATATCTGCTGAGTTGCTGGATGAGGAAGCGGTAGCTTGCCATGTTTGCATCCTTGGCATCCCAGTCGCCAGACGACTGCTGGACCACCAAGTCAGAGTCTCCGTAACACAGAATCCGGCGAATGTCGAGTTCTTTGGCAAGCCGGAGTCCGTGCATTAGTGCCTCATACTCGGCCACTTTGTTGGAGGCGGAAAAGTGGATTTGCAATGTGTATTTGAGCTTGTTGCCTTTGGGAGAGGTGAGGACGATGCCGGCTCCCAAACTGTCAAAGTGCATCCGCCAATGGGTGGAGTCCGGCACTGGCGGCAGGTACTGGGTCTCGGCCCAGTCGACAAGGAAGTCGGCTAGAACTTGGGACTTGATGGTGGTGCGAGGCGGGTAGAAGATGGTGTTGGGGGCCAACTCTATGGCCCATTTGGCCACTCGGCCTGAAGCGTCTCGGTTGCCTATGATCTCGGCAAGCGGAGCAGTGCAGACAATCATGACAGGGTGCTCTTGGAAATATGGATTCAATTTCTTGGTAGTAAAGTGTACGCCGTAGCACATATTCTGGTAGTGGGGGTAGTTCTGCTTGGAAGCCGACACTACTTCACTTAAATAATATACTGGTCTCTGGACCGGCAGAACCTTTCCTTCTTCCTTGCGTTCGACCACCATGACCGTGCTGACCACCCGACTGGTGGCGGCGATGTAGAGGAGCATGGGCTCCTTATCAGTCGGCGCGGCCAGGACAGGCGGCGTGGTCAACATCTTCTTGAGCTGGAGAAAAGCCTCATCCGCCTTGTCATTCCACTCGAAATGAGTGGTTTTCTTCAAGAGTTGGTACATGATACGTCTCCAACGTATCTATAATTTTTTATTGTTCCATGCTATATTATATCCTATTTTGGACATTATTGGGCTTTATTATACACTTTTACACTATTTTTGGGATTAACCTATTAACCGGAGGCGCAGCCCAGAATTGCTGTTTTTTGCCTATTTCAGAGTTTCACAGAAAAAGAATATCAAACGGGGTCCAAACGGAATGAAACCTTCGGGAACGTGATTTTCGGAACGAACATGATCCAGAGGACTTGGACCCTACATCAAGACATCAACCAGGAAGGCATGAGGTAGGGGGCGCGCCTAAGCCCCCCAGGCGCGCCCTCCACCCTCGTGGGGCCCATGTTGCTCCACCGACGTACTTCTTCCTCCTATATATACCTACGTACCCCCAAACTACTAGATACGGAGCCAAAACCCTAATTCCATCGTTGTAACTTTTTGTATCTATGAGATTCCATCTTGAGGCCTCTTCCGGAGCTCCGCCAGAGCGGGCATCGATCACGGAGGGCTTCTACATCAACACCATAGCCTCTCCGATGAAGTGTGAGTAGTTTACTTCAGACCTTCGGGTCCATAGTTATTAGCTAGATGGCTTCTTCTCCCTTTTTGGATCTCAATACAAAGTTCTCTCCCTCTCTTGTGGAGATCTATTCGATGTAATCTTGTTTTGCGGTGTGTTTGTTGAGATCGATGAATTGTGGGTTTATGATCAAGTTTATCTATGGACAATATTTGAATCTTCTCTGAATTCTTTTATGTATGATTGGTTATCTTTGCAAGTCTCTTCGAATTATCAGTTTGGTTTGGCGTACTAGATTGATCTTTCTTGCAATGGGAGAAGTGCTTAGCTTTGGGTTCAATCTTGCAGTGTCCTTTCCCAGTGACAGTAGGGGCAGCAAGGCACGTATTGTATTGTTGCCATCGAGGATAACAAGATGGGGTTTATATCATATTGCATGAGTTTATCCCTCTACATCATGTCATCTTGCTTAAAGTGTTACTCTGTTCTTTTGAACTTAATACTCTAGATGCATGCTGATAGCGGTCGATGTGTGGAGTAATAGTAGTAGATGCAGGAAGGAGTCGGTCTACTTGTCTCGGACATGATGCCTATATACATGATCATACCTAGATATTCTCATAACTATGCTCAATTCTGTCAATTGCTCAACAGTAATTTGTTTACCCACCGTAATACTTATGCTCTCCAGAGAAGCCACTGGTGAAACATATGGCCCCCGGGTCTATTTTCCATCATATTAATCTTCCATCAACAAGTTATTTCCTTTTCCATTTATTTTGCTTTCTTTACTTTGCATCTTTGTCATAAAAATACCAAAAATATTAACTTATCATATCTATCAGATCTCACTGTCGTAAGTGACCATGAAGGGATTAACAACCCCTTTATTGTGTTGGTTGCGAGGATTTTATTTGTTTGTGTAGGTGCGATGGACTCGTGCGTGGCCTCCTACTGGATTGATACCTTGGTTCTCAAAAACTGAGGGAAATACTTACGCTACTTTGCTGCATCACCCTTTCCTCTTCAAGGGAAAACCAACGCAGTGCTCAAGAGGTAGCAAGAAGGATTTCTGGCACCGTTGTCGGGTAGTCTACGCAAAAGTCAACATACCAAGTACCCATCACAAACCCTTGTCTCCCGCATTACCTTATTTGCCATTTGCCTCTCGTTTTCCTCCCCCCCCCCCACTTCACCCTTGCTGTTTTATTCGCCCTCTCTCTCCGTCCTCCTTCTCTTTCTCTATTTGCCTATTTTTGCTCGTCTCTTGTTTGCTTGTGTGTTGGATTGCTTACTTGTCACGATGGCTCAAGATAATATCAAATTGTGTGACTTTAATAATACCAACAACAATGATTTTATTAGCACTCCGATTTCTCCTCTTACCGATGCTGAATCTTGTGAAATTAATGCTGCTTTGCTAAATCTTGTCATGAAAGATCCGTTTTCCAGCCTTCCTAGTGAAGATGCCGCTACCCATCTAAACAACTTTGTTGATTTGTGTGATATGCAAAAGAAGAAAAGATGTGGACAATGATATTGTTAAATTGAAGCTATTTCCTTTTTCGCTTAGAGATCATGCTAAAGCTTGGTTTTCGTCTTTGCCTAAAAACAGTATTGATTCGTGGAATAAGTGCAAAGATGCTTTTATCTCTAAGTATTTTCCTCCCGCTAAGATCATCTCTCTTAGAAACGATATTATGAATTTTAAGCAACTTGATCATGAACATGTTGCACAAGCTTGGGAGGGGATGAAATTAATGATACATAATTGTCCTACACATGGTTTGAATTTATGGATGATTATACAAAAAAATTATGCCGGATTGAATTTTGCTTCTAGAAATCTTTTAGATTCGGCTGCGGGAGGCTCTTTTATGGAAATCACTTTAGGAGAAGCTACTAAACTCCTAGATAATATTATGGTTAATTATTCTCAATGGCACACTGAAATATATATACTAATAAGAAAGTTTATGTGATAGAAGAAATTAATGTTTTGAGTGGAAAGATGGATGAACTTATGAAATTATTTGCTAATAAAAGTGTTTCTTCTGATCCTAATGATATGCCCTTGTCTACTTTGATTGAGAATAATAATGAATCTATGGATGTGAATTTTGTTGGTAGGAATAATTTTTGTAACAACACGTATAGAGGAAACTTTAATCCTAGGCCGTATCCTAGTAATTCCTCTAATAATTATTGTAATTCCTATAACAATTAATAGGATACCCTCTGATTTTGAATCTAATATTAAAGAATTTATTACTTTGCAAAAGAATTTCAATGGTTTGATTGAAGAAAAATTGCTTAAGATTGCTGAGTTGGCTAGGAACGTTGATAGAATTTCTCTTGATATTGATTCTTTGAAACTTAGATCTATTCCACCTAAGCACACTAGTGCAGAACCGGGCAATAGCACCGGTTCGTAAGGCCCTTTAGTGCCGGTTCGGTAATCGGCGCTAAAGTGTAGGCACTAAAGGCCCCCCCCCTTTAGTACCGGTTCAGCACGAACCGGTGCTAAAGGGCAACCACGTGGCACGAGCCAGCTTCGGGGGCAGGCAGCCCTTTAGTACCGGTTGGTGTCACCAACCGGTATTAAAAGCTTGGGGGGTTTGGGTTTATGATTTCTTTTTCATTTAATTTTGTGTTTTCCATTTAATTCTTTTTTGTTTGCTGGTATTTTACGATACTACATATTGTACACGTTATGCATATATATAAATAGAATTTCTAGTAGAACCAATAATATATATATATATATATATCATCGAATGTCTCACAACCACCATTAATTAATTCACACATATATACACACATGTATATATATATATATAATTTCTCCTAATTGGTGCCTTCGGAGCCTGTGGCATTAGCCTAATTGGTGCCTTTGGAGCACGATAACAATTGGAAGTGGTTCATGGGGGCGGTAGCGGGTAATAGTATTCTCCTTTGGGATCTATGACCTGGTCGAGCAAAAATCCCGCTATTTCCTCTTGTATTGCTTCTATGTGGTCCTCTGTTAGGAACTTCTCCTACACCTCTTTGAACTGTTAAGAAGGAGATCAATATGCATGTGTATTAGTTGTGTGACTAGATATCGATAATGGTGTAAAAATTGTGAATAGTGTTCTGACAAACGTACCCACTCCTATCTTTGAGATCTGCTCCTTTCGAACGCCATCATGTGAATGTTCTCGCAAACATAGTATGCACATAGATTATTCCCCGGCGCCTGCTTCAGGGCCTTTACGAGAATGGAATTTGATCAGATAATAATTAATCAAGCATGATAATTAAAGAGATGGGAGCTAGCTAGTACTACTTAATTACTTACCTGGGGTCGATACCATTTCAGATTTTGTTTCCATGGGCCTGGAGTGGCCTTGATGAACTTTGCCCAAGCCCTGCCCGCCGACAAAGAAAATGAATAAATGGGTTATTAAATAGTTGTTATCAGGAAATGACGAACTAATTAAATAGGCCGAGATATAGTTAATAATGATTGAAATTACCTGTTGACTATCCCCTTCACGATGGTGTAGTCACTTGCTTTCTTAAGTAGTGAGTCCAGTACTTCAACCATTCCTTCATCAACTTTAATGATTAACAAGATCCAGTGAAATCTGCATGCACACACGTTTGCATGTCTTAATTAAGCGGGCATATGTAAGCAAAAACATGTAGCTAGCTAGTAGGCAAAAACAGAATTTGTAGTACAAGACAATGTGACTCACTAGAAGTTGTAAGGAAGTAGTATATCTTCATTGTATTTGAGGCGCTTGAAGAACTCTAGCATGCTTTCCTCTACACTTTTTTCGTAATATGGATCTAATTTTCATGTGTATTCATTAATGGTATTTGGGTCAACGAACCCAATGCCATAGCGTCCACCTTTTTTCATTTCATAAATCTTCATCCTGCATAATACCATAGAAAAGAATATAGTGAGGATAATTACAGGTAATGATTGATCAAAATGATCGCTACAGCTAGCTTGAGACTTAAATTACAGAAAGAAATCACTTACAGACAATAGCAACTGACGATAGATTTGTCGAGTGCGTCTTGATTGTATAGCTGAAATAGTTCTGAATACTCAATGGTCACAGCTTTCTCATGGTAGTAATGATCCTTCTTGACATTCACCATGAGGGACTCTCGATTGGAAATCTTGGTAATGTCCATGTACCATTGATGCAATTCATACATTCTCGTTGGGAGCTTCTTGACCTCGTCTGGCTCGACCAAAGGTTGGCCCCGGACATATTTCCGTTTTATTTCCTCCTCTCTAGTCGGAGACATGGGCTCGATATCAAGGAGTTTTCCAACAGTGATCATGAGCGTTTCAGCCTGCTCAATATGCTCCTCGGTTATTACCACATCGCCTAGCCCGGGAACATTAACGATTTGCCCACAATAATATTGGGCGCACCTACTCTCATGTGTTGTTGGCACAACAAGCGGGGGGATTGATTGCGCCGCCTGTTCTCCCAGCTGGGGAACGGTTTTACTGCTCCTTTTGCCAGCTGATTTGCTCGAGCTCGAGCTCGCCTCTTTCTGTAGACGGGCTCGATTTAACTTC
This sequence comes from Triticum urartu, assembly GCF_056163025.1. Taxonomy (NCBI): domain Eukaryota; kingdom Viridiplantae; phylum Streptophyta; class Magnoliopsida; order Poales; family Poaceae; genus Triticum; species Triticum urartu. The sequence goes on along the minus strand of NC_141879.1, from coordinate 592,320,467 downwards.
TTGATGTGGCGCGCATAGTCTCTGTCAACAGGCTTGGGAGCTGGTGCTCTAGCCATATGAATGAAGTGGTCAATCTTTTCCTCAGGCACTTTCTCCCTTGGCGGCGGTGGCGGTTTCGGTGCAAAATGGGCTTCCACCTCGGCCTTCGATATGGCTAAGTTTTCCTCCTCGGACTTGTCGTAAGGCCTCTATGAAAGAGGCGCGAGGCTTGGACCATATTGAAATCGCTTGCCTCCGCCTATACCTCCAGTACTACCTCGACTTGTACCGCTACACACCATAGCTGAGGCGGCTCTCTTCCGTGATTGCTGAGGCGGCAAAGACGGCTGACGTGGCTGAGTTAGAGGAGGAGGAGTGGCCTGAAGCTGTGCCGGACTTGGAGGAGGAGTGGCCTGAAGCTGTGCCGGACTTGGAGGAGGAGTGGTCTGACACTTTGCCGGACTTGGAGGAGGAGGAGTGGCCTGAAGCTGTGCCGGACTTGGAGGAGGAGTGGCCTGACGCGTTGGTGGACTTGGAGGAGCGGGAGTCTGCTGACTCGGTGGCGGACTTCGACGAGGAGTCGGATGACGCGGTGTCGGTGGCCTTCGAAAGATGATGCAATCCTTTCTCCATAGGATGATACGATGGTTGGCCTCTCCCAGTGTGTGCTCATCGTCACCTCCAGGAATGTCAAGCTCTAGCCCCGAATATTGGTCCACCACCTCATCAACCAAGACACGATCATAGCCCGCTGGAATCAGGTTGCAATGGAAGGTTGCCTCGGGGGGATTTGTAAAAGCAAGGGCGTCCGCCACCTTCATGGATATGTTCTTCATTTTGAAGTGTAGCTCGCAGTTAGTGTTCTCCATGATGTCATCCACTGGGAAGCTATCCAGCAATGCGTTGCCCGGGGCGGAACCCACGCTGCTTCTCGGCATGGATGGGACGGTGCTATCCAATGCTGGATCATCCGCTAGCTGCTGCAGCTGCTGAGACCCCCTTTGCTGGCTAAGTGAGTCGATCTGCTCCTGCTGCCGCTGGAATTTGACTGCCAAGTCCGCATGTGCTGATTCTAGGCCTTGAAGGCATTCAAAGTCTAGCTTCCTCTGGTCCTCCTCCATCTTCCTCTTCTTCTCCTCCGCAATCTTCTTTCTCGCACGGGTTCTATAGTCGGCGTTCTAGTCCGAAAACCCCTCATACCACGGAATAGCGCCCATGCCTCGTGTTCTTCCCAGGTGTTCAGGATTTCCCAAGGCACGTGTAAGCTCGTCGTTCTCTCTGTTGGGCTGGAACACCCCCGATCGAGCCTCTTCTATTGCAACAAGTAGCTTATCTTTGGCTCCGTCCAGACATGCCTTCTTCGAAACTTTGCCTGTCTTCGAGTCCAACTCCCCCCCCCCATGCGCATAGAACCAAGTCCTGCACCTGGGGGGCCAGCTCAATGTTTCTGGAGTGACACCTGCATCCTCCATCTCTTTCTCAGACTTATCCCACTTAGGCATTCCCACCGCATAGCCACCTGGCCCCAGCTTATGGAACTTATCCTTTTTTACGGCATTGGCCTTGTTTATTCTCGACCGTTCCTTAGATAATTCTGAATCCTTAAATTTCATGAAATCATCCCAGTGAGCACTTTGCTTCTCTAGTGGTCCCTCAAATACTGGAGTCTTCCTTCCTTCCTTGACGTACTTGGCCCATTCACGATTCTTGTGGTTTTTTAATGCAACCGCCATCTTCCTAAGAGCAGCGTCCTTGACTTTCTCCACATCTGCATCTGTGAAATGATCTGGTAGGGTGAAATGTTCCATGAGTGTTTCCCAAAGCAGATGTTTTTGTCTATCATCGACAAAAGTAACTCCTGGACGTGGCTTTGCTGGCTCTCTCCATTCTTGAAGGGAGATCGGGAGTTGGTCCTTCACAAGAACTCTGCACTGACGAATGAACTTGTTCGCAATCTTCTTAGGCGCTAATGGTTCGCCATTAGGTTTGATGGCCTCGATATTGTACTTTACGCCCTCCTTCAACTTTTTGTTCGGGCCTCGTTTCCTGTTGACTGAAGATTTGCTCGATCCAGATGGCCGAAAGAAGAAAGATCAATTCGTTAATATATCATCAAATCATTTAAAACATGTGATGATCACCAGATGCCTGCTTATATAAATATATATACCTCGCCGGTCTTTGTTGTTTCAAGATCAACATTTTCTTCGTCATGTTCATAGTTCATGACTTCATCAATTCGGTCGTCGCGATCGAATATCATATCACCCTCCCCGGTGTTGTTTAGATATTCGGAGCCATCATAATCTTCTTCATTCTGATCATCATATGGCCCACGAGGATTGCGTATGATGTTGAACAGGGCCTCTTCTCCCTCTCTGCCGGTATTGTCCGCCATAGGTTTTGTTTAACTAATCCAAAAGAAATATATTCAAATTACAATGCATGTATGCAATCAATTAATAAGGAAAAACTGAATCAATCATAGTACATAATAAGCATCATCGAATATAATCTCGAATACGTCGTCTCGAATAATAGACATAATCTCGAATACATCGTCTCAAATAATATATATAATCTCGAATAAATCATCTCGAATATTATATATCGAATACATCACTAGCTAGCTAGCTAGCTAATAAAGATCGTATACTAGAGAGTAATCTAGGCGCTGGACAACCAAAGTGAAGGAACCATCACTGGATCATAGCTCGGGTGATCTCCCCAAAGAACCTGCCAGGTATTGGAGAACCTGACATCCATAGCAGCCATGTAGCGATGGACGTGCTCGTCCTCCTCCCTGACACGGCGACGTACCACCTCCGGCGGGGCCGGCTCCCTCCGCACCGAAAGTGGCCCACGCGAACGCCACCAAAGGAGATGAGGGTCGACGACGGGACCCGGGGCCAGGTTCCTCACCAAGCGTCGCGCCCCTGAAGGTAGCACCTCCCAGTGCCAGCCCGGCGGAGCCCAGTCCCGGACATGGGTCCTCTGAAGCAGGACGTCATCGCGAACGGGTCGATGGCGAGGATGTGGGCCGGGCATCGTTGACAACAAATACTATATGCCGCAAAAGTAAAGTAACATTTTTTAAATGAAGGATTGTGATTTCATATATGCAAATTCTAAATTTTATAACTAAAACTAACATTTCCAATATTTCTATAACTAAAACTAACATTTCTAATATTTCTATAACTAAAACTAACATTTCTAATATTTCTATAAATAAAAAACATTTCTATATAACTAACATTTCTATATAACTAACATTTCTAATATAACTAACATTTCTATATAACTAACATTTCTAATATTTCTATATAACTAACATTTCTATATAACTAACATTTCTATAAATAAAACTAACATTTCTAATAATTCTATAACTAAAAAATAGAAAGATTGCTAACAATTCTATAACAATGTGTGTGTGTGTGGTTGGCGGCCGGGGCAGGAGCTCACCGGCAAGGCGCGACGATGGGGGGCAGCGACAGGGACGGAGACGGCGACGGGGATGGGGCGGAGACGACGGGGACGGGGCAGCGACGACGGGGACGGGCCGGGCGAGGACGACGGGAGGACGGGGCGGGGCGCGGCGCGGCGACGGGAACGGCGACGACGATGGTGACGGCGACGGACCGCGACGGCGACGGACGGCGATGGGGACGGCGACGGGGGCGGCGATGAGGGGCGTTGGCGATGGGGTAGAGGAGAAAGAAGATGAGAAACTAACAAATTTTTTGAAGTGTTTTCTTATATAGAACCCACCTTTAGTACCGGTTGGAGCCACCAACCGGTACTAAAGGTCTGTTTTGGCCAGACGAAGCGGCGGGAACCGCACCCCCTTTAGTACCGGGTCGTGGCACCAACCGGTACTAAAGGCCCCCCTTTAGTACCGGTTGGAGCCACGACCCGGTACTAAAGTCTGTGCGCTGCCAGGCGAGGGGCGCAGAAGTTTAGTCCGACCTCGCTAGCCGAGGGGCACTCGCACCTGCTTATAAGCCCCGCCGTCGCTGCTGTCTCGAGCTCCTCTCTTAAGCAGGCCTTCTGGGCCTACCTCTGCTGCGATGCCCTGTTGGGCCTACTGGGCTAGCGGGCCTGCATCCTGGCCCAACTAAAATTTGGGTTTCTAGTCGTATGCAGGCCGGTGTGGCCCAGTAGGTGGGCTTTTTTTCTTATTTTTTGCTTTATTTATTTTTGTTTTATTTATTTTTGAGTTGTTTTTTGCTGTATTTAGAGTTTCTTTGTGAATATTTTTGCTTTAGGTACAAAAAATTACAAACTTTCTGTTAGTACAGGTAGTTTACAAATTTGAATAGTTTAAATTTTGAATTATTTGAAATTTGTGTGAATCACTAGTTTGTGAATAACTTAACTTTGAAAATAGATTTTTTAGTGATTCTTTTTACTTATGTTTAATGTTAGTGTGTTTTATCATTATATTCAATTTGGTAATGCTTAGGTTATTTAAAAAATGAAATGCCTTTGTAACGGATGAGTTTTTGTCCGAAACCCTGATACTTCGAAAGAGATTGTCCATTTTGTACACGAAGTGTATCCAGTTTTTGCGGTAACCCTCTCTAATTTTTTGCACATGCTATGTGGGTGAAATTATGATACCATGCCAACTTTCAACCTTTTCTGAGTTCATTTGAAATGCTTTTCAATTTCAGGGTCATTTAGCTGAAAAAATCAGTAAATGCATGAAAGAATTTGCTTGCACATAAAATTTCTTCGTGTTTCAAATGCCAAAACACATAACTAGCTACCCTAACTATTACAGAGATTCCCTCCTGGGTGTGAAACACAGAAGAAAGTGATGATAGTGAAGCCGATCACATCCTCGATCTTTGGGTATGAAACTTTTTCTTCGCGTGTGTCCCTTTGTGCCGTAGCCATGGAAAATCTTCATCATTTAACTGGATGCTTGGGTCAATATTCACTGTGAATGGATCAATTTCATCGAACTTTTCATAATCTCCTGACATGTCTGTCTTGTCATCCACTCCCATGATGTTTCTCGTCCCAGAAAGAACTATGTGCCGCTTTGGCTCATCGTACGATGCATTCGCTTTGGTAGACATGTCCTTCACATAGAAAACCTGTGCCACATCATTGGCTAGGACGAATGGTTCGTCTGCAGACGCAAGATTATTGAGATCCGATGTTGTCATTCCGTACTGCGGGTCTTCCGTTACCCCGCCTCGTGTCATATTGACCCATTTGCACCGAAACAAAGGGACCTTCAAACCACGTCGATAGTCAAGTTCCCATATGTCCTGTATATAACCATAATATGTTTCCTTTCCCGTCTTGGTTTCTGCATCAAAGCGGACACCACTGTTTTGGTTGGTGCTCTTCTTATCTTGGGCGATCGTGTAAAATGTATTACCATTTATCTCGTACCCTTTGAAAGTCATTATATTCGAAGATGGTAACTGGGACAGCAAGTACAGGTCATCTTCAATAGAGGTGTCATGCATGGTACGTGTCTGCAACCAGCTGGCAAAACTCCTAGTTTGTTCATGTGCAATCCAGTCATCAGACTGCTCCGGGTGTTTGGAGCATAGCAAATTCTTGTGTTCATCCATATACGGAGCCACCAAGGCGGAATTCTATAGAACTGTGTAGTGTGCTTCAGTGAGAGAATGTCCTTCCATACATATTATTTGTTCCCCTCCTAGCGTGCCTTTTCCATCCAGTCTGCCCTTATGCCGCGATTCAGGAACACTAATCGGCTTAAGGTTAGGAATAAAGTCAATAAAAAACTCAATGACCTCCTCATTTTCATGGCCCTTGGAGATGCTTCCTTCTGGCCTAGCACGGTTATGAACATATTTCTTTAAGACTCCCATGAACCTCTCAAAGGGGAACATATTGTGTAGAAATACAGGACCCAAAACGTTAATCTCTTCACATAGGTGAACTAGGACGTGTGTCATGATGTTGAAGAAGGATGGTGGGAACACCAACTCGAAACTGACAAGACATTGCACCAAATCATTCTCTAACCTTGGTATGATTTCTGGATCGATTACCTTCTGAGAGATTTCATTGAGGAATGCACATAGCTTCACAATGGCTAATCGAACGTTTTCCGGTAGAAGCCCCCTCAATGCAACTGGAAGCAGTTGCGTCATAATCACGTGGCAGTCATGAGACTTTAGGTTCTGGAACTTTTTCTCTTCCATGTTTATTATTCCCTTTATATTCGACGAGAAGCCAGACGGTACCTTAATACTGAGCAGGCATTCAAAGAAGATTTCCTTCTCTTCTTTGGTAAGAGCGTAGCTTGCATGACCCTGATGTATGCCGTCTTTTCCGTGCATATGTTGTTTGTCCTCCCGTGCCTCGGGTGTATCTTTTTTCTTCCCATACACGCCCAAGAAGCCAAGCAGGGTCACACAAAGATTCTTCGTCACGTGCATCACGTCGATTGCGGAGCGGACCTCTAGGTCTTTCCCATAGGGAAGGTCCCAAAATATAGATTTCTTCTTCCACATGGGTGCGCGTCCGTCAGCGTCATTCGGAATAGGTTGTCCACCAGGACCCTTTCCAAAGACCACCTTCAAATCCTTGACCATATCATGTACATCAGCACCAGTACGGTGGCGAGGCTTTGTCCGGTGATCCGCCTCACCTTTGAAATGCTTGCCTTTCTTTCTTACGGGATGCCTGCTCGGAAGAAATCGACGATGTCCCAGGTACACATTCTTCTTACAATTAGCCAAATATATATTGTCGGTATCGTCCAAATAGTGTGTGCATACGCGGTATCCCTTGTTTGTCTGTCCCGAAAGGTTACTGAGAGCAGGCCAATCATTGATGGTCACGATCAGCAATGCCTTTAGGTCAAATTCTTCCCCCATGTACTCATCCCACGCACATACACCTGTTCCATTCCACAGTTGTAAGAGTTCTTCAACTAATGGCCTTAGGTACACATCAATGTCGTTGCCGGGTTGCTTAGGGCCTTGGATGAGCACTGGCATCATAATGAACTTCCGCTTCATGCACAACCAAGGAGGAAGGTTATACAAACATAGAGTCACGGGCCAGGTGCTATGGTTGCTGCTCTGCTCCCCAAAAGGATTAATGCCATCTGCGCTTCGACCAAACCATACGTTCCTTGCATCATCTGCAAACTCCTTCCCGTACTTTCTTTCGATTTTTCTCCACTTCGACCCGTCAGCGGGTACTCTCAACTTTCCGTCTTTCTTACGGTCTTCTCTGTGCCATCGCATTGCCTTGGCATGCTCTTTGTTTTGGAACAAACATTTCAACCGTGGTATTATAGGAGCATACCACATCACCTTGGCAGGAATCTTCTTCCTGGGGCGCTCACCCTCGACATCACCAGGGTCATCGCGGCTGATCTTATAGCACAATGCACCGCATACTGGGCAAGCGTTCAAATCCTCGTAATCACCGTGGTAGAGGATGCAATCATTAGGGCATGCATGTATCTTCTGCACCTCTAACCCTAGAGAGCAGACAGCCTTCTTTGCTTTGTACGTACTCTCGGGCAATTCGTTGTCGTTTGGAAGCATATTCTTTATCATTACCAGCAACTTTCCAAATCCCTTGTCAGATACACCATTCTCTGCCTTCCATTGTAGCAATTCCAGTGTGGTGCCCAGCTTTTTCTTGTCACCTACGCAATTCGGGTACAACAATTTTTTGTGATCCTCTAACATGCGCTGCAACTTTTTCTTATCCAAATCACTTGCGCAGTTTCTCTTTGCATCGGCAATGGCCCGACCTAGATCATCAACGGGCTCATCTGATGCCTCTTCTTCAGCTTCTTCCCGCATTGCCGGCTCAGCTTCTTCCCGCATTACCCGCTCAGCTTCTTCCATCATTGTTGTATCATCGTATTCAGGGAACCCATGGCCAGGATAGCTGTCGTCGTCCTCTTCTTCTTCATTGTCTTCCATCATAACCCCTCTTTCTCCATGCTTGGTCCAAACATTATAGTGGGGCATAAAACTGGACTCCAACAGGTGGACGTGAATGGTTCTTGACATAGAGTAATTGTGACCATTCTTACAGCCAGCACATGGACAAGGCATAAAACCATCCGCCCGCTTGTTTGCCTCAGCCGCAAGCAGAAAAGTACGCACGCCATTAATGAACTCGGGAGAGCATCGGTCATCGTACATCCATTGCCGGCTCATCTTCAATACACAGCACCGAAAACACCAAATTAATACAATACATAAAGTTCATACATAAAGATCATATAACACTTAAATGCAACAAACAAATAACTCTCTAGCTAAAGAATTTAAATGCAACAACAAATGTGATCAAGATCGCAACTAAGGTAACAATTGATCCAACAACATAATGATACCAAGCCTCACTATGAATGGCATATTTTCTAATCTTTCTAATCTTCAAGCGCATTTTCTCCATCTTAATCTTGTGATCATCGACGACATCGGCAACATGCAACTCCAATTCCATCTTCTCCCCCTTAATTCTTTTCAATTTTTCCTTCAAATCCACGTTTTCTCTTTCAACTAATTTTAACCTCTCGACAATAGGGTTGGTTGGAATTTCCGGTTCAACTACCTCCTACATACAAATATCTATGTCAACTTCATGGGCATAATTTGTCATAAACACGAAATGCAATGAATAGTTTTAAAAGAGAATATACCACATTCGAATCATAACTCGGACGAGGGCCGACGGGGACGGATATCAAAACCATGGCACTATGTATAACAAACAACGTATGGCACGAGTAACTATATATCCAAATCACACAAACATCAATTTTTTATATAAAACTTCATGAACAAGAGGCTCACCACAAGGTGGTGCCGGCGACGGGACATTATGAGCGATCGACGGTGGTTACGACGGAGATTTAGAAGGTACTAAGTAAACCACACCTACATATGCAAACTAAGTGTTATTTTTGACCTCAAATTGCATATAAATCAAATACTAGCATATATATACATATATAATTCCTCCCAAATTACTAAACTCAAAAATCAATCACTATATAAAGCATTGCACGAGCTAATCTAGCAATGAGAGATGAAAGGACAAACTTGCTAACCTTTGTGATCATTTTAATGGATGGGGTCCTTCAAATCTTGACAAATTTTGGGCAAAATGTGTGATGAGCTTGAGAGGAAGAGGGAAAAGAACAGAGAGGAGAGGGGAAAGGGGAAGAACAGAGCAAGCTCGGGTGGACGAAGGGTCTATGTAGGACGACCTTTAGTACCGGTTCGTGATACGACCCAGTACTAAAGGTGCTGGAGGGGCCCCAGACAGACAACATCCTGCCACCACTCACTTTAGTACCAGTTCGTGGCACGAACCGGTGCTAAAGGTTCGCCACGAACTGGTACTAATGAGAGCGGCCGGCTAGCCATTGGAACCGGCACTAATGCACACATTAGTGCCGGCTCAAATTCAAACCGGCACTAATGTGCTTCACATTTGACCCTTTTTCTACTAGTGGCATGATATCAATGAGTCTCTCAAAGCCATGAAAATGTCCATTGATGAGTGCAAAGAAAGAACCGCTAGGATGCGTGCTAAGAAAGATTGCTTTATAAAAGCGTGTTCTTCTAGTTTCCATGATAATAAAGATGAAGATCTAAAAGTTATTGATGTGTCCCCAATTAAATCTTTGTTTTGCAATATGAATCTTGATAATGATGGGATATAATATGATCCACCTTTACCTAGAAGACATTCCAAAAATTTGGAGTCTTTAGATCTTGATGCTAAATTTGTTAAAAGTGGGATTGAAGAAGTCAAAACTTTAAATATTAATGAACCCACTATTTTGGATCTCAAGGAATTTAATTATGATAATTCCTCCTTAATAGATTGTATTTCCTTGTTGCAATATGTGCTAAATTCTCCTCATGCTTATAGTCAAAATAAAGCCTTTACTAAACATATCATTGATGCTTTGATCCAATCTTATGAAGAAAAACTTGAGTTGGAAGTTTCTATCCCTAGAAAACTTTATGATGACTGGGAACCTACTATTAAAATTAAAATTAAAGATCATGAATGTTATGCTTTGTGTGATTTGGGTGCTAGTGTTTCCACAATTCCAAAGACTTTGTGTGATTTGCTAGGTTTCCGTGAATTTGATGATTGCTCTTTAAACTTGCACCTTGCAGATTCAACTATTAAGAAACCTATGGGAATAATTAATGATGTTCTTATTGTTGCAAATAGGAATTATGTGCCCATAGATTTTATTGTTCCTGATATAGATTGCAATCCTTCATGTCCTATTATTCTTGGTAGACCTTTCCTTAGAACGATTGGTGCAATTATTGATACGAAGGAAGGGGACATTAGATTCCAATTTCCGTTAAGGAAAGGCATGGAACACTTCCCTAGAAAGAAAATTAAATTACCATATGGATCTATTATGAGATCCACTTATGGATTGCCTACCAAAGATGGCAATACCTAGATCTATCCTTGCTTTTATGCCTAGCTAGGGGCGTTAAACGATAGCGCTTGTTGGGAGGCAACCCAATTTTATTTTTATTCCTTGCTTTTTGCTCCTGTTTAGTAATAAATAATTTATCTAGCCTCTGTTTTGGTTGTGTTTTTTGTGTTTAATTAGTGTTTGTGCCAAGTAGAACCATTGGGAAGACTTGGGGAAAGTCTTTTTAATATTGCTGTAAAAAACAGAAACTTTAGCGCTCACGAGAATTGCTGTCATTTTTATTTGGGAAGTGATATTTAGTTAATTATTTTTGAAGGTGATTAATAGGTAAATTCCTCACGTCCATAAATTTATTTTAGAATTTCCGGGGTTCTAGAACTTGCGTTAGCTACAGATTACTACAGACTGTTCTGTTTTTGACAGATTCTATTTTTCGTGTGTTGTTTGCTTATTTTGATGAATCTATGGCTAGTAAAATAGTTTATAAACCATAGAGAAGTTGGAATACAGTAGGTTTAACACCAATATAAATAAAGAATGAGTTCATTACAGTACCTTGAAGTGGTGTTTTGTTTTCTTTCGCTAACGGAGCTCACGAGATTTTCTACTTTAAGTTTTGTGTTGTGAAGTTTTCAAGTTTTGGGTAAAAGATTTGATGGATTATGGAACAAGGAGTGTAAAGAGCCTAAGAATGGGGATGACCATGGCACCCAAATATAATCTAAGGATACCTAAAATCCCAAGCTTGGGGATGCCCCGGAAGGCATCCCCTCTTACGTCTACTTCCATCGGTAACTTTACTTGGAGCTATATTTTTATTTACCACATGATATGTGTTTTTCTTGGAGCATCTTGTATTATTTGAGTCTTTATTTGTTAGTTTTCCACAATCATCCTTGTTGTACACACCTTTTGAGAGATACACACATGATTCGGAAATTGTTAGAATACTCTATGTGCTTCACTTATATCTTTTGAGTTATATAGTTTTTGCTCTAGTGCTTTACTTGTATCTTTTAGGGCACAGTGGTGGATTTGTTTTATAGAAACTATTGTTCTCTCATGCTTCACTTAGATTATTTTGAGATTCCTACAAACAGCGTGGTAATTTTCTTTAATTACGTTAGGCATTCAAGATTAATAGAAAAAAATATGAGTGTGTTGAATACTATGAGAAGTTTGATACTTGATAATTGTTTTGAGATATGGAGATGGTGATATTTGAGTCATGCTAGTTGAGTAACTGTGAATTTGAGAAATACTTGTGTTAAAGTTTGTGATTCCCATAGCATGCACATATGGTGAACCATTATGTGATGAAGTCGGAGCATGAATTATTTATTGATTGTCTTCCTTATGAGTGGCGGTCGGGGACGAGCGTAGGTCTTTTCCTACCAATCTATCCCCCTAGGAGAATGCGCGTAGTACTTTGCTTCGATAACTAATAGATTTTTGCAATAAGTATGTGAGTTCTTTATGACTAATGTTGAGTCCGTGGATTATACGCACTCTCACCCTTCCACCATTGCTAGCCTCTCTAATACCGCGCACTTTTCGCCGGTATCATACACCCACAATATACCTTCCTCAAAACAGCCACCATACCTACCTATCATGGCATTTCCATAGCCATTCCGAGATATATTGCCATGCAACTTTCCACCGTTCTGTTATTATGACACGCTTCATCATTGTCATATTGCTTGCATGATCATGTAGTTGACATCGTATTTGTGGCAAAGCCACCGCTCCTAATTCTTTCATACATGTCACTCATGCATCATTGCACATCCTGGTCCACCGCCGGAGGCATTCACATAGAGTCATATTGTTCTAAGTATTGAGTTGTAATTGTTGAGTTGTAACTAAATAAAAGTGTGATGATCACCATTTTTAGAGCATTGTCCCAAGTGAGGAAAGGATGATGGAGACTATGATTCCCCCACAAGTCAGGATGAGACTCCGGACTAAAAAAAGAGTCCATAAAAAAAGAGAAAAGGCCCAAATAAAAAAATGAGAGAAAAAGAGAGAAGGGACAATGCTATTATCCTTTTACCACACTTGTGCTTCAAAGTAGCACCATGATCTTCATGATAGAGAGTCTCCTATGTTATCACTTTCATATACTAGTGGGAATTTTTCATTATAGAACTTGGCTTGTATATTCCAATGATGGGCTTCCTCAAAATGCCCAAGGTCTTCGTGAGCAAGCGAAATGGATGCACACCCACTTAGTTCTTTTTGTTGAGATTTCATATACTTATAGCTCTAGTGCATCTGTTGCATGGCAATCCCTACTCACTCACACTGATATCTATTAATGGGCATCTCCATAGCCCGTTGGTACGCCTAGTTGATGTGAGACTATCATCTCCCTTTTTTCTTCTCCACAACCACCATTCTATTCCACATATAGTGCTATGTCCATGGCTCACGCTCATGTATTGCGTGAAGATTGAAAAAGTTTGAGAACACCAAATGTATGAAACAATTGCTTGGCTTGCCATCGGGGTTGTGCATTATTTAAATACTTTGTGTGGTGAAGATGGAGCATAGCCATATATGATTTTGTAGGGATAACTTTCTTTGGCCATGTTATTTTGAAGAGAAATTTTTGCTTAGTTAGTATGCTTGAAGTATTATTATTTCTATGTCAATATTGAACTTTTGTCTTGAATCTTTCAGATCTGAATATTCATACCACAATTAAGGATGAGCAGGAATTAAGCTTGGGGATGCTTGATACGTCTCCAACGTATCTCTTATTTTTTATTGTTCCATGCTATATTATATCCTGTTTTGGACATTATTGGGCTTCATTATACACTTTTATATTATTTTTGGGACTAACCTATTAACCGGAGGCCCAGCCCAGAATTGTTGTTTTTTGCCTATTTCAGAGTTTCGTAGAAAAATAATATCAAACGGAGTCCAAACGGAATGAAACCTTCGGGAACATGATTTTCGGAACGAACATGATCCAGAGGACTTGGATCCTACGTCAAGACATCAACCAGGAAGGCACGAGGTAGGGGGGCGCCTACCCCCCTCCCCCAGGCACGCCATCCACCCTCGTGGGGCCCACGTTGCTCCACCTACGTACTTCTTCCTCCTATATATACCTACGTACCCCCAAACTACCAGACACGAAGCCAAAACCCTAATTCCACCGCCGTAACTTTCTGTATCCATGAGATCCCATCTTGGGGCCTTTTCCGGAGCTCCGCCGGAGGGGGCATCGATCACGGAGGGCTTCTACATCAACACCATAGCCTCTCCGATGAAGTGTGAGTAGTTTACTTCAGACCTTCGGGTCCATCGTTATAAGCTAGATGGCTTCTTCTCACTTTTTGGATCTCAATACAAAGTTCTCCCCCTCTCTTGTGGAGATCTATTCGATGTAATCTTCTTTTGCGGTGTGTTTGTTGAGACCGATGAATTGTGGGTTTATGATCAAGTTTATCTATGAACAATATTTGAATCTTCTCTGAACTCTTTTATGTATGATTGGTTATCTTTGCAAGTCTCTTTGAATTATCAGTTTGGTTTGGCCTACTAGATTGATCTTTCTTGCAATGGGAGAAGTGCTTAGCTTTGGGTTCAATGTTGTGGTGTCCTTTCCCAGTGACAGTAGGGGCAGCAAGGCACATATTGTATTCTTGCCATCGAGGATAACAAGATGGGGTTTATATCATATTGCATGAGTTTATCCCTCTACATCATGTCATCTTTCTTAAAGCGTTACTCTGTTCTTTTGAACTTAATACTCTAGATGCATGCTGGATAGTGGTCGATGTGTGGAGTAATAGTAGTGGATGCAGGCAGGATTCAGTCTACTTGTCTCGGACGTGATGCCTATATACATGATCATACCTAGATATTCTCATAACTATGCTCAATTCTGTCAATTGCTCAACAGTACTTTGTTTACCCACCGTAATACTTATGCTCTCGAGAGAAGCCACTAGTGAAACCTATGGCCCCCGGGTCTATTTTCCATCATATTAATCTTCCATCAACAAGCTATTTCCTTTTTCGTTTATTTTGTTTTCTTTACTTTGCATCTTTATCATAAAAATACCAAAAATATTATCTTATCATATCTATCAGATCTCACTTTCGTAAGTGACCGTGAAGGGATTGACAACCCCTTTATTGCGTTGGTTGCGAGGATTTTATTTGTTTGTGTGGGTGCGAGGGACTCGCGCATGGCCTCCTACTGGATTGATACCTTGGTTCTCAAAAACTGAGGGAAATACTTACGCTACTTTGCTGCATCACCCTTTCCTCTTCAAGGGAAAACCAACGCAGTGCTCAAGAGGTAGCAGTACAGGGGAAGGGCCTTCTTGCCCAACCGAATGATGAAGCGGCTGATGGATGCCACGCTGACGGTGAATTTTTGGACGTCTCGCAGTCGGGTAGGTATCTCCATCCTCTCGATGGCCTTGATCTTAGCAGGGTTGAACTCAATGCCGCATCCAGAGACCAGGAAGCCAAGGAGCTGGCCGGCTGGTACTCCGAACACGCATTTCTCTAGGTTGAGCTTGATCCGAAACCGGCACAGAATTTAAAAGGTCTCCTTGAGATCTTCCAATAGGGTATCGCGCTTCTCCGTATTCACCATAATATTGTCCATATAGACGTGGGCGTTCCTGCTGAGTTGCTTATGGAGGCACTTCTGCATGCAATGCTGAAAGGTGGTGCCGACATTCCTCAAGCCGAACGTCATCGTCGGGTAACAGAAGGCTCCGAATGGCGTGATGAAGGCGGTCTTCAGGCGGTCTGCTGGGTTCAGCTTGATTTGATGATAACCTGAGTAGGCATCCTAGAAGCTCAACAGCTCGCATCCGGTTGTGGATTCAATCACTTGATCAATCCGTGGCAAGGAAAACGGAATCTTGGGGAAGGCTTTGTTGAGACTGGTGTAATCGATACACATATGCCACTTGTTATTCTTCTTTAGCACAAGTACTGGGTTGGCAAGCCATTCTGGGAAGAAAACTTCCATGATGAAGCCGGCCGCCAACAGGCGAGCGATCTCTTCTCCTACAATTCACCTCTTTTCTTCTGACAGTCGGCGGAGGGGCTGTCTGACTATTTTGGCATCTGCTCTTACATGTAGCTTGTGCTCGGCGAAATCCGTCAGAACACCTGGCATGTCTTTAAGGGACCATGCAAAGATGTCCCGATTCTCACGGAGGAAGTCGATGAACTCGCTTTCCTATTTGTTGTCAAAGTTTGTGCCTATGACAGCATACCTCTCTGGGTGCTCAGGGTCCAAAGGGATCTTCTTTGTTTCCTTGGCCGGCTTGAAGGAGCCCTGGGTCTCCGACTCTTGGGCTTCTTGGGACATGTCTGGCTGCTTGTCGGCCATGGCTACCACCCGGTCCAGGAGCTTCTTTTATGCCGCAATCACGAGGGACTCGGCCAGCCGACTGCTGGCCATAGCACAGGCGGCTGACTTCTCGTAGTCACCACTGATTGTGATAATGCCCTTAGTTCCTGGCATCTTCATCTTGAGGTAAGCATAATGTGGCACCGCCATGAATTTGGCTAGAGCCGGTCAGCCTAGAAGCACATGATACGGACTTTCTAGGTCTACCACTTTGAACCAAATTGCTTCGCGGCGGAAATGATCTTTGTCTCCGAAGAGGACATCTATCTTGATCTTGCCGATTGGTGAGCAGGACAAGCCGGGCACAATGCCATGAAACACATTCCGACTGGGCAGCAGCTGCTTCTCTTTGATCTTCAGCTTCTCCATGGTATCCCGGTAAAGGATGTTGGTACTGCTGCCGCCATCTATCAGGATTCGGGATAAACGAGCAGCTCACCTTTCTGTTGCGAGGGTGGCATCCAAAACCAGGGCATAGGAACCCGGGGAGGGCATTACTTATGGGTGGTCGGCCCGGCTCCAGCTGATGGGCTTTTCAGACCAATGTATGAACTCTGGAGTGGTGGAAGAAACCGCGTTTACTTCACGGTGTTGTTGACGCCGGCTGTGCTTATTGCTGGCCATGCTGGTGAAGACAATGTAGGCGCCATGCTCTTTAGGGTAATCATCTTGGACTTGGTCGACTGCTGGACGGGCGGCAGGCTGCTGAGGAGGCAAAGCCGGCGGGCCAGCAGGCGGAGGTGGTAGTCCTTCTCCCTTAGCGATGCGTACAAGCCAGTGACACTTCTGGGTCATGTGGTTGGACGGCTTCGCGCCACTGTAGAACTTGCAGGGGGCATCGAGAGTCTGCTCGAAGGAGAAGGCAGGCAACCAAGTGGACTTGCCGCCTTTCTGACGCTTGGGGGTGGCTACCCTTCGGGTTGTTGATCTTCGACAGTTGCCACCTGCCGGCTGATGGAAGCCGGCTGGGGGGCTTTGCGCTTGTTGTTGTTCGGCTGTTGGTGCCGACTATTGTCTCCAGCCAGCGTTCGAGGCACCGGGGGGAGCACCTTTCCAGAAGTGTCCACCCGGAGCTCCGACTTCATGGAGGAGTCGGCCGTGGCGTATTTATCTACTATGATCAGAAGCTCGTCGAGGGTCGCCAGCTCGTCGTAGAGAAGCCGGTGCTTGAGTAAGGTACTCAGTTGTTGACGCGGGAGTTGCGCAGTTCTGCCCACCGAGTTAGGTAATCGCGGGTCGACTCATTGGGGCCTTGGACACACAGCGAGAGTTGGCGAGGCTTGGGATGCCACTTGTAGGTGATGGTGAAGTTTCGGATAAACACCTCGGTGAAGTCTACCCAGTTGTTGACGCTGTAGGGCTTGAGGCTGTTCAGCCGTGTCTGGGATGTGCCCTGGAGCATGAGCGGGACGTACTTCACGATAACGCGCTTGTTGCCATTTGCTATGCTGACTGCCGTGGAATAATCCACCAGCCAATCCTCCGACTTCACAGAGCCGTTTTACTTGTGCGTGTCGCTCGGGAGTGAGAACCCCTTGGGAAAAGGCTCGTCACGGATGCGGGGGACAAAATAATGCGGACCCATCGTGTCTTCTTCTTCTAGCGCCAGGGATCGAGCCAGCCGGTCGATCCGGTTGCGGGCGTCATTCTCGCCGACCTCTTCTCGGCAGCCTAGCCGGTCGCCAAGAGTCGGATGGTCAACAGGTGGCGGGGAGGCGTGCCTCTCCCTTCAAGGAAGCGGCGGCAATGGATCATCGTCCCGTCGTTCGACTGCTCGAAGGTGGCTGTCTTGGTCGCGCTCGATGGTGATGCGAGTCCGGCTGCGACTGGCAGCCGGCTCCTTGTCTCGTCTGTCACGAGTGCCGCCAGTCGGCGTCTGGGAGGTCGCGCCATGCTCTTGGCAAGGGGGTGGGTTTTCAACCCGTTGGTGAAGCTCTTTAGCGCAACAGCTAGCTTCTTGCTGGGAAACAGCCACATCAATAAGCTACTAAACGCGCTCCCTCATATAGCGAAGCCCGTCGCCCTCCAGGTCGTCCAGCTCATTTGCTGTCGCCTGGGCAGCACGTATGTTCTCCATGGGCCTGGCGTAGACCAGGCAGTCCACTTCAAACATGCTGGCGAGGGCTCCGCCTTGCTGCCTGACCGTGCTGGCTCGGCTGGGCCCAGCAGCAGTCGGCGTGCCGCCGACAGTGCGATCGACCTCGTGCTGGAAGGCTTCGGAGAGGCGGCGCATTGTGGCCAACTTCTTGGCATTCTCCACAAGCGAGATGTGGCAGGCTTCCAGCGTCTCGGCGTCCACATCTATGGCAATGGGCGTGGACAGGTCTCGCATTGCCGCCTGCAATGGGAACTGGCCGGCTCCTTCGGAGCCCCCATTGTGGCTGATGACAAGCACCTCCATGATGGTGTTGCCGCCGCTCTCCGCGCGTGGGAGCGGGTCATCGATGACCACCACGTTGGTGGGGAAGGCGTCGAGGGAAGCCGTATCGGAGTCGAAAAGCATCGGGTCGGTGGAGCCAATCGACTCCAGGTCAAAAGCTGGCTCGCTAGCAATGTGGAGCTGGTCGAGGAGGTTGATGAGGCGGCTCTCGAGGCCATCAGTGCCTGCGTCGGACACAGACTCGTCGGAAAGGCGGACCTCACCAATAAGGTCAGCGAGGCAGCTCATTGCGCATGCGACCTTCGCGCCATGCAGCGCATCGGCACAAACGCCGTCTGGCGTGCCAGGATGGCTACGCTCGCTAGGGAGGAAGAGGGATCCCGTCCAGAACAGATATCCGGACGACGGTGCACCTTTCCCCACGGTGGGAGCCAAATGTCGGGGGTGTCGCGCGACATATGCCATGGGATGGCTAATCATGGAGGGGGCTAATAAGAAGTCACCGGTGCCAGGAAACGGGATGAGGAGAAGACATGCACGCCGACGAATCTTACCCAGGTTCGGGGCTCTCCTAGGAGATAACACTCCTAGTCCTACTCTGCGGGGTCTCCGCATGATCATTAACTCAACAAGAGTGGCTACAAGGTGCTCCTTGAGCTGTTTCTCTAGAGGAGGAAGAAGAACAAGGCTAGCTCTAACTCCCTCTCTATGTGTGTGTTTCTCTAAGAATCTCCACCCTTTGCATGGGTGCCCTGGGGGTTAATATAGGCCTACCCCCCAGGGGTACAATGGTAATCCGGCCGGGTGTGGGCCCTGGCCGTTAGTGTCTCTTGTGGCCGGCTTCTCCGCTGGTAGCTGGGGCCCGCCAACTGGTGGGCCCCGCCGGCTGTCTTGTACTTGGCCGACAGGCCGCGGCCGCCTCTTGCGGGCCTTGCTGGTGGCTCATCACTGTAGCCGTGCTTATAATGACGCTTGCTTGGTCGGGGAAGGCGTGGCTACAGTCCCGCCGCCTGGTGGCCGTTCACTGTAGCCACTCCCCATTTCTCCCGACTGATGGTGCACAAACTCTTAAGAAGGGGAGGGCCGCCTGCTGGAAGCCGGCCTCTCCCTTAGCCGCCTAGCTGAGCTTGCCGCCTTCTGGCTTTCCATGAGCTGGTAGGACCCGCCGCTTGCGTGCCGTACCGACAGCCCGTCATGGGAGATGGGTCCCTCCTATCTTGGGTGATGTCATGGGCGGAGGGGCTATACTGTCGTGCCATGCGGGAGATCACCAGCCGGTACGGCGCACTGTAGCCATGACCCGCCCTGGATTCGAGGGTGGCAGGCTTCTCTATAGCCACGCCTCGTCTTATCGCATTCATGGTGGCTCAGACTTTGAGGGTGTCTAGGGCCGCCTGCTAGAAGCTGGCCCCTCTAGGGGCCGCCATCTAGGAGCCGACCCCTCCCGCAGCCGGTCGGTCGGACCAGCCAGCCAGAAGAAGGCGGCAGTCAATCTCTGAGGCCCGAGGGGCGCAGTCAGCCCCGATGTCTTGAAACGCTATGGGGGCAGATGAGGCTACACATGGCCAATAACTCCGACACATTGCATCTTGGGTCGATCCGATGGTGGGCGTCGTTCTCTCTGAATCCTTCTCAGTGGCCTAGCCGGTGTCGAGAGTCGGATGATCAATAGGCGGCGGGGAAGCACGCCTCTCCCTTCTTGGAGGCGGCGGCGGTGGATCGTCGCCCCGTCGTTCAACTGCTCGTGGGCGCCCGTCTTGGTCGTGCTCGATGGTGATGCGAGTCTGGCTGTGGCTGGCAGCCGGCTCCTTGTCTCGTCTGTCGCGGGCGCCGCCTATCAGCGTCCAGGAGGTGGCGCCATGCTCTTGGCGAAGGGGCGGATTCTCAACCCGCTGGTTAGGCTCCTCGGCGTGACAGCGGGCTTCTTGCTGCGCGACAGCCGCGTCGATAAGCTGTTGAACGCGCTCCGTCATGTAGCGATGCTCGTCGCCCTCCAAGTGGTCCAACTCATCTGCTGCCGCCTGGGCAGCGCGTATGTTCTCCATAGGCGTGGCGTAGATTGGGAGGTCTACTCCAAACATGGTGGCGACGGCGCCGCCTCACTGCTTGTCGTGCCTTCGCGGCTGGGCCCAGCAGCAGTCAGCGTGCCGCCAACAGCGCGATCAACCTTGCGCCGGAAGGCCTCGGAGAGCAGTCTCATGGTAGCCAATTTCTTGGCGTTCTCAACGAGTGAGACGTGGCAGGCTTCCAGTGTCTCGGCATCCGCATCCACCGCAATGGGCATGGACAGGTCCCGCATTGCCGCCTGCAATGGGTCCTGGCCGACTCCTCCAGAAGCCCCATTGTGGCTGATGACAAGCCCCTCTGTGACGGTGCTGCCGACGCTCTCTACGTGAGGAAGCGGGTCATCGATGACCACTACATTGGTGGGGAACAAATCGGAGGAAACCGTGTCGGTGTGGACAAGCATCGGATCGGTGGAGCCAACCGACTCCAGATCAGTGTCAGGCTCGTTGGCGATGTGAAGCTTGCCGAGAAGGTCGACAATGCAGCTCTCGGAGCTGGCTGCTCCCGCATCAGGTGTGGGTTCGGTGGAGAGGAGAAGCTCGCCAACAAGATCGGCGAGGCTATCCGCCGCGAAGGCGACTTCCTTCGTCGTGCAGCGCGTCAACGCAAACGCCATTGGGCGAGCCGGGCTGGCTATGCTCACGAGGGAGGAATGGGGTTCCCGTCCAGAACAGATCTCCGAATGACGGTGCACCTAGCCTCACGGTGGGCGCCAAATGTCAGGGGTGTCGTGTGACATATGCCAACATATGGCTTATCATGGAGGGGGCTAATAATACGTAGCCAGTGCCAGGAAATGAGTTAAGGCGCAAACATGCCCGCCGGCGAATCTTACCCAGGTTCTTGGCTCTCCTAGGAGATAACAGCCCTACTCCTACTCTACGGGGTCTCCACATAATCACTCAAGAAACAATGGTGGCTACAAGCTTTCTCCTTGAGCTGTTTCTCTATAGGGGGAAGAAGTGTACAACTAGCCCCAGCTTACTCCCTCTATCTGTGTGTGTGCTAAGTTTCTATGAGGCTCAACCCTTTGCATGGGTGCCCTGGGGGGTTTATATAGGCCTACCCCCCAGGGGTACAATGGTAATCTGACAAGGTGTAGGACCGGCTGTCAGTGTCTTGTGGACGCCGGCTTCTCCACTGACTGCTGGGGCCCGCCGCCTGCTGGGCCCCGCTGGCTGTCTTGTACTTCGCCGACAGGGCCGCGCCCGCCGTCTATGGGTCCTGCCGGCTTCTCATTACTATAGCGAGGTCACTAATGATGTGAGCTTTGTCGGGGGAGCGTGGCTACAGTACCCGCCGCCTGGCGGGCGCTCACTGTAGCCACTTCCCATCCCTTCTGATTAATGGCGCACAAACTCTCAGGAAGGAGGAAGGCCGGCTGCTGGGAGCTGGCATTCCACCTGCCGGCTGGCGGATCCCACCGCCTTCTGGCTTCTCACCGACAGGTAGGGCCCGCCGCCTGGGCCATACCGACACCTTGTAGTGGGAGCATGGCCTTCTCTGACATGGGTGATGTCACGGGAGGCATGGCAACAGTGTTGCGCTGGGCAAGGGATGTCCGCCGAGTACGTCGCACTATAACCTCGCTCAACCCTGGATTCGGGGGGGTAGGTGTCGTTGTAGCCACGCCCTGTCTCGTTGTCATAACATGGTGCAAACTTTGAGGGCGTCTAGTGGACGCCTGCTAGGAGTCGGCCTCTCTCGGGGCCGCCTTCTGGGGGCCGCCGCTCTCGAGCAGCCGGTCGCTCGGACCAGCCGACCTTGAGGAGGCGGCTCGTTGTCTTCGAAGCTTGAGGGACGCAGCCGGCCCCGATGTCTTGAAATACCATGGTAGGCTGATGAAGCTACCCATGGTCATTTACTCCGACATCCGAGCAGTCCAGATTGGTTTTGAACCCCGGCTACATAGAAATATGGAAGCTTATATGGACGACATAGTGGTCAAAACCAAGGACAGGGCCATGCTTGTGCAAGATTTAGAAGAAACATTTGCAAATATGCACAAGATCAACCTTAAGCTCAACCCATAGAAGTGCATGTTTGGTGTCCCCTTTGGCAAACTTCTTGGGTTCCTTGTGTCTCAGCGTGGAATCGAAGCAAATCCCGACAAGATCAAGGCAATCGAGCAGATTGAGGTGCCAAAACAGGTCAAGAACGTCCGTAGGCTCGCCACTGCGTTACTGCCCTGAGTAGGTTCATCTCCAAATCTTTTGAGCGCGCCCTCCCCTTTTTCAAGGTTTTGAAAAATGCGGGTCCAGTAAAGTGGACTCCGGAGGCAGAGGCAGCGCTGCAAGATTTGAAGAGGTACATCTCCACCACGCCAATACTAGTCACGCCTAAACCACAAGAGCCATTGTTGCTGTACTTAGCAGCAACAAATCAAGTGGTCAGTGCTGCGCTGGTGGCGCAGAGGGAACTTGAGGAAGAAGCAGCAGTAGCAGAAGAGCCATCGGATGGCAGGCCGGGTCCCTCCCCGGCAGAGCCTGGAGCAGGCAAGGTGGAACCCCCGGCAAGGCTCGATCCCATCAAGGCAGAGTCTGAGCAGATGGGCGAAGGGGACAGAAGAAGAAGGTGGTGCAGCACCCTGTTTATTTTGTTAGTTCCCTCTTGCAGGGGGCTAGATCAAGATATTCTCGTATGCAGAAGCTACTTTTCGGCCTCCTCATGACCTCGAGAAAGCTGCATCACTATTTCCAAGCGCATGAGATCACCGTCGTCACCTGCCTCCCTTTGCAACAGATTTTCCACAACCCAGATGCGACAGGGAGGATTGTGGAGTGAGCATTAGAGCTGTCGAACTTTGGCCTCAAGTTTGAAAGTACTTGAACGATCAAAAGCCGAGCCTTGGCAGAATTCATAGCGGAATGGATCGCAACGCCAGATGAAGAAGTTCAAGAAACCACCCTTCCCGACAAGGAGACCTGTCGCGATTGGGTTACGTACTTTGATGGTGATTTCTCACTTCAAGGTGCTGGTGCCAGCGTGCTACTCGTTGCGCCCATTGGAGAGCACCTCAAGTACGTAGTCCAGATGCACTTTCCCCTGGAAAATCAACGAACAACACGGCGGAGTACTAGGGATTTCTTGCCGGTCTCAGGATCGCGGCAGACCTCGAAATCAAGAAGCTCATCATCAGAGGTGATTCACAGCTCGTCGTTAAGCAAGTCAATAAGGATTACTAGAGCCCATTGATGGAGGCCTATGTGGATGAAGTGAGGAAGTTGGAAGAGCGTTTTGACGGATTGCAAGCAGAGCATGTTCCCCGAGCGGAGAACGACATTGCTGACAACCTGTCGAAGCACGCTGCCCTGAAGTTGCCTGTGGAACCAGGTACCTTTGTGCTCCAATTAACTCAACCGTCCGTCGAGCCATCACCAGGACAGAACAAGCGAAGGAAGGCAGGCCCTGGAAAGTACTTTCCCGCTGAGCTCCCAGGAGCTGCCGGCAAGGACACTGCCGGGTGCCCCAAGCTTGCCGAAGAGCAACAACCCCCGGCGGAGCCTCGAGCTCTGACCGTAGAGGCAACTGCCCTTGCGGCCGAAGATGTGTCTTTAGTCCTTGTCGTCGAGCCTTAGGCTCCGGCATGGGCACAGCACACCGTCCATTTCCTCCAAACAGGGGAGCTTCCTGAGGAACAAGCAGAAGCAGAAAAGTAGCCCCTCGGTCCAGCATGTACCAGTTTGTGGATGATGCCCTATATAGAAGGAGACCGAACGACGTGAAGTTGAAGTGCATTCCTCGTGAAGATGGACTGAGGCTGTTGGCGGAGATACATGGAGGCATGTGTGGCTCCCAAATAGGGCCAAGAGCCCTTGCCGGCAAAGCATTCCGGCAAGGCTTCTTTTGGCCCACCGCCCTCCAGGATGCAACTGCCCTAGTAACCAAGTGTGAAGCGTGCCAGTTCCATTGAAAGAAGCTTCATCAACCAGCCCAAGCTCTTCAGACAATCCCTCTTTCCTGGCCATTTTCGGTCTGGGGGCTCGACATACTGGGCCCCTTTCCCCGCGCTGTCGGGGGCTTTGAGTACTTGTACGTCGCGATCGACAAGTTCACAAAGTGGCCAGAAGTGGAACCAATGAGAAAGGTGACAGCATAGTCAGCCGTCAAGTTCTTCAAGGGGCTAGTCTGCCATTTTGGTGTGCCCAACAGAGTCATCACCGACAACGGCACACAGTTCATGAGCCACACCTTCATGCAATACATTCAAGATCTCGGCAGCAAGGTCTGCTTTGCTTCTGTTGCTCATCCCAAAAGTAACGGCTAGGCCGAGAGGGTGAATGCAAAAGTGTTGCGAGGCCTCGAGGCTAGGACTTTTGACAAGATGCACAAGTGTGGAAGGCGCTGGGTTGATGAATTTCCAATGGTTCTTTGGTCAATCAGGATGACACCAAATCAAGCCACCACCCAGACACCCTTTGCCCTGGTATATGGGGCAGAAGCAGTTCTCCCCACGGAACTCATATACAGGTCACCTCAAGTGCTTGCTTATGATGAGCTTGAGCAAGAGCAATTGCATCAAGATGATGCGACGCCCCTTGAGGAAGATCGTCTTCGGGCTGTTGTGCGAGCCGCTCGCTACCAGAAAGCCTTGCGTCGCTACCATAGCCGCAAGGTTCACGCCCGAAGCCTTGAGGAAGGCGACCTTGTTCTTCGGCGGATCCAATCCGCCAAGAATTCAAACAAGTTGATGCCAAAGTGTGAAGGCCCTTATCAGGTAATACGAGTCACCAGGCCCAGCGCAGTACGCCGGGAGACCGAAGATGGCATTCCGGTGAGCAATTCCTAGAATATCGGACATCTTCGCAAGTTTTACCCCTAAGGCGCGGTTGCCGGGAGCCCCGGCAACCCCCATTTTGTACTAGCCTTGTCGGCAAGGCATGTGGCCCTATGTGTAGAGCCAGGCGCAGATCCTGTGCACAGTCAGGGAAAGAAATCCCTTAGTATGTATATTTTCCTATTTATTTCCATGTTTATGTATATACGTATATGCATGCTTGTCCAGGATATTGTATTGCTTTTTGATTCCAACAATTATTAGTTGACCGCCAAGGTTCCATGCTCTTTCCCTCTCTCCTTTCCAGCCACAGTGAGGGCGGACGATCCCGCTAAGGACCCGGCGCCGGCAATATGTTGAGACGACCCCCCGGCACGGCGATCCTCGGCAAACCAAACAGATAAAGTTTACCTCTTGCCCATTCGTGTTCGTAACCTATGACTTGTTGATACATCTCCAACGTATCTATAATTTTTGGATGTTTAATGGGATTTATTATGCACTTTTATATTATTTTTGGGACTAACCTATTAACCAATGGCCCAGTGCAAATTGCTGTTTTTTGCCTATTTCAGTGTTCCGCAGAAAAGGAATATCAAACGGAATCCAAACGGAACCTTCGCGAGGATGTTTTTTGGAACAAACGCAATCCAAGAGACTTGGAGTGGAGGTCAAGGAAGCAACGAGGAGGCCACGAGGTAGGGAGGCGTGTCCAGGGGGCAAGCGCGCCCCCACCCTAGTGGGCCCCAAGGAGCTCCACCGACCTATTTCTTTCACCTATATATACTCTTATACGCTGAAAACATCCAAGGGGAGCCACGAAACCAATTTTCCACCACCGCAACCTTCTGTACCCGGGAGATCCCATCTTTGGGCCTTTTCCGGTGATCTGCCGAAGGGGGATTCGATTACAGAGGGCTTCTACATCAACACCATAGCCTCTCCGATGATGTGTGAGTAGTTTACCATAGACCTTCGGGTCCATAGTTATTAGCTAGATGGCTTCTTCTCTCTCTTTGGTTCTCAATACAAAGTTATCCTCGATGTTCTTGGAGATCTATTTGATGTAATACTTCTTGCAGTGTGTTTGTCGAGATCCGATGAATTGTGGGTTTATGATCAAGATTATCTATGAACAATATTTGATTCTTCTCTGAATTCTTATATGCATGATTTGATATATTTGCAAGTCTCTTCGAATTATCGGTTTAGTTTGGCCTAGTAGATAGATCTTTCTTGCAATGGGAGAAGTGCTTAGCTTTGGGTTTAATCTTGCGGTGCTCGATCCGAGTGATAGAAAGGGAACCGGCACGTATTGTATTGTTGCCATCGAGGATAAAAAGATGGGGTTTATAACATATTGCTTGAGTTTATCCCTCTACATCATGTCATCTTGCCTAATGCGTTACTATGTTCTTATGAACTTAATACTCTAGATGCATGCTGGATAGCGGTCGATGTGTGGAGTAATAGTAGTAGATGCAGAATCGTTTCGTTCTACTTGACACGGACGTGATGCCTATGTTCATGATCATGCCTAGATATTCTCATAACTATGCACTTTTCTATCAATTGCTCGGCAGTAATTTGTTCACCCATCGTAATATATGCTATCTTGAGAGAAGCCACTAGTGAAACCTATGGCTCCGGGTCTACTTTACATCATATAAGTTTCCGATCTACAATTCTAGTTTACTATTTATTTTGCAATCTTTACTTTCCAATCTATACAACAAAAATACCAAAAATATTTATCTTATTATCTTTATCAGATCTCACTTTTGCAAGTGGCCGTGAAGGGATTGACAACCCCTTTATCGAGTTGGTTGCAAGGTTCTTGATTGTTTGTGCAGGTACTAGGCGATCTGTGTGTAGTCTCCTACTGGATTGAAACCTTGGTTCTCAAAAACTGAGGGAAATACTTATGCTACTTTGCTGCATCACCCTTTCCTCTTCAAGGGAAAACCAACGGATGCTCAAGAGGTATCAAGAAGGAATTCTGGCGCCGTTGCCGGGGAAATTTGCACCAAGTCAAGTCAAGATTTGATCTCCCGTCAACTAGCCATTTCTGGCGCCGTTGTCGGGGAGATCTATGCTCAAGTCAAGACATACCAAGTACCCATCACAAACTCTTATCCCTCGCATTACATTATTTGCCATTTGCCTCTCGTTTTCCCCTCCTCCACTTCACCTTTGCCGTTTTATTCGCCCTTTTTCCATCCTCTTCTTTCCGCTTGCTTCTTGTGTGTCTGTGTGTTTGATCGTTTGTTTCGTTGTCATGGCTAGCCCTTTCTCCCTTCCTTCGTCTCCCGATTTTGAAGTTCTTCACTTCAAACAAAGACAAGGAGAAAAATTAAAAGATGCTTGGTATAGGATGATAGAATCTTATCGTAGTTGCACTATAGGGGGAGATTTCAAGATTTTACTTCATAATTTTTATGTTGGGCTAACCATATCCCATAGACAACTCTTGGATTTTGCCGCTAAAGGGAATTTTATTGAAATTAACCCCAATATTGCTAATGAAATTGTAGAGGGAATAGTAGGAGTACTTCCCCCACAAAAGGAACTAGATATTACTCAAGAGGGAACCCAAATTTTAGAGCAATTGTGCAAATTGCAAAAATCTACTGAACCTCTTAAAAATGTTGGTGGGAACCTTCACCGTATGAATACATTGATCACGCTTTGCAATAAGCGGTTGGATGCTCTAGATCTAAATATCTCCGAGCATGAAGGTAAACATAAGGAACCTCCTAGATCCGAGCATAACTCCATTAAAAAGATAAATATCAAAGAGGGCAATACCTAGATCTATTCTTGTCTTTATGCCTAGCTAGGGGCGTTAAACGATAGCGCTTGTTGGGAGGCAACCCAATTTTATTTTTGTTCCTGTTTAGTAATAAATAAATCATCTATCATGTGTTATGATTGTGTTTCTTATGTTTTAACTAGTGTTTGTGCCAAGTAAAGCCTTTAGGATCTTCTTAGATGATTGTTGTTTGATCATGTTGAAAAAAACAGAAAGTTTGCATTCACGATAATAATTTTCATTTTTTACCAGAGAGCGATAAAATACCAATTCCAACTGATGTAGATCAATATACAAATTATTTAGGACGTCCTAATTTTGAAGAATTTTTGGAGTTACATAAGTATTCGAAACCTACGGATTACTACAGACTATTCTGTTTTGACAGATTCTGTTTTTCGTGTGTTGTTTGCTTATTTTGATGAATCTATGCATAATATCGGGGTCTATGAACCATAGAGAAGTTGGAATACAGTAGGTTTAACACCAATATGAATAAAGAATGAGTTCATCACAGTAGGTTTAACGCCAAACTGTACTAGGCGATTTGCGTGTAGTCTCCTACTGGATTGATACCTTGGTTCTCAAAAAACTGACGGAAATACTTGTGCTAGTTTGCTGCATCACCCTTTCCTCTTCAAGGGAAAACCAATGCATGCTCAAGAGGTAGCACTTGTGCATTATAAAACCTCACCACCCTTCTTTAAAAAACTCGGATGCTCCCATTCCTAGCCCAAACGCTGCTTCGGTCGGAGTGGTCGTAGTAGCCCTTGTTAGAAGGGGGTGGACAGGGGGTTGGGCCCTTTGTGTGTAACCCAGCAGATGTGATTCTCCGGCGGGCGCAGAGGGCACCGGCAGGACAGCTTGTCAGGAGGACTCGTTTGTTTTCATTAAGGAGGCATTTCGCCTCTGCACGAACGTACGCGTGCACAGGTTCCCGTCAAGGCTAGACTTTTTCATTAACATGCTGATACGAGTACAGAGGTTACAGCACACAAGCATGGACTCCAGAGATTACATTATCTACAAATTAAGATTTGGCAAGTGCCTACAATTTAAAAGAAAGATAGGTGCCCCGTGATCTCCATTCTTGCCCCTTTCCTCCCATGTGCGGCAAGAGAAGGCAAAAAGCAAGCGGCGGGGAACGCGCCGATGGAGAGCTTGACAAGAAAGACCCTCGGTAGGGCGCGTGGCTGAGGGAGGAGGGCAGCGGGGTCAGCCGGAGTCGGCGTCCTCCTGCCTGACGCCCCCGTCGTCGTTGTCGCTGTCCTCCTCGTCACTCCCGCTCGAGGAGGAGGTTTCGTCGTCAGTAGAGCTCTCCACGCAACACCTTAGGCAAGTTCCCAAGTGCCCAAAAACCTTGACGGAGAGCAGGTCATTCTCCATCAATTTGAAGTGGAGGACGAGCCCCTCCGACAGGCTATGGGCACGGGCGAAGGCTTTCCACCCGCGGGGGAGATACATGACATCAGGGGCGGGGAAGTCGACATCGACCCGCATGCCGCCGTTCCAGTAGCCCCTCATATGCAGCCTCAAGGCTTGTGGCGGGTCGAGCTCCATCTCCCGAGCGAATGGAGTGGGGAGACGGAGGCGACCGCGCACTGGCTTGTACAGCGTGATGAAGAATTCGCGGGGCTGGTCTTCAACATGGCCCTGCATTGTGGGTGGAGCCGCTGGCAGAGGCGCGCCCGGTGCGCTGCCCCGTCCTCCTCTCCCACGGGCGCCACGGCGGCCTCGGTCTCGCCCCCTCCCTCTTCCTCCCACGAATAGCTCCTCCGCCACGAGCTCTTGGGGAGGGAGACACGCTGTCGAGCAAAGACCCTCGTCGCTGCCATCGGAGCGTCGGCGCGCCCTCTTGCCATTGCGAAGAGAAGAAAGGAGTCAAGACGGAAGGAGATGGATATTGAAGGACTGAAGGATGCCATACCCCTCCCCTTATTGTAAAGGGGCGGGGCCGGGGCTTGACCGCCCCGCTTAACCAATCCGGCCGCCAGGGGCGTAGGGAATCGGGAACGGCCCGCTGCTCCAATCAGCGATGACCCGGTTTCCTGCCTCGCCATTAAGGCCAGTGCCCTCCGCATCTGCCGCCTACCCTCCTTGGGGAATGGAGGACACGTGGTGAGCAGGCCAGAATTGAGAAGACAATTGAAGCGACTGTTTTCCACCCCGCGATCGTGGGGCGCGGGCGCCTTGAAGACCACGACCCGAGTCCACTTAGTAAATGAGCCGCGCCCCTGTGTTTTTCTCTTTTTATGGGGAAGTCACCAGCCACATCTTTACTATCCGCCATGATGTGATGCAAGCGGGCCGCAACCGCCCCACGCACGACCCCCACGTCACGCATTCAACATGAGTCATGGGGAAGTTCAACTGGAGAGGGAGTTACTGCGGTAAAACTCTACCACGCGTATCCACGCACCGTTCTGGGTCTGGCCCAATAACGTTCCGCGCTTATATGTGGCCCAGGCCCAGGGGCTCCTATCGGTGTACAAAAGTAGGGGTCCTTTTTGTACCCCTTTACTAGTGCGCAGATAGTCATAGCCACACGCCTGCGGCCATGCTTGGCAGTGCAGAGGAAGAAAAGAGACAAGCCTACCAGAGCAGCGCCAAGCCGAAGGCGCGAGAAACAAAGGGACAAGGTGGGCTTTCCCCGGCAAGAACCTTGCCGGGGGAGCTTACGTAGCCCCGGCAAGAGTCCTGCCGGGGCAACTTTCCCAACACTAGCAGAGCCGCCACCCTCGAGCCTAAGAGTTCCGACACCGTCGACAACATTGGAACCAAGGCTCAGGAGGCGCCTGCATGGTGGCATGCAGATCTTTGTAAAGACCAAGAACATACAAGACTAGATGAGAACCAGAAAACGGAAACCCCGGCAAGACCCTTGCCGGGGACATCTGTGGGGCCGCAGCCAGGCCCCCACCTGCCAAGGCTCCACCGTCGTTCCAACATAGCAGTGAACCCGCCAACGAGGCAGGCACCTGCATGGCGACGTGCAGCTTCCAGGCCAACTTAGCAAGCACCTGTGTGGTGGCATGCAAATCTTTGTGAAGACTCTGCCACCGCACCAACTCAGCAGCCAGCCAGCCAGCGTGGCGCTGCACGCCTAGTCAGCTTGGACGCGTGTCAGTGCGAGGCGAGGCGACGACGGACAAGACGAGCTTCCTTGCCGTCCCTGATAAAGTGAGAGGGCACGTCGGCAATGCATTAAATGCGTTTGTCCTACGGTACCAGGCGATAGACTTGTATATAGTACAACTTCCCACCTCCTGTGTGCCACTGTGGCAACCCCTTTTGCTATAAAAGGAGGCCTGAGGCATACTGGAGAGGGATTCCGACTTTTTGGACCCTGCACACTTTGTAGCTAGTTCAAGAACACCAGATAAACGTAAACCACCAGGAGTAGGGTATTACACATCACTTGTGGCCTGAACCTGGATAAATTCCCCGTGTTGATCTTCTAAACCCGCTCTTTCCACAACCCCGAGCCCGCCAACCGTAGAAGGGATTCCCTGTGATCCCATAGGTGTCGTTCTCACCGACACAATCCATTACAAATTTGAAACAAAAAATGCTCTACATTAAAAAGTTTCTCATATTCAACAACTTACCAAGGTGTATAAATATTCTTATTCCAAAAAACGGTTAAAACAAAATGGTGCATGTTGTTCGAAACAAAAGCTTAACCGTATTAGAAAAAGTTATGTCTTTTCAGTAGGTTTGCAAAGGTATATTATTTGTGCAATTCTGATGTATAGGTGGGGAATTACGAACAGAAAAACGTGATAGAAGTTCAAGTTGAAAACAGCGAGAAGTTCAACTACTAGACTGAATGCGTTTCAGAAGAGAATAAAAGAATACAAAACTAAAAGCCTAAAAGTTTTGTTACAAGATGTTCACGTGCTTTACCCTGCATGGTTCAAAAATTATATTTATGAAACTTCCGTCATTCATTTCCATGTTTTAAAAGGCAAAAAGTTCTGTCATTTTAAAAACTGCTCTCAAATGGCAACGAATTTGTAACACCTATCTACATGAAAAATTGCTGCTATTCATAAACTTTCCACCGGTATATTATGTGCCACATTTTGATGAATGGTTTAAAATTTTCATGTATACCATTTAAAACACGTTTTTATGTATTCAAAAAATTCTTATCTGTTGAAAGAAGTTCATAGTGAAAACAAAGAGAAGTTCAAGTACTACAAGGAATGCATTTCAGGTGAGAATAAAAGTATAGAAAAATAAAATTTTAAAAGGTTTTGAAAGAAGTTCAAGTGCTCTGTCTGGGGAAGTTCAAAAATTCTCGCGAGAGAGGTTCACCTTGTACTTCCATGTTCGAAAACACAAAAAAGAAATTGTTTTTTTTGTGTTTTATAATAATTCTATCAATCCACAAAGAAAGTTTAGTTATTATTTCGGAGCAATTTGATTTCACAAATAAAATAAAAAATTATAATTATAAAAATGGAAAAAAGTTCATGTACTACATGATGTGTGTTTAATATGATAAAAATGAATTAAAAGGCAAGGTCCAATTTTGTTGTTGTTATAAGTTCAAGTCCTCGGTCGGAGAAAGTTAAAAAATTTATTGTGAGAGAGGTTTGTACAAAAGGAATATCAGTTGTGTAAGAGTGACGAATGGATGAGAAAATTACAAATGAAAATGCGTCATAGAAGTTCAACATGAAAACAGTAGGAAGTTCGACCGCTGCACTGAATGAATTTCAGATGAAAAAAAATTAAAACCATCGCAATTATAAAAAAATTATCATCACGGGAAATTTGCGTGTTTATAGCAGCTTTCCATCGGTATATAACTTTCTCAATTCTGGTGAGTGGATGGATAGCTACGAGCAAAACAAGCACGTGAAAAACAAAGTGAAGTTCAAGTAGACATGCCGAGCAGTTCAAGTTCTTCACGCAATGCATTTCCAAAGAATATGTTTCGCGATAAAGGCAGAACAAATGATCTCGCCGTTTTCGAGATTACTTGAAATTGGCTAGGAATCAGAGAAAATCATCGACATGAAAAAGTTTCACATTTTCCATAGCTTTTCAGTGTATATTAGTTGTCCCATTCCGATAAAGTTTGTACAAATTATGGCGAAAATATGTTTGTATCCATTTTCAAAATTGACTTTAAACTGTAAGGAATTAGGAGAAACCATATATACCAAAAAGTTTCACATTTGTCAAGCTTTCCAAAGCCACATCATTTGCTGTATTTGGAAGTACGGTTAAAAATTAGCTTGAAAATACGAACTTAGTGAAACTTGTACTATTTTCTAAATTACTTTTAAACCATTCAAAATTAGAAAAAATTTCAACATGAAAAAAAGCACATTTTCATAAGATTTCCAACACCTTATCATTTGCCTCGGTTGGATTGGCCGTTCAAAAATGGCTTCGAAAAGACGAACTCGACTGTTCGGTTTGTGAAGTTCTATGATTTTTCAAATTACTCTTTAACTATAGGTGCTAGTCGTCAACTCGTGCACCTGCATGGGCTAGCTATTAAGGAACATAAATTGAACACTTAAAATGTAAATTCGTATGTATGTCTCACCAACTGGTACACATATATTTCAGTACTCTTTGCTCAATTAGATATACGCTATATGCACATTTATGTAAATTAAACATCTATATCAGATCTTGTATTCAGATGTATGCAGGAATCTATTCATCTCTATAAAACATGTATTATATCAGATCTTGTATTTAGAAGTATGCACATTTATCGCAGCGTTTTGTTGCCTATGTAAATAAATGCTTGACATGAAAGCTTGAGATGAATTTCTGTACCGAAATTTGAAAAAGAATTACACATAAAGTAAGACATAGATCTGTCATGGACACAAAAATGAATAGATCCATACTAGATCTGGATATACTCTGATTCTTGACATGTATTGTAAATATAGTACATGCATTACCATCAACAGATCATTATGTAAATCTAAAACTAAATTTGATAATTTAAGGTAAGGGCAAAATCTTAGATTTACAATGACACAATTGGCTTTTCCTGATCTATCAGCATAACATGTATGCTTCCATGAAATATCTTGGGGATCTTTTCAATAAAATAATATTTGAAGTAGCTCTTATTAGTTGAATATGAAAGATAACTACTTATAAATAGTTCTTTGTTATCTCGAAGGATAACTCTAAGAGGAACTTCTGCAAAAAACTAGAATTTCTTCTTGCACCCGATCTTGTTGAAATGTGGCAATAGCTCTAACAGAAAATGGTTAGTGTGAATCGAGTTACTAAAAATCAACCTTTCTTAGTATCTTCAAAAAAAACTAATAGTGAAACATTGTGATCAAATGCATAAATAATTTATCAAATCAATCGTTGGAAATTTGAATACTTTTTCCCACTGAAAAAATAGCGCGTTATAGTGTCGCTGATAGAACGCCATAGTGTGCTATGAATTGTCTCGCTAAATAAATCAATGTATGTGTCTTGCTAATAGCATCCTATAGTGCGATATAGCACTCTAATAGCGTACTTTAAGACTTGTGCTACTTTGTTATAGGGCGCTACTTTTTTCATTGCTTTTTCCTATGAAACAAAAGTTGGCTGCTATTATCAAGCAAGAACATTATGTGCATATAAATATTTAACCGTGCGCCTAGTTCATTTGAAGGATGTCCAGATGATTGATACGCCCATTTTGCATCATGCTTTTATATCGATATTTATTGCATTATGGGTTGTTATTACACATTATGTCACAATACTTATGCCAATTCTCTCTTATTTTACAAGGTTTACATAAAGAGGGGGAATGCA
The DNA here is from genome assembly GCF_056163025.1 of Triticum urartu. Taxonomy (NCBI): domain Eukaryota; kingdom Viridiplantae; phylum Streptophyta; class Magnoliopsida; order Poales; family Poaceae; genus Triticum; species Triticum urartu. Next base: position 592,285,809 of record NC_141879.1, on the reverse strand, counting down.
GGCAGCTGGAATTCTGGGCTGGAAAAGGAGCAAATATTAGAGACCTATTCTGCATAGGTCCCAAAGTCCTAAAACTTCACGAAAGTCATTTTTGCAATTAATAAAAAATATTGAGCGGAGAAAGTTCCTGAGGGGGCCCACACCCTGGCCATGAGGTTGGGGGTGCGCCCTACCCCCCTGGGCGCGCACCCCTGCCTCGTGGGCCCCCTGGTGGCCCTCTGATGCCCATCTTCTGCTATATGAGGTCTTTCGTTCGAGAAAAAATCATAAGCCAGCTCACGGACGAAAATCAGTGGAACCTTGGCGGAACCAATCTAGGGCTCCAGCGACGCTGTTCTACCAGGGAAACTTCCCTCCGGGAGGGGGAAATCATCACCATCGTCATCACCAACGATCCTCTCATCAGGAGGGGGTCAATCTCCATCAACATCTTCACCAACACCATCTCATCTCAAACCCTATTTCATCTCTTGTATCCAATCATTGTATCCAAACCTCAGATTGGTACCTGTGGGTTGCTAGTAGCGTTGATTACTCCTTGTAGTTGATGCTAGTTGGTTTACTTGGTGGAATATCATATGTTCAGATCCATTATGCATATTAATACCCCTCTGATTATGAACATGAATATGCTTTGTGAGAAGTTATGTTTGTTCCTGAGGACATGGGAGAAGTCTTGCTATAAGTTGTCATGTGAATTTGGTATTCGTTCGATATTTTGATGAGATGTATGTTTTCATCCCTCTAGTGGTGCCATGTGAACGTCGACTACATGACACTTCACCATTATTTGGGCCTAGAGGGAGGAATTGGGAAGTAATATGTAGATGATGGGTTTCTAGAGTGACAGAAGCTTAAACCATAGTTTATGCGTTGCTTTGTAAGGGGCTGATTTGGATCCATATGTTTCATGCTATGGTTAGGTTTACCTTAATACTTCTGTTGTAGTTGCGGATACTTGCAATAGGGGTTAATCATAAGTGGGATGCTTGTCCAAGTAAGGGCAGTACCCAAGCACCGGTCCACCCACATATCAAATTATCAACGTACCGAACGCGAATCATATGAACGTGATGAAAACTAGCTTGACGATAATTCCCATGTGTCCTCGGGAGCGCTTTCCTTCATATAAGCGTTTGTCCAGACTTGTACTTTGCTACATAAAGGATTGGGCCATCTTGTTGCACCTTATTTACTTTTATTACTTGCTACTCATTACAAATTACCTTATCACAAAACTATCTGTTACCGATAATTTCAGTGCTTGCAGAGAATACCTTACTGAAAACTACTTATCATTTCCTTCCGCTCCTTGTTGGGTTCGACACTCTTACTTATCGAAAAGACTATGATAGATCCCCTACACTTGTGGGTCATCAAGACTATTTTCTGGCGCCATTTCCAGGGAGTGAAGCCCCTTTGGTAGGTGGAATTTGGTAAGGAAAAATTTATATAGTGTGCTGAAATCTACTGTCACTTGTTACTATGGAACATAATCCTTTGAGGGGCTTGTTCGGGGTATCTTCACCCCGACCAGTAGAGCAAAGAGTTGCTCCTCAACCTACTGAACCTACTGAAAATGTTTACTTTGAAATTCCTTCAGGTATGACGGAGAAACTGCTAGCTAATCCTTTTGCAGGAGATGGAAGATTGCATCCCGATTTGCACTTAATCTATGTGGATGAAGTTTGTGGATTATTTAAGCTTGCAGGTATGCCCGATGATGTTATCAATAAGAAGGTCTTCCCTTTATCTTTGAAGGGAGAGGCATCGACATGGTATAGGCTATGTGATGATATGCGATCATGGGACTACAAGCGATTGAAATTGGAATTTCATCAGAAGTTTTATCCTATGCATCTTGTTCATCGTGATCGTAATTATATATATAATTTTTGGCCTCGCGAATGAGAAAGCATCGCTCAAGCTTGGGGGAGGCTTAAGTCAATGTTATATTCATGCCCCAATCATGAGCTCTCAAGAGAAATGATTATTCAAAAAAATTATGCTTGGCTTTCTCTCAATAATCACTCCACGCTCGATACTTCTTGTACTGGATCTTTTATGATGAAGACTATTGAATTCAAATGGGATTTATTGGAAATAATTAAATGCAACTCTGAATATTGGGACCTCGATGAAGGTAAGGGGTCAGGTATAACACCTAAGTTTGATTGTGTTAAATCTTTTATGGATACCGATGCTTTCCGTGAATTTAGCACTAAATATGGACTTGACTCTGAGATAGTAGCTTCTTTATGTGAATCCTTTGCTACTCATGTTGATCTCCCTAAGGAGAAGTGGTTTAAATATAATCCTACCATTTAAGTAAAAGTAGTTGCACCTATTAAAGTTGAAGAAAAGACTATCACTTATGATGATCCTGTTGTTCCTGCTACTTATATTGAGAAACCACCTTTCCCTGTAAGAATAAAGAATCATGCTAAAGCTTCAACTGTGGTTAACAAAAGTAATATTAAGACACCTAAACCCCCTGAGCAAATTAAAGTTGAACCTAGTATTGCTATGGTTAAAGATCTCTTGGCCGATAATATTGATGGGCATGTTATTTACTTCTGCAATGAAGCTGCTAGAATTGCTAGACCTGATGCTAAAAATAAACATAGACCTGTTGTAGGCATGCCTGTTATTTCTATTAAAATAGGAGATCATTGCTATCATGGCTTATGTGATATGGGTGCTAGTGCAATACCTCATTCCTTATACCAAGAAATTATGCATGATATTTCACCTGCTGAGATAGAGAGATAGATGTTACAATTAAGCTTGCCAATATATAGAGATACTATTTCACTAGTTGGGATTGTTAGAGATGTAGAGTTTTGTGTGGGAAAGTTAAATACTCTGCTGATTTTCTTGTTCTCGGTTCCCCACAAGATGACTTTTGTCCCATTATATTTGGTAGACCCTTCTTGAATACTGTTAATGCTAAGATAGACCGCAATAAGGATATTGTTTCTGTTGGTTTAGGGAATATGTCTCATGAGTTTAATTTTGCTAAATTTCGTAGACAACCCCATGATAAAGAATTGCCTAGTAAAGATGAAATTATTGGTCTTCCTTCTATTGTCGTGCCTCCTACTGATCCTTTAGAACAATATTTGCTAGACCATGAAAATGATATGTGCATGAATGAAAGAAGGGAAATAGATGAAGTATTTTTAAATAGGTACCTATTCTGAAACACAACTTGCCTATTGAAATTCTAGGGTATCCTCCTCCACCTAAGGGTGATCCTGTGTTTGAGCTTAAACCATTGCCTGATACTCTTAAATATGCTTATCTTGATGAAAAGAAGGTATATCCTGTTATTATTAGTGTTAACCTTTTAGAGCATGAAGAAGAGAAATTATTGAAAACTTTGAAGATCTTTACCCTTTGCCTTTTATTGATCAAATGCTAGAAAGATTATCCAAACATACACATTTTTGTTTTCTATATGGTTACTCTGGTTTCCCTCAAATACCTGTGTCAGTTGACGATCAAGAAAAGACTACTTTTACTTGCCCTTTTGGTACCTTTGCTTATAGACGTATGCCTTTTGGTTTATGTAATGCACCTGCTACCTTTCAAAGATGCTAAACCTAGACTTATTAGATGGGTTCTCTTGCTTCAAGAATTTGATTTGCATATTATTGATAGAAAGGGAGCTGAGAATCCCATTGCAGACAACTTGTCTAGGTTAGAGAATGTTCTTGATGACCCACTACCTATTGATGATAGCTTTCCTAATGAACAATTAGCTATCATAAATGCTTCTCGTACTGCTCCATGGTATGCTGATTATGCTAATTACATTGTTGCTAAATTTATACCACCTAGTTTCACATACCAGCAAAAGAAAAGGTTTTTCTATGATTTAAGACATTACTTCTGGGATGACCCACACCTTTATAAAGGAGTAGATGGTGTTATTAGACGTTGTGTACCTGAGCATGAACAAGAACAGATCCTACGTAAGCGTCACTCCGAGGCTTATGGAGGACACCATGCTGGAGATAGAACTGCACACAAGGTATTGCAATCCGGTTTTTACTGGCCTACTCTCTTCAAGGATGCCCGTAAGTTTGTTTTGTCTTGTGATGAATGTCAAAGAATTGGTAATATTAGTAGATGTCAAGAAATGCCTATGAATTATTCACTTGTTATTGAACCATTTGATGTTTGGGGCTTTAATTATATGGGACCTTTTCCTTCCTCTAATGGGTATACACATATTTTAGTTGCTATTGATTACGTTACTAGGTGGGTAGAAGCTATTCCAACTAGTAGTGCTGATCGTAACACCTCTGTTAAGATGCTTAAAGAAGTCATTTTCCCAAGGTTTGGAGTCCCTAGATACTTAATGACTGATGGTGGTTCACATTTTATTCATGGTGCCTTTCGTAAAATGCTTGCTAAGAATGATGTTAATCATAGAATTGCATCTCCATATCACCTGCAGTCTAGTGGTCAAGTAGAACTTAGCAATAGAGAGCCTAAATTAATTTTGCAAAAGACTGTTAATAGATCTAGAAAGAATTGGTCCAAGAAACTTGATGATGCATTATGGGCTTATAGAACTGCATATAAAAATCATATGGGTATGTCTCCATATAAAATGATTTATGGTAAAGCATGTCACTTACCTCTTGAATTAGAACATAAGGCATATTGGGCTATTAAATAGCTCAACTATGACTTCAAACTTGCTGGAGAGAAAAGGCTTTTTGACATTAGCTCGCTTGATGAATGGAGAACCTAGGCCTATGAAAATGCCAAGCTGTTTAAAGAAAAAGTTAAAAGATGGCATGATAAAATGATACAAAAACGTGAGTTTAATGTAGGTGATTATGTATTGCTATACAACTCTCGTTTAAGATTTTTTGCAGACAAACTTCTCTCTAAATGGGAAGGTCCTTACGTTATCAAGGAGGTCTACTGTTCCGGTGCCATAAAAATCAACAACTTCGAAGGCACAAATCTGAAGGTGGTGAACAGTCAAAGAACCAAAAATTATATCTCAGGTAATCCCATAAATGTTGAAACTAATATTATTGAAGCCATAACCCCGGAGGAATACATAAGGGAAGGTTTCTGGAACGTTTCAGACTCCGAAAAGGAATAGGTACGTGGTACGGTAAGTAAACCGACTCAAAAATAGTTCTAATGGCAATATTTCTCCGTTTTGGAATACATAAAAAATAGGAAAATAAGAAGCAGACCGGAAAGGACACGAGGCTTCCATGAGGGTGGAGGGTGCACCCTACCCCCAAGGGTGTGCCCCTTGCCTCGTGGGCACCTCGTGTGCTCTCCGGACTCCGTTTTCTTGCACGATACTTCTTTTGGTCGGTAAAAATTCACCATATGATCTCCCGAAGGTTTTGACCACCGTATCACGCAAATATCTCTTGTCTTTGTTTCGAGCTATTTTTCTGATAGATCTAGGTTGCCATGTCATCTTCAAGTGCCCCCAAGGACAAGTTCTTCGAGAAGGTCATCAACCCCTACCTCGCGGAGGTGCTGCAACACCCTCAAACCATTGAGATGCGTGAGGGGTTGTTGCACATCCGCCATGTTGGAGCAACAAGTTTTCAAGTGTCAGGAGATGGTGGAGCGTGGACTCGATTCCAATCACATAATGATCACGGAGTTCACCAACAACCACAAGCTGGACGCCAAGGACATTGGGGAGGCCATCTTCAAGCTTCATGAGAAAATCGAGCACCTCCAAGCCCAAATCTATGACATCCAAACTCAAAACTGTGAGTATGAATATAGATTCAAGAGGATGAGTTTGGCTGCAGATTTAAGGATCCCGGAGACTCGATCATCCTTCTATGATGGTGAGCCTATGCCTTGGAAGAGGGACGACAAGCCTACATCATCAACAACTCCATCTCCTTCACCAGCAAAAGAGACATAATCACATGGGTATGTGAAAGTGTGTTATATCGACTAGAGGGGGGGTGAATAGGCGATTTTTATAGTCTTCAAAACATTGAAGTTTCGAAGACAAATGATAGAAATAAACCTATTTCCATGCAGCGGAAGGTAAACTACACTAGACAGACAATAGTCAAGCATTCAATGAAGTGAAACCACAGTGACTAATAGTAGCTAGGCAGTAAGGATCAGGTACACAGTGAAGACAAATAGATAAAGCAAATAGGCACTGACTATACAAGGGCCAACTGTAAATAAGGAGATGAGAAGGATAGAACCAGTGTGCATGACAAAGACAATGGTTTGGTAGACCAGTTCCAACTGCTGTGACAGTTGTACGTCTGGTTAGGGCGGATAGGTATTCAAACCTGAGGACACTTAGTCCCGGACACTTAGTCCTGAGCACGCAGCTCAGAACACTTAGTCCTCACCGTATTCCCCTTGAGCTAAGGTCACACAGACCTCGCCCAATCACTCTGGTAAGTCTTCAAGGTAGACTTCCAAACCTTCACAGACTTTGTTCACCGGCGATCCACAATGACTCTTGGATGCTCAGAACGCGACGCCTAACCGGCTGGAGGATTCACAGTCCTCAATTGTAATAAGTCTTCAGATCACACAGACAAGAAGACTTAAGTGGTGCCTAACACTCTTTTGGCTCTGGGTGGTTAGGGCTTTGTCCTCTCAAGGAATTCTCTCTCAAAGGCTTCGAGGTGGGTTGCTCTCAAACGACAAAAGGCGTACTTTAACTCTGAGCAGCCAACCGTTTATGGTTGTAGGGGGTGGGCTATTTATAGCCACTAGGCAACCCGACCTGATTTGTCCGAAATGACCCTGGGTCACTAAGGAACTGACACGTGTTCCAACGGTTAGATTTCAAACACACACGGCAACTTTACTTGGGCTACAAGCAAAGCTGACTTGTCCAACTCTGAACAAGATTCCCTCTCATAGTCTTCACTCGAAGACATAGGATTTTGGTTAAGCATCACTTAAGTCATTCTGATTGGTTTTCTTGGACCCCACTTAACAGTACGGTGGTTCCTATGACTCAACAAAGAAGAAAAAGAACTATGAAAGATCTAAGTCTTCGCGCTCCATAGTCTTCATGCAATGTCGTCTCTTGTCATAGTCTTCAAGGTGAATGTCTTCACTTACCACCTTTGACTTCAATGTCTTCATACATTTTTAGGGGTCATCTCTGCTAGGAAAACCGAATCAATGAGGGACTTCTACCTGTGTTATCCTGCAATTCTCACAAACACATTAGTCCCTCAACTAGGTTTGTCGTCAATACTCCAAAACCAACTAGGGGTGGCACTAGATGCACTTACAATCTCCCCCTTTTTGGTGATTGATGACAAACTAGTTGAAGTTTTCAACGGGGAATACAATATATGAAATTGTAAAGGATAAGGAATTGTCTTCATAAGTTGCAACGGCTCCCCCTGAAGATGTGCATATAACTAATTTGCTTTTGGAATGCAAATGCACATGGCAGGTTGTACTTGTGGATATCCTCTTCAACTTATGATGACAATTCATCATGCATGAAAGGTATGTGAAGATAATGACATGCATAATGAAAAATGGACGTCTGCAAAATGATCTAAGTGCGGAATTTATCGTCGCACATGTGGGATTTATCATCGCATCACAAAATAGCAAATAAGTAGCAGACGACCATCGAGTTTAAGTGTTACAACTCAAAGAACCAAATGTATCAAAACGAGAGTTGTAAACACTAGGCAAAACATAAAGTAACCGCCCATATGGACCCGCTTGAAGACTATCAAACTCATATGCTTCTCCCCCTTTTGTTAGTGAGGACCAAAAAGGTTGGAAGACATAGAGAATCTACTCATTTCCATGAAGAGTAGGTAAAGCAGCAGGGTCGTCGGTGGTGTTCGGCGGTGCAGAAGAACTTGGGGCAGTGTCAAGGCGTGCAGAAGTAGGGGGCGATGAAGTGGCATCATCTTCGTCCTCGATCACTCTGGCATTCACAGTTGCCGCAGAGGAAGAGAACTCAGAGTCTTCAAGAGATGGAGTCCGTCGTAGCACAGTCCTCCGGGGAGGTGTGGAGTCAAACTTGAAATGTTCAGAGAAGCCATCCTCTTGAAGATCATCCTCAGAACACATAAGCGTCAGCCCTTTCCATGTACGCCGATAGGTTTCATGGGCAACAAAGGCATTCTTGGTGGCAAGATTGCGAATGCGGTTGACATCCACCAAGAGGCTGTGCATTTGGCGCTTCAGCCAGTCATGATGCCTATCCTGTTTCTGATGAAGAGCAACCAGAAGCTCTCGGTCATTGAGAACACGAGATCGCTTCTTGGGTCATTGGGCAATAGTGCTTTCAGTGGCTTCAGTAAGGGCACGATGAGGTGCACGTGTAGTACTAGCCAGAGGATAAACACGAGTGACTGCTTCAACTCCTTCAATGTTCTGAGTGGAACTTTGATGCTCCGCATTCTGAAGACTGAGAGGTTCCTTGGCAGGCTCTGGATAAATGGCTTCAACGGACATATCCACATCAGGCAAAAAGATCCGATGATTGCGAGCAGATGGCTGATATGAGATAGCTGAGTGGAGTTTAATCAGCCGCATTATCCATGGAGCGTAGAACTTCAAGCCAAAAATATCAGATCCTAATGCAGCAAGTTGGCGGATGAAGAAGTCTTGTGCATTGAAGCATTTGCCATGAAGAATATAGAAGACCAAAGTCTTCATTGCACCTTCCAGTTTTGTATGTGGAGAATGTCCTTTGAGGGGCCAGAGAGTTCGCCTTATAATGTGATAGATAGTCCTTGGCAGATACTCAAGGTCTTCAACAAAGAACTCCTTAGGATATGCAGCATCTTGTGGCAAAGGCTTCATCATACTGATCATCTGACTCATGTTCGGTTCAGGCTTCTGAAAGATGCTCTCCATAGCCTCACTGTGAAGTTGACATCCAGGTTCATAGAGATCTCCAGGAGTGAGCAGACCAGTGAGCTCAATGATATCAAAGGCTTTGGCTTCGTGATGAACAGTTCCTGTCATCCACTCAAGGACCCAAGTCTTCGGATCTCTGTTGTAACCACGTATGTGAAGTGTGGCATAAAATTGGAGTAGCAACTCTTCGTTCCAGTGCTCTTGGTCGGCGACGAAAGGCAACAATCCAACCTCTTTGAAGCAATCCAGAGCTTCTTCCAAACAGGGCAGACCAGCTATTGCTTCGGTGTCAAGACGCATATGTGGGAAGATGCGACCTTGATGGTACAGAATGCAGGAGTAATAGCTTCGTTGCGGATAGCTCCAGAACCGATCAGAAGATATTCGTTCCCTTGAGTAGGGGTTCTTGGAGCTATTGAAGAAGGTGTTGTCTGCTTTGAAGTCGTTGACATTGAAGGATCCAGGTGATGTTGCAGGACCTGGAAACCTGGGCAACCTTGGCATTGGCTTCTGTACCTGAGGCCTATGCTCAATATGATAGTCAAACTGAGGACCAGCAGCAGGCGCAGGAACAGAAGCAGTAGCATCATTGGCTTCGCTGACTTCTGGTTCTTGGGTTGGTGTAGGCTCCACATTTGCTTCAGCCATGACAACATCAGTGGCTTCATTGGTGTTGGTGGTGGTAGCCTCAAGTTTTTCTACCTCCACTTGATGAGCTGGAGGGTCGGGCACAGACACGTTCTCCTCGAGAACAGCTTCTTCAGTAGTTGGGGGAGTAGGGGCATGTTCTTCTTCTTGGATGTCGTCGGCTGATGTAGCCAGAATGTCTTCAGCAGCTTTAGCCTCAGACTCGGTGACTTGAGACCTTGGTCCTTTGCGAAGCCTGCGTAACATTGGCGACGCCTTTGGAGATGGAGTTGGCTGGGCCTCAGTCATCTTCTTCTTCTTGCCGGGGTGATGTGACTTGTTGTTGTGGGTGATCAGCCCATGATGCATCCTGAGCAATTGGCGTCAGAGGACGACCAATGCTGATGAGTTTGTTGTGCGTAAGCACAGGCGATGATACCTGTTGGTGCTCGATCTGGGGAAGAACTACATCATCTTCAACATGGTCATGGTGACCAATGTCTTCAGCTGCGGTGGGATCAGCTGCTGGAATGTCTTCAGCTTCATGAGCCTCTGTGAAATCAGGCTCATGGACAGCCAGTTGGCGCTCTTGATGTTCAGCAGCAGGGTGAACCATGGAGATAGGTTCAACAATTAAGGGCTCTGTGGGAGCAGCCCGTTCCTTCTTGGTTTTCTACTTCTTCTTGGAGGGAGCAGTAGTAGAGGCTTCAGGATGTTTCCTCTTTCTGGCTTCAGCCTCAGCAGTCCTCGTCTTCTTCAGTTCTGAAGCGGTAGACCTGGCTTTTGGCTTCGAGCCAGTCATGTTGGTTGGGAAGACAATGGGATGTGCTTCCTGCCTTGGTGTGTCAGGTTTGGCCATAGCGGGCTTCTTCTTCTGCTGCTTTGCATCCATCCTGGGGTCGATGCCAGGACGCCCAAGGGCCTTGCGCTTCTCAGCCTCATTGTAGGCTTGCACACACTTGTCAGCCAGGCTCTTCATGCGCTCACGAGAACCTTGAGCTTCTTCACGCTTCTTGAGAAAGGCTTCTTTGAGCTCATGCAGCATGATCTTGAAGTTCTTGACCTCTTGCACGCTGAGCTTGGCCATATGCTTCTTGAACTGAGCTTTCTCAAAGTCAATCTTTTGCTTCAGTTCGATGATGTGCTGAGCTAGAGCTAGCTCTGAAGCAATGGCGCCATGGAAGGCGACACTGAGGCCAATGGGAAGTTGCAGATCTTCAAAGCTGAGGTTGGGCGTGCCAAACCACTCATCGATGAAGTCGTGGATGATTGCCATGTCAAAGAGAGGCAAATTTTTGAAGATTTCTGCTTCTTCTTTGCTCTTGATCAGTTGCTCAAGAGCGTCATCTGCAAGATCTTCATCGCTGGATAGATCAATGGTATCGTTGCGTAGAATAGCAGCAGCAGTCAGTTCTTGGCTGGTGTGTGGCAGAGGCATCTTGACTCTCGGGGGCTTGGAGATGCGTGACAGATCTTCAGACTGCACACTATCTTCAGGAGGTGCAGTAGCCAGTGGCCTCGCTCGTGAGATTTTTGATGCTGAGGCAGGCTTTGAAGCTTTAGGTTGCTTCAGTTTCTTTGGCTTCGGCGCTGCAGGCGCTTCATCAGATTCAGCGTCATCTGCAGGCTCATCCACAGTTGTCCCTTGAACCACTATATGAGTGATGAGACCTTCCATGTTGTAGATGGGCCCAACTAGATTGGGTTCAGCTTCGCGGGTGCCATCGGCATGAGGAGCAGAGGGACCAGGGTTGAAGTCTAGTCCCAATGACTTCTTGTTCTGCTTCGCCGAATTCTGGGCAAACTGGAAGTTGCGTTTGAACAGATTGTCGTCACGACACCATAGCAATGACGATGGGTCAGCATCCGCAGGCTGTGGTCCACGGACCATGCAGGGATAGAAGCCTTGTTCAATGGCTTCATCTCTGGACCTGGGTTGAAGATTTCTATATAGGATGTCTCCCCATGGTCGCTTGATGGCATTCTTCTCAGCATATTCCTTTGTTACAAACTTGTACTTGAACCACTGTTCTTCCCAATATCGTCGAATCCATTCGATTCGTGTCTTGCGTTGATTGTAATCCTCTTCTGGATCTGTCTTGTACAGTTCTGAGAGGTCATCGGGCAGATCTCTTGACGTTTCACCTCGACGCTTTCTGCCACCCTTCCTTGCTGATTTCTCTGCAGCCATGAACTTTAAACTGAATGGCTTCAATACGTTCAAAGGCTTCAAGGGCTTTCGCTTGCTGGACAAACAGGAACTGGCTTCGGGAGAATTTATATGATGCTGTAATATTTCTGCAAATGAATGCAGACTATGAGAACCAAGCGATTCTCCCACGGACATGTACCTGTGACAGCATTAAGGTGCGAGTGAAGGGGAAGAGGTCATATGCATTCTCAGAAGATTTTGAAGATAAATCAGTTTAGAAGACATTAACCTCATCGTGCGAAGACATTCACTCATAGATAAGGAGTTGGTTCCAGATTTGTACGAATCCACAGATCAGTACAAGTGAGGAATCTAACTACTTTGTGAAGCATAAGTGAACATACTAGGCATAATATGAGATGCAGTATGAAGTGGATCCAACATGTGTGAACAGAAACTGCTTGTGGTAGAAAGTGACGAATCTATAGGATCAATGGGGCCGTAAAAAGGAAGTTTTATTTACCACACAAGGAACTGCTAGATGGAGTGGAAGAGGAGGCCAAGCAGTTCGATCGTCCGTGCCCTAACTTGGCGACGGAGGACACCTACGGCGACGGCGGAGAAGACGATGTCCGCGGCCGGCGTGAAGACGGCGTCGGAGAGGTCGCGGCAGCTAAGCGCTTCGTCGCCGGCGTCGTCGAGGGCTAGCGGTGGCGCTAGGGTTCGTGCGAGAGTGGAAGAAAGGATAATGACTGTCGTGAGGCGTGTATTTATAGGGACAGGGACGGCACAGCGTTATTACATAGGTGCCTCTGGCGATTCACATCTGAAGAACACGTGGCCATCATGCAACATATCGAAGGTTGTTCCACGTTCCCACGCACGCCTGGATTGTCGGGTGGTCGTTCCCACTTCTCCGGGTTTCAGGTGAAGGAATTAGCATTGAAAACGGACTTAATGTTTGTCTCTGTATCTTCTGCTGACAAGGACGCAGAGAAGACATTCGACAGTTTCAATAGAATGCATATGATTTGGAGAGATAGAGTTTGAGATAGAAAGCATAGAGAGGTTAGGGTCCGATCACATTCACTTAGTTCAAAAGATTCAACAAGAAGACATAGCTATAAGTGAATGCTGTAGAGGACAGAACACTAGTATATATATATATAGGATCAACATAATGAAGATAATCATGAAGACATGTTGAGATTGAAGCCAAAATAAATGTGAAGACACAGCAAATGTAACACCATGGGTAAAACACTTCAAACAGACGAATTTTGTGGTGGCATTACCCACCGTATAGGAAGTATTAGACCCAGACACGACGCACAATTATCGTGGCATTCCGAAGTCAAATTCCACATTAATGTATTCACACTTAGAATGTATATCTTCAATGATACCACTTTACTTCGTGTGTTGCACATCTAAGTCATCAATATGCATAAGTGTTAGGATGTGTGCCTGATCACAGGACATTTCAGGATTCCAAGATATCTAGCTCACACCGTAACTTGCAAAATCTCTTCTCATCCAAGGGCTTGGTGAAGATATCTGCCAATTGCTCTTCAGTGTTGACGTGTATGATATCAATATCTTCCTTCACAACATGATCTCTGAGAAAGTGATGACGAATTTCAATGTGCTTTGTCTTCTAGTGCTGAACTGGGTTGTTGGCAATCTTGATGGCGATTTCGTTGTCGCAGTAGAGTAGCACTTGCTTCAGATGAATGCCATAGTCTTTGAGTGTTTGCTTCATCCACAGAAGCTGAGCACAGCAAGATATAGCAGCAATGTATTCAGATTCAGCAGTGGAGAGAGATACACAGTTCTGCTTCTTTGAAGACCAACATACAAGTGATCGTCCTAGAAAATGACATGTGCCTGATGTAGACTTGCGATACACCTTGTCACCAGCATAATCAGCATCCGAGAATCCAACCAGATCAAACTCTGAGCCCTTTGGATACCATAATCCTAGAGTTGGGGTGTAAGCCAAATATCAAAGAATTCGCTTCACAGCTAAGTGATGCGATTTCTTTGGTACCGCTTGGAATCGAGCACACATGCAAACACTAAGCATAATATCTGGCCTAGATGCACATAGATAAAGTAAAGAACCAATCATGGAGCGGTATACCTTTTGATCGAACTCTTTACCATTGTCGTCGGGACCCAGATGATGTTTGGCTGGCATTGGCGTCGTGAAGCCTTTGCAGTCTTGCATACCAAACTTCTTCAGGAAATCTTTGAGATACTTCTCTTGAGATATAAAGATGACGTTGCGTTGCTGACGTATTTGAAGACCAAGGAAGAACTTCAACTCACCCATCATGGACATCTGATATTGCTCTTGCATCATATATCCAAACTCTTCACTGTATTTCTGATTGGTGCAGCCGAAGATAATGTCATCCACATATATTTGGAACACAAATAGTTCACCATCATATGTCTTCGTGAAGAGAGTGGGGTCGAGGGAACCAGATTTGAAGCCTTTGCTCTTCAGGAAGTCTTTGAGTGTGTCATACCAAGCCCGAGGAGCTTGTTTGAGGCCATACAGTGCCTTGTTGAGCTTGTATACCATGTCAGGATGTTTTGGATCTTCAAAGCCAGGCGGTTGTGCAACATATAATTCTTCTTCAATCTTGCCATTGAGAAAAGCACTCTTCACATCCATTTCATATAGAAGTATGTTGTGATGACTTGCATAGGCCAGCAGTATGCATATGGCTTCAAGTCTAGCCACAGGAGCAAATGTTTCATCGAAGTCAATCCCTTCAACTTGAGTGTATCCTTGAGCAACGAGACGAGCTTTGTTTCTGACAACTTGACCATGCTCATCTTGCTTGTTGCGATATATCCATTTGGTGCCTATTATATTGTGCTTCCGAGGATCAGGACGCTTAACCAGTTCCCATACATTATTCAGCTCAAACTGTTGAAGCTCTTCTTGCATAGCTTGAATCCATTCAGGTTCCATGAAGGCTTCTTCAACTTTCTTGGGTTCTGTTATTGAGACGAATGCGAAGTGCCCACAGAAATTTGCTAGCTGTGTTGCCCTTGAACGAGTGAGTGGACCCGGTGCTGCCATCGATTATTCTCTCAATCTGCACTTCATTTGCAACACGAGGATGTACAGGACGAAGATTTTGCTCTTGCTGATCATTGTCATTGTTAGAGGGATTATCTTCAGGCTGAGCATTATCTTCAGGTTGATCAGGTGCGGAGATGATAAGTTCTTCTTCGGGTTGAGCTTCAGAAGGTATGATTTCTCCAGTTCCCATAAGTTTGATTGATTCACTGGATGGAACTTCATCTAGCACATTTGGCAGTTGCTCTCTTTGTGAGCCGTTAGTTTCATCGAACCGCACATCCACTATTTCAACCACTTTGTAATGAAAGAGATTGAAGACTCTGTAGGAGTGCGAATCCTTTCCATATCCAAGCATAAAACCCTCATGTGCTTTTGGTGCAAATTTTGAAGTGTGATGTGGATCCTTGATCCAGCACTTGGCGCCAAATACTCTGAAGTAACTGACATTTGGCTTCTTGCCAGTAAGGAGCTCATAGGATGTCTTGTTCAGAAGCTTGTGAAGATAAACACGGTTGATGATATGGCATGCAGTGTCAATGGCTTCAGGCCAGAATTTTCTTGGAGTCTTGTATTCATCAAGCATCGTCCGAGCCATCTCAATAAGTGTTCTGTTCTTGCGTTCGACGACGCCATTCTGCTGTGGCGTGTACGGAGCTGAGAATTCGTGTGTGATGCCCAAAGTATAAAGATATGTATCTAGGCCAGTGTTCTTGAATCTAGTGCCATTGTCACTTCTGATGTGCTTTATCTTGGCACCATAGTTGTTCATTGCTCGATTGGCGAAGCGTCTGAAGACATCCTGCACTTCAGTCTTGTAAAGGATTATATGCACCCAAGTATATCTTGAATAATCATCAACAATGACAAAGCCATAGAGAGAAGCAGTAGTAGTAAGAGTTGAGTAATGAGTGGGACCGAAAAGATCCATGTGTAGCAGTTCGAAGGGTTGAGTCGTTGTCATGATTGTCTTCGAGGGATGCTTGTCCCTCGTCATCTTTCCTGCTTCACAGGCACCGCATAAGTGATCCTTCTTGAACTTTACGCCCTCGATGCCTATGACATGCTTCTTCCTTGCAAGGGTGTGGAGGTTCCTCATTCCAGCATGCCCTAGCCTTCGATGCCAGAGCCAGCATTCAGAAGCTTTTGCTAGAAGACATACTGCAAGTTGTGGTCCTGCTGAGAAATCTACAACATACAAATCATCTTTTCGATACCCTTCAAACACTAGAGACTTTTCCGATTCCATTAGTACAAGGCAATGATATTTTCCAAACATCACAATCATGTTTAAATCACAAAGCATTGAGACAGACATTAAGTTGAAACCAAGGGATTCAACAAGCATGACTTTACCATGTGTTGATCCTTTCAGATTGCAAATCTACCTAGACCCAATACCTTGCTTTTACCGGTGTCAGCAAATGTGATGTGACTTTTGTCTGATGGACGTAAAGTTGAGTCCATGAGAAGGCTTCGCTTGCCAGTCATGTGATTTGTACACCCACTATCAATAATCCATTCTGAAGCAGCTGGTGTCGTACCCTACAATGCAGTTAGGGGGATAGGCTTCACGAAGAGAATTGTGAAGCAAAAACATTTGACGAACCAGTGGGTTATTAAAGCTTAGATCGAGATTAGGACAAATAGAGCAAGTTGCAAGCGATTCAGAAACAAAGTACATAGTAAGACCATTTGGGCATTTGATCTTGCGCCCTACAAGATGTTTAAGGTCCCCAGCAATAGTGTCAGACGATTTTGGTTTTCGGCTGGAGACCTTTTCCTGCAAAAGAGAGTTAAGATTTCTTAGCCACCCACATCTTCAGGGGTGGCTTCGAAGCAATAAGTCTAAGTGCAGCATCTGAGAACTTTGGCTTTGGAGCCCTAGCAAAAAGTCTTGCAGGTGGACAATAGTATTCATAAGAATAAGCAGAATAGTTCTTGGTCTTATGAACATGGCGGTTTGATGAACCGCGCTCATATTCATAGGCCTGAGTATGGCTTCCCTGCAAAACATTTGCGTTAGTGTGACTCAGGTGAGTCCTCTGTCTGTATGAAGCCTTTGGACCGTATGAGGCCTGTGGTCTGGGGTTTGTCTTCTTCACCTGTGGTGTCATGATGACATTCACAGGAAGATTCTCCAAACACCTTTTTGTCACCCAGATCTTCTTCATAGGCGGTCCATTCCTGCAGTCAGTACCAATATACCTGGCAAACACTTCACCATTCTGATTCTTAAACAGTTTATAGTTTGCATCGAAGGATTCATCAATAACAATGGGGTTAGCACAAGTGAAGCCAGATAGAGTGGATGGATCTGCTGAAGGTTCCTTTGCAGCAACCCATGTGGTTTTGGGGTACTGCTCAGGTTTCCAGTAAGAGCCATCAGCATTCATTTTCCTTACGAACCCAACACCCTCTTTCCTAGGGTTTCGGTTCAGGATCTGCCTTTTGAGGACATCACATAGTGTCTGATGCCCTTTGAGACTTTTGTACATCCCTGTTTCAAGCAGTGTCTTCAACCTAGCATTCTCATCAGCAATAGCAGTGGTGTCCTCAGCAGAGGGGTTAGTTTCCACATCAACAGTTGAAGATAGTGCAACATTGGCAGCAGTAGAACAATTAGCAACAGAAGTAGAGTTATCACGCTCAAGGCATTTAAGACATGGTGGTTCAAATCCTTCCTGAGCTGAACTGATCTGTTCGGCGCGAAGTGACTCGTTTTCCTTTTGAAGATTTTCATGAGCCGCTCTCAATTTCTCGAGTTCTTCATGAGTTGTTGAGAGCGTTTCATGATGACTTTCAAGTTCTTCATACTTAATATGAAGATTTTTTATGTCTTCAATTAAGGACTGAGATCGAGTCATTTCAGCATCCAACAGGTCATCGCTTTTGTCTAACAGTTTTTGAATATGTTCCATAGCTTTCTATTGTTTAGTGATAAGGGAAGCAAGTTTTGCATAGCTGGGTTCAAATTCATCACCAGATTCATCATCACTGGATTCAGATAGATAGCATTCAATTACCTTAGCATCATTTGCCATAAGGCATGATGCAGAAGATGATGATTCTGGTTCGAATGTCATCGCTTTGAGTGACTCCTTAAAGTCCTCGAACCGAGGATCATGACGAGTTCGATGACCCTCATAGACCTCAGAGAGATGGTCCCAGATGAGCTTTGCATGATCGAGATGCATGACATTCCTAAACTGATTTTGAGATAGACAGGAGCAGATGACGTCCTTCGCCGTGAGGTTGAGAAGAGTGTACTTGCGAATGTCATCAGCTTCCGCCATCTTGCACAGATCGGTCAGACCAATCTCAGTGACAGTCCACAGCTCGCTGTTTGTTGCCATGAGGCGCTTCTTCATCATGGCCTTCCACTTGGGATACTCGTGACCGTCAAAGATGGGGCATGACACAGTCTTCATACCTGTGGTCGACATAACTAAAACTCCAGGCGGTTAAACCAAAATCACACAGAACAAGGGAGTACCTAGCTCTGATACCAATTGAAAGTGTGTTATATCGACTAGAGGGGGGGTGAATAGGCGATTTTTATGAAATTCTTCAAAACATTGAAGTTTTGAAGACAAATCATAGAAATAAACCTATTTCCATGCAGCAGAAGGTAAACTACACTAGACAGACAATAGTCAAGCATTCAATGAAGTGAAACCACAGTGACTAATAGTAGCTAGGCAGTAAGGATCAGGTACACAGTGAAGACAAATAGATAAAGCAAATAGGCACTGACTATACAAGGGCCAACTGTAAATAAGGAGATGAGAAGGATAGAACCAGTGTGCGTGACGAAGAAAATGGTTTGGTAGACCAGTTCCAACTGCTGTGACAGTTGTACGTCTGGTTAGGGCGGATAGGTATTCAAACCTGAGGACACTTAGTCCTGAGCACGCAGCTCAGAACACTTAGTCCTCACCGTATTCCCCTTGAGCTAAGGTCACACAGACCTCGCCCAATCACTCTGGTAAGTCTTCAAGGTATACTTCCAAACCTTCACAGACTTCGTTCACCGGTGATCCACAATGACTCTTGGATGCTCAGAACGCGACGCCTAACCGGCTGGAGGATTCACAGTCCTCAAGTGTAATAAGTCTTCAGATCACATAGACAAGAAGGCTTAAGTGATGCCTAACACTCTTTGGCTCTGGGTGGTTAGGGCTTTATCCTCTCAAGGAATTCTCTCTCAAAGGCTTCGAGGTGGGTTGCTCTCAAACGACAAAAGTCGTACTTTAACTCTGAGCAGCCAACCGTTTATGGTTGTAGGGGGTGGGCTATTTATAGCCACTAGGAAACCCGACCTGATTTGTCCGAAATGACCCTGGGTCACTAAGGAACTGACACGTGTTCCAACGGTCAGATTTCAAACACACACGGCAACTTTACTTGGGCTACAAGCAAAGCTGACTTGTCCAACTCTGAACAAGATTCCCTCTCATAGTCTTCACTCGAAGACATAGGATTTTGGTTAAGCATCACTTCAGTCATTCTGACTGGTTTTCTTGGACCCCACTTAACAGTACGGTGGTTCCTATGACTCAACAAAGAAGAAAAAGAACTACGAAAGATCTAAGTCTTCGCGCTCCATAGTCTTCATGCAATGTCTTCTCTTGTCATAGTCTTCAAGGTGAATGTCTTCACTTACCACCTTTGACTTCAATGTCTTCATACATTTTTAGGGGTCATCTCTGGTAGGAAAACCGAATCAATGAGGGACTTCTACCTGTGTTATCCTGCAATTCTCACAAACACATTAGTCCCTCAACTAGGTTTGTCGTCAATACTCCAAAACCAACTAGGGGTGGCACTAGATGCACTTACAGTATGGGCACTCCCCTTGGCAACTGCCAAGCTTGGGGGAGTGCCCGGTATCGTATCACCATCAATTTTATCTCTACCATTTTTCTTAGTTCGATCATTTTGATAATATCTTGATCTAGTAGAATAAAGTTTTAGTATGATCTAGTTGTGATTTTTTGCTTTATGATCTTCCTATCTAATCGAGTCCGTGAGCTATATATAATAAAGATTAGTGTTGAGTCAAAGGCTTGATTATTTTGCTATGATCTAGAGGGAATAAAATAAAGAGAAGAAATAAAAAGAGATAAAGAGATCTTATGGATCTTATGAAGAGTAATGAGCTCACATATAAATAGTATGATGAATAAAAGTTGTTGAGAGTTGACAAACATAGTTTTGTTCATTGTTGCAATTAATAGGAAGTAATAAAGAAATAGACATTCACATATAAATATACTATCTTGGACATATTTTATGATTGTGAGCACTCATTAAAATAATACATGCTAAAGAGATGATGTTGGACAAGGAAGACAACATAATGGGTTATGTTTTCTTACATCTGAGATAAATTATATTGTCATGGATCATCCAACATGTTGAGCTTGCCTTTCCCTCTCATGCTAGCCAATTTCTTTGCACCAAGTAGAGATACTACTTGTGCTTCCAAATATCCCTAAACCCAATTTTGCCATGAGAGTCCACCATATCTACCTATGGATTGAGTAAGATCCATAAAGTAAGTTGTCATCGGTGCAAGCAATAAAAATTGCTCTCTAAATATGTATGATTTATTAGTGTAGATAAAATAAGCTTTATACGATCTTGTGATGTGGACTAAATAAAAGCGACGGACTGCATAATAAAGGTCCATATCACAAGTGGCAATATAAACTGATGTTCTTTTGCATTAAGATTTCGTTCATCCAACTATAAAAGCGCATGACAACCTCTGCTTCCCTCTACGAAGGGCCTATCTTTTATTCTTGTCTTATACTTCATGCAAAGAGTCATGGTGATATTCACCTTTCCTTTTTACATTTTATCCTTTGGCAAGCACAATGTGTTGGAAAGATCCTGATATATATATAGCTAATTGGATGTGAGTTTTCATGAACTATTATTGTTGACATTGCCCTTGAGGTAAAACGTTGGGAGGCAAAACTATAAGCCCCTATCTTTCTCTGTGTCCGATTAAAACTTCATACCCATAAATATTGCGTGAGTGTTAGCAATTATGAAAGACTAAAACATGATTGAGTATGTGGACTTGCTGAAAAGCTCTTATATTGACTCTTTCCTATGTTATGATAAATTGCAATTGCCTCAATGACTGAGATTAGAGTTTGTTGGTTCTCAATGAAGTTTATGATTCATACTTGAAATTGTGATTGAATTGTTACTTATATATATATATATATATGTATATGTTGTTGTTCTAAGAATGATCATGATGCCCTCATGTCCGTATTTTATTTTTATCGACACCTCTATCTCCAAACATGTGGACATATTTTTCGATTTTGGCTTTCGCTTGAGGACAAGAAAGGTCTAAGCTTGGGGGAGTTGATACGTCCATTTTGCATCATGCTTTTATATCAATATTTATTGCATTATGGGCTGTTATTACGAATTATGTCACTATACTTATGCCAATTCTCTCTTATTTTACAATGTTTATATAAAGAGGGCGAATGCCGGCAGCTGGAATTCTGGGCTGGAAAAGGAGCAAATATTAGAGACCTATTTTGCACAGCTCCAAAAGTCCTGAAACTTCAAGGAAGTCATTTTTGGAATTAATAACAAATACTGAGCGGAGAAAGTTCTAGAGGGGGCCCACACCCTGGCCACGAGGGTGGGGGCACGCCCTACGCCCCTGGGCACGCCCCCTGCCTCATGGGCCCCCTGGTGGCCCTCTGATGCCCATCTTCTGATATATGAGGTCTTTCGTCCCAGAAAAAATCATAAGCAAGCTCACGGGACGAAACTCCGCCGCCACGAGGCGGAATCATAAGCAAGCCATGCAGATTGTTAGCTTGCCGCCGGTGACTTCCTCACCGGAGCTGGAGGTTGAACTGCAATTTGGATCTGTTTCGCCTGCCGACCGTCTTTCTCGGGATATGGTTCCAGTTAATAATGATAGGATAATATTTTCACCTGATATTGTTAACGTTAGGTTGACTTCCCTGGGTTCTAGTCAAAACCCCCTAATCCTATCCTATGATGATTCTGAAGATGATGGGCCTTCTCCTGCTCCATCAGGCCATATACCACCTGCCAGCCCGGTAAGCCCAGTGCAACTTTCGCCCAAGTCACCCGTGGAAATAGTACGAGACCTTCAAGGTCTGGACGAAGTGATTGAGCAAATTGCTGCCCAAGTTTGGGATTGCCCACGTTGTTTGGGCATGGGGCACACGCTCGATCGATGCAGGAACAAGGTGTGGTGCCATAGATGTTTCCGGCTCGGTCACGTTAAAAAAGGTTGCAGGATATCACCTCCCAATTTAAAGATTTGGGTTCCCAAACAAACCAGCCCAACTACCAACCTCGAGCCTCGCGCCTTCAGGCACAGCCCGGACGCTTCGTGCTCCCAAACAGTGGAAAGATCCCCTGCCAAAACCCCTGCCTCTCCCACCCTGCAGTCTGGTTATTCCACGCCACCTCCATCGAACCGCACGCCCATTGATACCTCTACTTCGCCCTCCACCTCGCCCTCTACTTCGCCGCTATCCATGGTGAACTATGAGCTTGACCCGAGAAGGTTTTTGCCGGCGGGACATGATATCGTCGACGCCGGCCCACAGCGACTACCGCGCACGTTCTATACACCGGCTCTTTCGCCTCCCCGCCGGCACGAATCCTACATGGTGGGGATTGTGGAGCCAATACCCCAGCCAGAGGATGTACATCATCTTCGACAACAGGTCAGGGATTTTATCACCAATGAGCTCGAACTGCCAGTTCTTTCCTCTCAAACGTGGTTCCAGGGCGTTGGTTTGTATCAGATGCAAGACCCAGTTATTCGCAGTGCCCTAGTTAATCATGCACCTTGGCCTCTTGGATTAGATCAGTATGGCCAGGAAATCTTTGTTAGATTTATAAATCACGATGATGGAGAGGGGTATAGAGCTCTTCAAGGGTACCGAACTGGATGGCTCATGTTCATTGGAGTGCCACTAGATTATCGCAATGAGGAAATTCTGTCTGAAGTAGTGGGGACTTTTGGCCAGTTTCATTATTGGAATCATGAGGATGATCGACTAGTTCGAACTCTGGTTTATGCATCTTTTCCAGATAACTTGCTTGTCCCAAGAGATGTTGTTTTCCGCAAGTTTGCCACTGTTGGAAGTGCTGTTGTTTCTTGGACCGCCTCATGTAGTATCTTAACGGCTGCTTTTGCTGAGCAACTTCCCCAAGATGAAGATGTAATGCCAATCGATGGGAATCCCCACCCTATGCCAAGCCACCTTCAACCGGCAGAAAACTTCTGGGCATTGCCGCCTTACCCTGCTCTTGGATGGAATGACATCCCACAGCCTCTGCAACCGGATGGTCCACAGCAACAGCAGCCTCAGCCGGATGGTTGGGACGCTCGGAATGAGCCAGTTGAGGAGCAGGCTGGAGAGCAACCACCGGTGCAGCAAGATCAAGCTTCCATGGTCTTAAACCCCTCCATGGGTTCCAATGACTCCCCACAGCAGAATCTGGTGGTTGATGGGCCCCCAGTGCAACCTGTCCAGGGCTTTCTTCCAGTGCTTGAGGGTGATGGGCCTGTTGACCCAATAATACAACACGAGATAGATGGGCCAAATGAGGAGATTGGACCATTGCAGCCTCTGCATATACCTGTGGATAACATCTTGGTACAAGAGTTGGACATTGAAGTTCAGGCAGAAGTTCAGGTTAATGCAAATCAATTTGAAGCTCCAGTTGTACCTGAAGACAATAATAACCTTGCTATTGTTCCATACCAACCTCCCCTACAACCTCCACTATTTGTTGGCGCTGCCAGAGTTGTCTACGGGCCAGTTCTTCCACCTACCATGATTTGGCAGAGGACTTTTGAGTCTCTGTTGCCCAGCTTTCTGACTGCATCAATTCCCAAGCAGATACCTATGATGATCCAGTGTCCTACCCTTAAGAGATCTTGGTTGCAAGCTTTTCCAAAAGACATGTCATTTGTTTGGCCACCTGCACTGTCTTATGAGCAACACCAACCACTACATCAGCTACCATCACCTCACAGGCCAGTTGCTAGGAAACTGTCCTTTGATGCTGGGCTTCCGAACATGCCTACACCTGAAACCTCTTTACACACTATGCAAGCTTCACAACCTTTTGTCAGTGAACCTCTTGTTGTGCAGAAAAAGGGAAGAAAACCAAAGTCTCTGGTGGCTCCTCAGGCAGATTTCTCAGATAGGCGAATGACTAGAAGTGCTGCCAAGCTGCAAGGTTTCAAGCCAACATCTCCAATTCCAGTCAAGCCCAGACCTCTGAGACAGCCACGGGCGAAGAAGCCCGAGCTTCAAGAGACAACTGGTCAGAATGGAAGCCCCATGGCGTCAGATCCCAGACCAGCACCTATACCAATCCAGGTTATGCAGACTCTAGGTGCCTCTTTGGGCATCCCTCTGGAAAAACTATCTGTGGATCAGCTTATGGCCGAGCCCAAACAAGCTCAGCAACCAGACATGTCCAATGATGAGTGATCTGTGTTGTAATATCATAGGGAGGCAGGCCCTTTGTCCTGGCATTTATTATCTGTTAGGTCTGCTATTACATTCTTCAGACCACTGTGGTTTTATGGTTGTGCAGACTCCTTTAAACTATCTCATGCAGTATGCTGCTTATATTGTGTGTTAGTATTATTATGTGATACTGTGCTTGCCCTATTCCCTCACATTGGTTTATCATGAGTACTTACATTAATAAGAACTGGAAAGTTCTCTGCTGGAATGTAAGAGGTTTGAATTCTGAAGCTAGGAAGAGGGCTGTGCGAGCTAAAATTGAAGAAAGCCAATGCTCTGTTGTCTGCTTACAAGAAACTAAGTGTGATTTCTTCGATCAAAGGTCTATTAGGAAGTTTTGTCCTAGAAGATTCGATAATTTTGTATACTCTCCTTCTGTGGGTGTTTCTGGTGGGATCATCGTCTTATGGTGTTCATCTACTCTGGTTGGTACTCTTGTTGATCTGCAGAGCTATGGTATTGTTATAAATTTCTCCTCCACACAAAATAACCAAACTTGGACCTTAGTCAATGTCTATGGTCCATGCCAGGGAGAGCTTAGAGATGCTTTTGTGAATTGGTTATATCATATTCAAATCCCACAGGATGAACTTTGGTTATTTCTAGGAGATTTTAACTTCATCAGATCACTGGATAATAGAAATATGCCTGGGGGT
Source organism: Triticum urartu (assembly GCF_056163025.1). Classification (NCBI taxonomy): domain Eukaryota; kingdom Viridiplantae; phylum Streptophyta; class Magnoliopsida; order Poales; family Poaceae; genus Triticum; species Triticum urartu. The sequence goes on along the minus strand of NC_141879.1, from coordinate 592,260,828 downwards.
GACATTAATGATATGTTCATTTTTAATGAGATCATTGGCAATCTGGGCCTTATTGAGTTGCCACTCAAGGGGAGATCATATACCTGGTCAAACATGCAAGAAACTCCTCTTTTGGAGCAGTTGGACTGGTTCTTCACAACTCCTTCTTGGACTGCAGAGTATCCCAACACCATGGTCTACCCACTGGCCAAAACTACTTCTGATCATGTGCCTTGTGTGGTCTCAATCTCTACCTCCATACCAAAAGCTAAGGTTTTTCGTTTTGAAAACTACTGGGTTGATATGCTTGGGTTTATGGAATGTGTTGAAAGGTCCTGGTCTGCCCCCACGCACTTATCTAACTCTGCTGCAATCCTCACCCATAAGTTTAAAAGGTTAAGGTCAGAGCTTAAGAAATGGCACACAGGAATATCCAGGCTGAAGCTATTGATGAATGCCTGCAATGTAGTCATCCTAGCTTTTGATAACTTAGAGGAAACCAGACCACTGTTTAGACCAGAATTTAATTTCAGGAAAATTGTGAAATTACACCTGGAAGAGCTCCTTCACCTGCAGTACATTTATTGGAAACAAAGGTGTACCATCAGGTGGATCAAAGTGGGTGAGGAAAATTCCAAGTTTTTTCAAGCTATGGCAACAGAGAGGTTTAGAAGGAATTCCATTTCCAGCTTGGTAACTGAGGATGGTGTGACTTTATCAACTCACAATGAAATGGCTGGACTACTCTGGTCCTCATATAAACACAGATTGGGAGTTAAATGTGGAATTGACATGTTGTTTGATCTTAGGGCCTTGATACAACCGGTCCCTGGCTTAGAGAGCTTATCTGGGCCTTTTACTGAGGATGAGATAAATGAGGTTTTGAAATTTCTACCTCTTGACAGAGCCCCAGGACCAGATGGCTTTACTGGAATGTTTGTTAAGAAATGCTGGCACATAATTAAAGATGATTTCCTCAAGTTAATGCAGGACTTCTACGAAGGAAGAATCTCCTTACAGAGTATCAATGGATCTCTTGTCACACTCATCCCAAAAATCCTTTCTCCTGAGGGGCCAAATGACTTTAGGCCAATATCTCTCACAAATACTTGTCTGAAGTTCCTAACTAAGCTATTGGCTAATAGACTGCAGAAAGTCATCCTCACATGCATCCATAAAAATCAATATGGCTTCCTTAAGTCAAGGTCTATTCAGGACTGCATTGCTTGGAGCTTGGAATACATACATCAGTGTCACCAGTCCAAAAGACCCATTCTTATCATCAAGTTGGATTTTGCTAAAGCATTTGATACTGTTGAACATGACCTCATCCTACTGATGTTGAAATATAAGGGTTTTGATGCCAAATGGATTGGATGAGTCAAGGAACTATTGTCATCAGGATCTTCTTCTATCTTATTGAATGGTGTGCCTGGCAAACAATTTGTTTGTAAACGTGGTGTCAGACAGGGGGATCCCCTTTCTCCTCTTCTGTTTGTGATTGCTGCTGACCTTCTCCAATCTGTGGTCAACCATATGCTACAACAGGGACTGCTTACTCTACCCATTCCCTCGAATGATCCAGATTTTCCAATTGTCCAATATGCAGATGACACCTTGTTAATCACCCAAGCTGATGAAGTACAACTCCTAGCTCTAAAGCAAATGTTGCTGGCCTTTTCCAAATCAACTGGTTTGAAAGTCAACTTTCAGAAGTCCTGCATTCTTCCAATTAATGTCTCCCAGGAAGAAACTAATAGATTGGCAGCAATTTTTGGATGTCAGGTTGGGTCCCTTCCTTTTACCTACCTAGGCCTACCTGTGGGCACCACAAAACCAAGAGTTCAAGACCTAGTGCCTGTGGTAGATAGAGTGGAAAGAAGACTCTCTGCTAGCTCCTCCCTCCTCTCCCAGGGGGCTAGACTACAACTGCTAGTGTCTGTTATTACCTCCTTGCCAATATATTTCCTTTGCAGTCTTAGCTTGCCAGCTACTATCATTAAACAGCTTGAGAGAATTATGAGGCAATGCTTATGGAGGGGAAACTCTGATACACCTATACAGTCATTAGCTGCATGGCCAATGGTTTGTAAACCAAAAGATAAGGGAGGCATGGGCATAATAAACCTTGCAATCCAGAACAAGGCCCTTCTTACCAAACACTTACACAAGTTTTACAATAGGGATGATATACCATGGGTTTCCTTGATCTGGGACACCTACTATGATGGAGTGGTTCCTCATGCAACAGTTCAATGTGGATCCTTTTGGTGGAGAGACATCATGAAACTACATGACACCTACAGAAATCACTGTATTATTACAATCAATGATGGAAATAGCTTTCTCTTTTGGCATGATACATGGATCTTAGGTGGAAGCCACCAACCAATTAAAGAGAGATTTCCTAGGTTGTTTTCATTCACACTGGATGATAAGATTTCAGTCAGAGATTTCATTGAGGATTTTGATATTTCAACCTACTTCCAACTGCCATTGTCCCAGGAAGCAATGGATGAACTGATGTCTCTAACATCTCATCTATCCACACTGCAAAGGAGGCCCCTTGAACCTGACACTTGGTCATGGACACCTGGTAATGGTCAATACTCTGCCAAGAGTTTTTACATTATGGCCCATGCTCACTTACCTAATGATGATCCCTGTAAATGGATATGGAAGAGTAAGTGTGTTATGAAAATAAAAGTTTTTGCCTGGCTCATGCTGAATGATAGACTCAATACGAGGGATATGTTGCTACGAAGACATTGGAGATCACAGGAGGATGATAACTCATGCCCACTGTGCATAGCCCACTTGCATGACGACAGAAATCATCTTTTTTTCCACTGCTCTTTCAGCACCAGGGTTTGGAATTATCTGCAAATTAACTGGTATGCTGGGCTAACTCCTCGTGAATGCATTCTGGCTGCCAAGAGAAGTTTCAACCATCCTTTCTTTTTTGAAGTAGTCTACCTTGCTACCTGGAGCATTTGGACCACAAGGAATGACAGGATCTTCAGGCATATTAGGCCAAGCTTTGGCAGATGGAAAGCCAAATTCATCCATGACATTACTCTGCACTCCTATAGGATGAAGGCCTCTATCAAGCAACCTCTCCTAGACTGGATCCATGCTTTGCTTTAATCTTGTGGCATATGCTGTTGTATATTTGTATATTTGTATATTTGTACAGATATAGGTAGGTTCCCCTGTCTCCTAGTTAGCCTTACCTTTTAAACTCCTTGTATTTGTTTTGTTTGGCCAAGTTTTAATAAAGGCTGTGGGGCTGTTGCCTCACAGTGTTCAGTCAAAAAAAAACCTTGGCGGAACCAATCTAGGGCTTCGGCGGAGCTGTTCTGGCAGGGAAACTTCCCTCCAGGAGGGGGGAATCATCACCATCATCATCACCAACGATCCTCTCATCGGGAGGGGGTCAATCTCCATCAACATCTTCACCAGCACCATCTCATCTCAAACCCTAGTTCATCTCTTGTATCCAATCTTTGTATCCAAACCTTAGATTGGTACCTATGGGTTGCTAGTAGTGTTGATTACTCCTTGTAGTTCATGCTAGTTGGTTTACTTGGTGGAAGATCATATGTTCAGATCCATTATGCATATTAATACCCCTCTGATTATGAACATGAATATGCTTTGTGAGTAGTTAGTTTGTTCCCGAGGACATGGGAGAAGTCTTGCTATATGTAGTCATGTGAATTTGGTGTTTGTTCGATATTTTGATGAGATGTATGTTGTCATCCCTCTAGTGGTGTCATGTGAACGTCAACTACATGACACTTCATCATTATTTGGGCCAAGAGGGAGGCATTGGGAAGTAATAAGTAGATGATGGGTTGCTAGAGTGACAGAAGCTTAAACCCTAGTTTATGCGTTGCTTCGTAAGGGGCTGATTTGGATCCATATGTTTCATGCTATGGTTAGGTTTACCTTAATACTTCTGTTGTAGTTGCGGATGCTTGCAATAGGGGTTAATCATAAGTGGGATGCTTGTCCAAGTAAGGGAAGTACCCAAGCATTGGTCCACCCACATATCAAATTATCAAAGTACCGAACGCAAATCATATGAACGTGATGAAAACTAGCTTGACGATAATTCCCATATGTCCTCGGGAGCGCTTTCCTTCATATAAGAGTTTGTCCAGACTTGTCCTTTGCTACATAAAGGATTGGGCCATCTTGCTGCACCTTATTTACTTTTATTACTTGCTACTCGTTGCAAATTACCTTATCACAAAACTATCTGTTACCGATAATTTCAGTGCTGACAAAGAATACCTTACTTAAAACTACTTATCATTTTCTTCTGCTCCTCGTTGGGTTCGACACTCTTACTTATCGAAAAGGCTACGGTAGATCCCCTACACTTGTGGGTCATCAATGATTTAATCTTGCTGTTTTATTTCTCTCATGTCTAGCTCGGTATATGTTTCTCTTAACTTTTGTGACACCCCCGATTTGATCGTACACTAATTATACATGCAAACGTGTACGATCAAGATCAGGGACTCACGGGAAGATATCACAACACAACTCTACAAATAAAATAAGTCATACAAGCATCATATTACAAGCCAGGGGCCTCGAGGGCTCGAATACAAGAGCTCGATTATAGACGAGTCAGCGAAAGAAACAATATCTGAGTACAAACATAAGTAAACAAGTTTTCCTTAAGAAGGCTAACACAAACTGGGATACAGGTCGAAAGAGGCGCAGGCCTTCTGCCTGGGATCCTCCTAAACTACTCCTGGTCGTCGTTAGCGGCCTGCACGTAGTAGTAGGCGCCTCCAGTGTAGTAGGAGTCATCGTCAATGGTGGCGTCTTGCTCTTGGACTCCAACATCTGGTTGCAACAATCGGGTATAGAAAGGGGAAAAAGGGGGAGCAAAGCAACCGTGAATACTCATCCAAAGTACTCGCAAGCAAGGAGCTACACTACAAATGCATGCATTGGTATCAAATGAAAAAGGGGTAGCATATGTGGACTGAACTGCAGAAAACTGGAATAAGAGGGGGATAACTAGTCCTATCGAAGACTACGCTTCTGGTAACCTCCATCTTGCAGCAGAAGAAGAGAGTAGATGGTAAGTTCACCAAGTAACATCGCATAGCATAATCCTAACCGATGATCCTCCCCTCATCGCCCTATGAGAGAGCGATCACCGGTTGTATCTGGCACTTGGAATGGTGTGTTTTATTAAGTATCCGGTTCTAGTTGTCATAAGGTCAAGGTACAACTCCAAGTCGTCCTGTTACCGAAGATCACGGCTATTCGAATAGATAAACTTCCCTACAGGGGTGCACCACATTTCCCAACACGCTCGATCCCCTTTGTCCAGACACACTTTTCTGGGTCATGCCCGGCCTCGGAAGATCAACACGTCGCAGCCCTACCTAGGCACAACAGAGAGGTCAACACGCCGGTCTAAATCCTATGGCGCAGGGGTCTGGGCCCATCGCCCATTGCACAGCTGCATGTTGCGTACGCGGCCGGCGAGCAGACCTAGCCTCCCTTATACAAGAGCAGGCGTTCTAGTCCAACACGGCGCGCGTCGCTCAGTCGCTGACGTCACGAAGGCTTCGGCTGATACCACAACGTCGAGTGCCCATAACTGTTCCCGCATAGTTGGTTAGTGCGTATAGGCCAGTGGCCAGACTCAGATCAAATACCCAGATCTTGTTAAGCATGTTATTTTGAAGTAACCACGAATGACGACCAGGGTCAGGCCCACCTCTCTCCTAGGTGGTCTCCGCCTGCATGTCACACCCTCGATGCGACTATAGCTCCCACGTGTCGAGGCATGACTTAGAGACATAATCGCATTGAAGGCATATGTCGCAAGCTAGGCAATCTTCACAACATCCCATGTAATATGAATAATAAAGGGGAGAACATAGTTGGCTTACACTCGCCACGTCAATCAAGAAGATAAATAACATTACATCATCCAAAACACTCATGGCCCGACTACGGCGCCAAAATAGAAGAGAACCCAACATGCGACACGGTCCCAATCAGCCCCAACTGGGCACCACTACTGATCATCGGGAAAAGAAACATAGTAACGCTGAGAGTCCTCATCGAACTCCCACTTGAGCTCGTACTCGTCACCTGGAGTGGAAACACCTGGACCTGCATCTGGAGTTATAGTATCTGTGAGCCACAGGGACTCAGCACTCTCGCACCCTCGTGATCAAGACTATTTAAGCTTATAGGAAGGATAGGCAAATATATATGTGGATCTGCAGCAAGCGACTAGCATATATGGTGGCTATCTTATTCGTAAAAGAGAGCGAGAAGAGGAGGCAAAGCACGAGCGAGAAACTAGAGAGCAACCTGCGCAAACATTACTCCAACACCGTGTCCACTTCCCGGACTCTGCCGAGAAGAGGCCATCACGGTAACACACTCAGTTGATTCATTTTAATTAATCAAGGTTCAAGTTATCTACAACCGGACATTAACAAATTCCCATCTGCCCATAACCGCGGGCACGGCTTTCGAAAGTTCAATCCCTGCAGGGGGAGTCCAAACTTAGCCCATGACAAGCTCTCACGGTCAATGAAGGAATAGACCTCCTCCCAAGACGTTCCGATCAGACTCGTATCTCGGTAACTCAAGACACTTCGACAGGTTAAAACAAGACCAGCAACACCGCCCGAATGTGCCGACAAATCCCGATAGGAGCTGCACATATCTCGTTCTTAGGGCACACTCAGATGAGACTAGCTACGAGTAAAACCAACCCTCAAGTTTCCCCGAGGTGGCCCCGCAGGCAGCTCAGTTCGGACCAACACTCAGAGGGAGCACTGGCCCGGGGGGGTTTAAAATAAGATGACCCTTGGGCTCCGGTAACCCAAGGGAAAAAGAGGCTAGGTGGCGAATGGTAAAACCAAGGTTGGGCATTGCTGGAAAAGCTTTAATCAAGGCGAACTATCAAGGGGTTCCCATTATAACCCAACCGTGTAAGGAACGCAAAATCCGGGAACATAACACCGATATGACGGAAACTAGGGCGGCAAGAGTGGAACAAAACACTAGGCGAGAGGCCGAGCCTTCCACCCTTTACCAAGTATATAGATGCATTAAGATAACACAGCAATATAATGATATCCCAACAAGTAAATAAATGTTCCAACAAGGAACGGCTCCAATCTTCGCCTGCAACTAGCAACGCTATAAGAGGGGCTGAGCAAAGCGGTAACATAGCCAATCAACGGTTTGCTAGTACATGGTGGGTTAGAGGTTCAACATGGCAATTGGGAGGCTGACAAGCAAAAGGTAGGCATCGTAGCATTGGCATAGCAAGAGCGAGCAAACTAGCATAGCAAAGATAGTAGTGATTTCGAGGGTATGATCATCTTGCCTGCACAGTTGTCAGAGTTGACTGGATCCTCACAAGCAAACTCAACGGGCTCCTCGGTAGCGAACTCGTCTCCCGGCTCTACCCAAACAATACAAACAAGCAATAAGGACACAATCAACCACGTGCAAGACCAAGCAATATGATGAAATGATGATATGCTATGCGGGATGCGATGCGGGATGTCAAATGCAAGATATGACAGGAAATGCATGAACCTGGCCTCAACTTGGAATTCCAAGGATTCCACTGGAAAGATGAGATGAAATCGCTTGAAAACGATATAAAGAACGCCGGAATCGGAGTTACGGTTTGAAAATGGCAAGCGTTTCAAAAAATGACACCGGTCTGCGATTTATAGCAAGTAGGCATCTAAATGCAATGAAATGAACATTCTACAGCACCCAAACATGACAACAAAATGCATGGCAGGGATGTACACAATATGCTTAACAAAAGTCTAGCACTGAGCTACGGCCAATTCATCCATTATGAGGTTCAAACAAGCATGTCAAAAACGCAAATGCAAAACAGATTTCAGACTTAGTGAAATTAACACTTGTCTGAAATTTCAGATCACGAAGCCCTCTTCGGAGCAGCAAAACAACATGATACATGACCTTATTAAGACAAGTAAGAACATGGCATGGAGCTAATCAACAAGATTAACAAAAGACCCAAAGTGACCTGGGGCCAAAAGGGTTCAAAAAATATACTAACGGGCACACGAACATAGCTAAAACACAATCAGTTTTCAGACTTAGTGAAAACTGAGACATGCTGAAATATAACTCACGAAGGCATGTAAACGAGCTCGATGAACTCACTATGGTGTAATTCATGGCAAGGAAAGCATACATCCATTAAGAAGGCACAAAATGCTAGCTAGACATGGCAATAACAATGGCATAGCATGCATGGATCAACTACAATAGCATCAGCAAAATCGCAAACGAGTTGACGATCTGCCCAGATTCACCACGAAGCAAAAGTAGAGCTCGATTGACTCAAGCTAGGGTGATCCATAATTGCAAGTAAAGACATGGATGGATAGATCATAACATGGTTAACAAAACTCCTTTACTGATCATCCTCAAAAGAGGCACGGATCACTAGGAAACAAGCTGAACATATGGCATCATGAACTAAATAATCCCAGACTTAGTGAAAACTACTAAGTCCCTGAAAACAGATTTACCGGGTGCCTCACTTTGCAAGCTTGCACAAGTCACCACACACATCCTAAAAATGCATGGGTTGCACCTCTGGAAATAATACAAAATCCTTAACAAAACATATGAAGGACTCACAGGCATATCATGCACACAACAATCATGGAAAAAATGATAAAAGTCTAAGATGAACTAGCAGATCTGACAATTAACTCACGAAGCCCTCTTCTAACAGCATTTCGGGCATCAAGATGAGCTCAAATGAAAATGATTCAATGGAATGAAATGATCTACTCGTCGAGACGAACATTCCAATATACTATATGCCCAAATCGGAGCTACGGATGCGGAGATACGGCCGGTTAAAGTAGGCATAAAAAATTAGGGGGAGAGGGGAAAAGTCAACCGGCTAGGGTATTTTGGATCTGGATCTGGCGGCACGGATCCCGAGGTTGACCCGCAACACTATAGCTCGCCGGAGTGCTCGACGTCGCCGGAGAGGAAGGAGAGGCCGGGGCTCGCCGGGGTAGCCGGATCCGGCCCGGTCGCCGGAGTTCGTCGGCGTGGAGGCGGCGGGGCGGCGCCGGCCCGGGGCGGCGAGGAGGCGGCGAGGGGCGGCCGGCCGGGCGGCGGGGAGGCGGCCCGCGGTGGCGGAGAGGCGGCCCGTGGCAACGCCGGTCGCCAGAGGTGGGAGAGGCGGCGGCGAGGTGGAGGCGCGGGGCGCGGGGGCGCTCGGGCTCGCGGGGGCCCGGCTTGGGCCTCCCAGGCCGCGGCGGCGGAGGCGGCGGAGGGCGACACATGCCAAGCGGCGGATGGCTGGGCGCGGCGGGGCGGACATGTCCGGCCCGATTCGGACGTGTCCGTCGGCGGGGGGAGCGGCGGATCTGGAAAAATTAGGGTTTCGAGGGGGGGAGAGATCCGAAAAAACGGGGGGGCTATTTATAGGCATAAGTGGAGCTAGGAGAGTCCAAATGAGGTGCGGTTTTCGGCCACGCGATCGTGATCGAACGCTCTAGATGATGGAGCTGAGTTTGGTGGGTTTTGGGCCAAATTGGAGGGGTGTTGGGCTGCAACACACACGAGGCCTTTTCGGTCCCTCGGTTAACCGTTGGAGTATCAAACGAAGTCCAATTGATACGAAACTTGACAGGCGGTCTACCGGTAGTAAACCAAGGCCGCTTGGCAAGACTCGTTCCAATCCGAGACAAAGACCCGAACCTGAGAAATAAATAACTTAACGCCGGAAACGGCAAGAGTTGGAGTTCAAATTGGGAAAGTTACATCCGGGGTGTTACAACACTCCACCACTATGAAAAGATCTCGTCCCGAGATCTAGGACTGAAAGAACTCCGGGTACTCAGAACGGAGGTGATCCTCGCGTTCCCAGGTAGCTTCACGGTCGGAATGGTGTGACCACTTGACTTTGAGAAATCTGATTGACTTGTTGCGAGTCTTGCGTTCAGTCTCTTCAAGAATAGCAACTGGGTGCTCACGATAAGAGAGATCTTCTTGGAGCTCAATGTCCTCGAAGTTGACGGTGCGGTCAGGAGTCTTGAAGCACTTTCGAAGCTGAGAGACATGGAACACGTCATGAACATTTGCAAAGTTTGAAGGAAGGTCGAGTTGATAGGCGAGGTCGCCTCTCTTGCTGACAATCTTGAAAGGTCGCACGTATCTAGGGGCAAGCTTCCCTTTGATACCGAAGCGATGAGTGCCTTTCATAGGAGAGACACGGAGGTAAACATGATCTCCGATCTCGAAAGCCAAATCACGGTGCTTACTATCATAGTAGCTCTTCTGGCGGGATTGAGCTGCTTTGAGGTTATCACGAATGACTTTGCACATTTCTTCTGCTTCTGTGATTAAGTCATTACCCAGCAACTGACGTTCACCGGTTTCAGACCAGTTGAGAGGGGTACGACACTTCCTGCCATACAGAATTTCAAATGGGGCCTTGCCCGAACTTGCTTGAAAACTATTGTTGTAGGAGAATTCAGCATAAGGAAGACAATCCTCCCACTTCATGCCGAAGGAGATCACACAAGCCCTGAACATATCTTCAAGAATATGGTTGACACGCTCGACTTGACCGCTTGTTTGAGGATGGAAAGCAGTGCTGAAGCGGATGTTGGTGCCCATGGCCTTCTGAAAAGAATCCCAAAACTTGGAGGTAAAGATGCTGCCACGGTCTGAAGATATCACTTGAGGAATACCGTGCAGAGAGACAATTTGAGAGGTATAGAGTTCCGCCAATTGAGCTGCAGTGATCGACTCTTTGATAGGCAGAAAGTGAGCCACTTTGGTGAGCTTGTCGATGACAACGAATATAGCATCATTGCCACGCTTGGACTTTGGAAACCCAGTCACGAAGTCCATCTCAATGTGGTCAAACTTCCATTCTGGAATGGCAAGAGGTTGGAGGAGACCTGCTGGCCTTTGGTGTTCTGCCTTCACTCTTCTGCAGACATGACATTCATTCACGAATTGAGCGATCTCGCGCTTCATTCGAGTCCACCAATAAGCTTGCTTGAGGTCCTGATACATCTTCGTGCTCCCAGGGTGGATGGAGAGGAGAGAATTGTGAGCCTCGTTCATGATCACTTTACGAAGGTCACCTTTGGGCACAACAATACGATCCTCGAAGAAGAGAGTGTCCTTGTCATCAAGGCGGTAGCACTTGTACTTGGACTGACTCTTGGCAATCCCAATCTTCACCTTTTTCACCATAGCATCAAGAAGCTGGGCTTGGCAAATCTGGTCTTCTAAGGTAGGAGAGACTTGAAGGTTGGCGAGGAAACCTTGAGGAACAACTTGCAGATTAAGTTTGCGGAAAGCTTCACAAAGCTCGGGTTGATAAGGCTTAAGAATCAAACTGCTGCAGTAGGCCTTTCTGCTCAAAGCGTCAGCAATCACATTGGCCTTGCCTGGAGTGTACTCGATACTCGGATTATACTCTTGAATCATTTCGACCCATCGAGTTTGCCTGAGGTTGAGATTAGGCTGAGTGAAGATGTACTTGAGACTCTTGTGATCAGTGCAAATATCCACTTTTCTTCCCAATAGAAGATGTCTCCAAGTCAACAGAGCATGCACAACTGCCGCCAACTCGAGATCATGAGTGGGGTAGTTCTTCTCATTAGGCTTCAACTGGCGAGATGTATAAGCAACAACTTTCTTTTCTTGCATCAATACTGCGCCAAGACCTTAGAGAGAGGCATCACAAAAGACCTTGTACGGCTTGGATTCATTAGGTGGAGTCAGAACTGGAGCGGTGATCAATTTCTCTTTCAAAGTGTTGAAAGCAATATCACACTCCGGAGACCAAACGTACTTGACGTGCTTCTGGAGAAGATTTGAGAGAGGCTTCGCGATCTTAGAAAAGTTTTCAACGAATCTTCGGCAATAGCTTGCGAGACTAAGAAAACTGCGGAGTTGCTTCACGTTCTGAGGAGGTTCCCAATTCACAATTGCAGACACCTTCTCAGGATTCACGGCAATGCCATTGGCAGAGATGATATGACCAAGATAAAGAACCTCATCGAGCCAAAATTCTCACTTGGAGAACTTAGCGTAGAACTGATGTTCTCTGAGCTTATCAAGAACCAAACGCAAGTGCTTGGCATGATCTTCCTTGTTCTTGGAGAAAACCATAATGTCGTCGAGATAGACCAAAACGAAGTCATTGGTGTAGGCATTGAAGATGAAGTTCATCATGCGAGAGAACGTCGGAGGAGCGTTGGCGAGGCCAAAAGACATGACAGTGTATTCATATGAACCAAAGCTTGTTCTGAATGTTGTCTTGGGGATATCTTCTTCACGAATGCGAATCTGGTGATAACCCATACGGAGATCAAGCTTGGAGAATACTTGGGCACCTTTGAGTTGTTCGAACAGCTCATTGATGTTGGGAAGTGGGTATTTGTTCTTGATGGTCTTCTTGTTCACTGGACGGTAATCAACACAAAGTCGGTCCGTTCCATCCTTCTTCTTCACAAAAAGAACACCACAACCCCACGGAGAAGAACTAGGCCGGATAAGACCCATTCTTTCTTGCTCATCGAGTTGCTTCTTCAGCTCCTTCAACTCTTCAGGTCCGAGCTTGTAAGGACGTTTGCACACAGGTTCCGTGCCAGGCTCAAGATCAATAACGAATTCAACTAGCCGGTGCGGAGGCATTCCTGGGAGCTCTTCTGGAAAGACGTCTTGATATTCGCAAACGACTGGAATTTGCGAAATAGCGTCCAATTCACCCTTCTCATTGAGAGAAAACAGACGGATGGAATTATCCCGAGCGGCAAAGACAATTACATCCTCAGACGAATGAGTTAATTGAATCTGCCTGGCTGCACAATCAAGCTGAGCCTTGTGCTTAGAAAGCCAATCCATCCCGAGAATAAGATCAATATCCGAGTTACCAAGAACCATTGGAGAAGCCAGAAACTTGAAATCACCCATCAAGATAGAAATATCCAGAACCATCAAACTAGAACTCAGACGCTTAGCTGGAGAGACGACTTGCATAGCTCTAGGTAAAGCCTTAGTACTAAAATTGTTCTCCGATGCAAATGGGAATGACATGAAGGAATGCGATGCACCAGAGTCAAAAAGTACTTTTGCGGGAATATCATTAACAGGAAGGTTACCCATGATCACATCTGACGAGTCCTCTGCCTGAGCTGCATTCATCAAATTGACCTTGGCATGCTTGGGGTTATGCTTGACCACAGCTGTACTTGTCGATCTGACAGGAGGAGGAGGAGGAAGACGCCTCTGGTTGAGACACTTGTTGGCATAGTGGCCCTTCTGTTGGCACTTGTTGCACGTGACCTCTGAAAGCGGACGGTGATACGGAGCACTCGATCTTGGAGCTTGAGGCGAAGCCTTGTTCTGAAAGCCAGGGTTGGGTGGGTGGGAAGAACCACTGCCACCTTTGCTCTTCTGCTGATACGGTTGACGAAACGGAGGAGGAGGAAGCCAAAACTTCTGCTGCTTGGCCACTTGAGTCGAGGAAGAAGGAGTAACATCTCTGACTCGCTTCCTGGAAGCATCACACCTCAACTGAGCAGCCTCTTGCTTCAGTGCCATGTTGTAGAACTCATCGTATCTCAAAGGCTCAAAGAGGACAAGAGCGAGCTGAATTTCTTCCCTGAGACCACCCCTGAACTGATATATCATGCTCTTCTCATCAGGCACGTCCTGTTTGGCAAAGCGGGCAAGCTTCTGGAACAACTTGTTGTAGTCATAGACAGACAAAGAGTCTTGCTTCAGATTGCGGAATTCCTCACGCTTGCTTTCAACCACGCTCTGCGGAATATGATGAGCTCGGAAATCTCGACGGAAATCATCCCAAGTGATAACACGTCCACCTCTGGAATCCTTGTACTGCTGGAACCATTCTGCAGCTTGATCTTTGAGTTGGAAGGAAGCGAACTTGACAAAGTCCTCAGGCCTGACGTTACTGCACTCGAAATGCTTACACAGATCCACAAGCCAATCGTCAGCATCGGAAGCCTGAACACAATTGCTGAAAGTCTTTGGCCCGTTAGCAAGGAACTGGTTGAGTGTAGCAAAGTGACTCTGATTGCTGCCTTGATTCCCTTAACTGCCTTGATTGCGTTCTTGGAGAATTTGCATGATCAGCTGTGTGTTTGCATTGGTTGCGGCCATCACAGCTTGCCATGCCTCCGGAGGAGGTGGAGGTGGTGGCGGATCAGGATTCGGAGTCGTGCGTGTTGGAGGAGCCATCCTGAAGAGGTAGACCACCATTAGCACATTGACAGATAAATATTGAAGCTGAATCCAACGGAATGAAAATTGCAACATATAGTCTTCACATCCGAACAAAATGAACGAATGCATTCCTCTTGAAATGGCCACATATCCATAAATTGAGAAGCCACGTAGAATTAAGGTAGAGAAATAAATCAACAAGGTACGGATCAAGAACGAATAATCGGTAAGAAATCCCAATCTCAAACCAATATCCGTGGAAGAAGAACTAGAGCTACTAGAATTCCCACCTATGAAACTCCCGAACCTTTCCGGTTATGCAATCAGGTGTTGGGGATACAGTGGAAGCATAATATCTCACCCAAACTAGCAAATCCTACATCCAGCTGTATCCATCCTTCAACACATAACCAAGAAACCTTCAGAAACCATCTACCTCAACCTTCGAAAAGCATCCGTTATACAAGTTATGGCGATATTCCCGAACTCCCGCCCCAGTACTGGGTGGCGTCGAGGTTATCTCACCAACGAACTGCATAAGAGAGATTTTCAATGTCGGCGAATATATCTCAAGTATTCTAGAATTGCAACGATAAAATTATGATGACAACACCTCAGAGCTCAACTCCCCGGGACACTTCCACTAAACCCCTGACAGGAGGCACCAAGTCAATGTTCTCATCATAAAACCATCGGAACAATTCCAAGATACTCGCGTGATCCTAAAAAAAAATTAGTGAAATTTGAGAAGAGAAGAGTCAAAACTCTACGTCAGGATGCCTTACCAGAGCGATGAGGAGACTGGGAAGTAAAAAGAATTCCTAAACTCTCCGATATATAATTCCTAAAGACTCAAAACATTTTTCTAGACACAACTCGGCCGCTAAAAACGATCAAGCAATGGGGCTCCTAAGGTCGGGGAAGGCTCTGATTACCAACTTGTCACACCCTCGATGCGACTATAGCTCCCACGTGTCGAGGCACGACTTAGAGACATAATCGCATTGAAGGCATATGTCGCAAGCTAGGCAATCTTCACAACATCCCATGTAATATGAATAATAAAGGGGAGAACATAGTTCTCTTACACTCGCCACGTCAATCAAGAACATAAATAACATTACATCATCAAAAACACTCATGGCCCGACTACGGCGCCAAAATAGAAGAGAACCCAACATGCGACACGGTCCCAATCACCCCCAACTGGGCACCACTACTGATCGTCGGGAAAAGAAACATAGTAACGCTGAGAGTCCTCATCGAACTCCCACTTGAGCTCGTACTCGTCACCTGGAGCGGAAACACCTGGACCTGCATCTGGAGTTATAGTATCTGTGAGCCACAGGGACTCAGCACTCTCGCACCCTCGCGATCAAGACTATTTAAGCTTATAGGAAGGATAGGCAAATATATATGTGGAGCTGCAGCAAGCGACTAGCATATATCGTGGCTATCTTATTCGTAAAAGAAAGCGAGAAGACGAGGCAAAGCACGAGCGAGAAACTAGAGAGCAACCTGCGCAAACATTACTCCAACACCGTGTCCACTTCCCAGACTCCGCCGAGAAGAGGCCATCACGGTAGCACACTCAGTTGATTCATTTTAATTAATCAAGGTTCAAGTTATCTACAACCGGACATTAACAAATTCCCATCTGCCCATAACCGCGGGCACGGCTTTCAAAAGTTCAATCCCTGCAGGGGAGTCCCAACTTAGCCCATGACAAGCTCTCACGGTCAACGAAGGAATAGACCTCCTCCCAAGACGTTCCGATTAGACTCGGTATCTCGGTAACTCAAGACACTTCGACAGGTTAAAACAAGACCAGCAACACCGCCCGAATGTGCCTACAAATCCCGATAGGAGCTGCACATATCTCATTCTCAGGGCACACTCAGATGAGACTAGCTACGAGTAAAACCAACCCTCAAGTTTCCCCGAGGTGGCCCCGCAGGCAGCTTAGTTCGGACCAACACTCAGAGGGAGCACTGGCCCGGGGGGGTTTAAAATAAGATGACCCTTGGGCTCCGGTAACCCAAGGGAAAAAGAGGCTAGGTGGCGAATGGTAAAACCAAGGTTGGGAATTGCTGAAAAAGCTTTAATCAAGGCGAACTATCAAGGGGTTCCCATTATAACCCAACCGCGTAAGGAACGCAAAATCCGGGAACATAACACCGATATGACGGAAACTAGGGCGGCAAGAGTGGAACAAAACACTAGGCGAGAGGCCGAGCCTTCCACCCTTTACCAAGTATATAGATGCATTAAGATAACATAGCAATATAATGATATCCCAACAAGTAAATAAATGTTCCAACAAGGAACGGCTCCAATCTTCGCCTGCAACTAGCAACGCTATAAGAGGGGCTGAGCAAAGCGGTAACATAGCCAATCAACGGTTTGCTAGGACATGGTGGGTTAGAGGTTTAACATGGCAATTGGAAGGCTGACAAGCAAAAGGTAGGCATCGTAGCATTGGCATAGCAAGAGCGAGCAAACTAGCATAGCAAAGATAGTAGTGATTTCGAGGGTATGATCATCTTGCCTGCACAGTTGTCAGAGTTGACTGGATCCCCACAAGCAAACTCAACGGGCTCCTCGGTAGCGAACTCGTCTCCCGGCTCTACCCAAACAAGACAAACAAGCAATAAGGACACAATCAACCACGTGCAAGACCAAGCAATATGATGAAATGATGATATGCTATCCGGGATGCGATGCGGGATGTCAAATGCAAGATATGACAGGAAATGCATGAACCTGGCCTCAACTTGGAATTCCAAAGGTGCCACTGGAAATATGAAATGAAATCGCTTGAAAACGA
This sequence comes from Triticum urartu, assembly GCF_056163025.1. NCBI lineage: Eukaryota > Viridiplantae > Streptophyta > Magnoliopsida > Poales > Poaceae > Triticum > Triticum urartu. The sequence continues at coordinate 592,243,736 of NC_141879.1, read as the reverse complement.
TATAAAGAATGCCGGAATCGGAGTTACGGTTTGGAAATGGCAAGCGTTTCAAAAAATGACACGGGTCTGCGATTTACAGCAAGTAGGCATCTAAATGCAATGAAATGAACATGCTACAGCACCCAAACATGACAACAAAATGCATGGCAGGGATGTACACAAGATGCTTAACAAAAGTCTAGCACTGAGCTACGGCCAATTCATCCATTATGAGGTTCAAACAAGCATGTCAAAAACGCAAATGCAAAACAGATTTCAGACTTAGTGAAATTAACACTTGTCTGAAATTTCAGATCACGAAGCCCTCTTCGGAGCAGCAAAACAACATGATACATGACCTGATTAAGACAAGTAAGAACATGGCATGGAGCTACTCAACAAGCTTAACAAAAGACCCAAAGTGACCTGGGGCCAAAAGGGTTCAAAAAATATACTAACGGGCACACGAACATAGCTAAAACACAATCAGTTTTCAGACTTAGTGAAAACTGAGACATGCTGAAATATAACTCACGAAGGCATGTAAACGAGCTCGATGCACTCACTACCGTGCAAGTCATGGCAAGGCAAGCATACATCCATTAAGAAGGCACAAAATTCTAGCTAGACATGGCAAGAAAATTGGCATAGCATGCACGAATCAACTACAATAGCATCGGCAAAATCGCAAACGAGTTGACGATCTGCCCAGATTCACCATGAAGCAAAAGTAGAGCTCGATTGACTCAAGCTAGGGTGCTCCATAATTGCAAGTAGAGACATGGATGGATATAGCATAACATGATTAATAAAACACCATTACTGATCATCCTCAAAAGAGGCACGGATCACTAGGAAACAAGCTGAACATATGGCATCATGAACTAAATAATCCCAGACTTAGTGAAAACTACTAAGTCCCTGAAAACATATTTACCGGGTGCCTCACTTTGCAAGCTTGCACAAGTCACCACACACATCCTAAAAATGCATGGGTTGCACCTCTGTGAAGAAGACAAAATCCTTAACAAAACATATGAAGGACTCACAGGCATATCATGCACACAATAATCATGGAAAAAATGGTAAAAGTCTAAGATGAACTAGCAGATCTGATAATTAACTCACGAAGCCCTCTTCTAACAGCATTTCGGGCATCAAGATGAGCTCAAATGAAAATGATGCAATGGAATGAATTGATGTACTCGTCGAGACGAACATTTTGATATACTATATGCCCAAATCAGAGCTACGGATGCGGAGATATGGCCGGTCAAAGTAGGCATAAAAAATTAGGAGGAGAGGGGAAAAGTCAACCGGCTAGGGTATTTTGGATCTGGATCTGGTGGCACGGATCCCGAGGTTGACCCGCAACACTGTAGCTCGCCGGAGTGCGCGACGTCGCCGGAGAGGAAGGAGAGGCCGGGGCTCGCCGGGGTAGCCGGATCCGGCCCGGTCGCCGGAGTTCGTCGGCGTGGAGGCGGCGGGGCGGCGCCGGCCCGGGGCGGCGAGGAGGCGGCGAGGGGCGGCCGGCCGGGCGGCAGGGAGGCGGCCCGCGGTGGCGGAGAGGCGGCTCGCGGCGGCGCCGGTCGCTGGAGGTGGGAGAGGCGGCGGCGAGGTGGAGGCGCGGGGCGCGGGGGCGCTCGGGCTCGCGAGGGCCCGGCTTGGGCCTCCCGGGCCGCGGCGGCGGAGGCGGCGGAGGGCGACACGTGGCAGGCGGCGGATGGCTGGCCGCGGCGCGGCGGACACGTCCGGCCTGATTCGGACGTGTCCGTCGGCGGGGGGAGCGGCGGATCTGGAAAAATTAGGGTTTCGAGGGGGAGAGAGTTCCGAAAAAACGGGGGGGCTATTTATAGGCATAAGTGAAGTTAGGAGAGTCCAAATGAGGTGCGGTTTTCGGCCACGTGATCATGATCGAACGCTCTAGATGATGGAGCTGAGTTTGGTGGGTTTTGGGCCAAATTGGAGGGGTGTTGGGCTGCAACACACGAGGCCTTTTCGGTCCCTCGGTTAACCGTTGGAGTATCAAACGAAGTCCAATTGATACGAAACTTGACAGGCGGTCTACCGGTAGTAAACCAAGGCCGCTTGGCAAGTCTCGGTCCAATCCGGAAATGTCTAATCCCCACGCACGAAAGAAAGCTAGAAATGACCATCGGAGGAAAACGAAGCGCCGGAATGCAAAACGGACAACGGGGAAAATGCTCGAACGCATGAGATGAACACGTATGCGAATGCAATGCACATGATGACATGATATGAGATGCATGACAAAGACAACAACACACAGAGACAAAGACCCGAACCCGAGAAATAAATAACTTAACCCCGGAAACGGCAAGAGTTGGAGTATAAATTGGAAAAGTTACATCCGGGGTGTTACACTTCCCTGTTGCTCCGCCTCAAAGTAACAGTCGGGGGCCGTCGGGAACCTAGGCCCACCACTACCTGGGTGGAACCACCTGCCCCTCCAGCCCCCAACATCGGAATCAACTGCGGGTACTCAACGAGCCGACCCGACTTTAATCACCACAGATATCATATAATATGTATAAGTATATACCCGTGATCACCTCACGAGTGATCACGGCCCGATAGTATAGCAAGGCAGACGGACAAGAATGTAGGGCCACTGATGATAAATTAGCATCCTATACTAAGCATTTAGGATTGTAGGTAAGGTATCAACATTTTTAGCAACAATGACAGGCTATGCATCAGAATAGGATTAACGGAAAGCAGTAACATGCTACACTATTCTAATGCAAGCAGTAGAGAGAAGGGTAGGTGATATCTGGTGATCAAGGGGGGGGGGGCTTGCCTGGTTGCTCTGGCAAGAGAGAGGAGCCGTCAACACCGTAGTCGTACTGGGTAGCGGCGGCGTCGATCTCGGTGTCTAGCGAGAGAAGAGGGGGAAGAAATAATAAATATAATGCGATGCATGACATGACAAAGCGTGATGCTAGGTGTGCTCTAACGCGGTATGAGGTGATACCGGTGAAGGGGGGAAACATCCGGAAAAATATCCCCGGGGTTTCGCGTTTTCGGACAGATGAATTGGAGGGGAAAGTTGCGTGTCCGCTATGTTAGGGATGCGTGGCGGTCAAATGGGCTGCGTATCCGGATTCGTCTCGTCGTTCTGAGCAACTTTCATGTACAAAGTTTTTTCATCCGAGTTATGGTTTTATTTTATATTAATTTTCAAAGTTTTCATTAATTTTCTAGCCGTAGTGTATGCCAGTGGGGCCAGTGGTGTTGGGTTGACCCAGTCAAATATTGACAACTCAACATATGAACAGTGTAGGGCCACATGTCATTGACATAGACTTTTATTAAAATTTGTTTTTCTTTAAACTAACAGGGGTTCCCCATGCCATTTATTATTGGACTAATCAACTAGTACTACTATAACTAGACTAACTAACTAAATTAGTCCCTAAACTAGTAGTACTAATTAAGCCGACCACACACACAGAACACACACCTAGCACACTCACGCACACCACGCTGCATACACACACACTTAGCCGCTCTTGGCCATGGCTGTTGGCCTGCAGCGGCAGCAGTAGAGGTAGTTCAGCAGCAGCGGCCGCTAAGAGCAGTAGCAAGCAGCGGCAAGCAGCAAGATGCAGTAGCAGCAAGCAGTAGGCAGCAGCGGACGCGGCAGCAGGCAGGCGTGAGCGAGCCCAGGCGCAGGGGTGGCCGCGGCCAGGAAGCACGCCGGCAGGCGCGACGGCGGGCCGCGGTGCAGCACTGCAGTAAGCAGACACCAGCGGTACAGCGAGTGCAGACAAGGGTGGCTACGGGCGCGCCGCGACACGCCAAGGCAAGGCCAGGGGCGTGCAGCCACGCGTAGGCGGTCGCGTCCGGAGAACGTGGCCGATGCACGCATGGGCGCGGGGAAGCAAGGCAGAAGTGGTGGTGACCACGACCTCCCACAGAGATCCGGGCACGCGGTGGCGAAGGCATACGGCTATGGATTCGACGGGCGAAGAGGGGAATCGGCGCGACTCACCGAGAGGAAGGCCGGGGACATGCTTGCGACGGCCGAGGTGGCGCGGTGGTGTAGATCAACGGCGAGATGCCGCGGCCATGGCGGAGAAACCGGCTCGATCCCGAGCGCACGGTGCGTCTCCTGTCGAACGGATGCACGGTGATGACGGACTCGGTGACGAGGAAGTCCCTGGACAACCTCCCGGTCGCGGGGGAGGCCGGAGGCCACGTGGACGGCGACGACGCGTCGACGGTAGCTCGGAAGCGAACCAAACCAAGAAGGAGAGGACGAGCGAGGGGATGAGCGAGGGTTAGGGTTTGTCTACCGGGTCGGGGGTCTTCTTATCCATCTCGTGTTGCTCCTGTAGCGCCTCGGTGGGGAGCATCGAACCGTGGTGGCCGCGGATGCGCGCCACGGCGAGCTCCTGCCTCCTCTGTACAGATACAGGAGAAGGCCTTTGGTGGGCTGGGCCTGAGTACTATTGCAATAGGCTTAATTGCACAGTAGGTATAGTATATTTTCCTTTTTACTTATTTTTTTTCTCTTACTGTTTTCTATTCATTTTAATCTTCGAAATGATTTTTTTTGACTATGAAACATTGCACATAATTCCTAGTCAACACTATAAGGTTGCACAAAAAGTTTGAGGCCAATTGGAACTGTTCAAGTTTATAGTTGAATTAAATTGCTCTTATTTAATCTAGTTGTTCCACTAAATTAATTCCATGGGGAAATTAGGAAACCAAATGAGGTTGGTTCCAACATGATCATTACTTAGTGAATATTTACCGCCCATTGAACATTTTTATTTGATAGTTTAAGAAATAATACTTTGACTTGTTATTTGAAATTTGAATTTGACTCGGTTTTGGACTAACGCGAGATTAACAATAGTGACCGCGGTGACATGGCATCATTAGTATGTGATTACTGTAGCCTACATATCCGGGCGTCACAACTTTACTTCCTGTTCTGAATGTAAATGCAGTGATGTTGTGTTTTGTCAAAAAAAGGAAAGGGAATGAATCTCAGTGTGCAGTAGTAATCTGGAAAAGAATACAATCACGGTATGTAAGGTAAACTTCCTTCGAACCTAATGAAATCTAACACACACACACACACACACACACACGCATGTCATAGATAGTGGTTGTTTACAGAATAGTAATCATTTAGGATGAACAGTACACCATTTAATGAAGTATATATGTAGGATAATGTATATGTAGGAATGGTTAAGCTGAAGGATTTTGCACCCAAACTGCATTAAATATATTCAATAGCCCTACAACTAATCAGCTCACCATAAATAGCACCATGTTTGTTCAGACCATCATATAGTTAATTCCAGCATGATCATTTCATATTAAAACATAGGTTAATTCTTGATGATTTAGAAACAAATAGGCTAACTAAATTTTACATATAACCCTGGGCATTGTATCTTGTGTCTGCGGCATGTGCAAATACTTCTAAATCTTTAGTAGAGGGAAAAAAGCGCCATAGTCTATAGATACACTCATATATATACCCAATTATTCCCAAATAATAAATTAACATAATAAGGATAGAAACCATATATATGGATTAGTAGGGTTTATTTTTGTGAGGGTATATGGATTAGTAGGTTAACATATATGCTTTCAAATAGGTTCGAAATGTCCTATGCAAAATATACCATGAACGATCTAAAGAAGTAGCAGTACACCACACGTAGCATTCATGGATAGGTGACATAATTAAAATCAACACTCAGCTACATCTACAAATGTACATAAAAAAGATCTAGAGTAGGGGATTTATTTATGCATTATATAAACTTGATCATGGATCACACTGGATTCAGAATTACCTGTAAAGGTAATGATTAAGCACAACAATGAACAAAAGGAAGAATTAATCGTTGGATGATAAACTGCTATCTATATCATTGCTAAGGGCAACTGCCAGAAATTACTTTACCTAGTACTGCACTAGACTGTGGGAGCCTCAACATTCATGATCCTGATGTCGCGGTTGCTCCAGAAGATGTAGCCTTTGGCACTGGATTATTCTCCTTCTCACCATTTGGCTGCAAGATATGGAACCACATTAGATAGATCGACTGAGGAGAAATTTCAAAGACCTTGATTGCAGCTCTGCAAGGGAGTTTTGCGGAAGTGGTCTATTGCAAATTTCTATCTAATATGTCTCGGCAATGATATATTATATCGATCTGCATGATCCAGCCTTTTGTTGAGAAAAATCAGTTATTAGATGAACATATATAGGTTGTAAAGAGGATAAATTAGTGTCGTATCACATGCATACACTATTGACCTTCTTGCATTTGACACCTTTGAATGTCTCCGTGACACCACAACACAACAGGATGAAAGTCTATGAAGTTGATGACGCAATGTTGATGTATATTTACTATTTAGTGTAGCAGGTCCATGTTGTATATAGACATGGTTTTTCACTTCGAATATGAACAATGGCTGGTAGGGGAGGTGAAGAACAAAGATGGGCACACATGTAAAATTTCCATCCATACTTTTCCTGTCGACAAACTGTTGTCTCTTCTTGTGGTCTCAATCAGCCTGTGAAAAAGATCAAATTATCGTAAGGACATCTTATATTACTTTCCATGTTTATAAAGTTGTATATAGATCGAACCTGCATAGTGCCATTGCTTCACATATGGGGGACGAAGCCGGTGTCCGACGCATACAGCAGGAGTTCCCCGAGCTAGCTGGCACTCATCTTAGGCTATGCACGTCAGTGATCGGGAGTGCTTATTAGGATCGGCATATCACATAAATGCATCAACCAATGGAACATGTATATACTAATATATCTGTAAGAAAAGCAACAGTTAGTTGTATCATAGAAAGGAATCAAAGCAAAAAGAAAAAATGCAAGCACCTCAGGCCAAGATGTGTTCTGCACACATATGTAGTGATGGACAATTCAATTTGTAGAGGACACATAAGATTGAGAACGGAGATACACTCAAGTAAATTGTATAGATCTTGACGTCTAGCAAGAGACACATCAAATTTGCATGAATCCTTATTACTCTTGGAGAAGAGGGTGGATGCGTGCCAAGCTAGATCGAGGAAGCGTGGGCTTAGCAATGATAAGCTAAACTGGTGCCAGCAGTGCGTGGAGATGGAGATGGCAACAAGGAGTAGATCAGGAGGTTGGGGAGCCAGAAAGGAGGAGTTGAGAGGCGGCAGCTAGAAAGAGGAGATCGGAGGTGGCATGGAGGGGATCGACGTGGGCTTCCCTTTTTTCCAACAAAACAAACTCAGACCTAGGATTAACGTGGATCCTTGAAAACTGACTTTTAATACATGTAAGTTAGGTCAGGTTGGCTCTTTTTTCCATCACAATGGGAGAGAGATGCGTACATGAGAGATTGAGAGATTTGGATTGTGAGCGATATATATGCGTGTGAGATATTTTTCTAGAGAGATACATGAGAGATTGGGGGAGTTGGATCGTGGGAGTTTTTTTAGGACATGAGAGGATGAGATATTTGGATCGTGAGTCAGTTAAACTAGAGGGAGATATATGTGAGATTGTTTGTTTCCTTTTTGGAGATATACATGAGAGACGGGGAGAGTTGGATCGTGGGAGTTTATTTTTTGAGGGCATCTGTAGGGACGTGGCATCTCTTGTTTTTTAGCCTAAGATTATATGAGTGGATCTATACCATAATAATTCGGTCCCACCAGAGAAGAACGGCTCATAAATTCTATTTAACGTGGTAATTTCTTGGAAGTCACTAATTAGTATAGGTATAGATTTAGAGAAAACTTTCAACATGTGGAAGGAGCGGTTTTGCAGCAGCTTTCCAACGCCATATTATTTGCCTCATTCGATAAACGGTTTAGAAATGAGATTGAAAATACGATTCACGTTTTTGTATGAAGAAAAAATGGTTTTCAAAACTGCTCTTAAACCGCTTACATTTTGCTGAAAATTTAATTTGGATCATGATACTCGTGTCCATAGCTTTCCAACAGTATATCGCAAGCCCCATTTGGGCAATGTTTGCGAAATTTCAACCTAGCACTGGGGGGAAGTTCAGGTCGAACAACTCAGACAGTAAAATTGCAACAGCCGCATGTTCATCTCAACCCGAGAGCAAAATCTGCCAACGAGCGAGATTCCTATTTAAAACGGGCATTTAGTTGCCAAAAACCGTTTCTAGATTACACTTACATCACGTACAGAAACGGTTGCGACGATAGCTCGAAGGTCGGGTTCGTACAAAGCGAAGTTCAGGTTGTGAGCAGAATAATATTATGATCCCATGATCAGAATAATATTCTGATCCCATGATCAGAATAGTGTTTATATAATGGCCTTCCAAGCTAGCTCCTGCTGAAAAGCAAAAGGTATGCCTTTGCCATGAAGAATCTGTATAGAAGAATTCGATCCAAATTAGAAAAGGAAAAGTGGACGAGTCAAGCACATGTTAACCGATATCGATTCAATCAGTAAGCATATGATGTAAACTTTAGCATCAGCAAGACGAATAGATTAGAAGTAGGAGAAATAGTTGTATGTACCTACAGACTGATTCTGATTCATGTTCAACTAATACTTGATCCCGCAAAATAGAACTGCAATGGCATACATCTATTTAACCAAATGTTAAAAGTGCATGCATGCATGCAGAAGGCTTACTTTCCTAAAATATAACTATACTATACCTTTCCATCATAATAGTACGTAACTATACAGGTAAACCTGAGCCTCATATAGCTAAACAGAACTGGACAATTGTCTAAACAATATATTAGCCAAGAAAGATTGGGTCAAATCAAATCCATCAAAAGTCCGTACCTACCTGCAAGGAGAAAAATTTATCTACCCTGTTTGAAAATAGCAATCACTTAGGTCTTGGGTACTTTATGTTCAAAAACATTTTTGACAGAAGTTTCAAGGACACGTTTTCACATATTGAAATGCGAAGCCCATCTATTTTCATGATTATATCTACAGAAAAAGTGTTAGACACAACTAATATATCTCTAGAGGAAAAGAATGATCTACAATGCTTATATTGGCATTAGTTGAACATGGTAAATATGTATATAACAGGAAACATACAATAAGATTTAAATAAATAACCCATTTGTTTTTTTCAACATGATTCAGGTTGTAGCAGTAAAAGATGTAAACACTACATGCCTCGGATATATAAAGATATACCGAGTGTTTGTACCAATGCAAAAATAAAAGGCATGTAGTAGATGTATCAACAACAATGTGTATGAAATGAGGAGAGTGAAGATGAGGGAAGGCATCCGTGATTTTTTTTGATACTAATGAAGTTCACCATTATTGGAAGTATGGACAAGAGAAAAGTGTGAAACTAAGAAAATTCAAATAGTAAATGTGTGTATAAAGATCGCCAAAAAGGATACACTATGCACACTTTATATGTATGCCATTGTGAAGCACATACCAAGAAATGAACTGTAAGAGCAACGTAGTATTGCGTGTGTGAGTGTGTTAGTGAGAGAAGGTTTAAATCAATGGCCAGTTCAGAGAAATTGGTTGCTTCAATTACATAGAAGTTAATTTTGACACGATAAAGAATAATAGGCTTGACGAGATTATGTGTGTGAGGGAGAGAGAGAGCGAGGAGATACCGTATATATATAGGGTGGGTCTATTCTAATAACACCACCTCCTTATTCTGATAACACCCTATTAACCCACCCACCCGAACCGAACAGGCAAACACCACATGAAAATGAACTACAGCAAAAGGCAAAAAAAAACTTTGCTCCCACCTGATCCGCCTCCTTCCCGCAACCGACCCCCACCACCTACCTCCATGACACAACCCCCGATCCACCACCACTCTACGCCTTCTCCTCTGCGCCAACCCTCCGTCGCCGGTCCCCCCTTGCTCCGGCCCGCCGCCCCGTTATCCTCCTTCTCGTCGCCGCCCAGCAACCCCAACCGACGCGCTACCACGCCCCTGCCTTTCTCCCCTTGCTCCTCGCCCACCTTTTTCCCTGCGCCGCCCACTTCCCAGGCACCACCGATGCCAGGAGGTCCCGCCCAGCGTCGCCGTCCCACGCCTCAATGACCGGATCGGCCGCCGCCCAGCACTTCACCACGCTTCGGGGCCCCGATCTGCTGCTCCCCCGTGCGCCACCACAACGCGCGCCCCACGACCCAGATCTGGCCACGAACAGAAGTGGTAGTGACCCACCTACCCCCCGACCGGCTACCTTCCAGATGCGGCGCTCCCTCCCCCGTCCTCACCTCCATCTGACGATCATCGGTGAGGATCCATCGAGATGTGCGTTCATCCCCAACCCCCCCTTCCCCTCCTACGGTGAGTGTCCTCCTCCACCGAGGCCCTACTAGCATCGTGGGGTCCGCTTCCCGGCGAGATACGGCCATGGGCGCCTTCTGCCACGGGATGATGACGATGGTGCAGTGGTGCTGCAGTTCGCTCGCAGGGGCTCCGTTGGTGCGGCCGTGGAGTTCGGCCCATAGGCGCGTGAAGTTGACTTGCCTCCCTCCCTCAGTCCACCGGTGAGCTGCCCCCTGTATTCCCCCTCTTCCTCCCCTCTGTGGAGAACCACCGCACCTCCCTCCCCTTGGGCCTCTACCTTTTCTCCCCATCGATGAACAGGCAAACACGGGATAGGTGAGGGTGTTGTTTGCACTTCACTCACTTGATTTTGAGAGGAAAAACTGTAGCTGGCTGGCATCTTCATCTTCCCGAGTTCATCTCAAAAAAGGGGTGCAGTAAAGTAGATGCCAAAATGGTGTGAGCAGCTCCCAAGGTTCAGTTTGAAGTCTGCAGTGCACTCCGGTGGTGGCAGTGGTGTGATACGTCCATTTTGCATCATGCTTTTATATCGATATTTATTGCATTATGGGATGTTATTTCACTTTATGTCACAATACTTATGGCTATTCTCTCTTATTTTACAAGGTTTACATGAAGAGGGAGAATGCCGGCAGCTGGAATTCTGGGATGGAAAAGGAGCAAATATTAGAGACCTATTCTGTGCAACTCCAAAAGTCCTGAAACTCCACGGAACGTCTTAAAATAAATAAAGTAAAATCCTCGCCAAAGATGAAGGCCGGGGGGCCCACACCCTTCTCACGAGGTAGGGGGCGCCCTAGGGCGCCCCCTACCTCGTGGGCCCCCTGGTGGCTCTCCAACGTCCATCTTCTCCTATATGAAGTCTTTCAATGAGAAAAAAATAAGGAGGAACTTTTCGGGAGGAGACTCCGCCGCCACGAGGTGGAACCTTGGTAGATCCAATCTAGAGCTCCGGCGGAGCTGTTCTGCCGGGGATACTTCTCTCCCGGAGGGGGAAATCATCACCATCGTCATCACCAACGTTCCTCTCATCGGGAGAGGGCAATCTCCATCAACATCTTCACCAGCACCATCTCATCTCCAAACCCTAGTTCATCTCTTGTATCCAATTCTTGTCTCAAAGTCCGGGATTGGTGCTAGTAGGTTGCTAGTAGTGTTGATTACTCCTTGTAGTTGATGCTAGTTGGTTTATTTGGTGGAATATTATATGTTCAGATCCTATATGCATATTATTACCCCTCTGATTATGAACATGAATATGTTTTGTGAGTAATTACGTTTGTTCCTAAGGACAAGGGAGAAGTCTTTCTATTAGTAGTCATGTGAATTTGGTATTCATTTGATATTTTGATAAGATGTATGTTGTCTAGCCTCTAGTGGTGTTATGTGAACGTCGACTACATAACACTTCACCATTATTTGGGCCTAGAGGAAGGCATTGGGAAGTAATAAGTAGATGATGGGTTGCTAGAGTGACAGAAGCTCAAACCCTAGTTTATGCGTTACTTCGTAAGGGGCTGATTTGGATCCATATGTTTCATGCTATGGTTAGGTTTACCTTAATACTTTTGTTGTAGTTGCGGATGCTTGCAATAGAGGTTAATCATAAGTGGGATGCTTGTTCAAGTAAGAACAGCACCCAAGCACCGGTCCACCCACATATCAAATTATCGAAGTATCGAACGTGAATCATATGAACGTGATGAAAACTAGCTTGACGATATTCCCATGTGTCCTCGGGAGCGCTTTTCCTATTATAAGAGTTTGTTCCGGCTTGTCCTTTTCTACAAAAAGGATTGGGCCACCTTGCTGCACTTTATTTACTTTTGTTACTTGTTGCTCGTTATAATTTATCTTATCACAAAACTATCTGTTACCACTTATTTCAGTACTTGCAGAGAATACCTTGCTGAAAACCGCTTATCATTTCCTTCTGCTCCTCGTTGGGTTCGACACTCTTACTTATCGAAAGGACTACGATAGATCCCCTATACTTGTGGGTCATCAAGACTCTTTTCTGGCGCCATTGCGGGGGAGTGTAGCGCCTTTGGTAGGTGGAATTTGGTAAGGAAAAATTTATATAGTGTGCTGAAATTTACTGTCACTTGTTACTATGGAAAGTAATTCTATGAGTGGCTTTTTCGGGGTATCTTCACCCTGTCCAGTAGAGCAAAGAGTTGCTCCTCAACCTACTGAACCTATTGAAAATGAAACTCCTTTTGAATTCCCGTAGGGTATGATGGAAAGACTGCTAGCTAACCCTTTTACAGGAGATGGAACAAAGCATCCTGATGAGCACTTAATATATGTGGATAAAGTTTGTGGATTATTTAAGCTTGCAGGTATACCCGATGATGTTGCTAAGAAGAAGGTCTTCCCTTTATCTTTGAAGGAAGACGCATTGATATGGTATAGGCTATGTGATGATATGAGATCATGGTACTATAAAAGATTGAAGTTGGAATTTCATCAAAAGTATTACCCTATGCATCTTGTTCACCGTGATCGCAATTATATATATAATTTCTGGCCTCATGAAGGAGAAAGCATCGCTCAAGCTTGGGGTAGGCTTAAATTAATGTTATATTCATGCCCCAATCATGAGCTCTCAAGAGAAATGATTATTCAAAATTTATATGCTCGGCTTTCTGAAAACAATCGCACCATGCTCGATAATTCTTGTGCTGGCTCTTTTATGATGAAGACTGTTGAATTCAGATGGAATTTATTGGATAGAATTAAATGCAACTCTGAAGATTGGGACCTCGATGAAGGTAAGGAGTCGGGTATGACACCTAAGTTTGATTGTGTTAAATCTTTTATGGACATCGATATTTTCCGTAAGTTTAGCACTAAATATGGCCTTGACTCTGAGATAGTAGCTTCTTTCTGTGAATCTTTTGCTACTTATGTTGATCTCCCTAAGGAGAAGTGGTTTAAATATCATCCTCCCATAGAAGTAATAGTAGCTGTACCTATTAAAGTTGAAGAAAAGACTGTCACTTATAATGATCCTATTGTTCCTACTTCTTATGTTGAGAAACCACCTTTCCCTGTTAGAGTAAAGGATCATGCTAAAGCTTCAACTGCAGTTCGTAAAAGCAATATTAGAACTTATACACCTCCTGAGCAAGTTAAAGTAGAACCTAATATTACTATTGTTAAAGATCTCTTGTCTGATAATATTGATGGGCATGTTATTCAGTTCGAAGGTGAAACTGCTAGAATTGCTAAACCTTGTGCTAAAGATAAACATAGACCTGTGGTAGGCGTGCCTGTTATTTCTGTTAAAATAGGAGATCATTGTTATCATGGCTTATGTGATATGGGTGCCAATGCTAGTGTTATACCTCATGACTTATACAAAGAAATTATGCATGATATTGCACCTGCAGAGATAGAAGATATTGATGTCACAATTCAACTTGCCAATATAGATACTATTTCACCAATTGGAATTGTTAGAGATGTTGAAGTCTTGTGTGGGAAAACTAAATATCTTGCTGATTTTCTTGTTCTTGGTTCCCCACAAGATAGATTTTGTCCCATTATATTTGGTAGGCCCTTCTTAAATACTGTTAATGCTAAGATAGACTGTGAAAAGAATGTTGTTACTATTGGATTGGATGATATGGTTCATGAGTTTAATTTCTCTAAATTTAGTAAACAACATCGTGAGGAAGAATTATCTAGTAAGGATGAAATTATTGGTCTTGCTTCTATTGCTGTACCTCCTAGTGATCCTTTAGAACACTATTTGCTAGACCATGAAAATAATATGTTCATGAATGAAAGAAGGGAAATAGATGAAGTATTCTTTAAACAGGAACCTATTCTGCAACACAATTTGCCTGTTGAAATTTTAGGGGATCCTCCTCCACCCAAGGGTGATCCCGTGTTTGAACTTAAACCTTTGCCTGATAATCTTAAATATGCTTATCTTGATGAAAAGAAGATATATCCTATTATTATTAGTGATAACCTTTCAGAGCATGAAGAAGAAAGATTATTGAAAACTCTGAAGAAGCATCATGCTGCTATTGGATATACTCTTGATGATCTTAAGGGCAATAGTCCCACTCTATGTCAACATAAAATAAATTTGGAAGCATATGCCAAACCAGTTTGTGATCCTCAACGACGTCTGAATCCTAAAATGAAAGAAGTGGTAAGAAAAGAAATACTTAAGCTTCTGGAGGCAGGTATAATCTATCCCGTTGCTGATAGTGAGTGGGTAAGTCCTGTCCATTGTGTCCCTAAGAAGGGAGGTATTACTGTTGTTCCTAATGATAAAGATGAATTGATTCCACAAAGAATTATTACAGGTTATAGGATGGTAATTGATTTTCGTAAATTAAATAAACCTACTAAGAAAGATCATTACCCCTTACCTTTTATTGATCAAATGCTAGAAAGATTATGCAGACATACACACTATTGCTTTCTAGATGGTTATTCTGGTTTCTCTCAAATACCTGTGTCGGCTAGAGATCAATCAAAGACTACTTTTACATGCCATTTTGTTACTTTTGCTTATAGACATATGCCTTTTGGTTTATGTAATGCACCTGCTACCTTTCAAAGATGCATAATGGCTATATTCTCTGACTTCTGTGAAAAGATTTGTGAGGTTTTCATGGACGACTTTTCTGTCTATGGTTCCTCTTTTGATGATTGCTTGAGCAATCTTGATCGAGTTTTGCAGAGATGTGAAGAAACTAATCTTGTCTTGAATTGGGAAAAGTGTCACTTTATGGTTAATGAAGGTATTGTCTTGGGGCACAAAGTTTCTAAAAGAGGTATTGAAGTTGATAAAGCCAAAGTTGATGCTATTGAAAAGATGCCATGTCCCAAGGACATCAAAGGTATAAGAAGTTTGCTTGGTCACGCTGGATTTTATAGGAGGTTCATTAAGGACTTCTCAAAAATTTCTCGGCCTCTGACTAATTTATTGCAAAAAGATATACCATTTGTCTTTGATGATGATTGTGTAGAAGCATTTGAAATACTTAAGAAAGCATTAGTCTCTGCACCTGTTGTTCAACCACCTGATTGTAATTTACCCTTTGAAATTATGTGTGATGCTAGTGATTATGCTGTAGGTGATGTTCTAGGGCAAAGATTTGATAAGAAATTAAATGTTATTCATTATGCTAGTAAGACTCTAGACAATGCTCAAATAAATTATGCTACTACTGAAAAAGAGCTTTTAGCAGTTGTATTTGCTTGTGATAAGTTCAGATCTTATATTGTTGATTCTAAAGTAACTATTCGAACTGATCATGCTGCTATTAAATACCTTATGGAAAAGAAAGATGCTAAACCTAGACTTATTAGATTGGTTCTCTTGCTACAAGAATTTGATTTGCATATTGTTGATAGAAAGGGAGCTGAGAACCCCGTTGCAGACAACTTGTCTTTGTTAGAAAATATTCTTGATGACCCACTGCCTATTAATGATAACTTTCCTGATGAACAATTAAATGTTATAAGTACTTCTCGTAGTACTCCATGGTATGCTGATTATGCTAATTATATTGTTGCTAAGTTTATACCACCTAGCTTCACATACCAGCAAAAGAAAAAGTTTTTCTATGACTTGAGACATTACTTCTGGGATGACCCACATCTTTATAAAGAAGGAGTAGATGGTGTTATTAGATGTTGTGTACCTGAGCATGAACAGGAACAGATCCTACGCAAGTGTCATTCCGAGTCTTATGGAGGACACCAAGCTGGAGATAAAACTGCTCATAAGGTACTGCAATCTGCTTTTTATTGGCCTACTCTCTTCAAGGATGCCCGTAAGTTTGCCTTGTCTTGTGATGAATGTCAAAGAATTGGTAATATTAGTAGACGTCAAGAAATGCCTATGAATTATTCTCTTGTTATTGAACCGTTTGATGTTTGGGGCTTTGATTTTATGGGACCTTTTCCTGCCTCTAATGGATACACACATATTCTAGTTGCTATTGATTACGTTACTAAGTTGGTAGAAGCTATTCCAACTAGTAGTGCTGATCATAACACTTCGATTAAAATGCTTAAAGAAGTTATTTTTCCGAGGTTTGGAGTCCTTAGATATTTAGTGACTGATGGTGGTTCACACTTTATTCATGGTGCCTTCCGTACAATGCTTGCTAAATATGATGTTAATCATAGAATTGCATCTCCTTATCACCCACAGTCTAGTGGTCAAGTAGAGTTGAGCAATAGAGAGCTCAAATTAATTTTGCAAAAGACTGTTAATAGGTCTAGAAAGAATTGGTCTAAGAAACTTGATGATGCATTATGGGCATATAGAACTGCATACAAAAATCCTATGGGTATGTCTACGTATAAAATGGTTTATGGAAAAGCATGTCACTTACCTCTCGAACTAGAACATAAGGCATATTGGGCTATTAAAGAGCTTAACTATGATTTCAAACTTGTCGGTGAGAAGAGGTTATTTGATATTAGCTCACTTGATGAATGGAGAACCCAGGCTTATGAAAATGCCAAGTTGTTTAAAGAAAAAGTTAAAAGATGGCATGACAAAAGGATACAAAAGCGTGAGTTTAATGTAGGTGATTATGTATTGCTATACAACTCTCATTTAAGATTTTTTGCAGGAAAACTTCTCTCTAAATGGGAAGGCCCCTATGTTATCGAGGAGGTCTATCGTTCTGGTGCCATAAAAATCAACAACTTCGAGGGCACAAATCCAAAGGTGGTAAACGGTCAAAGAATTAAACATTATATCTCAGGTAATCCCATAAATGTTGAAACCAATATTATTGAAACCGTAACCCCGGAGGAATACATAAGAGACACTTTCTGGAAAGTTTTAGACTCCAAAAAGGAATAGGTATGTGGTACGGTAAGTAAACCGACTCCAAAACAATTTTTAAGGCAATATTTCTCCGTTTTGGAATATTCAGAAAAATAGAAAAATAAGTAGCAGTCCGGGAAGGACACGAGGGCCCCACGAGGGTGGTGGGCGCGCCCCCTACCTCGTGAGCACCTCGTGTGCCTTCTGGACTCCGTTTTCTTGCACGATACGTATTTTGTTTGGTAAAAATTCATTATATATTCTCCCGAAGGTTTTGACTCCCGTATCACGCAAACCTCCTCTGTTCTTGTTTCAAGTTGTTTTCTATTAGGGTTTTCCAGGCTAGGCATCATGTCGTCTCCCTCATCCAACAATGGCGACAACGATGCTTGGCTAATGAAGATAGATCTGAAGAGGGAAGAACCCACGAGGGTCAACAAGGATGAAAGGATCAAGAAGGCCACGGAGGATCATGCTCCGGCAGCAAAAGAATCCTTCAACTTGATCATAACCTTCTTACCCCAACCGAGATCAAAGCTTTCAAGATCATTGAGTTAGCTTGTATACAAAACAATTATCTCACACAAGAAAATATTTTGTTGAAGGAGCATATTGTCGCACTCAAGGGCATCATTCGCAAGCTGGAGGACCTCTTACGCTCGATGTGCGATTATCCATCACCACCACCTTCTTCACCAATAAAGAGGGAGACATAATCACATGGGTATGGGCACTCCCCTTGGCAACTGCCAACCTTGGGGGAGGTGCCCCGGTATCGTATCACCATCACAACTCCTATCTTTATCGTTTTTCTTAGTTCGATCCTATTAGTAGTATCTTGATCTAGTAGAATAAAGTTTATGGCATGATCTAGTTTTGAGTTTTTATTTTTGATCTCTCTTTGTAATCGAGTCCGTGAGCTATATATAATAAAGATTAGTGTTGAGTCAAGGGCTTGATTATTTTGCCATGATCTTGGGTGAATAAAAGAAAAAGAGAAAAGAATAAAAAGAAACAAAGAGTTCATATTGATCTTATTGAGAGTAATGACTTCACATAGAAAGAGTATGATGATTAAAAGTTGTTGGGAGTTAGCAGACATAGCTTTGGTCATTGTTGCAATTAATAGGAAGTAATAAGGAAAGAGAGGTTTTCACATATAGATATATTATCATTGACATCTTTTATGATTGGGAGCACTCATTAAAATATGACATGCTAAAGAGTTGATGTTGGACAAGGAAGACAACGTAATGAGTTATGTCTTTCTTATATCTGAGATAAAGTATGTTGTCATGGATCCTCTAACTTGTTGAGCTTGCCTTTTCCCCTCATGCTAGCCAAATTCTCAGCACCAAGTAGAAATACTACTTGTGCTTCCAAAATCCTTAAACCATTTTGCCATGAGAGTCCACCATATCTACCTATGGATTGAGTAAGATCCTTCGAGTAAGTTGTCATCGGTGCAAATAAAAATTTCTCTAAATATGTATGATTGATTGGTGTGGGAGAAATAAGCTTTATACGATCTTGTGATGTGGAAGTAATAAAGGCGATGGACTGCATAATAAAGGTTCATATCACAAGGGGCAATATAAAGTGACGTTCTTTCGCATTGAGATTTTATGCATCCGACAATAATGGCAACCTCTGCTTCCCTCTGCGAAGGGCCTATCCTTTATTATTATCTTCTACCTTATGCAAGAGTCATGGTGATCTTCACCTTTTCTTTTTCATTTTATCCTTTGGCAAGCTCGGCATGTTGAAAAGAACATGATATATATATATATATATATATATATATATATATATATATATATAATTGGATGTAGGGGAGCATGAACCATTATTGTTGACATTATCCTTGAGGTAAAAGGTTGTGGGGCAAAACTATAAGCCCCTATCTTTCTCTGTGTCTGATTAAAACTCCATAACCACAAGTATTGCGTGAGTGTTAGCAATTATGGAGGACTAAATGATAGTTGAGTATGTGGACTTGCTTTTTAGCTCTGACATAGACTCTTTCTGATGTTATGATAAATTGCAATTGCTTCAATGACTGAGATTATAGTTTGTCGGAGCCCAATAAGGTTTATGATTTATACTTTTGCATTGTGAATAGATCATCACTTGAACATAAGTAATCATATGACAAAATCTATATATGTCGTTGTTATGAGAATAATCATGATGCCTTGATGTCCGTATTTTATTTTTATCGACGCCTCTACCTCTAGACATGAGGACATATTTATTGTTATCGGCTTTTCGCTTGAGGACAAGTGAGGTCTAACCTTGGGGGAGTTGATACATCCATTTTGCATCATGCTTTTATATCGATATTTATTGCATTATGGGATGTTATTTCACTTTATGTCACAATACTTATGGCTATTCTCTCTTATTTTACAAGGTTTACATGAAGAGGGAGAATGCCGGCAGCTGGAATTCTGGGCTAGAAAAGGAGCAAATATTAGAGACCTATTCTGCGCAACTCCAAAAGTCCTGAAACTCCACGGAACGTCTTAAAATAAATAAAGTAAAATCCTCGCCAAAGATGAAGGCCAGGGGGCCCACACCCTTCTCAATAGGGTGGGGGCGCCCCCCCTAGGGCGCGCCCCCTACCTCGTGGGCCCCCTGGTGGCTCTCCGACGTCCATCTTCTCCTATATGAAGTCTTTCGATGAGAAAAAATAAGGAGGAACTTTTCGGGACGAGACTCCGCCGCCACGAGGCGGAACCTTGGCGGATCCAATCTAGAGCTCCAGTGGAGCTGTTCTGCCGGGGATACTTCTCTCCCGGAGGGGGAAATCATCACCATCGTCATCACCAACATTCCTCTCATCGGGAGAGGGCAATCTCCATCAACATCTTCACCAGCACCATCTCATCTCCAAACCCTAGTTCATCTCTTGTATCCAATTCTTGTCTTAAAGTCCAGGATTGGTGCTAGTAGGTTGCTAGTAGTGTTGATTACTCCTTGTAGTTGATGCTAGTTGGTTTATTTGGTGGAATATTATATGTTCAGATCCTATATGCATATTATTACCCCTCTGATTATGAACATGAATATGCTTTGTGAGTAATTACGTTTGTTCCTGAGGACAAGGGAGAAGTCTTGCTATTAGTAGTCATGTGAATTTGGTATTCGTTTGATATTTTGATAAGATGTATGTTGTCTAGCCTCTAGTGGTGTTATGTGAACGTCGACTACATAACACTTCACCATTATTTGGGCCTAGAGGAAGGCATTGGGAAGTAATAAGTAGATGATGGGTTGCTAGAGTGACAGAAGCTTAAACCCTAGTTTATGCGTTGCTTCGTAAGGGGCTGATTTGGATCCATATGTTTCATGCTATGGTTAGGTTTACCTTAATACTTTTGTTGTAGTTGCGGATGCTTGCAATAGAGGTTAATCATAAGTGGGATGCTTGTTCAAGTAAGAACAGCACCCAAGCACCGGTCCACCCACATATCAAATTATCGAAGTATCGAACGTGAATCATATGAACGTGATGAAAACTAGCTTGACGATATTCCCATGTGTCCTCGGGAGCGCTTTTCCTATTATAAGAGTTTGTTCCGGCTTGTCCTTTTCTACAAAAAGGATTGGGCCACCTTGCTGCACTTTATTTACTTTTGTTACTTGTTGCTCGTTATAATTTATCTTATCACAAAACTATCTGTTACCACTTATTTCAGTACTTGCAGAGAATACCTTGCTGAAAACCGCTTATCATTTCATTTCGCTCCTCGTTGGGTTCGACACTCTTACTTATCGAAAGGACTACGATAGATCCCCTATACTTGTGGGTCATCATGGTGCATTCTAGTCCTGGTGCAGTGCACTCCTTACCATTTTGTGGCTGCTCGTGGTTCCTTCCCACCTTTCTTAGCTCACTGTCTTTTCTCTGCATTGTGCAGGCCGAGAAGTGGACGAGATGGGATGAGCCTGGTGGTTCTTGCTGTTTCTATTGGGTGCCGATGTGGTTCACACCATGTGGGTCGCGGCGTGCGGTTCCGAGTGGATGTTGGTGAAGTCGTGTTTGTGTGTGTGTGTGTGTGTTTGAGTGATGTGTATATAATTTCTTTTTCTTTGTTATTATGTGGATGCTTTCTTGTGCAAACTTATATTAAATGTGTCTTTTCGTTATTATTTGTATCATTTGTGCAGTGCACTTATCTCCCCCGTGTAGTGCACTAAACCGTGGCCTTGCAGTTCAGCAGCCCCACGCCCGAGTGGCTTTTTAAATTGTTATTAAATTTGTTGAGAAAAACAAAAGCAGTTCGGCAACCCCACGGGTGCAGTACATTGTGCTTTGTAAAAAAATGAGGGAGTACTTGTCAAACATGTTGCAAAACGTTTGGAAAATTTTCCATTTGACAAAAGAAACCATGCAATTCGGTTGTCCATCTGATGCAGTGCGTTTTTTAGTCTGAAAGCAGTGCAGTCGGGCGTATGATGCTGTTCATCTCGTACGTGCAAAGGAAAAAATGTTACCGAAACGACAGAAAAAGTAATGAGGTTCACTGCTCGATACTGTTGCGGTTCACTTACTCCTGACGTGAAGTGTGATCCACTTCTTTGTCTTGGAAAATTTATGCCTCACAAAAATAAAATCATAAAGTTCAGTTGCTCGCCTGCTGCAGTGTGGTTTTCAGTATGAAACAGTGCGCTCGTCTGTCTGATGCAGTACGCACGTCGATTTGGGTGTCGCGAAAAACAGAGTGTCCGCATTTCGGTAAATTCGAAATTCCTCTTAAACCGTAAAGAATTAGAGAGAGTGTTCTACATGAAAAAGTTGCGCCTCGTTGATATCTTTGCAACGGTGTATGATTTGAATCATTCCGACCAGCGGTTTGTAAAAATTTCGCGAAAAACGGCCGCTACCACTCGTCGTCCGCCGCACAATTTTCAAAATTAACTTAAAACCATAAGGAATCTCAAAAACATTTCAACATATGAAAGTTGTGCCTCGTCCATAGCTTTTCAACGGTATATTACACGCCTTGTTTCGACAAACGGTTCAAAAACTAGAGCGAAAACAGTACCGAAAATTTGAAATTTTTTGAAAAACAGGATTCCACGATTTAGTAAATTTGAAACTGATCTTAAACCATATAGAATTAGAGAGAACAATAGTTATGAAAAAGATGCGCCTCGACGATATCTATCCAACGGTGTATCATTTGCCTCATTCCGACGAGCGGTTTAGAAAAAAAACGCGAAAAACGCTCGCCGCCACTCTTTGTGCGCCGCACCATTTTTAAAACTGCTCTTAAACCATGGGGAATCTCGAAAAGTGTTCAACATGGCGAAGTTGCGCATGATCCGTAGCTTTCCAACAGTATATTACACGCCTCGTTCCGATAAACGGTTAAAAAATTAAAGCGAAAACAGTACCAAAAAGCACTACGCGCAGTTTTTTCCGACACGAAATTCACTAGTCTCTGTAATGCAGTGCTCTTGCTAAAAAAAGTGCAGTGCCCTCGCGTTGAACATGCAGTGCGGAAGTGTTGAGCATGCAGGGTCGCGCTATTCGTTACCCTGGGTGAGGAATAGTTATTGTTCACCCCTCTCTATTTTACCACCAATGCACTGTAATTTTACGTTCCGTAAGTTTTGTCTTATTTCTGACGTAAAAAGAGATCGTAAGAAAATATATAATCGCCGTAAAAAATATTTTATGTTATGTAAAATTACAAACATAAAAACATAGTGTAAAATATACATAAACTCCAAATTTTCTTGTCTTATGACCTATTTTTTTTCTTATATCAAAATTTACCTAGTGAATCAATAGAAATGTAACTATTTGTATTTCAAATGTAATTTATTTATAAAGTGATCGTAAGATTACCTCAGGTGAAGAATAATGTATTCTGCACCCTGGGTGATGAATAGTAACACTATATATATATATATATATATATATATATATATATATAAGAGAGAGAGAGAGAGAGTTGTAAAAGACTAAGGTGAGCTGCCTGGGAGGAAGCCCAATAATGATGCTACAGAAATCTGAACTATGCTGAATGTTTTCTCAAGGTAAATAATAGCTGCAAGATTTTCTATAATTTTCAATAGGTACAAAATGGCGATTAGTCATGTCTCAAAGTTAGTGTACAAAGTATGCACGAACATAAGAACACCAACTAACAAATCTAGCCGAGCATTTTAGTTTTAAATATATGATGATCACTTTTCAAATGGACGTGAACATTCGTAAACTACTTTATGGACCTTTTATAAAACACGACAGGAAAATAGATAAAAAAGAACAGAAAATTTGAAATAAGAAAAAGAAATGGAAAAGATTTACAGCTATAGAAATGTAAGAAACTAAAAAGTATACTTAAAGTAGTTCCTTGTTGTTCCCGAGTAAAACCATGGAGAAAGACAGCGTGAAAAGCGAAAGGCAGGAAAAATCTGCCCCTAGCCTCCGTCATAGCTAAGCCAGATGGCTATGTAGCCAAGGGAGCCATATATGTCTCGCATTAGGAGAGATATAGGCTGTGTGTTTTACATGGGCTTCTTTTCCTAAGAAATCTTTGAGCAGGGTGTTACTTGATGCACCTCTCTTTTACTTTCTTCTTCACCTTTCTTTGTTTTTATTATTAACCTTTATTCTTTTCTGAAGCATTTTCATTTATTACTTTATGTCTTTGATTTCCTTTGTTTCTCTTTGTTGTTTGTCCTATATTTTTATTATCTGTGCTTGTCCCATCTGTGCTTTAGTTTTGTTTTTTCTTCTCCTTTTTATTTTTCATTTTTCCATGCCTGTAACACCCTTATTTGGAATGAAATGTTGGGGAGGTGTTGGAGAAGCTCTTATATCCCAGTACGAGATGGAGCTTTTTTTGAGAGAGAATGCGCGATGGAGCTGGGGCTGAATTGTTAGACAGAAGCAACATGGAATCTAAGTAGTAAAGGTGATCCAGAAATAATCAGTGGACATCAACCCGTTTTAACGGCCAACCACAACCTGAAAACAGCTAGTGAGCATGACTGGACAGATATTTGGACAGGGCTTTACGACAGCTGTCATTTATTTTAGCCATTTCTATCTGGGCTTCTTAATACTCTTATCCCCTTTTGGGTTTTCACGTATTTGAGCTTATTTTCCCAGGTAATGTCTGGACAAGGTGTTACGGCAGTTGTCGTTTATTTTCCTTAACCTTTTATTTCTTATTTCCAATTACTCCATTTTGGAACCATTTTTCATGTAATCTTTGTATGTCTTTGATTTTCCTTCGTTTTTCTGTCTTTTCATTAGTTGTGCTTGTACCATTTATCTTTTAGTTTTATTTCTTATTTTTCTTCTCGTTTTCAATTTCCCACACTCATTAGTTGGGACAAAAAGTTATCTTATAACACACAAACATTTTCGAAAATAATAAATACTGTAGAATCTTTTTTGGTATGCGATGAATAATTTTTAATACTCAATAAATATTTTTAAATTACATGATACAATTTTTAGAACACAAGATAAATGTTTTTAATACCTGATGAACTTTTTGAAATATATTATAAACTTTAATGAAGACTAGATTAACATTTTTGAGATACACGATGAATATTTTCTAAATTACCCAATGAGTTTTTTTTCTAAATATATGGTAAACACATTAAATTATCTTGATCGTCAAATTTATATATTAACAGTTAGGATTTAAAAGATATAGCGTCACATACAAATAATGTCTGGTACAAACAGTTTGATATGTCACGTACACGTTATTTATCCAAGTCCCATCTGCCTTTTCTATTAAAAAAAGTGGTACGTCCAAGGTTGATGTCAAAAAAAATAGGTACACCGAAGGCAATTACTAATAAAGTGTGTTGCCATTGCATAGAAGACTGGCAACTATAAGTGTCCCTCCATCTAAAAAAAGAGAGTCCAAACAGATTACTACTTCTAATCATGTCGTCGTATTAATCAATCCGGACTACTTTTTCTAAGTTAAAAAAACTTGGACTCCTACATTACTGTCTCACATTATCCCAACAAAGTTTTCTCTACTGAACTAAAAAATAATTTTCTTTTTTTTTACAGTAGATTTGTATGTACAAATTATCAAAATACTTCTGTTTAATATAATAAAGTATGTGGCCTCAATTTTTTTCCTCTACCAGATATAAAAGTAGGTCCGTACATACAAATTACAAATCTACTTCTATTTAATATAGTAAAGTATGCCTACAATAGGATGTTTGTTTTGCTTATAATAGCCCGTCACCGGCAATAAATATGAATCTGAGACTCAAATTAAGCGAACATGTAAGTGCCAAACATTTATATTAGTATTTGTACAAAAGATAATAAAATTTACATGCAAAAGGAAATGACACCAACACTCGAAATATGAGGCGCATAACAAAACATACAGTAATTTTTTAAATAAATTACACTAATATAGGTAGGTATATGGAGTAGACATGTAAAAATAACAAGATCATAATGACTGCTTATACAAATAAAGTCTGGTACAGACCGTTTGATATGTCACTTACACGTTATTCATCCAAGTCTCATCTGCCTTTTTTTATTAAAAAAGAGGTACGTCCAAGGTTGATGTCAAAAAAAAGAGGTACGCCCAAGGCAATTACTAATAAAGTGTGTTGTCATTGCATAGAAGGCTGCCAACTATAGGGACTGTCCCTCCATCTAAAAAAGAGAGTCCAAGCAGATTACTACTTCTAATGATGTCGTCGTATTAATCAATCTGAACTTCTTTTTCTATCTTAAGAAAACTTGGACTCCTACATTACTGTCTCACGTTAGCCCAACAAAGTTTTTTCTACTGAACTAAAAAATAACTTTCTTTTTTGCATGGTAAATGTTTTTCTCTACAAAATAAAAAAAGTAGATTCCTACGTACAAATTACCAAAGCATTTCTTTTTAATATAATAAAGTATAACAACCTAATTTTCAATTTGGATGTTATTCATTAGGTCATGATATGCATCCATAATTTGTTCATTTTTTAATTTGTTTTATTTGGAATTTTGATCCTAGATACCTTAAGAAACTCAAGGACCATTTGAGAGAGTTGGAGGTTTTCACAAATGTCTAATTTTTGAATTTTCAAAATTGGCAAATTGGATCAAAGTGATTTTATTTGAAATTATTTTTCTAATTATTTCAAATAAATAAAATAATGAGAGAAGTTAATATGACTTCTTAAAAAACAGATAGGAAATATTGGAAATTTATTTTTGAATAAAATTATATTTATTTGATTTCTATTTGCAATTTTATTCGGTTGCATTTTACTAAATTAGGGATAAAGTTGCATTTTTAAAAATTGTCTTTAGTCCAGAAAATGTTCACTTTGTCCCAAATATTAGGAAGGGATGGCGAAAATTATTTCTGGAATTTTAGGAATTTTATTTTATTTATTCGGATTTTTCTTCGTGGCGCTATTTTTTATAAAAAAACTCCTTCAGACCGACTTGGCCGAAGCCCAGCCGGCCCAGCGGCGCCGTCGCCTTCCCCGAGCCGCCGCCCGAGTCCACCTCCCGCACGCCGTGCCACCGCCGCTGTGTCCGAGCGGGACACCGCTCGGCGCCCCCTTCCCCAAGCTGCGTCACCCCCCGGCCTTTAAAAGCCGAGGCCCCGTCCCCCTCCTCCTTGTCAATCGCCGACGTCGCCCTGCCCGCAGACGCCGCTGCCCCATGCCGCTGCTCGCCGCTGCCCCTCTTGGTTGCACCACCCCGCCGCGAGCGCCGCCGCCTTGCGGTGCCGTCCCGCCTCGCCGGAGCCGATGCACCGCCAACTGTCGCTGCCGCCGTCTGTTTTTCTCGCCGAACCACCCAACCGGCCGAACCAGTATAAAACCGCCGCCCTGATCCGGTTTTTGGTTTTCTTTCCTAAACCCGGTTTATTTTTTTGGTTAGTTTAATTAGCGGACGTTTGCCCGTTAGTCTTCGATAGCGAACGGTTTTCGTTTGTTAGGTTTCTGTAGTGAACGTTCGTTCATTAGATTTTTCTTTTTCTATTTATTTTCGGTTAGGGACCTATCCATATTTATTTTCTTTGCAGTTTAGTCCCTGATCTTTAATCGATCATAACTTTTTGCCCATTTATCCAAATCCAACGGAGCCAACGCCAAATTCTTCGTCATGATCCCCTCTGTTCAGATAATCAACTTAAACATGTTTTTGAAAGTTTAAAATTTGGTTTCAAACAGATTTGAATTCGAACTTCTTTTGATCGTAACTTGAGTTTCGTATCTCCGATTTGATTGATTCTTTTTGCAAATCGAAGCTCTTCACTTGAACTTTCTGTTTAGATCTTTTTCTCTGGGTTTTTTTTGCATCTTATGCTTGAGTGCTTATGTATGCTATTGTTTGTTCACGATAGATTTTCCAGAGTGCGAAGCTTGCTACTACGAATCTCTAGGGTTTTCCAACCGTCAGCAAGGCAAGTTACACTTCGATTATATCCCTTTATCACCCAATTTTTATGCATTAGTTTGAACCCTCAAACATTGCATGAGTAGGATTGGGAACATGTGGTTATTGTTAAGTAGTTGATGAGGTAGGAACGTATTATCCTTTTATCAACCCCTGGATTATACGTTTTGTTACATATTGCTTAGCCATGCTCGTAGACGGGGATTGGTATGTGAGATTCATGAAAGTTGCGAGAGGTGTTATAACTAAGGGAAACTTAAGGTGGCTACTTTAATACACATCTGGGTGGATTGGTTGCGGGCACTTGGAGCAATCCAGTGTTGTCCTAGGATATCCCGGAGTACCCGTCTGATCATCCTATGGAATGCCACCTAGGCTCAAAGGGATCATAATATTATTCATGCTAGAAACTTCTGTGTGCAGCCACAAGCCATTATGGGCTCTGGCATAGTTTAGTAAGTTGTGTGACCTCTTTCAGTGGTAGGCTAGTAGATTTAGGGGAAAGTAGGTGGTACTGTCTACCCAGAGTAAAGAGTTAATGCTTCAGAAAGACTATGTCTCGATCTTACGATCATGGATGTGGTCGAGTCTTGTGTGGAAAAGTGCGCAAACCTCTACAGAGTGTATAAACTAATCATGATTAGCCGGGTCCCTAGTTATGGACATCTTGAGTATCTGGTATTTGAATTATTGATTGATCTCATCACTTTACTTAATGAATTTGTTGGGTTATTAATATTCTTTTGGGAATTGAGTTGGGGGAACCTTCTCAATAATGGCATAAACTTGGTAGTTAAATAAAATCTATTCCTTTTGTTGTAGGAAAACATTAGCTTTATGCAAATGTTAAACTTAGAGCCTCCACCAGCCAAATATGCATGTAGTGATAGTTATTATTGCATCATTTTCTCTATAGTGTGATCTTGCCAGCATATTCCATGTGCTGACATACACGGCTGCAACGTATCATGTTGCAGAATTTTCAGACGAAGAGTAAGGTGCGATAGGTGATACGTCTCCAACATATCTAATTTTTCGCATGCTTTTCCTCTTGTTTTGGACTCTAATTTGCATGATTTGAACAAAACTAATCCCGGACTGACGCTATTTTCAGCAGAACTACCATGGTGTTGTTTTTGTGCAGAAATAAACGTTCTCGTAATGGAACGAAACTTTGCGAGGATTTTTTATATCAATAATAAGAATTTCTGGAGCCAAGACCTACCGGAGAGGGGCCCCTGGGAGGGCACAACCTACCAGGGCGCGCCCCCTCTCTTGGCGCGCCCAGGTGGGTTGTACCCACCTGGTGGCCCCGCTAATGACTCCCTTGATACTATAAAATCACATATTTTCAGAGAAAAAAAATCAGGGAGAAAGAATTATCGTGATACATGAGACGGAGCCGCCGCCAGACCCTGTTCTTCCTCGGGAGGGCAGATCTGGAGTACGTTTGGGGCTCCGGAGAGGGGGATCTTCGTTCTTCGTCATCACCAACCCTTCTCCATCGCCAATTCCATGATGCTCCCCACCGGGAGTGAGTAATTCCTTCGTAGGCTCGCTGGTCGGTGAGGAGTTGGATGAGATTCATCATGTAATCGAGTTAGTTTTGTTAGGGCCTGATCCCTAGTATCCACTATGTTCTTAGATTGATGTTGCTATGACTTTGCCATGCTTAATGCTTGTCACTTTGGGCCTAGGTGCCATGATTTCATATCTGAACCGTTTATGAATTCATCATTATATCCATGTTCTAGATCCGATCTTGCAAGTTATAGTCACCTACTATGGTTATGATCCGACAACCCCGGAGTGACAACAACCGGGCCCACTCTCGGTGATGATCGTAGTTTGAGGGGTCCATGTATTCACCATGTGTTAATGCTTTGTTACAGTTCTCTATTAAAAGGAGGCCTTAATATCCCTTAGTTTCCAATATGGACCCCGCTGCCACGGGAGGGTAGGACAAAAGATGTCATGCAAGTTCTTTTAGTAAAGCACGTGTGACTATTACCGGAATACATGCCTACATTATATCGATGAACTGGAGCTAGTGTCGTATCGCCCTAGGTTATAATTGTTAGGGAAGACAGTAATTTCAAAAAAATTCTACACACACGCAAGATCCTGGTGATGCATAGCAATGAGAGGGAAGAGTGTTGTCAACATACCCTCATAGACCGTAAGCGGAAGAGTTATGACAACGCGGTTGATGTAGTCGTGCATCTTCACGATCGACTGATCCTAGCACCAAAGGTACGACACCTCTGTGATCTGCACACGTTCGGCTCGGTGACGTCCCATGAACTCATGATCCAGTAGAGCATCGAGGGAGAGCTTCATCAGCACGACGACGTGATGACGGTGATGATGATGCTACCGGAACAGGGCTTCGCCTAAGCACCGCTATGATATGACCGAGGTGGATTATGGTCGAGAGGGGCACCGCACACGGCTGGAAACAATCAACTTGTGTGTCTATGGGGTGCCCCCTCCCCGTATATAAAGGAGTGGAGGAGAGGAGGGGTCGGCCCTCTCTATGGCGCGCCCTAGGGGAGTCCTACTCCCATCGGGAGTAGGATTCCCCCTTCCCTAGTTGGAGTAGGAGAGGAAGGGAAGGAGGAGTAGGAGAGAAGGAAAGGCCCCCCCAAACCTATTCCAATTCGGTCTCCTGCCCAAAGGGGGGCGCACCAGCCCCTTGTGGGCTGGTGTGGTTCCTTCTTATGGCCCATAAGGCCCATAACTTCTCCCGGCGGGTTCCGGTAACCTCCCGGTACTCTGGAAAAATGCCCGGACCACTCGGAACCATTCCGATGTCCAAACATAGGCTTCCACTATATCGATCTTTATGTCTCAACCATTTTGAGACTCATCGTCATGCCCGTGATCACATCCGGGACTCCGAAAAACCTTCGGTTCGTCAAAACACATAAGCTCATAATATTGATCGTCATCGAACGTTATGCGTGCGGATCCTACGGGTTCGAGAACTATGTAGACATGACCGAGACTCACTTCCGGTCAATAACCAATAGCGGAACCTAGATGCTCATATTGGTTCCTACATATTCTACGAAGATCTTTATCGGTCAAACCGCATAACAACATACGTTGTTCCCTTTGTCATCAGTATGTTACTTGCCCGAGATTCAATCATCGGTATCGCAATACCTAGTTCAATCTCATTACCGGCAAGTCTCTTTACTCGTTTCGTAATGCATCATCTCGCAAGTAACTCATTAGTCACAATGCTTGCAAGGCTTATAGTGATGTGCATTACCAAGAGGGCCCGGAGATACCTCTCCGATACTCAGAGTGACAAATCCTAATCTCGATCTATGCCAACTCAACAAACACCATTGGAGACACCTTGCTACCTCTTGAGCATGCGTTGGCTTTCCCTTGAAAAGGAAAGGGTGATGCAGCAAAGCAGCGTAAGTATTTCCCTCGGTTTTTGAGAACCAAGGTATCAATCCAGTAGGAGACCACGCGCGAGTCACCTCGTACTTACACAAGCAAATAAGAACCTCGTAACCAACGCGATAAAGGGGTTGTCAATCCCTTCACGGCCTCTTGCAAGAGTGAGATCTGATAGAGATAATAATAATAAGATAAATATTTTTGGTATTTT
Source organism: Triticum urartu (assembly GCF_056163025.1). Taxonomy (NCBI): domain Eukaryota; kingdom Viridiplantae; phylum Streptophyta; class Magnoliopsida; order Poales; family Poaceae; genus Triticum; species Triticum urartu. Next base: position 592,212,543 of record NC_141879.1, on the reverse strand, counting down.
TATGATATAAATTGAAAGTAAAGATTGCAAAATAAAATAGATTGGAAGCTTGTATGATGGAAAATAGACCCGGGGGCCATAGGTTTCACTAGTGGTTTCTCTCAAGATAGCATAAGTATTACGGTGGGTGAACAAATTACTGTCGAGCAATTGATAGAATTGAGCATAGTTATGAGAATATCTAGGTATGATCATGTATAAAGGCATCACGTCTGTGAAAAGTAGACCGACTCCTGCCTGCATCTACTACTATTACTCCACACATCGACCGCTATCCAGCATGCATCTAGAGTATTAAGTTCATAAGAACGGAGTAACGCTTTAAGCAAGATGACATGATGTAGAGGGATAAACTCAAGCAATATGATATAAACCCCATCTTTTTATCCTCAATGGCAACAATACAATACATGTTGTTTTGCCTACTATCACTCGGATTGAGCACCGCAAGATTGAACCCAAAGCTAAGCACTTCTCCCATTACAAGAATGATCAATCTAGTAGGCCAAACCAAACTGATAACTCGAAGAGACTTGCAAAGATAACCAATCATACATAAAAGAATTCAGAGAAGATTCAAATATTGTTCATAGATAATCTTGATCATAAACCCACAATTCATCGGATCTCGACAAACACACCGCAAAAGAAGATTACATTGAATATATCTCCAAGAGAATCAAGGAGAACTTTGTATTGAGATCCAAAGAGAGAGAAGAAGCCATCTAGCTAATAACTATGGACCCGAAGGTCTGAGGTAAACTACTCACACATCATCTGAGAGGCTATGGTGTTGATGTAGAAGCCCTCTGTGATCAATGCCCCCTCCGGCGGAGCGCCGGAAAAGGCCCCAAGATGGGATCTCACGGGTACAGAAGGTTGCGGCGGTGGAATTAGTTTTTCGTGGTGCTCCCTGATGTTTTCAGGGTACGTAGGAATATATAGGAGGAAGAAGTAGGTCGGTGGAGCCACGAGGGGCCCACGAGGGTGGAGGGCGCGCCTAGGGGGGTAGGAACGCCCCCTACCTCGTGGCCTCCTCGTTGATTCCTTGACGTCCACTCCAAGTCCTCTGGATCACGTTTGTTCCAAAAATCACGCTCCCGAAGGTTTCATTACATTTGGACTCTGTTTGATATTCTTTTTCCGTGAAACACTGAAATAGGCAAAAAACAACAATTTGGGCTGGGCCTCTGGTTTATAGGTTAGTCCCAAAATAATCTAAAAGTATCTAAATAAGCCCATTAAACATCCAAAACAGAATATATAATAGCATGGAACAATCAAAAATTATAGATACGTTGGAGACGTATCAAGCATCCCCAATCTTAATTCCTGCTTATCCTCGAGTAGGTAAATGATAAAAACAGAATTTTTGATGTGGAATGCTTCCTAACATATTTCTCAATGTAATTATCTTTTTATTGTGGCATGAATGTTCAGATCCAAAAGATTCAAGATAAAAGTTTAATATTGACATAAAAATAATAATACTTCAAGCATAGTAACTAAGCAATCATGTCTTCTCAAAATAACATGGCCAAAGAAAGTTATCCCTACAAAATCATATAGTCTGGCTATGCTCTGTCTTTATCACACAAAATATTAAATCATGCACAACCCCGATGACAAGCCAAGCAATTGTTTCATACTTTTGATGTTCTCAAACTTTTTCAACTTTCATGCAATACATGAGCGTGAGTGATGTCTACTACACAACCTTCTTCTTGTAGACATTGTTGGGCCTCCAAGTGCAGAGGTTTGTAGGACAGTAGCAAATTTCCCTCAAGTGGATGACCTAAGGTTTAACAATCCGTAGGAGGCGTAGGATGAAGATGGTCTCTCTCAAGTAGCCCTGCAACAAAATAACAAAGAGTCTCTTGTTTCCCCAACACACCAATACAATGGTAAATAGTATAGGTGCACTAGTTCGGCGAAGAGATGGTGATACAAGTGGTATATGGATAGTAGATAATAGTTTTTGTAATCTTAAAATATAAAAACAGCAAGGTAACTAATGATAAAAGGGAGCGTAAACGGTATTGCAATGTGCTGAAACAAGGCCTAGGGTTCATACTTTCGCTAGTGCAAGTTCCCTCAACAATAATAACATAATTGGATCACATAACTATCCCTCAACATGCAACAAAGAGTCACTCCAAAGTCACTAATAGCGGAGAACAAACGAATAGATTATGGTAGGGTACAAAACCACCTCAAAGTTATTCTTTCCAATCAATCCGTTGGGCTATTCCTATAAGTGTCACAAACAGCCCTAGAGTTCGTACTAGAATAACACCTTAAGACACAAATCAACCAAAACCCTAATGTCACCTTGATACTCCAATGTCACCTCAAGTATCCGTGGGTATGATTATACGATATGCATCACACAATCTCAGATTCATCTATTCAACCAACACATAGGACCTCAAAGAGTGCCCCAAAGTTTCTACTGGAGAATCACGATGAAAACGTGTGCCAACCCCGATGCATATGTTCATGGGCGGAACCCGCAAGTTGGTCACCAAAATATACATCAAGTGAATCACGTGACATCCCATTGTCACCACAGATATCCACGGCAAGACATACATCAAGTGTTCTCAAATCTTTAAAGACTCAATCCGATAAGATAACTTCAAAGGGGAAACTCAATCCATTACAAGAGAGTAGAGGGGGGATAAAACATCATAGGATCCAACTATAATAGAAAAGCTCGTGATACATCAAGATCGTATCACCTCAAGAACACGAGAGAGAGATCAAACACATAGCTACTGGTACATACCCTCAGCCTCGAGGGAGAACTACTCCCTCCTCGTCATGGAGAGCACTGGGATGATGAAGATGGACACCGGAGAGGGATTTCCCCCTCCGTCAGGGTACCGGAACGGGTCTAGGTTGGCTTTCAGTGGCTACGGAGGCTTCTGGCGGCGGAACTCCCAATCTATTGTGCTCTCAGATGTTTTTAGGTTATATGGAGATATATAGGCAGAAGAAGTACGTCAGGGGGGCCACAAGGGGCCCACAAGGGTGGAGGGCGCGACCAGGGGGGTGGGCGCGCCCCCTACCTCCTGGCCTCCTTGAAGCTTCCCTTACGTGCACTTCAAGTCTTCTAGGCTTCTTTCCTTCCAAAAATTGGTTCCATGAAGTTTCAGGTCAATTGGGCTCCGTTTGGTTTTTCTTTTCTTCGAAACCCTAAAACAAGGTAAAAACAGAGACTGGCACTGGGCTCTGGGTTAATAGGTTAGTCCCAAAAATGATATAAAAGTGTATAATAAAGCCCATAAACATCCAATAAAGTAGATAATATAGCATGGAGCAATCAAAAATTATAGATACGTTGGAGACGTATCAGCATCCCCAAGCTTAATTCCTGCTCGTCCTCGAGTAGGTAAATGATAAAATAGAATTTTTGATGCGGAGTGCTACTTGGCATAATTTCAATGTAATTCTTCTTAAGTGTGGTATGAATATTTAGATCCATAAGATTCAAGACAAAAGTTTAATATTGACATAGAAACAATAATACTTCAAGCATACTAACTAAGCAATTATGTCTTCTCAAAATAACATGGACAAAGGAAGTTCATCCCTACAAAATCATATAGTTTAGTCATGCTCCATTTTCGTCACACAAGAATGCTCTCATCATGCACAACCCCGATGACAAGCCAAGCAATTGTTTCATACTTTAGTAATCTCAAACCTATAAACTTTCACGCAATATATGAGCGCGAGTCATGGACATAGCACTATGGGTGGAATAGAATATAATGAGGGGGTTATGTGGAGAAGACAAAAAGGAGAAAGTCTCACATCAACGAGGCTAATCAATGGGCTATGGAGATGCCCATCGATTGATGTTAATGCAAGGAGTAGGGATTGCCATGCAACGGATGCATTAGAGCTATAAATGTATGAAAGCTCAACAAAAGAAACTTAGTGGGTGTGCATCCAACTTGCTTTCTCTCGAAGACCTAGGGCACCTGAGGAGGCCCATTGTTGGAATATACAAGCCAATTTCTATAATGAAAAATTCCCACTAGTATATGAAAGTGACAAAACAAGAGACTCTCTATCATGAAGATTATGGTGCTACTTTGAAGCACAAGTGTGGCAAAGGATAGTAGCATTGTCCCTTCTCTCTTTTTCTCTCATTTTTTTGGGCCTTCTTTTTTTTTATGGACTTTTTTTTGGGGGGGGCTTCTCTTTTTTATGGCCTTTCTCCCTTTTTTTATTCCTCACTTGGGACAATTCTCTAGAAAATGATGATCATCACACTTCTATTTATTTACAATTCAATGATTACAACTCGATACTAGAACAAAGTATGACTCTATATGAATGCCTCCGGCGGTGTACCGGGATATGCAATGAATCAAGAGTGACATGTATGAATTATGAACGGTGGCTTTGCCACAAATACGATGTCAACTACATGATCATGCAAAGCAATATGACAATGATGAATGTGTCATGATAAACAGAACGGTGGAAAGTTGCATGGCAATATATCTCGGAATGGCTATGGAAATGCCATAATAGGTAGGTATGGTAGCTATTTTGAGGAAGATATAAGGAGGTTTATGTGTGAAAGAGCGTATCATATCACGGGGTTTGGATGCACCGGTGAAGTTTGCATCAACTCTCGATGTGAGAAAGGGCAATGCACGGCACCGAAGAGGCTAGCAATGATGGAGGGGTGAGAGTGCGTATAATCCATGGACACAACATTAGTCATAAAGAACTCACATACTTATTGCAAAAATCTACAAGTCATCAAAAACCTCGGCACTACGCGCATGCTCCTAGGGGGATAGATTGGTAGGAAAAGACCATCGCTCGTCCCTGACCGCCACTCATAAGGAGGACAATCAAATAACACCTCATGTTTCAAATTTGTTACATAAATCATCAATGTACCCAATCAATGTGGATGCCACTACTGCCAATGCTCTAGCTGCACAGTTTGGGTGCCAACTGGGGGTTATGCCATTCACATATTTGGGTTTGCCAGTGGGCACAACTAGGCCCAAAATTGTGGATCTGCTTCCACTAGTTGATTGTATGGAAAGAAGATTAACTGCTAGTTCATGGTTTCTACCCCAAGGTAGCAGGTTGCAGCTAGTAAACTCTGTTATCTCTTCATTGCCAATCTTTTTCCTTTGTAGTTTATCAATACCACAAGGGATTTTAAAACAACTGGAAAGAATTCAGAGACAATGCCTCTGGAGAAAATATGGTCAGGAGAAGGGGAATTCTCTGGCTGCTTGGCCTTTGGTCTGTAGGCCCAAACTTAAGGGTGGGCTTGGCATACTCAACCTGGGTCTACAAATTGAAGCTTTGTTAATGAAATTCCTCAATAAATTCTATAACAAAGTGGATGTGCCATGGTTTCATTTGATCTGGGACAGTTACTATTATCAGAGAGTTCCTCATGACACTGTTTTGTGTGGCTCCTTTTGGTGGAGGGACATCTGTAAACTAATGAATAAGTCAGGGCTGTCTCTTCAGTCACTGTTGGAAGAGGGGATTCTTTGCTTTTTTGGTCTGATTCTTGGGAAATAGATAACTCATGCATCCCACTCCAAGATAGATTCCCCAGGCTTTTTTCCTTCTACTTACAAAAGAATTTCTCTGTTATGGAAGTGTTGCAGACTGGTGAGTTGCAGAACATGTTCTCATTGCCCTTATCTGAATTGGGCTATAGGGAGTTCAGTCAACTGTCTGGAATTATGACTGGGATTTCCCTTGATGTTGCTTCTAATGATTCCTGGCAATGGAAACATGGGAAGAAAGCTGGGTTTACAACAAAGAAATACTATGACTTTGTTCATGAGCCAATTCCCGCCAACCCTCTTCTTAGTTGGATATGGAAATCCTGTTGTACTATGACAATTAAAATGTTTGCCTGGCTTGTCATTATGGACAGAGTAAACACAAAGGATATGATTCAGCGCAGGAAGTGGAAGATTAATGATGGGCCTGAATGTGTACTTTGTCCCACAGGAGCACTTGAAGACAGGAATCATTTATTCTTCCAGTGCAACTTCAGCATGAGAGTGTGGAACTATCTACAAATTACATGGCTCAACAGTCAAGATATGGTACAGATTGCACATCACACCAGGAGGGATTTCAACAAGCCTTTCTTCTCTGAGGTGGTCTTCCTCACTTGGTGGAATATATGGAAAGTCAGGAATGACAAAGTCTTCAGGTATCTCAGACCTACTTAGGCAGTGGAGGAATGGCTTTGTCCAAGACATCTCTCTCTTGGCTCACATAATCAAGTCAAAACACAGAGATGCTTTGATCAAATGGATTGATTTCCTGCCTCCTTGAGGGGCTCTACATTTGTAACCTTTTTCTCCTTTTCTAGTTAGATCTTTATTTCTCTGTCTAGAATAGTTTGTACAGTTTTATTTTCCTTCCTTTTCTGCTCAGTTCCTTCTCTTAAGGAACTCTTTGTTGTATTTGCTATTTCAAGTTTTAATAAATTACTGTGGGGTGTAAACCCTGCAGTCTTCAAGGTCAAAAAAAAACGTTCACCATACGTGCATGCTACGGGACTTGCAAACTTCAACACAAGCATTTCTCAATTTCACAACTACTCAACTAGCACGACTTTGATATTATTACCTCCATATCTCAAAACAATCATCAAGCATCAAACTTCTCTTAGTATTCAAAACACTCATAAGAAAATTTTACTAATCTTGAATACCTAGCATATTAGGATTTTAAGCAAATTACCATGCTATTTAAGACTCTCAAAATAATCTAAGTGAAGCATGAGAGTTCATCTATTTCTACAAAATAAAACTACCACCATGCTCTAAAAGATATAAGTGAAGCACTAGAGCAAATGACAAACTACTCCGAAAGATATAAGTGAAGATCAATGAGTAGTCAAATAATTATGCAACTATGTGAAGACTCTCTCTCATTTAATAATTTCAGATCTTGATAATTTATTCAAACAGCAAGAAAACTAAATAAAATAAAAAGAAGGTCCAAGCAAAACACATATCATGTGGTAAATAAAAAGATAGCTCCAAGTAAAGTTACCGATGAACGAAGACGAAAGAGGGGATGCCTTCTGGGGCATCCCCAAGCTTAGGCTCTTGGCTATCCTTAAATATTACCTTGGGGTGCCTTGGGCATCCCCAAGCTTAGGCTCTTTCCACTCCTTATTCCGTAGTCCTTCGAATCCTTACTGTCGTGGGTTTGTCACGGCAGATGCCCTTGTGAAAGGACTTAGTCGTGGAGCCATCGCAACGGGTTAGCTTAAAGGGGTTAAACCGGACAAGGGGACACGGGGAGTTTTATACTAGTTCGGCCCCTTCGATGAAACTAAAAGCCTACGTCTAGTTGTGATTGGTATTGCTAGGGTTTCGAAGGCCAGGGAGCGAATCCGCTTTGTCTGGCTCCCGAGTTGTTGTCCGTCTCTTAACCGCTGCTGGGTCGTCCCTTTATATACATAGGTTGACGCCCGCGGGTTTACAGAGTCCCTAAGCTGGATCATAAACGTGTCTGGTTCGGTCTCTACACTTCCTATCTTACAATGCAAGTTACATAATTAAGTCGGTTTACATCTACAGGCCTTAACTCGCCTCTGGGCCTTGGGCCTTCATAAAGCGCCATCATTCTTACGTCTTCATGGGCTTCTAATCTTCATAAAGCTAATCCGGCTACTTCTGGCTGGTTTACGGCCAGTAGTAATATCCCCAACATTTGGCCCCAGATTGGTTTGAACTGGTTCATGTCAATCTTCAACACTTAGAAAAATTCCTCCTTTGCATTTTCACTTTGAGCTTGTAAACCGCCGTGATGTCATGCTCCAGGACCATAACAAACCGCCCTGACGTCATCTATTCGTTGAAGCTGAGGATTACCTTCACTAATGCATATCCAGTCATCGAGGCGACACCAATATTAATTATCCATTTTTGAGCTCCTCGATTCCTGCACTTGCCGTTTTATCGCTTCGCCTTATAAATAGGGGCAGAGGACCCCTTTCTTTTCTTTCCGTTACCCCTTCATCCCTTCTTCTTCCTCGCGACGTCTCCGCACCTGAGCACCGCCGCCATCGTCAAGCCTCGCCTCTGCCTTATGGTCGGCCGCTGCATCAACCTGTTCGTAGCAGAGCCCCGCAGCACACCTCCGCTGCTTCCGTGGCCGTAGTAAGTCCTTTCCTCCTTCCTTTCTAGATCCATTAGGGTTCCCGCAAGTTCATGGTGTTCCTTTCTCGTTCTTCGCCAGTCCTTTAGATAGTAAAACTTAGGCTTGATACGCTCCGTGCGATAGTTCTAGAGCTCCCCTTTCTTGTTTGTTTTAAATCAAGCCTTTATGCGCATAAAAAAGAACCTTGATCTGTGCTGTCATGAAATGCTCCAGGACCAACTTTTTTAGGTCTAAATCTTTCTCTTTTCCTGACTTTTGGTAGATCCAAAATGCCCCTGTGATCCTGTGAAACTTGTTTTTACCTTACTTAACCCTCTTTGCCTTAGATCTATATCCTCTTTACCATCTAGGCGGTTTACCTTTGTAAAAACAATCTATCTCATACCATTAGTCCCCTAGTAAACCGGCAAACCTTCTTTACGTTGATGGTAATAGTCCGGTTTAACAACACATGTATGCCCTTGATATGACCTTGTCATTCACTATTGTATTAGTCTCCGATTTACGCAATTTCACATACCTGTATATGTTTATTCCATTGCATCTAGCCCTCCACCATGAATGACTCGTAAACCGGCATTTCCTTTTCAGCTTTTCGTTTCACAATGGACAAACAGTTTGCCGCTTGCAACTGGGCTCCCTCCCGGATCACCGAAGAACAATTGAATGAAATGGTTAGTATTGGCACCTTGCCAAAGAAGACAGAGATCCGGTGGCGAGTTCCAGGAACAGAGAATCCTCCTACCCCGAGGCAGGGTGAGGTAGTGATCTTTGTCGACCACATAGGTCGTGGCTTCAAACCGCCAGGGTCAAAGTTTTTCCGGGATGTTCTTGCCAGTTTCCAACTCCATCCTCAAGATATTGGACCCAACTCGGTGTCCAATATATGCAACTTCCAAGTTTTCTGTGAAGCATACTTACAAGAAGAACCCACTGTTGAGCTGTTCTGGGACTTTTTTCATCTGAACCGGCGTACAGAGTTTGTAAATGGCCCCAATACTGAACTTGGTGGTGTCTCTATTCAAAAGCGGAAGGAAGTTGAATTCCCTCATGCCAAACTTCACAGTCACCCTAAGGAATGGAACCAGACTTGGTTCTACTACAGAGATACCTCTCCTGAAGATGACAATCCTCTTCCAGGCTATCGTGATCATCGGCTTTCCAACACCCATCCAATGTCGCAATGCTTAAGTTCTGCAGAACGGGCCAAATATGCCCCTCAACTCACCAAGCTCCGGGCCTTTATGGACAATGGTTTAACAGGCGTTGATTTCATGCGCTGTTGGATATCTTGGAGCATCTTGCCGCTAAGCCGCCGCCCCGGTTTAATGTGTGATTATACCGGTGATGTTAAAGACCCCCAACGCCATATCAACATTCAGATAACCAATGAAGAGGTCACTGAAGGCGTAAAGAAAATTTTGAATGAATCGAAATCATTCTGTCATCAAACCGGCTTGAACCCCTTCTACACTCAGAACAAACCGCCTGCTGTAAGCCCTATACTTCCTTTTCATCTTTGATCTCTTTAATTTGTTCAACTTGTAATCTTTCTTCTGTTTATGTATGAATAGGTTGATGATCCCTTCTGGAAATGGAAATCCACAGATAAAGCGGTAAAGCCATCCGGGGATAAAGCGGCAAAACCATCCAGTCCCAAAACCAAAGTCGTCAAGCGTACCTCAAAACGGAAAATGGCTGACTGGATCAACATGGAACTTGATGAAGATGCTGATGATCCGGAAGTTGAGGTAGAACTTGACTCACTTGGCTCCCTTTTCATGTACCTCATTAACAATGACCTTTATCAGGAGGACGCAGAAGGCAGCCAAGCTGATGATGTAGAGGTAATTACCATTCCCTCCGGTTCAGACTCTATGCCAACACAAAAAACCCGTCAAGCAGTCCGAAAAGTAAGCTTTTCTCATCCTCTTGCTTACTTGGATCCAACATTTATTTTGAAGACGCAGTAGCATGAAGCTCGCCGGACAACCCGGCATAGTGGCCAACAGGTCACTTCGGCCGGTTTACCCGATACCCCAGTTCGGAAGCGCCGGTCTGAGGTCTCTCCCACTTCTGACAATTCTTATCCCAAGGCAAGTTATTTCAGACAACCTCTTAATCTGCCCGATTCAAATTATTAGGTGACACCTCCCTCATCCTCTGGCGAGTCGACAACAACCCAACTCCCTCCTCTAAAAACTGTGGCTGGGTAAGCTTTCAAACCCTTTCTTCCAATGCGTTACAAATCTTGAATAAGATGCTAATCCTTTTTAGTTTTGTTTTCAAAGCCAAAGCCAGACCCAACAAGAAAGCTCGGGTCAACAATCCGTCAGAAGACTAGGCAGTTTTTGAAGAAGAGCAAAGAGGTGAACCAGACCAAACTCGTGAACCGGAGGGTCCTCATCCTGAAGCCGCCTCTGATGAACCGCCCCTTCAAGATCGGAATACTGATGAACCACCAGAAGCTGATCCTGTCGTGCCTGACACTGAACTGGCAGCTCTAAACCGGGCTAGTCCGGTGAGAGATACTGAGACTCCGTCATCATCCGCCAAAACCACTGAAGGCCAAGGAGATGATGTTATCGTTACTGGCATGGGCCACAGCTCTCCTGGCCATCCCGTAATCTTGGCCCAACATAGTGCCAAAGAAGAGCGTGCTGCTAGGGAAAAGGGCAAATGGAGTACTGATTTATCAAGTTATACTCATCTCAATGCTGAAGAACTTCACTCTGGTTTCTTAAACCGTCTGCACTCAAACCGTGACTATGAAGCCGGTTTGGTGAACTTGATGAAGGAACGTTATGAGGTATTTTCATATCCCTTTACTTCTTGATTCCCAAGTTGAAATGCTAGTCCAAGTAGCCCCCAAGGGCCGTTTTATGATGTTAATCGTAAACCGGGTCTTTGTAACACTTTTAAATCTCTCTTTTACTGAACCTCAAAATGTCAGGTCCTTAGTAAAAACCAAGACCTATACTTTACCAATGTAATTATATAGCTTTCCTCAGCGTAGCCCCCAAAGGCCGGTTTAGCTTTGCAAGGTAATCCGGGTTCTAATCCATGCGTCCGTTTTGAACAGATGTACATTAGCCCCCAAGTGTCAAGGATAATGCTTGCATTGTTCTAGGTACTTATAAAAGATGTAGTGAATCAGAGCAAATAGGCATTAGCCCCCAAGTACAAAGTGCATAACTTGTTATACGCTTTGTACTTAGAAAATATATATCCTATTGTTTGACATATCTTCAGTGTTGCAGGCCGAACTAAGTAATAGAGATGCCCGAACTGCTGATTTGCAAGAGAACATGAAGTCCCAACAAGCAGAGGCTGTGAAAGCCAAGGAGGAGCTGACCAAAGCCCTGACAGCAATGGAAAAGCTAAAAGAGTCTTTTAACAAAGATCGTGCTGACTGGGAAACCGAGAAGGCCGGTTTAACCAAGAGAGCTGAGGATGCCGAAGCAGCCCTGAAACCAGTTGTAGATGAACTAAATGGTTTGAAACGGCAAATCAACGCAATGACTTCCGCTGTCTTTGGTAAGTATCTCCTTATGCAGTTTGTCCAATTCACGATACCTTATCATTGACCAGAGTGCTGATGTTAAACCATGACACGCACTCGTATTGCTCATCTGGGCATAGATATGCGGATGAAGCTTAAAGCGGCTTATACCTTGATTGAACAGCTGTACTTTGGATCCCAGCATGCTATTTGCACTGCGGCTTACAATAAACCGGCGCCATCACTGATAAAAGAAACTCTTGAGAAGCTGGCCATGTTACCAGCCCGGATTACCGAACTGAAGAAGGCAGCTGCAAGAGAAGGAGCATTAACCGCACTAATCCGGGCCAAGGCATGGATTCCAGACCTTGAAGCGGAGGACATTATAAAAGGATATCCAGGTGTTAAAGAGGACAGTTCAAACTTCAACAATGATGATCTCCGAAGGCTGACAAAGGAAATGCAGCCAATAGCCAGCAAACTGGCAGAAGACACCGATTTATCTCATTTCCAGCCGGCTTACGACATTGAAGGAAAGAGACAGCCTTCGGAAATCCATGAAGTTGAAGAACTTGTGCTTCCAATCCGTAAGCATACTTACGCTCCTGACATTAACCCCTCCAGCCTTATCCATGAAGAAGCCGTGTTTCAAGCTTTAACCAAAATCGATTGGTCAACGGTTGATTTCCAGCGTCTGGGGAGGGATGAAGAAGAACTGATTGCACCGAATGACCCTCAACCGTCCAACCGTCCGGACAAAGCAGCGTAAACCGGCAGCCAGTTTACCAGATATTGTATGCCAATGCCAAAAAACAATTATGCAAGTGGAGCCGCTTTGAAGCTTCTTGTAATAGGATAGCAAAAACTCCTTTATCTGCCATGCCATCGAGCATGTTTTGTGACACTTCGTGAAAACTTGTTCCACTTTTTGGGATCTATTTATGCATAGCCCATGATGAGTTGTGTTCCTGGATACAAGAACTTGAAAGTATCCTAGCGGTTTACCACTGGACGGGTCATGATGCCCAACAAATATACAATACTTAGATGAATAATCAAAGTTTTTGTATAAAAAATAATATGTGCAACATACCTCGTTGGTTGACCAACTGCTTGTATGGTAAAGGTGTCAACACCAATCCGGAGCGTTGATAACTCTGTCCTTATTTTGTCGGTTTATGATAATAAACCGTACTGGGATATAATAACCACCGTGTTTTCTTTATAGCACTGGCGATTTAGTCAAACCAGACCGGGGTAATGAACGCCAGTTTGTAACTGATCATGTACTGACAACATGTAGTTGAAAGCCAAGCCAGGTCAAGGACACCGGTTTATCAGAACATATTATAAACCTCAATAAAGGCGAAAAACTTAGTAAATAGGACTCAAAAAAGAAATATGCGAGGCTTTTTATGAGCTGCCAGGCTCCAAATCGAGGCTTTTCATGGGCTGCCAGGCCTCTGAGTTAAACCATTTAACAAAGCCTTTTAAGATGGGCCTCCAATTAACCAATCATCATTTTAACTTTGGCAAGTTCAGGGTCTGTATAAGATTGACTTGTCAAACGTTTGACGGGTCATACCAGGATTACCTGGACAGTAGTGGCTTACTTGATGAAGGCAGGTTAACCCGGGGTTTTAGGTGAATACACTAGGCTTCCAAGCCGTGGCTTGATAGCCAATTACAAGGGTCCTTTCAAACTCTTTGTTGCTTTGCACAAAGAGCCCCCAAGTAACTTTGTGAGCTGTGCTTAGTGGGTGCCCATGTTTGAGTTTGTGCTTTGTGCAACACTCTCTTTGGCCCCACATAATTTCCTTTGTGGCTTTAACGCCCATCAAGAGGTGTAGCTATGGTGTGATAACAACCAAGCCCCCTAGTGAAATCCCTTTGTGGTGCTTAAACCAATCAAGAGGTGTAGCTATGGTTCAGATATGACCAAGCCCCCTAGTGATTTTGTTTATTGCCGTGCGGCTGCAGAGACCAGTTTAATCAAAACTTCGATTTGTCAGTAGAAATTCTTGTAAGCACACGGATGATGTAAAAAAGAATAGAGACCCCGCTTTATTCGAGGCTTCAGTTTATTATATAATATATATACATTGTCATAAATATGTACATATGAAGAGCCTGTGGCTCAAGTATAGTAAGGCCGAAGAAGAGCTATACTCCACGGCCGCTTGGCCTCCTCCTTCGATTTACGTGAGTCTTTGTGCTCTCGAACATCAATGAGGTAGTATGACCCGTTGTGCAGATTCTTGCTGACCACAAAGGGTCCTTCCCAAGGTGGGGATAACTTGTGCATATCAGTCTGATCCTGGATAAGCCGGAGCACCAAATCTCCCTCTTGAAAGGTTCTGGTCTTAACCCGGCGGCTATGATAACGTCGGAGATCTTGTTGATAAATCGCCGAACATGCTGCTGCAAGATCACGCTCTTCATCTAACAGGTCCAGGGAATCCTGACGTGCCTTCTCATTATCAGTTTCAACATAAGCTGTCACACGGGGCGAGTCGTGACGGATGTCACTAGGAAGAACTGCCTCTGTTCCATAAAACATGAAGAAAGGTGTGTAACCCGTAGACCTGTTGGGTGTGGTGTTGATGCTCCATAACACAGAAGGTAACTCCTCAACCCAACAACCCGGTGTGTGTTTTAAAGGAACCATAAGCCGGGGTTTGATACCTCGTAAAATTTCTTGATTTGCCCTCTCCGCTTGACCATTAGACTGGGGGTGAGCCACTGATGCTATATCAAGCCGGATGTGCTCACGTTGGCAAAATTCCTCCATCTCTCCCGTTGACAGATTAGTACCATTATCAGTTATAATACTGTGTGGAAAGCCAAACCGGAATATCACCTTTTTGATGAATTGAACCGCTGTGGCCGCATCACACTTACTGACTGGCTCTGCTTCCACCCATTTGGTGAATTTATCAACTGCCACTAACAAGTGGGTCTTTTTGTCCTTGGATCGCTTGAAGGGTCCAACCATATCAAGCCCCCAAGTCGCAAACGGCCAAGTTATTGGAATCATCCTCAACTCCTGAGCCAGAATGTGAGCACGGCGTGCGAATTTTTGACAACCGTCACATCTCTTGACTAAATCCTCCGCATCATCATGCGCTATTAACCAGTAAAAACCATGGCGAAAAGCTTTAGCAACCAAAGACTTTGAACCGGCATGGTGACCACAATCCCATTCATGGATTTCTTGCAAAATCTCACAACCCTCTTGAGGAGAGACACAATGCTGAATTGCTCCTGAGACGCTGTAACGATGTAACTCCCCGTTGATTATGGTCATGGACTTGGAACGCTGGATTACCTATGGGGCCAAGGTTTCATCCTCCAGTAACTCGCCCCGGTTCATCTAAGCCAGATATGGGATTGTCCAATCCGGTATGACATGCAAAGACGCCACCAATTGAGCCTCCGGATCAGGAATAGCCAACTCTTCCTCTGTTGGTACCTTGACTGATGGATTATGCAACACGTCAAGAAAGACATTTGGTGGAACCGGTTTATGCTGAGAACCAAGGCGACTTAAAGCGTTCGCCGCTTCATTCTTGCGCCGGTCTATATGGTCCACCTGATAACCCTTGAAGTGACCAGCCACTATGTCCACCTCTCGCCGATATGCAGCCATGAGTGGGTCTTTAGAATCCCAAGTGCCAGACACTTGTTGAGCCACCAGATCTGAATCCCCAAAGCACTTGACCCGGCTTAAGTTCATCTCCTTAGCCATCCGAAGACCGTGGAGCAAGGCCTCATACTCAGCTAGATTGTTAGTACAAGGGAACATTAAACGGAGGACATAACAAAACTTGTCACCTCTTGGGGAAGTTAGTATGACTCCAGCCCCCGAGCCCTCCAACTGTCTGGATCCATCAAAGTGAATAGTCCAATACATATTATCTGTCTTTTCCTTTGTGTCACAGCCCTAGATTAATTGTGTGCAATAGTTGCATTTGCATCCATGCATCATGGCAATCTTTCCTTAAACCTGAAATGGGGATTAACAAACCCTAGCACTCCTTTGAAAACTAGGGTCAACCAAAAGAATATTTTTCAATGAACCCAAAAATGCCTTAATTAATGTTTGATAATTTTGGCAAGGGTTTTGATCCAAGCCAAAAATAGTGAACATTTTTAGGGAATTATTTGGGCTTTGATTTAATCCACTAATGTATTTGAGTTGGAGCAAATAAATCCTATAAATATTTTTATTGCTCCAATAATTCTGAAACTTCTTGTGGAGCTCTGGGTTAAACCATTTTGCATCCACAATTATTTCCAGAAGCTGCAAAAATAATTTGGTTAGCAAACCAAATTCAAAACATCTGCAGAAATTAGAAAAAAGAAATAAGAGACAAGGAGAGAAGTACCTCGGCCTTACCTGCTACTGTAGCTCGCCCAGTCGAGCCGGCCCAATCCACCTCCTCAGCGCTAGTCGTCTTCAACCTCGTGCCAGAAGGCACGAGGGCGCGTGCTCGTTGCGCGCTGGCCACGCGCCGCGCCACCCTGACGCGCCTGTGAGCGCCACACACTCCCCTGGTTCCCCTCCTACTCTTCCCCCGTCCCCACCTGCTTCTCTGTCTCTCCCCCTCGCCCGTTCCTCGCCATGGCCGAAGCCTCCATGGACGCACCGCCGCCGTTCGCCGCTGCCATCGACCTCCCCACGCCCATCCAGCTATGCCACGAGCTCTGCCTCGACCCCCGCATCCTCTGCACCAATCCAGGCGCCGCCAGGAGCTCCGTGACGACGACCCCGAGCTCTTCTTCCTCCTCGGACCCGTGGATCACCGCCGGTCGATTCGCGCCATCGAGGACGTCCCCAAGCCCGCTGAGCCATTATACGCCTTCCTTGTGAGCTCCTGCTCCTTCCCCCATGCTCTCCCCCTCCGTTCCTCTCCACTAGCTCGTTTTCCGTCGGAGCCGAGAGCTTCTGCCCGCCAGCCATGAAGCCACAATGGCTAGAGCGAGTTTCGCTCGCGTCCGAGCACTGGTATGTGCTCAGGGAGCTCCCAAGAGCCCAATGCGGCTATCAGCTCGCTCGCTAGCGCACTGTAGTCCTCGCGCCCGTGGAGCCGTAGCTCCGGCCACCGCCTCGCTCGCCGCCGACGCTGCTCCCAGCCACCCCGCAGCCTCTCGTCCCGTCCTTTGGATGCGGACGAGCAAGAGCTCCTCCCATGTGTGCTCAGCGCGCCAAACCACCGCCCGAAGCTCAAATCCGAGCCGCGCCGCCGTCGTTTTGGTCGCCGCCGGCCAGGCTCCGGCGACTGCTGACGTGTCCGTCATTAGCCACTAATGACCCTGCTGATTAACCCCCCCTGAGTCACTGACACCTGGGCCCCACATTTTAGCTAACCATAGTTTATTTCTCTGTTTAGCTTAAACTAACCACAGTGGCCCCACACGTCAGCGTTGACCTGCTGACTTGGCCGTTGACCAGGCCCACCTGCCAGCCACACAACACAGCCCTGGGTCGCTGACCAGTGGACCCCACTGGTCAGGTTTGACCTGGACCGCTTCTGTTGACTTGCTGACGTCACAGTGACGCAATGCTGACGTAGTTAACAATTTTCTGGATTTAAAATAATTAGAAAATTCCAGAAAATGCCCAAAACTTCTAAAAATCATAGAAAATTATCTATAACTCCAAATAAGATAAATTATATATGAAAAATTATCAGAAGAATTCAAGGAATCCATATGTACCATTTTCATGCATGTTTGAGCAAGTTAACCTCACTGTTTAGGATGAAACATTATTAGGGAAGATTTCATAATAGGTTTGGAGTTGGAATTTGATGTAGTTTTGAATTCCACTTCAATTAAAATGACTTTCTGTTGCATTAGCCCAAATCACAGCATATTGCCATGTCATGATCATGCATCATATTGTTGCACTTCATTGATTGTATTCTTCCTTGTTTGCCGGTAATTGCCCCCTCTCAGTAGACGATGTTTCTAACGATGTGATCGATGACACCGATGAAGAGCTATACTATATTCAGCAGTGCGAGGCAAGCAAAACCCCCTTGTTCATTCCAATACAATCCCACTCTCTCGCTCCTGCTCTCTTTTACTGCATTAGGACAACACCGTTTCAACTGTTACATGCTGCGGTAGCTGAACCCCTTTCCTCTGCATGACCTGTCATTGCCACAGTAAATAGATGAAACCCACTAGCATGAGTAGGAATTGTTTGAGCCCTGATGTGCCTACTCATTCATGCTTGTTTGTCATGTCTTCTACTGCTTAGTGGTGAGTCAGGTCTGATTCATCGGGGATGAATCGGAGGTGTGTGAACATGTCCTACTGTTGAGAGCTAAGTGTGTGAATACGATTTGGTAAAGGTAGCGGTGAGAGGCCATGTAGGAGTACATGGTTTGTTGTCTCATTGCAGCCGTCCTCAGGAACTGAGTCCTGTGTTTGTGATCCATGAACAGTTACTACCACACATTGGGCTCCGGGCGCTCCAAGCTCTCTCGACTTATTAATCAACCTGATCTCTATCCAGGAGTTGCAACTAGTTTCTGGTGTTTGTAGGTAGTGTTAGTAGTCTACCAAGTGGCACCCAGTACAGGTGGGCTGGACAGACTAGGCACAGTGGCCCGGTGTACCAAGTGGCACCCGGATGGTGGGCTTGGGAACCCTGTACACATCGTTTGGGGCCGTGAGCGACACCCCGGCCGGATCTCCTTGCGGATGGAACCCGAATAGGCGATAAACCTGGACGAGAGACTTGTGTGATTAGTCAGGTCGTGGCCGACTCCCTCACCAGGCTTCCGCTTGAAGGTTGCCGAGATACACGACGTGTACATGGTGGTAAGAGGCGAGAGCATGTGTGAAGAAGTACACCCCTGTAGGGTTATCATTATATATTCGAATAGCCGGATTCCTCGGATATGGAAACTTGGACCCCTTGCATAGTTCATAGACAAGTGAAAGTCGATACTCTAAAACTCGCAAGATAAGCGTGACTGCTATGGATGGCGTTCTCGCAGGGAGACGGGAGCGGATCCATAGTGGTGTATTGGTATGGTGAATTTGTGGACTCGTGTGCGCCACCTCAAAAGAGTTACTTGAATTTGTAGTTCAGGTTAGCCACTGAGTCAAAGCTGGCTTGCTGCAGTCAAACTCCACCAACCCCTTTTGTTGATAATGATGCATATGTAGTTAGTTCTGATGTAAGTCTTGCTGAGTACATTCGTACTCACGTTTGCTTAATTTATGTTTTGCAGAGAGACTACAGTCTCTCTAGTAGTTCCGCGTGGACTTCGACGTTTAGATTGTTACCTCAGCTACGATCTTGTACCTTGGGAGGGTCTTGTAGATAGTCAGGTTTCTCAGCCTTTTTCAGTTGTAGATGTCTGTACTCAGACATGTTAAGCTTCCGCATGTGCTTTGACTTGTATGCTCTGAATGTTGGGTCATGAGACCCATGTTTGTAATATCTCGCTCTTCGGAGCCTAGTGAATAAATACTTTGAGTTGTAGAGTCTTGTTGTGATGCCATGTTGTGTTGCACATATTGAGCATATTGTGTGTATGATTGAAATGCTTGGTATGTGTGGGATCCGACAACCTAGTTGTTTATCCTTGGTAGCCTCTCTTATGGGGAAATGTAGTCTTGTGCTTCCATGAGCCATAGTAGTCCGCTACAGCCCGGTTCACCGGAGTCCTGCTAGCCCAGCACTACTGCTCCGGAACACTTGACTGGCCGGCATGTGATTCACTTTGTTCTTGTGTCTGTCCCTTCGGGGAAATGTCACGCGGTGGCATCCGGAGTCCTGCCAAGCCTGCTACAGCCCGATTCACCGGAGTCCTGTTAGCCCAGTGCTACAGCCCGGATTCGCACGCTCCTGACCGACATGCTCGATGTTGATTCATGTATGCATGTCCCTGTAAGTTAGTGCCACTTTGGGTTCACGACTAGTCATGTCGGCCTGGGTTCTCTGTCATATGGATGCTAGCGACACTATCATATACGCGAGCCAAAAGACGCAAACGGTCCTGGGCCATAGTAAGGCGACACCCGTGGGAATACCATGTGTGAGGCCGCAAAGCGATATGAGGTGTTACATGCTAGAACGATGTGACTTGGAATCGGGGTTCTGACAGCTTTGGTATCAGAGACTGACTGCCTGTAGGATTACCAAGCCATACTGGTCGAAGTTGAGTCTAGAAATGCTTTAGTTATATAAGGGAATTGATTGTGGAAGGGAACGTAAGGCTCTTTTTACTCCTTTACCTTATGCCCTTCTGATCTGAGTCACCCTCTTCTTTTCTACGGGGATTAAGAACTAGGCTTTCTCTTCTATCTCTCAGGATGACGTGTTACTAAACCATAGTTGCCTAGGATTGTTGGATTTAAGCCTCATTCCAGTTTCTACTACTCCAGTGTGTTGTTAGTTGGACTTGGAAACATGATATTGCGATGTTAAGTGGTTATGCCACCATTTCGCAGGATGTCTCTAATCTTTTCGAGCATTTACAGCCGTTATTCTGTCCGAATCATCCCAGGGTTCCAAACAATCTGATGCACATGCAAATCTTTCCTCCATGTTTCCGTTGTATTTTTGGGCCAGATTAAGCACACTAATCGGTGTGTTGAGGTACTCCATTGCCTTGACGTGTATGTTGGAGTTAGAATTATGACCCTAGGTGTCTTAGGGAGTCACCTAGTAATCTAGCCATCTTTTGTGTTCCCAGTGTGATGATTCTGGCCATCATTCTCGAAAGCATCCCGTGATGCCATTTAGTTAGTAGGCTTTCTATTCCTGGGTTCTTGAACCCGAGATTCACCCTACTTACTTCATGTTGATAGTGTTTGCTAGTTCCTTTAGGATATTAGTAACCTTGTGATAGCCCTCGAGGTTTGTGGTATTCCTTCTTCCAAATACCATGAACCATTATGGCAGAAGATCTTTGAACCAACGATCACAACAAGAGTGCTCTTGATGAGGTCTCCATTCTATGCTGTGACTCTGCCAGTTCTACCTTTCTGCATGGATTTTCTGAAAGAAATATATTGAGCTTTATTCGACATATTAATCTACGCATCCGCGACTCAGAAAGATATATGTCCCCTTGAGTTGTCCCTCTTCATTTGTATTCCGACCATCATCTATCAATTGATAGTCAAGAGTATGCGTGCATTCGTTCATCGGTGCCTATCATTCTTGTGGTCTATCAAGCCATTCTATTCCGGAATGACTAGGAGAAACAAACTCCAGTACCTTATCCATTTCTAGTATTGGGTCGAAGCAGATGTAATCCGCAGATCCAAATGCCAATCTAGCTTTTGCTCTGTTCTACCGTGGAGTGTCACCTTCTCTCTTATCAAGAATGTCATGAGAATTGCACCACCTCTTATGAATTCTTGATTTAGCGATACTTCCTGCCATCATTGTTCATTCTTCGGTTCTGTGTTGTTGTAACCGGAATGCCGACAAGTGAATTGTGATGTGTGAAATCAATACTCCGAGCAACTCATTGCTTTGTAGTAAATGGACAATATTCTCATTCTTAGCATGTTGGTTATTGAATCATCATCCTAAGATTGATCGTGCTACCTAGTCCATATTTCTAGTGCACACTTTGATCAATGAGTTGGGATTGTGCCAACCCCTCGCTTATTTGATCATATTGTCTTGCCCTGAAAAGCAAGATTGTTCTCGAGCTTAATAACATATCGGTGGTTCGTGATTTTCTGATTATCCTCTCGGAAGTATCACCAGGTTGTCCCCTGACTGTTATGTTGAGCTCGTGATTAAGTTGGTTTCTTGCAAACCACCCCTTCTCCAAGAATCTGTGTTGGATACCCCCTGAGCTAGTTGGATAAGCTAAACAATAACTTGGAGAGTTGGAAGATAAAGCTTTGTCTGACTTAGTTCATCTCTAAGGGATATATTTGGTGTGTGTGTGTTGAAGAAAGATGATATCTTCGTCGATTGGTCCTCGTGTTCAGTTATTGGATCTATTGTCTAGTCCAAACTTTGATTTGAGTGTGGGCTATCCTCAAATCAAATCAGAACCAATGATGTTCATAATGTTGTCTTATTCGTGGTTGATCCCTCGAGCATACACCATTACATCCTTTGGTCTGACCAATGCTATCACCATGTTCACTTAGTTGTGGAATTCCATCTATATGGAAGCCTGGATGGTTTGTTGTTGAGCCCATTGACAACATTTCCATCGTGTCCATGATTCATGTTGAACATCTAAGTTAGTGTTGGAAACTTTTGAAAGCATTTTCTTCGTGCTAGCTCATGAAGTTTATGTTTGATGGAAGAAGTGAATTCCTCTAATTCACGTGCACATGATGCAAGTTGCCGCCGTGAACTTGAGAAAGTTTGTTTCGCTTCCTCTGGAATCATCCCAAGTCAGTCATGCATATGTGCGAAGTATTCTGTGGTCTGGAGACTTGCAACCTTCATTCTATATGAATCCCTAGCACACCAAGCCACTGATTGACTTGTTCAAGGAAAAGAAGTCTATGCTTGGGATCTAATCCATGGACTTGTGTAAAGACTTCTAAATCCTTGATGATGGATCCTAACCAGAACTCGGTAGTTTTTTATCGTAAGACTTCTACGTGGTCATGTTTGTCTTGGACAATGTGTTCACATGTGTGTAGCAGAACCAACTCATGTTTTGGAGCTTGCCATCGTAGTTCATTTCCTGAGAATCTCACAATGTCATCTCGTCGGTTTGTGTTGCAAACTTTCTTTCCAGAAATGACGTCTGAAATATCCCGTTACCAATAAGATCTGAATCTCAGGCAGATATGATGGTTGGAACATTCCCAGCATTTGCATTTTGTTCCCAGCTTGCACCCGTCTTTGTGCCATTTTACTATGGGCTGCCTTCTTAGTAATTCTTATTCAGGATCACATTCAGAAGTTGTCCTAACATGGGTTCCATCCATTTTTTGATGATGAGCAAAATCATCCATTGCGTTGTCTTGAACAAGGTAGTCCACATCATCCGTTCTAGTCTGAGTATGCCATCCTTTCGAACTTCTTCAAACGATCAGTTGTGAATTGTCTTAGGCTGGTATGGAGAGTATCAATGATTTCTGTATCAAAAGTAATTCTTTTTGCCACTTAAGGGAATAATTCTACGAGTCACCTTCCTCTAAGATGTCTTGTTATGGTATCATGGCAACTCAACTCCTCACTACGTTGACAACCGTTCACCACCTTCTTAAGTGTGAAATTGTTGCCTACCTAGTGAATCTTCGTCATCTGTTTCACTCCATCCCTCGGGATGTATGCTTCGTGTCTCAGCTCGAGAGATGTTTCAACGTCTCACTCCATGAGTTGATCTTGAGTTGCTCGATCTTTGAGAAGATCATTTTCTGTAGAGTTTCCTTCCGTCGTCATCGTGTTGGATGAAGATCTTGAAGACAAAGACGTCAAGAGCAATGTGATGCAATATATCGGTATCTTCGAGAAGGGCAGTTGGACCGAGAAGACTGTGATAGTTTTGTGACCCCTCTATCTTCTTACTCCACTTCTTGAATCTCGGGACGAGATTCTTGTTTAGTAGGGGTGAGTTGTCACAGCCCTAGATTAATTGTGTGCAATAGTTGCATTTGCATCCATGCATCATGGCAATCTTTCCTTAAACCTGAAATGGGGATTAACAAACCCTAGCACTCCTTTGAAAACTAGGGTCAACCAAAAGAATATTTTTCAATGAACCCAAAAATGCCTTAACTAATGTTTGATAATTTTGGCAAGGGTTCTGATCCAAGCCAAAAATAGTGAACATTTTTAGGGAATTATTTGGGCTTTGATTTCATCCACTAATGTATTTGAGTTGGAGCAAATAAATCCTATAAATATTTTTATTGCTCCAATAATTCTGGAACTTCTTGTGGAGCTCTGAATTAAACCATTTTGCATCCAAAATTATTTCCAGAAGCTGCAAAAATAATTTGGTTAGCAAACCAAATTCAAAACATCTGCAAAAATTAGAAAAAAATAAGAGAGAAGGAGAGAAGTACCTAGGCCTTACCTGCTACTATAGCTTGCCTAGTCAAGCCAGCCCAGTCCACCTCCTCAGCGCCAGTCGTCTTCAACCTTGTGCCAGAAGGCATGAGGGCGCGTGCTCGCTGCACGTTGGCCACGCGCCACACCACCTCCTGCTTCCCGCCGCTCCCCGACGCTCCTGTGAGCGCCACACACTCCCCCTGGTTCCCCTCCTACTCTTCCCCCGTCCCCACCTGCTTCTCTGTCTCTCCCCCTCGCCCGTTCCCCGCCATGGCCGAAGCCTCAATGGACGCACCGCCGCCATTCGCCGCTGCCATCGACCTCCCCACGCCCATCCAGCTATGCCACGAGCTCCGCCTCGCCCCCCGCGTCCTCTGCACCAATCCAGGCGCCGCCAGGAGCTCCGTGACAACGACCCCGAGCTCTTCTTCCTCCTCAAACCCATGGATCACCACCGGTCGATTCGTGCCATCGAGGACATCCCCAAGCCCGCTGAGCCGTTCTACGCCTTCCTTGTGAGCTCTTACTCCTTCCCCCATGCTCTCCCCCTCCGTTCCTCTCCACTAGCTCATTTTCCGCCGGAGCCGAGAGCTTCCGCCCGCCGGCCATGAAGCCGCCGTGGCTAGAGCGAGTTTCGCTCGCGTCCGAGCACTGGTATGTGCTCAGGGAGCTCCCAGGAGCCCAACACGGCCATCAGCTCGCTCGCTAGCGCACTGCAGTCCTCGCGCCCGTGGAGCCGTAGCTCCAGCCACCGCCTTGCTCGCCACTGATGCTGCTCCCGGCCACCCCGCAGCCTCTCGTCCTGTCCTTTGGATGCGGACGAGCAAGAGCTCCACCCTTATATGCTCAGCGCGCCAAACCACCGCGCGAAGCTCAAATCCGAGCCGCGCCACCGTCGTTTTGGTCACCGCCGGCCAGGCTCCGGCGACTGCCGACGTGTCCGTCATTAGCCACTAATGACCCTGCTGATTAACCCCCCTGAGTCACTGACACCTGGGCCCCACGTTTTAGCTAATCGTAGTTTATTTCTTTGTTTAGCTTAAACTAACCACAGTGGACCCACACGTCAGAGTTGACCTGCTGATGTGGCCGTTGACCAGGCCCACCTGTCAGCCGCACAACACAGCCCTGGGTTACTGACCAGTGGACCCCACTGGTCAGGTTTGACCTGGACCGCCTCTGTTGACTTGCTGACGTCACAGTGACGCAATGCTGACGTAGTTAATAATTTTCTGGATTTAAAATAATTAGAAAATTCCAGAAAATGCCCAAAACTTCTAAAAATCATAGAAAATTATCTATAACTCCAAATAAGATAAATTATATGTGAAAAATTATCAGAAGAATTCAAGGAATGCATCTGTACCATTTTCATGCATGTTTGAGCAAGTTAACCTCACTGTTTAGGATGAAACATGATTAGGGCAAATTTCATAATAGGTTTGGAGTTGGAATTTGAGGTAGTTTTGAATTCCACTTCAATTAAAATGACTTTCTGTTGCATTAGCCCAAATCACAACATATTGCCATGTCATGATCATGCATCATATTGTTGCATTGCATTGATTGTATTCTTCCTTGTTTGCCGGTAATTGCCCCCTCTCAGTAGACGATGTTTCCGACGATGTGATCGATGACACCGATGAAGAGCTATACTATCTTCAGCAGTGCCAGGCAAGCAAAACCCCCTTGTTCATACCGATACAATCCCACTCTCCCGCTCCTGCTCTCTTTTACTGCATTAGGACAACACCGTTTCAACTGTTACATGCTGCGGTAGCTGAACCCCTTTCCTCTGCATGACCTGTCATTGCCATAGTAAATAGATGAAACCCACTAGCATGAGTAGGAATTGTTTGAGCTCTGATGTGCCTACTCATTCATGCTTGTTTGTCATGTCTGCTACTGCTTAGAGTTGAGTCAGGTCTGATTCATCGGGGATGAATCGGAGGTGTGTGTGAACATGTCCTACTGTTTAGAGCTAAGTGTGTGAACATGATTTGGTAAAGGTAGCGGTGAGAGGCCATGTAGGAGTACATGGTGGGTTGTCTCATTGTAGCCGTCCTCAGGAACTGAGTCCTGTGTTTGTGATCCATGAACAGTTACTACCACACATTGGGCTCCGGGCGCTCCAAGCTCTCTCGACTTATTAATCAACCTGATCTCTGTCCAGGAGTTGCAACTAGTTTCTGGTGTTTTTAGGTAGTGTTAGTAGTCTACCAAGTGGCACCCGGTACAGGTGGGCTTGGGACAGACTAGGCACAGTGGCCCGGTATACCAAGTGGCACCCGGATGGTGGGCTTGGGAACCCTGTACACATTGTTTCGGGCCGTGAGCGACACCCCGGTCGGATCTCCTTGCAGATGGAACCCGAATAGGCGATAAACCTGGACGAGAGACTTGTGTGATTAGTCAGGTCGTGGCCGACTCCCTCACCAGGCTTCCGCTTGAAGGTTGCCGAGATACACGACGTGTACATGGTGGTAAGTGGCGAGAGCGTGTGTGAAGAAGTACACCCCTGCAGGGTTATCATTATCTATTTGAATAGCCGGATTCCTCGGATATGGAAACTTGGACCCCTTGCATAGTTCATAGACAAGTGAAAGTGGATACTCTAAAACTCGCAAGATAATGTGAGTGCTATGGATGGCGTTCTCGCAGGGAGACGGGAGCGGATCCATTGTGGTGTATTGGTATGGTGAATTTGTGGACTCGTGTGCGCCACCTCAAAAGAGTTACTTGCAGTCGTAGTTCAGGTTAGCCACTGAGTCAAAGCTGGCTTGCTGCAGTCAAACTCCACCACCCCCTTTTGTTGATAATGATGCATATGTAGTTAGTTCTGATGTAAGTCTTGTTGAGTACATTTGTACTCACGTTTACTTAATTTATGTTTTGCAGAGAGACTACAGTCTTGCTAGTAGTTCCACATGGACTTCGATGTTTAGCTTGTTACCTCAGCTACGATGTTGTACCTTGGGAGGGTCTTGTAGATAGTCAGGCTTCTCAGCCTTTTTTAGTTGTAGATGTCTGTACTCAGACATGTTAAGCTTCCGCATGTGCTTTGACTTGTATGCTCTGAATGTTGGGTCATATAACCCATGTTTGTAATATCTTGCTCTTCGGAGCCTAATGAATAAATACTTTGAGTCGTAGAGTCTTGTTGTGATGCCATGTTGTGTTGCACATATTGAGCATATTGTGTGTATGATTGAAATGCTTGGTATGTGTGGGATCCGACAACCTAGTTGTTTATCCTTGGTAGCCTCTCTTATGGGGAAATGTAGTCTTGTGCTTCCATGAGCCATAGTAGTCCGCTACAGCCCGGTTCACCGGAGTCCTGCTAGCCCAGCACTACTGCTCCGGAACACTTGACTGGCCGGCATGTGATTCACTTTGTTCCTGTGTCTGTCCCTTCGGGGAAATGTCACGCGGTGACATCTGGAGTCCTGCATAGCCTGCTACAGCCCGGTTCACCGAGTCCTGTTACCCCAATGCTACAGCCCGGATTCGCACGCTGCTGACCGACATGCTTGATGTTGATTCATGTATGCCTGTCCCTGTAAGTTAGTGCCAGTTTTGGTTCACGACTAGTCATGTCGGCCCGGATTCTCCGTCATATGGATGCTAGCGACACTATCATATACGTGAGCCAAAAGACGCAAACGGTCCAGGGCCATAGTAAGGAGACACCCGTGGGAATACTGTGTGTGAGGCTGCAAAGCGATATGAGGTGTTACATGCTAGATCGATGTGACTTGGAATCGGGGTTCTGACAACTTTGGTATCAGAGCCTGACTGCCTATAGGATTACCAAGCCATACTGGTCGAAGTTGAGTCTAGAAATGCTTTAGTTATATAAGGGAATTGATTGTGGAAGGGAAAGTAAGGCTCTTTTTACTCCTTTACCTTATGCACTTCTGATCTGAGTCACCCTCTTCTTTTCTACGGGGATTAAGAACTAGGATCTCTCTTCTATCTCTTAGGATGACGTGTTACTAAACCGTAGTTGCCTAGGATTGTTGGATTTAAGCCTCAGTCCAGTTTCTACTACTCCAGTGTGTTGTTAGTTGGATTTGGAAACATGATATTGCGATGTTAAGTGGTTATGCCACCATTTTGCAGGATGTCTCAAATCTTTTCGAGCATTTACAGCCGTTATGCTGTCCGAATCATCCTAGGTTTCCAAACAATCTGATGCACTTGCAAATCTTTCCTCCATGTTTCCGTTGTATTTTTGGGCCAGATTAAGCACACTAATCGGTGTGTTGAGGTACTCTGTTGCCTTGACGTGTATGTTGGAGTTAGTATTATGACCCTAGGTGTCTAAGGGAGTCACCTAGTAATCTAGCCATCTTTTGTGTTCCCAGTGTGATGATTCTGGCCATCATTCTTGAAAGCATCCCGTGATGCCATTTAGTTAGTAGGCTTTCTATTCCTGGGTTCTTGAACCCGAGATTCACCCTACTTACTTCATGTTGATAGTGTTTGCTAGTTCCTTTAGGATATTAGTAACCTTGTGATAGCCCTCGAGGTCTGTGGTATTCCTTCTTCCAAATACCATGAACCATTATGGCAGAAGATCTTTGAACCAATGATCACAACAAGAGTGCTCTTGATGAGGTCTCCATTCTATGCTGTGACTCTGCCAGTTCTACCTTTCTTCACGGATATTCCGAAAGAAATATGTTGAGCTTTATTCGACATATTAATCTACGCATCCGCAACTTAGAAAGATATATGTCCCCTTGAGTTGTCCCTCTTCATTTGTATTCCGACCATAATCTATCAATTGATAGTCAAGAGTATGCGTGCATTCGTTCATCGGTGCCTATCATTCTTGTGGTCCGTCAAGCCATTCTATTCTGGAATGACTAGGAGAAACAAACTCCAGTACCTTATCCATTTCTAGTATTGGGTCAAAGCAGATGTAATCTGCAGATCCAAATGCCAATCTAGCTTTTGCTCTGTTCCACCGTGGAGTGTCACCTTCTCTCTTATCAAGAATGTCATGAGAATTGCACCACCTCTTATGAATTCTTGATTTAGCGATACTTCCTGCCATCATTGTTCATTCTTCGGTTCCATGTTGTTGTAACCGGAATGCCGACAAGTGAATTGTGATGTGTGAAATCAATACTCCGAGCAACTCGTTGCTTTGTAGTAAATGGACAATATTCTCATTCTTAGCATGTTGGTTATTGAATCATCATCCTAAGATTGATCGTGCTACCTAGTCCATATTTCTGGTGCACACTTCTATCAATGAGTTGGGATTGTGCCAACCCCTCGCTTATTTGATCATATTGTCTTGCCCTGAAAAGCAAGATTGTTCTCGAGCCTAAAAACATATCGGTGGTTCGTGATTTTCTGATTATCTTCTCGGAAGTATCACCAGGTTGTCCCCTGACTGTTAGGTTGAGCTCATGATTAAGTTGGTTTCTTGCAAACCACCCCTTCTCCAAGAATCTGTGTTGGATACCCCCTGAGCTAGTTGGATAAGCTAAACAACAACTTGGAGAGTTGGAAGATAAAGCTTTGTCTGACTTAGTTCATCTCTAAGGGATATATTTGGTGTGTGTGTGTTGAAGAAAGATGATATCTTCGTCGATTGGTCCTCGTGATCAGTTATTGGATCTATTGTCTTGTCCAAACTTTGATTTGAGTGTGGGCTATCCTCAAATCAAATCAGAACCAACGATGTTCATAATGTTGTCTTACTCGTGGTTGATCCCTCGAGCATACACCATTACATCCTTTGGTCTGACCAATGCTATCACCATGTTCACTTAGTTGTGGAATTCCATCTATATGGAAGCCTGGATGGTTTGTTGTTGAGCCCATTGACAACATTTCCATCGTGTC
The DNA here is from genome assembly GCF_056163025.1 of Triticum urartu. Lineage (NCBI taxonomy): Eukaryota > Viridiplantae > Streptophyta > Magnoliopsida > Poales > Poaceae > Triticum > Triticum urartu. The sequence continues at coordinate 592,182,982 of NC_141879.1, read as the reverse complement.
CATGATTCATGTTGAACATCTAAGTTAGTGTTGGAAACTTTTGAAAGCATTTTCTTCGTGCTAGCTCATGAAGTTTATGTTTGATGGAAGAAGTGACTTCCTCTAATTCACGTGCACATGATGCAAGTTGCCGCCATGAACTTGAGAAAGTTTGTTTCGCTTCCTCTGGAATCATCCCAAGTCAGTCATGCATATGTGCGAAGTATTCTGTGGTCTGGAGACTTGCAACCTTCATTCTATATGAATCCCTAGCACACCAAGCCACTGATTGACTTGTTCAAGGAAAAGAAGTCTATGCTTGGGATCTATTCCATGGACTTGTGTAAAGACTTCTAAATCCTTGATGATGGATCCTAACCAGAACTCTGTAGTGTTTTATCATAATACTTCTACGTGGTCATGTTTGTCTTGGACAATGTGTTCACATGTGTGTAGCAGAACCAGCTCATGTTTTGGAGCTTGCCATCGTAGTTCATTTCTTGAGAATCTCGCTACGTCATCTCATCGGTTTGTGTTGCAAAATTTCTTTCCAGAAATGACGTCTGAAATATCCCGTTACCAACCAGATCTGAATCTCAGGCAGATATGATGGTTGGAACATTCCTAGCATTTGCATTTTGTTCCCAGCTTGCACCCGTCTTTGTGCCATTTTACTATGGGCTGCCTTCTTAGTAATTCTTATTCAGGATCATCTTCAGAAGTTGTCCTAACATGGGTTCCATCCATTTTTCGATCATGAGCAAAATCATCCATTGCGTTGTCTTCAACAAGGTAGTCCACATCATCCATTCTAGTCTGAGTATGCCATCCTTTCGAACTTCTTCAAACGATCAGTTGTGAATTGTCTTAGGCTGGTATGGAGAGTATCAATGATTTCTGTATCGAAAGTAATTCTTTTTGCCACATAAGGGAATAATTCTACGAGTCACCTTCCTCTAAGATGTCTCGTTATGGTATCATGGCAACTCAACTCCTCACTATGTTGACAACCGTTCACCACCTTCTTAAGTGTGAAGTTGTTGCCTACCTAGTAAATCTTCATCATCTGTTTCACTCCATCCCTCGGGATGTATGCTTCGTGTCTCAGCTCGAGAGATGTTTCAACGTCTCACTCCGTGAGTTGATCTTGAGTTGCTCGATCTTTGAGAAGATCATTTTCTGTAGAGTTTCCTTCCGTCGTCATCGTGTTGGATGAAGATCTCGAAGCCAAAGACGTCAAGAGCAATGTGATGCAATATATCGGTATCTTCGAGAAGGGCAGTTGGACCGAGAAGACTATGATAGTTTTGTGACCCCTCTGTCTTCTTACTCCACTTCTTGAATCTCGGGACGAGATTCTTGTTTAGTAGGGGTGAGTTGTCACAGCCCTAGATTAATTGTGTGCAATAGTTGCATTTGCATCCATGCATCATGGCAATCTTTCCTTAAACCTGAAATGGGGATTAACAAACCCTAGCACTCCTTTGTATGTGCTCAGGGAGCTCCCAGGAGCCCAACGCGGCCATCAGCTCGCTCGCTAGCGCACTGCAGTCCTCGCGCGCGTGGAGCCGTAGCTCCGGCCACCGCCTTGCTCGCCGCCGACGCTGCTCCCGGCCACCCCACAGCCTCTCGTCCTGTCCTTTGGATGCGGACGAGCAAGAGATCCTCCCCTGTGTGCTCAGTGCGCCAAACCACCGCCCGAAGCTCAAATCCGAGCCGCGCCGCCGTCGTTTTGGTCGCCGCCGGCCAGGCTCCGACGACTGTCGATGTGTCCGTCATTAGCCACTAATGACCCTGCTGATTAACCCCCCTGAGTCACTGACACCTGGGCCCCACGTTTTAGCTAACCGTAGTTTATTTATTTGTTTAGCTTAAACTAACCATAGTGGCCCCACACGTCAGCGTTGACCTGCTGACGTGGCCGTTGACCAGGCCCACCTGTCAGCCGCACAACACAGCCCTAGGTTACTGACCAGTGGACCCCACTGGTCAGGTTTGACCTGGACCGCCTCTGTTGACTTGCTGACATCATAGTGACGCAATGCTGACGTAGTTAATAATTTTCTGGATTTATAAAAATTAGAAAATTCCAGAAAATGCCCAAAACTTCTAAAAATCATAGAAAATTATCTATAACTCCAAATAAGATAAATTATATATGAAAAATTATCAGAAGAATTCATGGAATCCATCTGTACCATTTTCGTGCATGTTTGAGGAAGTTAACCTCACTGTTTAGGATGAAACATGATTAGGGCAAATTTCATAATAGGTTTAGAGTTGGAATTTGAGGTAGTTTTGAATTCCACTTCAATTAAAATGACTTTCTGTTGCATTAGCCCAAATCACAGCATATTGCCATGTCATGATCATGCATCATATTGTTGCATTGCATTGATTGTATTCTTCCTTGTTTGCCGGTAATTGCCCCCTCTCAGTAGGCGATGTTTCCGACGATGTGATCGATGACACGGATGAAGAGCTATACTATCTTCAGCAGTGCCAGGCAAGCAAAACCCCCTTGTTCATTCCGATATAATCCCACTCTCTCGCTCCTGCTCTCTTTTACTGCATTAGGACAACACCGTTTCAACTGTTGCATGCTGCGGTAGCTGAACCCCTTTCCTCTGCATGACCTGTCATTGCCACAGTAAATAGATGAAACCCACTAGCATGAGTAGGAATTGTTTGAGCCCTGATGTGCCTACTCATTCATGCTTGTTTGTCATGTCTTCTACTGCTTAGAGTTGAATCAGGTCTGATTCATCGGGGATGAATCGGAGGTGTGTGTGAACATGTCCTACTGTTTAGAGCTAAGTGTGTGAACACGATTTGGTAAAGGTAGCGGTGAGAGGCCATGTAGGAGTACATGGTGGGTTGTCTCATTGCAGCCGTCCTCAGGAACTGAGTCCTGTGTTTGTGATCCATGAACAGTTACTACCACGCATTGGGCTCCGGGCGCTCCAAGCTCTCCCGACTTGTTAATCAACCTGATCTCTGTCCAGGAGTTGCAACTAGTTTCTGGTGTTTGTAGGTAGTGTTAGTAGTCTACCAAGTGGCACCCGATACAGGTGGGCTTGGGATAGACTAGGCACAGTGGCCCGGTGTACCAAATGGCACCCGGATGGTGGGCTTGGGAACCCTGTACACATCATTTGGGGCCGTGAGCGACACCCCGGCCGGATCTCCTTGCGGATGGAAGCCAAATAGGTGATAAACCTGGACGAGAGACTTGTGTGATTAGTCAGGTCGTGGCCGACTCCCTCACCAGGCTTCCGCTTGAAGGTTGCCGAGATACACGAGTGTGCATGGTGGTAAGTGGCGAGAGCGTGTGTGAAGAAGTACACCCCTACAGGGTTATCATTATCTATTCGAATAGCCGGATTTCTCGGATATGGAAACTTGGACCCCTTGCATAGTTCATAAACAAGTGAAAGTGGATACTCTAAAACTCGCAAGATAAGCGTGAGTGCTATGGATGGCGTTCTCGCAGGGAGACGGGTGCGGATCCATAGTGGTGTATTGGTATGGTGAATTTGTGGACTCGTGTGCGCCACCTCAAAAGAGTTACTTGCAGTCGTAGTTCAGGTTAGCCACTGAGTCAAAGCTGGCTTGCTGCAGTCAAACTCCACCACCCCCTTTTGTTGATAATGATGCATATGTAGTTAGTTCTGATGTAAGTCTTGCTGAGTACATTTTTACTCACGTTTTCTTAATTTATGTTTTGCAGAGAGACTACAGTCTCACTAGCAGTTCCGCGTGGACTTCGACATTTAGCTTGTTACCTCAGCTACGATGTTGTACCTTGGGAGGGTCTTGTAGATAGTCAGGCTTCTCAGCCTTTTTTAGTTGTAGATGTCTGTACTCAGACATGTTAAGCTTCCGCATGTGCTTTGACTTGTATGCTCTGAATGTTGGGTCATGAGACCCATGTTTGTAATATCTCGCTCTTTGGAGCCTAATGAATAAATACTTTGACTCGTAGAGTCTTGTTGTGATGCCATGTTGTGTTGCACATATCGAGCATATTGTGTGTATGATTGAAATGCTTGGTATGTGTGGGATCCGACAACCTAGTTGTTTATCCTTGGTAGCCTCTCTTATGGGGAAATGTAGTCTTGTGCTTCCATGAGCCATAGTAGTCCGCTACAGCCCGGTTCACCGGAGTCCTGCTAGCCGAGCACTACTGCTCCGGAACACTTGACTGGCCGGCATGTGATTCACTTTGTTCCTGTGTCTGTCCCTTCGGGGAAATGTCACGCGGTGACATCTGGAGTCCTGCATAGCCTGCTACAGCCCGGTTCACCGAGTCCTGTTACCCCAATGCTACAGCCCGGATTCGCACGCTGCTGACCGACATGCTTGATGTTGATTCATGTATGCCTGTCCCTGTAAGTTAGTGCCAGTTTTGGTTCACGACTAGTCATGTCGGCCCGGGTTCTCTGTCATATGGATGCTAGCGACACTATCATATACGTGAGCCAAAAGACGCAAACGGTCCCGGGCCATAGTAAGGCAACACCCGTGGGAATACCGTGCGTGAGGCCGCAAAGCGATATGAGGTGTTACATGCTAGATCGATGTGACTTGGAATCGGGGTTCTAACACTCTGGTGCCTGCAACTCCGTCTAATCATTGATGAAGTCCACGAGCGCTTGGGATTTGATCGCTGTGCGAGGTATATATTTGAGCCCGTGAGGTCCAAGCTCAATAGCCCACTTGGCAATCCGGCCAGTTGCTTCTTTGTTTTGAATGATATCTCCCAGAGGGGCTGAACTGACCACTGTGATAGGATGGCCCTAGAAATATTGTTTAAGCTTCCGGCTTGCCATAAACACTCCATATACCAGCTTCTGCCAATGTGGATACCTCTGCTTTGATTCAATGAGCACTTCACTGATATAATAAACCGGCCGTTGAACCGGATACTCCTTTCCAACTTCCTTGCGCTCCAGCACAATAGCCACGCTAACAGCTTGGGCATTAGTAGCCACATATAGCAATAACGGTTCTTTATCGATCGGGGCTACAAGCACATGCGGTTCAACTAACTGCCTCTTCAGATCCTCAAACTCTTTATCAGCCGCCTCGCTCCAGACAAAATCATCTGTTTTCTTCAGCATCTGATATAAAGGAATAGCCTTCTCCCCAAGACGACTGATAAACCGGCTCAAAGCCGCAATCCGGTTGGCCAAATGTTGAACGTCATTGATACACGTCGGTTTAGCCAAAGATCTAATTGTTGATATTTTTTCTGGATTAGCCTCAATGCCTCTGTTCGATACCAGAAATCCCAAGAGTTTTCCTGCCGGGACACCAAAGACACACTTTTCCGGATTGAGCATCATCTTCTAAACTCGAAGGTTGTCAAAGGTTTCTCTCAAATCATCTATCAATGTTTCCTCCTTTCTGGATTTTATCACAATATCATCCACATATGCATGAACATTACGCCCAATTTGCTTATGAAGACAATTCTGAACACAACGTTGATAAGTCGCCTGGGCACTCTTAAGTCCAAAGGGCATGGAGACATAGCAGAAGGATCCAAAGGGAGTGATGAAAGCTGTCTTCTCCTGGTCCTTAACTGCCACTTTGATCTGATGATAACTAGAATAAGCATCCAGAAAACACAAACGATCACAACCCGCCGTAGCATCAATAATCTGATCAATACGAGGGAGGGCAAAGGGGTCTGCAGGTCAAGCTTTGTTCAAGTTTGTGTAATCTACACACATACGCCAAGTGCCGTTTTTCTTAAGAACCAGCACCGGATTAGCCAACCACTTTGGGTGAAAGACCTCCACGATAAACCCTGCGGCCAACAATCGAGCTACCTCTTCACCAATAGCCTTGCTCCTTTCTTCATTGAAGCGGCGGAGAAACTGCCGGACCGGTTTAAACTTAGGATCAACGTTAAGTGTGTGCTCAGCGAGTTCCCTAGGTACACCAGGCATGTCAGAAGGTTTCCATGCAAAGATGTCCTGGTTCTCACGGATGAACTTGATGAGCGCACTTTCCTATTTGGGATCTAGGTTAGCGCTGATACTAAACTGTTTGGATGAATCGCCAGGAACAAAATCAACCATCTTAGTATCTGTGGCCGATTTAAACTTCAACGCCGGATCGTCTTCCGTAGTTGGCTTTTTCAAAGAAGTCATATCTGCCGGATCAACTTGGTCTTTATAAAACTTCAGTTCCTCCGTGGCACAAACCGACTCAGCATAAGCCATGTCACCTTCCTCACATTCCAAAGCGATCTTCCTGCTCCCATGTACTGTGATGGTCCCCTTATGACCTAGCATTTTAAGCTGCAGATAAACATAACACGGCCTTGCCATGAACTTAGCATAAGCCGGCCACCCAAACAAAGCGTGATACTGACTTTTGATTTTCACCACCTCAAAAGTCAATGTTTCTGATCTTGAATCATGATCATCTCCAAAAGACACATCTAAGGCTATCTTGCGCACTGGATATGCAGACTTACCAGGCACAACACCATGAAAAACGGTATTTGACGGTTTAAGATTCTTATATGTCAACCCCATACAGCGGAAGGTATCATAATATAGAATGTTGATACTACTTCCCCCATCCATGAGTACCTTAGTGAACTTGTATCCCCCAACTTGAGGGGCCACCACTAAAGCCAGATGACCTGGATTGTCAACTCGGGGGGGGGGGGGGTGATCCTCTCTACTCCATAAAATGGGTTGCTCGGACCAGCACAAATACTGAGGTACCGCCAGTTCAACAGTGTTTACTGCCCCCTTTTGAAGCTTTTGATCACGCTTACACAAGCTAGTGGTGAAGACATGATACTGCCCACTATTTAACTGCTTAGGATTGCTCTGATAACCCGACTGCTGCTGCTGGCTCCCCTGATGGTTGTAACCTCCCTGGTTTCCCTGATTCCCTTGATTGTTGTATCCGGTTTGATTGCCCTGAAATCCTGAACCGGAACAACCACCTCCGTAACCCGGCCTGTGGAAACCACCTCCTGAACCGCTAGGCGGGCCATTATCATACTGAAACATATTGGAGTTTTTAAAATCTCGCATGATATAACAATCCTTCCAAAGATGCGATGCTGGCTTCTCCTTGGATCCATGCTTTGGGCATGGTTGATTTAACAGGCGCTCCAAATTGGGGCCTGAACCGCCACCTCTCTGAGGCTGCTTACCCTTACGGTGCTGACCATTCTCCTGAGCGTTGGTTTTAGCCACAAAGTCCAAACTGTTGTCGGCCTTGCGCTTACCATTGTTGCCATGGCCTACCGGATTATGCTGCTGCCCCTTGGTGTTGCCATTCTTTTTCCCTTTCCCTGGTTTGTCCTCCTCTAAGTCAGGGTCTTTGGTAGTATCCGAATCGGCGTATTTAACCAAAGCGGCCATAAGCGTCGACATATCATTGCAGTGACGTTTGAGCCTTCCTAACTTCTGTTTGAGCGGCAAAAAATGGCAATTGCCCTCCAAAGTTAGTACTGCGGTATCTGCATTGATATGATCCGATGAATGCAAAATTGCTGAGACCCGCTTTACCTAATGGGTCGTGGACTCCCCCTCCTCTTGGACACAAGCGGCCAGATCCACAATTGACATGGGCTGCTTACAAGTATCTTTGAAGTTTTGGATAAACCGGTGCTTTAATTCGGCCCATGATCCGACAGAGTTAGTTGGTAAGCTCTTCAACCAAGTACGGGCTGTTCCTTCCAACATCATGGTGAAGTATTTAGCACATACTGCTTCATCCACATCCAACATCTCCATTGCCATCTCGTAGCTTTCAACCCACGCATCTGGTTGCAGATCGGCAGTGTAATTGGGTACTTTACGAGGTCCTTTGAAATCCTTGGGCAGTCTCACATTACACAAATCAGGGGTAAGGCACGGCACCCCTAAGGAACTAAATACCACCCCTGGTTCGACTGAAGCGGTGGGGTGAACCGGAGTAGGTTGATGGGCTCCGTGCAGAGCTGCTAACTCGGCCTCCCGACGTGCGCGACCATGATCCACCACATCCTGCACATTGGCACCTCCCCCTGCCGGGTTGTGTCCTTACAGCCGGTTCATCCTCAACATGCGTGCTGTAGCTCCGGCTTGGACAGGGGGTGGAATGAACCCTCTCACGACTATGCAAATATGCCTGCTGCTGGTTTAGAGCTGTTTGAAGGAGATCTCTGGCCCGTCGTGCTTCAACCGCAACTGGCGACTCAGCGTCGGTTGGGAGGGCTGCTAACCGTGAAGCAGCGGCCACAATGTTGTCCAACGGGTTGGAGTAATGCCCGGGAGGTGTTGGAACATATTGTGGCACAATGTTATTCCGACGAGGCGGGTCCATCGTGCGCGGCTGAACCGACGCTCCTGTTCCTGGTGCCTCCATCTGGTTTAATATTGGCTGGTTACTAGTTCCTGCTTCTAGCGTATTGAAAAGATTCCGTGGCTCATAACCCGATGGGCGATGCGATCGGTATCTTCTTCTCATGACTTCTTCGGAGGCGTTCTGATCCAGCCTAATCTGGTAGGCCTGAGCTTCCAACTCGGCCCGTTCTGCAGCCATCCTAGCATTCTCTGCCGCTAGGTCCGCTTTAGCCTGAGCTATCTGATCCTTCACCTTTGCAATCTCCGTGCTGTGCTGATCCCGGGCTGCTGCATCCACCTCTGCGGCCATCAATGTTGCCAATGCATCGAACAAGTCAGACAGGACTTGAGCTGGAGGCGGCGCAGAGCTTCCTGCCCCCGCTGGCGTGGCCGTTGTTGAACCGGAGAGTATTGCTGCGGCAGTTGATGAGTGAGGCGCCGACTGTGTACCGGCCATGAAGATAGCGGCCCGGTTTGGCAGATCAGGGGAGTCCGGAATACTGTTGCCCTCGGAACCTCCACTAATCTGGCCATCCTGCAACTGATAGAGCGATTCGGTCTCGCCAGAAGACACATCATCGGAACAGACAACGGTTTCTCCATCGGATGTCGGTCCGTCCTCGTATTCTGCTCCATGGATGACACCTATGATAACATGCTTTGCCACGGGCTGAACCGGCGAAGGGCTTGCACGCTGAGCCGTCTCGATGATGTCGGTGCAGGTGTCCGGCTCAGGGCCCGGTTCGCCAATGTTGCCGATGAAGACGTGAATCCCACCAAAGGGGACCCGGTACCCGTATTCGATTGAATCGGCCTCGGGACCCCATCCTGTGATGTCGATGTAGAGCTTGCCGCGATGACTCTTCATCATCCGGCCCACATCATATCCCTTGAGTCCATCAAATCTGCCCTTCAAGAACTCGAAACCATCATGCGATAGCCCCGCGGTGGGGGCCAACTGTCGTGGGTTTGTCACGGCAGATGCCCTTGTGAAAAGACTTAGTCGTGGAGCCATCGCAACGGGTTATCTTAAAGGGGTTAAACCGGACAAGGGGACACAGGGAGTTTTATACTAGTTCGGCCCCTTCGATGAAGGTAAAAGCCTACGTCTAGTTGTGATTGGTATTGCTAGGGTTTCGAAGGCCAGGGAGCGAATCCGCTTTGTCTGGCTCTCGAGTTGTTGTCCATCTCTTAACCGCTGCCGGGTCATCCCTTTATATACATAGGTTGATGCCCGCCGGTTTACAGAGTCCCGAAGCCGGATCATAAACGTGTCCGGTTCGGTCTCTACACTTCCTATCTTACAATGCAAGTTATATAATTAAGTCGGTTTACATCTACAGCCTTAACTCGCCTCTGGGCCTTGGGCCTTCATAAAGCGCCATCATTCTTACGTCTTCATGGGATTCTAATCTTCATAAAGCTAATCCGGCTACTTCTGTCCGGTTTACGTCCAGTAGTAATATCCCCAGCACTTACCCAAAACATGAAAACTTCACAACACAAAACTTAACAGAAAACTCGTAAGCTCCATTAGTATAAGAAAATAAATCACCACTTCAAGTTACTGTGATGAACTCACATACTTATTGCAAAAATCTACAAGTCATCAAAAACTTCGGCACTACGCGCATGCTCCTAGGGGGATAGATTGGTAGGAAAAGACCATCGCTCGTCCCCGACCGCCACTCATAAGGAGGACAATCAAATAACACCTCATGTTTCAAATTTGTTACATAAATCATCAATGTACCCAATCAATGTGGATGCCACTACTGCCAATGCTCTAGCTGCACAGTTTGGGTGCCAACTGGGGGTTATGCCATTCACATATTTGGGTTTGCCAGTGGGCACAACGAGGCCCAAAATTGTGGATCTGCTTCCACTAGTTGATTGTATGGAAAGAAGATTAACTGCTAGTTCATGGTTTCTGCCCCAAGGTAGCAGGTTGCAGCTAGTAAACTCTGTTATCTCTTCATTGCCAATCCTTTTCCTTTGTAGTTTATCAATACCACAATGGATTTTAAAACAACTGGAAAGAATTCAGAGACAATGCCTCTGGAGAAAATATGGTCAGGAGAAGGGGAATTCTCTGGCTGCTTGGCCTTTTGGTCTGTAGGCCCAAACTTAAGGGTGGGCTTGGCATACTCAACCTGGGTCTACAAAATGAAGCTTTGTTAATAAAATTCCTCAATAAATTCTACAACAAAGTGGATGTGCCATGGGTTCATTTGATCTGGGACAGTTACTATTATCAGAGAGTTCCTCATGACACTATTTTGTGTGGCTCCTTTTGGTGGAGGGACATCTGTAAACTAATGGATAAGTCAGGGCTGTCTCTTCAGTCATTGTTGGAAGAGGGGATTCTTTGCTTTTTTGTCTGATTCTTGGGAAATAGATAACTCATGCATCCCACTCCAAGATAGATTCCCCAGGCTTTTTTCCTTCTGCTTACAAAAGAATTCCTCTGTTATCAAAGTGTTGCAGACTGGTGAGTTGCAGAACATGTTCTCATTGCCCTTATCTGAATTGGCCTATAGGGAGTTCAATCAACTATCTGGAATTATGACTGGGATTTCCCTTGATGTTGCTTCTAATGATTCCTGGCAATGGAAACATGGGAAGAAAGCTGGGTTTACAACAAAGAAATACTATGACTTTGTTCATGAGCCAATTCCCGCCAACCCTCTTCTTAGTTGGATATGGAAATCCTGTTGTACTATGACAATTAAAATGTTTGCCTGGCTTGTCATCATGGACAGAGTAAACACAAAGGATATGATTCAGCGCAGGAAGTGGAAGATTAATGATGGGCCTGAATGTGTACTTTGTCCCACAGGAGCACTTGAAGACAGGAATCATTTATTCTTCCAGTGCAACTTCAGCATGAGAGTGTGGAACTATCTACAAATTACATGGCTCAACAGTCAAGATATGGTACAGATTGCACATCACGCCAGGAGGGATTTCGACAAGCCTTTCTTCTCTGAGGTGGTCTTCCTCACTTGGTGGAATATATGGAAAGTCAGGAATGACAAAGTCTTTAGGTATCTCAGACCTACTTAGGCAGTGGAGGAATGGCTTTGTCCAAGACATCTCTCTCTTGGCTCACATAATCAAGTCAAAACACAGAGATGCTTTGATCAAATGGATTGATTTCCTGCCTCCTTGAGGGGCTCTACATTTGTAACCTTTTTCTCCTTTTCTAGTTAGATCTTTATTTCTCTGTCTAGAATAGTTTGTACAGTTTTATTTTCCTTCCTTTTCTGCTCAGTTCCTTCTCTTAAGGAACTCTTTGTTGTATTTGCTATTTCAAGTTTTAATAAATTGCTGTGGGGTGTAAACCCTGCAGTCTTCAAGGTCAAAAAAAAACGTTCACCATACGTGCATGCTACGGGACTTGCAAACTTCAACACAAGCATTTCTCAATTTCACAACTACTCAACTAGCACGACTTTGATATTATTACCTCCATATCTGAAAACAATCATCAAGCATCAAACTTCTCTTAGTATTCAAAACACTCATAAGAAAATTTTACTAATCTTGAATACCTAGCATATTAGGATTTTAAGCAAATTACCATGCTATTTAAGACTCTCAAAATAATCTAAGTGAAGCATGAGAGTTCATCTATTTCTACAAAATAAAACTACCACCATGCTCTAAAAGATATAAGTGAAGCACTAGAGCAAATGACAAACTACTCCGAAAGATATAAGTGAAGATCAATGAGTAGTCGAATAATTATGCAACTATGTGAAGACTCTCTCTCATTTAATAATTTCAGATCTTGATAATTTATTCAAACAACAAGAAAACTAAATAAAATAAAAAGAAGGTCCAAGCAAAACACATATCATGTGGTAAATAAAAAGATAGCTCCAAGTAAAGTTACCGATGAACGAAGACGAAAGAGGGGATGCCTTCTGGGGCATCCCCAAGCTTAGGCTCTTGGCTATCCTTAAATATTACCTTGGGGTGCCTTGGGCATCCCCAAGCTTAGGCTCTTTCCACTCCTTATTCCGTAGTCCTTCGAATCCTTACTGTCGTGGGTTTGTCACGGCAGATGCCCTTGTGAAAGGACTTAGTCGTGGAGCCATCGCAACGGGTTAGCTTAAAGGGGTTAAACCGGACAAGGGGACACGGGGAGTTTTATACTAGTTCGGCCCCTTCGATGAAACTAAAAGCCTACGTCTAGTTGTGATTGGTATTGCTAGGGTTTCGAAGGCCAGGGAGCGAATCCGCTTTGTCTGGCTCCCGAGTTGTTGTCCGTCTCTTAACCGCTGCTGGGTCGTCCCTTTATATACATAGGTTGACGCCCGCGGGTTTACAGAGTCCCTAAGCTGGATCATAAACGTGTCTGGTTCGGTCTCTACACTTCCTATCTTACAATGCAAGTTACATAATTAAGTCGGTTTACATCTACAGGCCTTAACTCACCTCTGGGCCTTGGGCCTTCATAAAGCGCCATCATTCTTACGTCTTCATGGGCTTCTAATCTTCATAAAGCTAATCCGGCTACTTCTGTCCGGTTTACGTCCAGTAGTAATATCCCCAACACTTACCCAAAACTTGAAAACTTCACAACACAAAACTTAACAGAAAACTCGTAAGCTCCATTAGTATAAGAAAATAAATCACCACTTCAAGTTACTGTCATGAACTCATTCTTTATTTATATTGGTGTTAAACCTACTGTATTCCAACTTCTCTATGGTTTATAAACTCTTTTACTAGCCATAGATTCATCAAAATAAGCAAACAACACAGAAAACAGAATCTGTCAAAAACAGAACAGTCTGTAGTAATGTGGATCAAACGTATATTTCTGGAACACATAAAATTCTCAATTAAATTGCTGGACCTGAGGAATTTATCTATTAATCATCTTCAAAAATAATTAACTAAATAGCACTCTCCAAATAAAACGGCAGCAATTCTCGTGAGCGCTAAAGTTTCTGTTTTTTACAGCATGATCATAAAGACTTCACCCAAGTCTTCCCAAAGGTTCTACTTGGAACAAACAATAATTAAAAGAATAAAACCACATCTAAATGGAGGCTAATTGAATTATTTATTACTAAACAGGAACAAAAAGCAAGGAACAAAAATAAAGTGGGGTTGCCTCCCAACAAGCGCTATCGTTTAACGCCCCTAGCTAGGCATGATGAATTCAATGATGCTCACATAAGAGATAAGAATTGAAACATAAAGAGAGCATCATGAAGAATATGACTAGCACATTTAAGTCTAACCCACTTCATATGCATAGGGATTTTGTGAGCAAACAACTTGTGGGAACAAGAATCAACTTGCATAGGAAGGTAAAACGAGCATAACTTCAAAACTTTAAGCACATAGAGAGGAAACTTGATATTATTGCAATTCCTACAAGCATAAGTTCCCCCCTCATAATAATTTTCAGTAGCATCATGAATGAATTCAACAATATAACCATCACATAAAGCATTCTTTTCATGATCTACAAGCATAGAAATTTTACTACTCTCCACATAAGCAAAATTCTTCTCATTCGGAATAGTGGGAGTGTCATAAGAAACTCGAATACTATAAATTGTTTCCACATTAAAAGAGTAATGTTTAGAGAAGGGGTAACCATAATCATGATAGGTTTTATAAATATAATCACTACTTTTTATATAATAAGTATCATCACAATAATCATCATAGGTAGGAGGCATGCTATCATCATTATAAACTTGCATATCAAAACTTGGGAGACTAAAAATATCATCTTCATTAAACGTAGCATCCCCAAGCTTGGGACAAACATTAATTGCAGAAAATATATTCTCAAAAACATCATCTTCATCAAACATAGCATCCCAAAGCTTGGGCCTTTTCATATCATAAGCATATTCACTCTCATAATTAATAGTATGGATAGCACCAATAGTATAGCAATTATCATATTCTTCCAAGCAAGTGCCAAAAATATTTTCAAGATCATAAGAAGTATCATTATCTTCCACAATTATATTTTCATGAGGCACAATAGTAATAGGAGCAACATTATTTGGGAGAGATATCTTTTTACCTCTCTTCCTTTTTCTTTTCTTCTTCTTCTTCACCACATCATGTGTGGGTTCAATCCTCTTTTTGGAGATCCTTATTAATGATATTGGTTGAATAGGAGGCTCCTCCTCGTTACCTGATTCATCATAAGAAATAATAGGAGAATATTGGGAAGTCTCTTCCCTTTCGTTAGTATTCTCTTCATCCTCTATTTCTTTTCTTTTCTTTATGTAATTGGCAATATAAGGATTTTCAATGCAATTCACCGCACAATACATATAAATCTTCTCTAGATCAAAATCAAGAAATCTATCAAGATTAAACTTTGGAATACCCTCAGTTATACGTTTCATTTCCTCATACCCCAAAAGAAGACTAAGCTCTTTATGATGCTCAAGGGTAATCAAATTATCACAATTTTTGGATACAATTTGGTCATGAAACAATTTGCATTGGAGATTTCAATGACCATGTTCATTGCAAAGTTCACAAGGGGCGCGAAAAATATTGAATCTTTCAGCACAATCATCAAGACTTTCTTGCAACAATTTAGTTTCTAAGTACTTATGCCTCTTGCAATATCTATCTTCCCTATTTGGTGTGTACTTACAAACCCAATGCACTCCACAAAAATTGACATGTTTATAGGAGACCTTTTTATCATAACTAGCACAATCATCATTAGTACCATGGATATTCAAGGAGTTCATACTACCAACATTGCAATCATGCTCATCATTCAAAGATTTAGTGCCAAACATTTTAATGCATTCTTCTTCTAACACTTTGGCACAATTTTCCTTTCCATCATACTCACGAAAGATATTAAAAAGATGAACCGTATGAGGCAAACTTAATTCCATTTTTTGTAATTTTCTTTTATAAACTAAACTAGTGATAAAACAAGAAACTAAAAGACTCAATTGCAAGATCTAAAGATATACCTTAAAGCACTCACCTCCCCGGCAACGGCGCCAGAAAAGAGCTTGATGTCTACTACACAACCTTCTTCTTGTAGACACTGTTGGGCCTCCAAGTGCAGAGGTTTGTAGGACAGTAGCAAATTTTCCTCAAGTGGATGACCTAAGGTTTATCAATCCGTAGGAGGCGTAGGATGAAGATGGTCTCTCTCAAGCAACCCTACAATAAAATAACAAAGAGTCTCTTGTGTCCCTGATACGTCTCCAATGTATCTACTTTTCCAAACAATTTTGCCCTTGTTTTGGACTCTAACCTGTATGATTTGAATGGAACTAACCCGGACTGACGCTGTTTTCAACAGAATTGCCATGATCTTGTTTTATGTGCAGAAAACAAAAGTTCTCGGAATGACCTGAAACTCCACGGGATATCTTACAATAAATAATAAAAAATCCTCGCCAAAGATGAAGACCAGGGGGCCCACACCCTTCTCATGAGGTGGGGGGCGCGCCCCCTACCTCATGGGCCCCCTGGAGACCTCCTGACTCCAATTCCAACTCTATATAACTGCTTTCGGGGAGAAAAAAATAAGGGAGAAGAAATCATCGCGTTTTACGATACGGAGCTGCTGCCAAGCCCTAAAACCTATCGGGAGGGCTGATCTGGAGTCCGTTCGGGGCTCCGGAGAGGGGGATTCGTCACCGTCGTCATCATCAACCATCCTCCATCACCAATTTCATGATGCTCACTGCCGTGCGTGAGTAATTCCCTCGTAGGCTTGCTGGACGGTGATGGGTTCGATGAGATTCACCATGTAATCGAGTTAGTTTTGTTAGGGTTTGATCCCCAGTATCCACTATATTCTGAGATTGATGTTGCTATGACTTTGCTATGCTTAATGCTTGTCACTAGGGCCCGAGTGCCATGATTTTAGATCTGAACCTATTATGTTTTCATGAATATATGAGAGTTCTAGATCCTATCTTGCAAGTCTATAGTCACCTATTATGTGTTATGATCCGTTAACCCCGAAGTGACAATAATCGGGATACTTACTGGTGATGACCGTAGTTTGAGGAGTTCATGTATTCACTATGTGCTAATGCTTTGTTCCGGTTCTCTATTAAAAGGAGGCCTTAATATCCCTTAGTTTCCGTAAGGACCCCGCTGCCATGGGAGGGTAGGACAAAAGATGTCATGCAAGTTCTTTTCCATAAGCACATATGACTATATTTGGAATACATGCCTACATTACATTGATGAATTGGAGCTAGTTCTGTGTCACCCTATTTTATGACTGTTACATGATGAACCGCATCCAGCATAATTATCCATCATTGATCCGATGCCTACGAGCTTTCCATATACTGGTTCATGCTTATTTACTTTCCCGTTGCTATTGTTACAATCACTACAAAATACCAAAAACATTACTTTGCTTTCATTACTCTTTTTTTATCGTTACCATCACTATCATATTACTTTGCTAGTAAACAGTTTGCTGCAGATACTAAGTTTCCAGGTGTGGTTGAATTGACAACTCAGCTGCTAATACTTGCGAATATTCTTTGGCTCCCCTTGTGTCGAATCAATAAATTTGGGTTGAATACTCTACCCTCGAAAGCTGTTGCGATCCCCTATACTTGTGGGTTATCAAGACTAATTTCTGGCACCGTTGCCGGGGAGCGTAGCTCTATTCTTTGAGTCACTTGGGATTTATATCTGCTGGACACTATGAAGAACTTGAGAGATCCAAAAACCAAGATCTGTCCCTCAACTACGAGGGGAGGTAAGGAACTGCTATCTAGCTCTGTACTTGATTCACCTTCTGTTATGAGTAAGCTTGCGACACCTACACCTGCTTCTGCTATTCGTTCTAATATGTCGCATGTTATTGATGATGCTACTTCTGCTATGCATGATACTTATGATGAAACTACCTCTATGCCTGATACTACTATGCCACTTAGTGATTTTCTCGAGGAACGACTTGCTAGGGCTAGAGAGATTGAAAATATTGAATCTGATTATGAAGATGAAGAATCACTTGTTATTCCTGAGGGTTATTTATTTGATCAAGATGCTTCTTTAGCTATTTTAGTCTGCAAAGATAGATATGAACTCAAAAGGTTATTAGCTAAATGGAATAAGCAATCTCCAAATGCTAGGATGAGACCTGACCCTGCTTTTGCTACTTCACCTATATGTGTTGCTGATAAGGATTATGAATTCTCTGTTGATCCTCATATAATTACTTTGGTTGAATCTGATCCTTTTCATGGCTATGAATCTGAAACTGTTGTAGCACATCTTACTAAATTAAGTGATATAGCTACCCTGTTCACTAATGATGAGAGATCTCGCTACTTTTATATCCTCAAAATATTTCCATTCTCATTAAAGGGTGATGCTAAGATATGGTTTAATTCTCTTGATCCTGGTTTTGTGTGTAGTCCCCAGGATATGATTTATTACTTCTCTGCTAAATATTTCCCTGCTCATAAGAAACAAGCTGCTTTAAAGGAAATATTCAACTTTGTGCAAATTAAAGAAGAGAGTCTCCCACAAGCTTGGGGGAGGCTTCTCAAGTTACTTAATGCTTTGCCTGATCATCCTCTTAAGAAAAATGAAATACTTGATATCTTTTATAATGGACTAACCGATGCTTCGAGAGATTACTTGGATAGTTGTGCTTGTTCTCTTTTCAAGGAAAGAACACTGGATGAAGCTGAAATCTTATTGAATAATATGTTGACAAATGAAAAATAATTGGGCACCTCCTGAGCCAGCTCCTGAGGCAGCTCCTGCTCCAATTAATGATCCTATTCCTAAACCAACTCCGAAGAAGAGAGGTGTTCTATTTCTCAGTCCCGAAGATATGCAAGAGGCAAAGAAATCTATGAAAGAAAAAGGTATTAAAGCTGAAGATGTTAAGAATTTACCTCCTATTGAAGAAATACATGGTTTCAATTCACCGCCTGATGAAGAAATATATGATCTTAATCCTTTATTTATTGAAGAACCTCCAGACCTCGATAACCCGACACAGGTTGTAAAGGTAAATTCTCTCTATAGATATGATAAAGCTGAAATCCCTCCTGCTAAAATTGCTAGTCAATGCTTGGATGAGTTTGATAATTTTATGTTTAAGCAAGAAGACTTCAATGCTTATTTTGGTAGACAATTAAAACAAGATGCTGATATGATTAAATACTTGGGTGATTATATGGCTAATATTAGAGGTGAACTTAAACTTTTTAGCAAACATGCCTCTATGGTTACCACTCAAGTAGAACAAGTACTTAAAGCTCAAAAGGAATTGCTCAATGAGATGAATAGTAAGAAAAATGATTATGCTGTTAAAGTGACTACTAGAACTGGTAGAATGATTCAGGAACCTTTGTATCCTGAAGGCCACCCTAAGAGAATTGAGCAAGATTCTCAGAGAAATAAAATTGATGCACCTAGTTCTTCAAAAAGGAAGAAAAAGAAAAATGATAGAACTGTGCAAACTTCTAGTGAACCTATTGTTGAACCACCTGATAATCCAAATGATATCTCTATGTATGATGCTGAAACACAATCTGGTAATGAACATGAACCTAATGAAAATGTTAATGATGATGTTCATATTAATGCTCAACCTAGTAATGATAATGATATAGAAATTGAACCTGCTGTTGATCTTGATAACCCACAATCAAATAATCAACGTTATGATAAGAAAATACTTTGTCGCTAGGAAACATGGTAAAGAAAGAGAACCTTGGGTTCAGAAACCCATGTCGTTTCCTCCCAAACCATCCAAGAAAAAGGATGATGAGGATTTTGAGTGCTTTGCTCAAATGATTAGACCTATCTTTTTACGTATTTGATTGACTGATATACTCAAAACAAATCCTTATGCTAAGTACATGAAAGATATTATTACAAATAAAAGAAAGATACCGGAAGCTGAAATTTCCACCATGCTTGCTAATTATACTTTTAAGGGTGGAATACCAAAGAAAATTGGAGATCCCGGTGTACCCACTATAGCATGCTCTATTAAAAGAAACTATGTTAAAACTGCTTTATGTGATCTTGGAGCTGGTGTTAGTTTTATGCCTCTCTCTTTATATCGTCGACTTGATTTGAATAAGTTGACATCTATTGAAATATCTTTGCAAATGGGTGATAAATCAACTGTTATTCCTGTCGGTATTTTTGAGGATGTGTCTGTTGTGGTTGCAAACGTTACTATTTTAACGAACTTTGTTATTCTTGATTTTCCCGAGGACGATAGTATGTCTATTATTCTTGGAAGACCTTTTCTTAATACTGCAGGGGTTGTTATTGATTGCAACAAAGGCAATGTCACTTTTCATGTTAATGGTAATGAGCATAGGGTACACTTTCCGAGGAAACAACCTCAAGTTCATAGTATCAATTCTATCAGAAAAATTCCATCGATTATATTTGGAGGTTTTGAATTTCCTCTTCCTACTGTCAAGAAGAAATATGATATACTTATTATTGGGGATGTGCATATCCCTGTTGAGGTAACCTAGTGTTTTTCAAAATTTCTCTGGTTTCATGTTAATCGGAATGGGTTTGTTAACAAGACTTGATCAACCTTGTTAGTGGATTCCTTTTGACGAGCATGAGATTGATGAAACTAGAAGCACAACCTTCTGTACCCTCTCTATACTTTCTGTTATTTATATTAAATAACGTAAAAATAAATAATTTTCTGTCTGTTATCTGATTATCAGTGCAATATAAAAATACCTCGAAAATAAGGTTCTCCAAATGCCCTGAAAATTAAATATGTTTTTATAGAATATTTGAGGATTTATGGAACAAAGAACACACCAGGGGGGCCAACCACCTTGCCACGAGGGTGGAGGGCGCGCCCACCCCCCTAGGGCGCGCCCCCTGCCTCGTGGGCCCACGGTGGCCCTCCTCCACTTATTCTTTCAACCACACACTTCATCTTCCTCCCCCAAACACGAAAAACCAACTCAAACCCGAGCCCAAGCTCGTTTTGCTGCCATTTTCGATCTCCTTGCTCAAAGCACCTCTCACAAAACTGCTTGGGGAGATTGTTCCTTGGTATGTGACTCCTCCATTGGTACAATTAGTTTTTGTTCTAGTGCTTTATTCATTGCAAATTTGTGTTGCTTAGGTGACCCTGTTCTTGAGCTTGCATGTCAAATTTATATGGTCAAAAGTAGTTTTGATGCATGATATAGGCCCTAGGCACTTGTAGGAGTAGTTGCTATCAATATTATTGAGTTTGGTTTACTTTTATTTTGAAGTTACTAAAAATTTTCAGAATTTTTCAGAGGAAGAAATATGCTTAGGAAAATGTTCCAAGGTGGTTCTTCAAAGAAGCAAGGACCCAGGCGTGCAATGCGTGATGCTGATGAAGAGCCACCAAGAGATGCTCCAGTGCGTCCTTGTGAGTGGCCTTCTGAAAATTTTATGGATCGAGCGGGAATTAAAGAAGAATTTAACTCATATTTGTGTAATGCCGATCTTGAGGACTTTGAGGCAGACAAATGCCCCCAGTATCATGAGCTCACAAGCTCTTTTGTGAGGAGGTTTGAGTATTCATCTTCGCGCAATTCTCCTTCAGTCATGTTTGATCTTTATAACAAATCTTATGCCATGGACCTAGAGGATTTCACTTTTGCTTGCAAACTTCCGCAATGGGGTAGTGTTAGGGATCCCCCTAAATCTGAATTTATAAACTTTCTTGCTAGTATACTGTAGGGGAATCTAGAGATATAACGCAGGCTACCATAGGGAGCATTCACTTTCCTGCTATACATAATTTTGCTCTCTTCATAGGTAGGTGCATAAATGCTAAGGATGAAGCATGTCACATGTGTGTCCCTGACCTTAGCATTCTCAGGAGTGCTGTTAGGAGACCAATCTTATCATATGGGAGCCATTGTAGCTCGTAGGTTGCATCATAATAGACATAATGGAGATTTCTTTGGAGGAATTTATGCAACCCGCTTAGCTAAATTTCTTGAGATAGACGTTCGTGAAGGAGACATGGAGTTGCCTCCTGCTTATTTAGATTTTGATTCTATGGTTTCCCACCATTTTGTCGAGAGGAACGAATCACCTCTCCAATACCGACTAATCTTTGACAAACGCCGTGCTGTCCATATTACTCTCCCTGCTCCCGCTTTCTTTGATTATCAGGCAAGAGGAGGATATACTATTACCAGAGAGGAGGCAGATGAGTACGAGAGGAGACCGGAGGCCGCTCGCCGCCACGCTGCAGCTCAGGAGGCGATAGCCGCTGCATCTCAGTACGACCCCAACTATTATTATGGATATCAACCGTGGCCATAGACCAACTTAGGCCAAAAGCCTAAGCTTGGGGGAGTACGTATTTCTCACTGACATTACATTTATGTTCACACACACTCATTGCCAGATGTCGGTGCTCATACTTTTTCATTGTATCATCCATGCTAGTTTACTTTCCTTTTTATGCTTTCTTCTTGTGTGTTTAATAAACCTTAAGAAAAACCCAAAAATATTTCCCGTTCTTCTTTTGCTTGTTGAGAGCTTTCTCGTGTAAATAGTTTTATTTCTTTTCCTTTTCTTTGGGGGTCGATGGGAGAAGACCATAATTAAATTGTTGAAGTGGCTCTTATATGCATTATTGTTTATCTGACTAAAGAGCCCATATTGCTTTTGTCTTCTCCTGTTTATTGAATGCTCGCAGATTCCAGCTTAGTCCAATGCACGTGCACTCTTATTATTATTCACATTGTTCGGTCGTGCAAGTGAAAGGCAATTATGATGATACTAGTCATGAACCCGTGCAGTTGCACAGGCTAGTGGTTTACTCTTTTTTAAATATTCTTGATACTATTCATATATCATGGTGAAATGCCTTCTTGCCATTTTTGAACATGTTACCACAAATAGAGTTCAACCATTTCACCTAAATAACTATTCAATAATTATGTTTTTGTTGTGCAAACACAAAAAAAGAACCGCAAAAGATAGATTGCAGAACCGGATTAAATAGTGATAGCATAGTTAACTTTCCCCCAATGCCATCATAGCATAGTATGCAAGAAATAACTGGATGAGATGGATGGACATATCTTTTATATTTTTTTCATTGATCATGAAAATTTATTAAGTATGTAATTAAGAATATATCATCCATCTATTTGACCTATCATGGTAAAATGGCCATGTTCGTCAATCAATCAAGGCGCCAGGGCTACAACATCCTTCTTTAAGAAAAACAATCTGATTAATTTTACTTCAACTTTGGGATTAATCAAAAAACAGGTTGTTGCCTTCTTTTCTAGTTCTACTTTGGTAAAGAAAGAGCAAGTTATTTATCATAGTGTGCTAGCCGCTGCTTCATTTAGTAAAAAGAACTCAAAAGTAGTTTTTGTAATGCAAAAAGGACTTGCAAGTTATGTTAAAAAAGCACTACCGGTATTTGTAGTATACACAATTTCTTTGCATGTTTATTATTTTTTAGGTGCCAACTGCATAATTAAAATTAAGTAACTAATTTCAAAGAATCTGAAAAACTTAGTCTAAAGCACGATGAGTTAGGGTGCTTTCAACTATAGTGTTGAGCCAGTACATATATCTTTCCGCCAGTGTTGATGGGCACCGAGGATTCTAAAACAGTAGATGAATCTGACTAAACTTATAAACAAACCAAACCCAATATTTCTTTAGGGCATATACAGAGAAACACATTAACAGAAAGTAAGATAGCAGGTTGTATCATTATCGAGGCCTTTTAGTTTTATGGCAACATGAACGAACATATGACCGACAAAGTTGCAATATATCAGAAAGACGTATCCAACTACAACCTAGAAAGAAAGAATCTAATCATGGGTGACATATGAGGTAAATGACATAGCAATGCATCACTTGCGTGTTCAAACATTTATGCTGCAAACCCTTTATTCGCTTCGACTCTTCCAGAGCTGGACTCGAGCCCTGTAGCAAATTAGATCAACGATAACAATCATGCATGGCAAGGAATAGAGGATTCTTGCCTCTTAGCTAGTATAGAATGTGTGCACATAAAATCATTAATTAGCTGTGTATCGTTTGATGTGCAGGAGGGGATGTAAGATTGATGTGTTATTGCTTGTGACCGGAACATAGAATTGTAATATATCACAATTCATGAAATAAATAGTTTATACTAATAAATAGTGTTATCCTTCTCAACGCATGGTGATATTACACCTCAAAATACCATAGATGTAGATTTTTTTATAAACTTGGTAAAAGATAGGAAAGTTTGACTTTTGAGAAGAATAATGCACCTTATAATAAAATAGGAAAGTAAAATTGGGTGATCTCTAAAATCATTCCTTGGATTTCATGCTACATATAGAAGTGCATCCTCAGTAGTTGGTGCCTCAATATTTTGAAGAGACATCATAAACACGTAAACTGAGATATTTATTTTTTTCCAGAGATTATCAAATTAGAAGGGACCGATAGAGCAACATATGTACTATTCATCAAAGCATAGCATATGTTAAGAAAAGTAATATCACATACAAAGAAATTTCTGAAAGATCTGGCATGCAATGACATGAAACATGATTTACATAAAAGCACATTTACTATAAAGTGCATCCCACATTTTATTTTACTTGCAAATAAGCATGGACCAATGATTTACGGACATGAGAGTTGAGCCGCATATGGTACATTTGACTTGACTAATAGCATGTGTATAGGAGGTACAGATCTGTTCAACAATTTATATCTCCTCCTGAATGCCATCATTGACATGTTCATCTATCAGACAAAAAAAACCTAAGTTATGGATTATCATAGAACCTAGGCATATTATAGAAATATTAATTAAGAAAATAATGCACACCTGTAAAGAGGGAAAAAATTGCAATGTATATAGTCCCATGCTTATTGGGCCTTAAGGAATCACTGGACTGAAAGCTCTGAGTTACCTTCCGAAATTAATTCACCATGTGTAGGGTTGCTATAATTATCAGCTGATATAGTATAGGAAGAGCATAAAATTAAGTTTGTACCTTTTAGTAGGAAAAATAAAAAAATGATCAATCAAATATGAGGTTGAACTGGAAAGTTATCACGCGTTGGTCCATTATTAGTGATTACGGCTTTGCTCCTTACCTAGCTTGCACGCCATACCTGCAGACTAAAATTAGAAAAGGGTTACCCACATGTTTCTTCCACGCAGAAGGCACCATAATAAATGGATAATTATTAGTACTACATAGCAATCAAATTCATTCATAAATAAGACTTCAACACAACATTGGTACAGAAAATCATACATGTTTCTGAGGTTTGCATGCCTCGCCTTACCCTGAATTTGACCCATAAATAGATTTCGGAGACACAACTGTAAAATATACTGAATAAGTGCAATTACCCGAGTTGAATGCTGCTGTTGTTTTTCCGGCAAGAGGGCATGCATGAGTGCTAACAACAGCCACATACTGAATATTTCTTCTCTAGCAGTAAGGCATGGTTGTTCTTGTCTTCTTCATCCCCCAAATAAAATAGAATAGGATTGGGTGCCATCTGCCCATCTGATTCTCCACCGCAGTATCAAGGACGTGGGTCTGGTAAGAGACGAAAAGAAAGTTGCAGCACTGGACTGTGGCGGCAGCTTATGAAGTTGACAACAGTGGTGTTAGGGCGAGCGTGGATGAAGAAGAGCTGTCGGGAAGAGATTATGACGACACTTGCCGGTTGAGCAGCTTCTTCCACGGTTCTGTGCACGTCCTCGGCGCTGTGCGTCGACGTACACACAGGGGGACCTCACAGCCATGGCCTGCAACATCCGATTGAAGGCAGCAGAGGTAGGAACGCATGGTGCAGCCAAGGGCAGTATTACTGAACAACCCTTAGCATGAGGAAGGATTCAGCGGCGGTGGCATCATGGGATTTGTCTGATGGTTGTTCTAGAAGGCACGTGTGAGGAAAGAGAGACCATGTAGGGATCGAGTATCCAACAACGTGGGAGAGTTTCCCTCAAAAACAAAACAACCTGGGAGAGTTTAGAAGTCCTTTTGGGAGATAACGCTCAGATATTTCCTGTTTTTTTTGAAAGATTCCCATTGTTCGTTTTTCCTGAGGGAAACATGGAGAGGTGGGTATGACCTGTATGACCATAACACCCGGAAAAAAACACATGAGCTGTTTTTTTAAAGGTTCGAATCCCTTTTTTTGGTTTTTATCTAATGAGCGCAGGAAAATTTCGGAAGATCTAGACCGTAATAATTTGGTCCCACGAGATTAACGGCTCGTAATTTCTGATTAACGTGAAAATTTCTTAGGAGTCTATAATTAGTATAGGTATAGATATGATGGACTGACTAAGATGAGAAAAGATGGTATGAACTCGACCTCTTTTGTTTTTGTAAATATGATGAGTTCATCGTTGTTGATTCAGCTTGTTATGAATAAACATGTTTGCAATGACAACTAGAGATCATAGTTGCTTGTGCCATGCTTGATTAGCTATGAGTTATAATGGTTTACCTTGCGTGCCAACATGCTATTAAAATGGTTATGATGTGGTATGATAGGGTGGTATCCTCCTCTGAATGATTTAAATGACTTGACTTGGCACATGTTCATGCATGTAGTTGAAACAAATCAACATAGCCTTCACGATATTTATGTTCATGGTGGATTATATCCTATTCATGCTTGCATCCAATGTTTATTAATTTTAATGCATGTATATGGCTGTTGTCGCTCTCTAGTTGGTCGCTTCCCAGTCTTTTGCTAGCCTTCATCTGTACTAAGCGGGAATACTGCTTGTGCATCCAAACTCCTTAAACCCCAAAGTTATTCCAGATGAGTCCACTATACCTATCTATATGTGGTATCTACCTACCGTTCCAAGTAAATTATATGTGCCAAACTCTAAACCTTCAAATAATCATCATGTTTTGTATGCTCGAATAGCTCATGTATCAACTAGGGCTGTCTATATCTCCCATGTTAGGCGGGTTATTCTCAAGAGGAGTGGACTCCGCTCCTTGCTCACGAGATAAAGGGCTGGTCACCGGGATGCCCAGTCCCATGCTTTATGCAAACTAAATCAAAATAATTGCAAACAAAACTCCCCCTGGGACCTGTTGTATGTTGGAGGCACTCGTTGTTTCGAGCAAGCCATGGATTGATGTTTGTTGGTGGAGGGGGAGTATAAACTTTACCATTCTGTTTGGGAACCGCCTATAATGTGTGTAGCATGGAAGACATCCCCATCTCTTGGTTGTTATGTTGACAATGAAAGTATACCGCTCAAAATATTATTCATCTCTATTTCAAAACCGAGCTCTGGCACCTCTACAAATCCCTGCTTCCCTCTGCGAAGGGCCTATCCATTTACTTTTATGTTGAGTCATCACCCTCTTATTAAAAAGCACTAGCTGGAGAGCGCAGCTGTCATTTGCATTCATTACTATTAATTTATATTGGGTGTGACTATGATTGGATCTCTTTTACCATGAATTGCAATGTCTAGTCAGTCCTTGATCTTTAAAGGTGCTCTGCATTTATGTTTTGCGGTCTCAGAAACGGCTAGCGAGATACCATCTTGTTATATCATATTATGATTGTTTTGAGAAAGTGTTGTCATCCGAGATTTATTATTATGGATTGCTAGTTGATTATGCTATTGATATGGGTAATCATGAGACCTGAGAATTATTGCAAATGTGGTTAGTTATAATCTTTGCTGAAAAGTTGAATGCTAGCTTGACATATTTACAACAACAAGAGCAAGCAGAGTTTGTAAAAGTTTTTCTTTATTTCTTTCAGTTTGTCAACTGAATTGCTTGAGGACAAGCAAGGGATTAAGCTTGGGGGAGTTGATACGTCTCCAACGTATCTACTTTTCCAAACACTTTTGCCCTTGTTTTGGATTCTAACTTGTATGATTTGAATGGAACTAACCCGGACTGACGTTGTTTTCAAAAGAATTGCCATCATGTTGTTTTATGTGCAGAAAACAAAAGTTCTCGGAATGACCTGAAACTCCACGGGATATATTACAATAAATAATAAAAAATCCTCGCCAAAGATGAAGACCAGGGGGCCCACACCCTTCTCACGAGGGTGGGGGGCGCCCCCCCTAGGGTGCGCCCCCTACCTCGTGGGCCCCCTGGAGACCTCCCGACTCCAACTCCAACTCTATATAACTGCTTTCGGGGAGAAAAAAATAAGGGAGAAGAAATCATCACGTTTTACAAGACGGAGCCGCCGCCCAGCCCTAAAACCTCTCGGGAGGGCTGATCTGGAGTCTATTCGGGGCTCCGGAGAGGGGGATTCGTCGCCGTTGTCATCATCAACCATCCTCCATCACCAATTTCATGATGCTCACCGCCGTGCGTGAGTAGTTCCATCGTAGGCTTGCTGGACAGTGATTGTCATGGTTTTGTCACGGTAGATGTCCTAGAGAAAGGACTTAGTCGTGGAGCCATCGCGACGGGTTAGCTTGAAGGGGTTAAAGCGGACACAGGGACGCAAGAGAGTTTATACTAGTTCGGCCCCTTCAATGAAGGTAAAAGCCTACTTCTAGTTGTGATGGAATTGATGGGGTTTCGATGACCAGGGAGCAAACAAGCTTCGCCTATGTCTCGAGTTGTTGTCTGTTGTCCTTGAACCGCCGCCGGGTCGTCCCCTTATATACACGGGTGACGCCCGTCGGTTCACAGAGTCCCAATACCAGCTCATAGATGTGTCCGGTTTGGTCTCTACTTATTCCTAACTTACAATACAAGTTAAATACCAACACCGGTTTACGGCTACAGGCCTTGAACCGAATATGGGCCTTGAACCCTCATCTGCCTTCTTGGGCTTTAACATACTTAACTACTGACGAAGTTTAACCCGGCCTAGATAGGCCGGTTTACGCACAGTAGTGATATCCCCAACATTAGGCCCCAAATTGATTTGAACATGTTCATTTCAATCCTTTAGCAAAAATCTTCATCTTCAATATCTTCTGGTAGTTTGTTGAACCGCCGTGATGTCATCTTCTCTGGTCGTTGTAAATCGGCGTGACGTCACCTGTTATAAAGGACCTTAATAGGTCTGCGACAATTAAGGCAACATCTTCGTTTCCAAACCCACGGTCCCTTGATTTTCGCGCCTGACTCCTGTCCCTTGCCTTATAAATAGGACCAAAGGGTCATTTCTTTTTCCCCTCCATGCCCTTGTGCTTCGTCTTCCTCGCGTCACCCAGCTTCGGAGCCCCGCCGCCACCGTCAACCTCTGCATCAACCTTGGCCGCTGCATCAACCTGGGCCCACCAGAGCACCGCGGCAACCTTCCACGTCTTTCTCATCTCCAGTAAGTCTTCTGTTCTTTTCAACACAGATCTGATCTAGGGTTTCATGTTCTTCTAGTGTTCATCTCCTGTTTTGTGTTCATATGATAACTCCTAGATGCATCTGTGAATCCTTACTCTGTGTAGTGGTAGCTTTTAGCATCCGCCTTCAGTTTCATGCCTCAAGACCATAGATCTATATGTATCCCTGCCCATTGATTCAGTACTGTTCTTTTTTGAACCTTGAATATTTTCCTTATTTTCTGAACTTGCTTTAGATCCGTCGCTGTAGAGAAGTCTTATGAAATCTGTTTCTGTAAACTTACTCATCTGCTTCAATGTTTAGACCAGGCGGTTTAACTTTGTAGAAAAAATTGCCAAACCGGTATATACCATTAGTCCCCATGTTGAACCGCCAGATGTTGTTGCTTCATAAAACTCCGGTTTAGATAGATCTGTCTCCGGTTTAACATTGCACATACCAATGTACCTTAATCAATGCATTTTTGAACCGGGATCATCTACCTTGTAGATTTCATCATGGCCAAGCAAGTATATGAGTGCAACTGGGTTCCTTCTCGCGTCACAGAGGCTCAACTGGACGATTTAGTCCTGATCGGCGCCTTAGGCAGCAAAGATACCATCCATTGGAGGGCTCCTGGCAAAGAATGCCCTCCCACACCTCAAGAAGGAGAGGTCGTCCTTTTCGTAGATCACTTAGCCCGGGGCTTTAAGCCGCCCGGTTCTAAATTTTACCGGGACATTTTAGCCAATTTTCAACTCCACCCCCAAGACACTGGTCCCAACTCTGTTACCAACATGTGTCACTTCCAAGTGCTCTGTGAGGCGTTCTTTCAAGAGGAGCCCACAGTGGAGTTGTTCAGAGACTATTTTCATCTAAACCACCGTACTGAGTTTTCTGATGGTTCCAATACGGAATTGGGAGGTGTGGCGATTCAGAAAAGGAAAGAGGTCACATACCCTCATGCCAAGCTGCATAGCCACCCCAAAGAGTGGAATCAAACATGGTTCTATTGCAAAGACACCTCCCCTACTGGTGAAAATACTTTGCCTGGCTTTCGTCCGGAGCGGCTTAGCAATACACACCCCTTTCCGCAAAGGTTAAGTACCAAAGAGAGAAGCAAATACGCTCCTCAACTGTCCAAGCTCAGAGCCTTTATGGCTAATGGTTTAACAGGTGTTGATCTCACTCGCTGTTGGATATCATGGAGCATACTACCCCTTAGTCAGTGCTCCGGTTTGATGTGCGAGTATACTGGCAGTGTTGATGACCCACTACGACATGCCAACATCCAGCTCACCGATGAAGAAATCACAGAGGCTGTGAATAAGATGCTGAATGAACCGGAACACATCTGTGCTAAAACCGGCCTGCTTCCCTTCTGTGCCACCAACAAACCGCCAGCTGTAAGAGTTTGATTTTTCTTTTTGCTGAATCTGTTATTGATATATCTGGTCATTGTTTAATATCAGTGTCTGTGTAACCAGGGCAATGATCTGTTTTGGAGCAAGAAACTGCCGCAGGAGAAACCAGAAAAACCAGACAAACCGGAAAGAGCAACCCGGCAAAAGACTAAAGCTGTGAAGAAGACTGCCCACAGGAAAAGAACCACTGCATCCTCTAATCCGGCCCCTGATGATGATGTGGATAATCCGGACCTTGAGGTAGGGCTTGACTCACTTGGCTTATTTTTCATGCGTCTTATTGATGATGATATTTGTCAGGATGATGCTGAAGCCAGCCATGCTGATGCTGCAAAGGTAATTATTCTCTCTTCCGATTCAGAACCTTTGCCTTCACTAAAAATCCGTCAGGCAAATCGGAAAGTTAAATTTTCTCATCCTCTTGCTTATTTGGATCCCAAATTTCTTATTAAGACCCGACAGCATGAAGCTTGTCGCACAACCCGGCACAGTGGCCAGGTAGTTACCTCCGCCGGTTTACCGAACAGTCCGGTTCGGAAACGCCGTTCAGAGGTCTCTAATTTGCTTGTCAGTGCTTGTCCTAAAGCGTGCTGCTTTCGTCAACCTCTTAATCCATCTGACTCCGATTACCAGGTTACTTCCCACTCATCCTCTGGCGAGTCATCGGCTACTCAGCTGCCACCGCTCAAAATGGTGCTTGGGTAAGTTATACTTATCATAATATTTGCAGTACATCACCTTGGAACATATGCTGTATTTGATTTTGTTATTCCTTTCAGGGCCAAGCCTAGGCCAAGCAAGAAGGCTCGCCTGGACAAAGCGGCCGAAGAGGATGCCGTCCTTGAACCGGGCAAAACACCAGATCTTGAAGCGGCTATTCCTGAGGATATACCCGATGATCCACCGCAGCAAGACGACGATCTTATTGCTGAAGAGAGACCTATTGATACCTCAAGTCCTGTCAATCAGCCCACAAGCTCCATCCGTATTGAGAAATCCACCGGTCCGACAAAGCCTACTGACAAGCCAACAGCCCCAGTGCAAACCGGCGAAGCCAAGGATGATGAGGTTGTCATTACTGGCATTGGCCATACAGAGCCAAGCAATCCTGTCGCTTTGTCCAAACATAGTGCCAAGGAAGAATTTGCTGCCTTTGGCAAAGGCAAGTGGAATGCTGATCTGGCAACTTACGCTGCTCTGAATGCCCAAGATATCCATTCCGGATACCTGAACCGGCTGTATACCAGTCGTGACTATGAAGCCGGTCTGATTAACATGATGGAAGATAAATATGAGGTAACTTCCATATGCTCTTTCTGCTTGTATATTTCAATTCTTGTTGACGCTCCTAGCCCCCGAGGGCCGGTTTGTAATCTTCTTTCAAACCGGGACTTACTAATATAAATCTTAATGCTTTGAAATTCGCTGATGTAGTCCCCAAGGGCCGGTTCAACTTAGTGTAGTTAAACCGGGACTTTATGTAATTGAGATTGCCACATCAGAATATATACGAGGAAATAGCCATTAGCCCCCATGTGCCAAGTTGAATACTTGTATTGATCTTGGGACTTTGTAAGCAATTGAAAGATTAAGATCGAATATGCATTAGCCCCCAAGTGCCAAATGCATAACTTGTTATGTGGTTGGTACTTCAATCCTTGTACCGTTTTGCTGAATCATATAACTGTCTGCATGCAGGCTGAGCTGAAGACGAAAGAAAGACAAGTCGCCGATCTCCAAGAAAATCTAAAATCCCAACAAGCTGAAACCTCCAAAGCAAAAGAGGAATTAACCAGCGCTTTAAGCGGCATGGAACAGCTTAAGGAGAGCTTCAAGAAGAAGCGAGCGGATTGGTCCACTGAAAAATCCGCTTTAATC
Organism: Triticum urartu; assembly: GCF_056163025.1. Classification (NCBI taxonomy): domain Eukaryota; kingdom Viridiplantae; phylum Streptophyta; class Magnoliopsida; order Poales; family Poaceae; genus Triticum; species Triticum urartu. The sequence goes on along the minus strand of NC_141879.1, from coordinate 592,151,017 downwards.
AAACGAGCAGAAGATGCCGAGGCTGCACTAAAACCGGTGGCGGATGAACTGACCAGCATAAAGCGGCACATGCATGCCATGACCACTTCTATCTTTGGTAAAACGGTTTGACTTCTGAATTGATTCTGCCGTCTTACAGAGCTGCCGGTTTGTTAACCCTTTATGATATTTCAGGGACACGCATTGGTCACTTGGGGTCAGACGTGCGGAAGAAATTGAAAGCCGCCTATACGTTGATCGAACAATTGTACACTGGTGCACAACGTATCATCTGTACTGCATCCCACAACAAACCGGCGCCCACTTTGATTCAGGACACTCTGATGAAACTGTCGGTGCTTCCTACCCGGGTTGAAGAGCTGAAGAAATCTGCTTCTCGAACCGGTGCGATCAATGCCTTAATCCGAGCAAAAGCTTGGGTGCCGGATTTTGACCCTATTGAAGCAGCTCAGGGCTATCCCAGCTTGAAGGAAGACGGGTCAGAGTTTAGTGAAGCGGATCTGCGAGCAATAAACTAGGAGGTGCGTCCGCTAGCTTGTCAATTGGCTGAAGAAGTAGACTTGTCTCATTATCAAGCCCAATATGACAATCAAAACAAGCGAGTAGCTGCACCAATTCATGAAGCGGAAAATCTTATCCCTCCAATCCGTAAGCATACTTACGCTCCCGATATTGACCCGTCGTTGCTGATCCATGATGAAGCTGTCTCTCAAGCATTAATGGGAATCGACTGGACAACTGTTGATTTCCAGCCGCTGGGTAGAGAAACTGAAGCTGAAGCGGTGCGGGATGACCCACAACCATCAGGCCGGGATGGTGACCAAGCTTGAACCGGAAGCCGGTTTAAAACTGCTTCTCCCTTGCGAAAAACAATGATCTTATTGTGGGCACCATGTTGCCTTGTAATAGGCTAGCTGATACTTTTGATGCTGATATGCCTTCGTGCATAATTAATGCAACTTGCTCTTCCTTTGGGTGATGAACTTTCCAAAGTACTTTCTGCAATAAAAATTTTAAAGTGACACCACAGTTGTACCGTCAGGCGGAATATGATGTCTGCACACATGAAATCAAAACATCTGTTTTTTTTAAGTATATGACCAAATTTTGAGATACATAATACCTGCCATCGTTGGACGTGAAGTTGGCTTGGCCAATCTTGAAGCGGAGTTTTATAAACCCACACTATTGGAGGAGATAGCAACTCATGTATATATATGATGCCAGTTTACCATGTAAACCGTGCCGGGTTATAATAAACACCGTGTTACTTCATAATAGGATGTTAACAAAAAATCAAACCGAGCAAATAGTCTCTGGATTAAAATGGACCGTGTACCGTCAATAGACAGTGTGAACCAGTTTAAAATTTTGTCGGTTTAAAAAACGCAATAAAAAGAAAGAAATATCTTTCAAAGAAAAGTGTAAAGCAAAAGCAATGACAAAACCGTTTGCAAAAAGAGGCTTATTTGAGCTGATCAGATGGCGTTACCATGGTCGAACATGATCAAGCTTCCGATAGGTGTAACTATGGTTCAAGTTAGCTAGGTGCCCAAATGAAACCGTGGCATGGCAATGGTTCGGGTTCGACCAAGCCCCCAAGTGATTATGTGGCCTTAGGCCGATCAAGAGGCATGACTGGTTCAGACGTGACCAAGTCCCCAAGTGATCTGGTGGCTCTCGCCTATCAAGAGGTATTGCATTGGTTCGGACACGACCAAGCCCCCAAGTGATATAACATGATGCTTTTGAAAAGCTAACTCAAGGGGTAAACCAGAGGCCGCTTTAGAACAACTCCGTGTAACCACACATGATGTAAAAGAACAGATACCCCACTTTAGCTGAGGTTCCGGTTTATTATATTTAATCATAATATATACATCGTTGTAATATGTACATAAGTAGAGCCAATGGCTCAGGTATAGTAAGGCCGAAGATGAGCTATGTTCCACGGCCTGTTGGTCTCCTCCTCTGATGTACGTGAGTTTTTATGCTCTCGAATATCGATCAGATAGTATGACCCATTGTGCAGATTCTTGCTGACCACGAAAGGCCCCTCCCAAGGTGGGGATAGCTTATGCATATCTGTCTGATCTTGGATGAGCCGAAGCACCAAATCTCCTTCCTGAAAGGTTCTGGTTCTGACTCGGCGACTGTGATAACGACGAAGATCCTGTTGGTAAATCGCCGATCGGGCGGCTGCTATGTCACGCTCTTCATCCAACCGGTCCAAAGCATCTTTCCGTGCTGTCTCGTTGTCCACTTCAACATAAGCCGTCACACGAGGTGAATCATGACGGATATCACTGGGGAGAATCGCCTCCGCTGCGTAAACCATGAAGAACGGTGTGTATCCTGTTGATCTGTTGGGTGTGGTATTGATGCTCCATAACACAGATGGTAATTCTTCTACCCAACAACCCGACGTTCTCTGCAAAGGAACCATGAGCCAGGGCTTGATGCCTCTCAAGATCTCTTGATTAGCCCTTTTTGCTTGACCATTGGACTGTGGGTGTGCCACTGATGAAACGTCAAGCCGGATGTGCTCCCGTTCGCAGAACTCCTTCATGGCACCCTTGGACAAATTGGTACCATTATCTGTGATGATACTGTGTGGAAAGCCAAACCGGAAAATCACTTTTTTGATAAACTGAACCGCCGTGGCCGCATCACACTTGCTAACCGGTTCTGCCTCCACCCACTTTGTGAACTTGTCAACCGCCACCAGGAGGTGGGTCTTCTTATCTTTGGACCTTTTGAAAGGCCCAACCATATCCAGCCCCCAAGTCGCAAACGGCCAAGTAATTGGAATCATTCTCAATTCTTGAGCCAGCACATGAGCACGTCTTGAAAACTTTTGGCAACCATCACATCGTCTGACCAGATCCTCCGCATCAGCATGAGCAGTTAATCAATAAAAGCCATGGTGAAACGCTTTAGCTACCAAAGATTTTGAACCGGCGTGGTGACCACAATCTCCTTCGTGGATCTCACGCAAAATTTCACAGCCTTCTTCAGGAGACACACAGCGTTGAAACGCCCCTGATATATTGCAATGATGCAACTCGCCATTGACAATAGTCATGGACTTGGACCACCGGACTATCTGTCGGGCCAGAATCTCATCCTCTGGTAACTCGCCCCGGTTCATGTACGCCAGGTAAGGAAGCGTCCAATCCGGAATGACATGAAGAGCTGCCACCAATAGAGCCTCTGGATCAGGAATAGCCAAATCCGCTTCACCAGGGAGCTTGACCGACGGGTTGTGCAGCACATCCAGAAAAACATTGGGCGGGACCGGTTTGCGCTGAGAGCCCAGCCGGCTTAAAGCGTCCGCCGCTTCATTCTTCCGTCGGTCCACGTGGTCCACCTGATAGCCTTTAAAATGACCTGCAACAATATCCACCTCACAACGATATGCTTCCATGAGTGGGTCCTTGGAGTCCCAAGTGCCAGACACTTGTTGAGCCACGAGGTCCGAGTCACCGAAGCACTTAACTCGACTTAGGTTCATCTCCTTAGCCATCCGGAGACCATGGAGCAAGGCTTCATACTCAGCTGCATTGTTAGTACAAGGAAACATTAAGCGGAGAACGTAACAAAACTTATCACCTCGTGGGGAAGTTAATACGACTCCAGCCCCCGAGCCTTCCAATTGCCTGGATCCGTCAAAATGGATGGTCCAATATGTGTGATCCAGCTTTTCCTCAGGTTCTTCCATTTCCGTCCAATCATTGATGAAATCAACCAGTGCTTGATACTTCACCGCCGTCCAAGGCACATACTTCAATCCGTGCGGCCCAAGCTCTATAGCCCACTTGGCAATCCGGCCAGTTGCTTCCCGGTCCTGGATGATATCCCCCAAAGGAGCAGAACTGGCCACCGTAATTGGGTGCCCTTGGAAGTATTACTTAAGCTTCCGGCTTGCCATAAAAACTCCGTACACCAGCTTCTGCCAATGCGGATACCTTTGCTTGGACTCAATGAGTACCTCGCTGATATAATAGACCGGACATTGAACCGGATGCTCCTTACCTGCCTCCTTTCGCTCCACCGTAATAGCCACGCTGACCGCACGAGCATTAGCAGCAACATATAGCAGTAACGGCTCCTTGTCAACGGGAGCGGCGAGCACAGGCAGATTGGCCAATTGCTGCTTTAAGTCCTCAAATGCTTCATCAGCAGCAGAACTCTAGACGAACTGATCCGTCTTCTTCAACATCTGATACAAAGGGATTGCCTTCTCACCAAGGCGGCTGATAAACCGGCTTAACGCGGCAATCCGGCCTGCCAGGCGTTGAACATCATTGATACACTTCGGTTTAGCCAGGGAGGTGATGGCTGTGATCTTCTCTGGATTAGCCTCAATTCCCCTGTTGGACACCAGAAAACCCAATAACTTGCCCACCGGTACACCAAAGACACACTTGTCCGGATTAAGCATCATCTTGTACGTCCTTAGGTTATCAAAGGTTTCCTTCAAATCGTCAACCAGAGTCTCCTTCTCCCTGGACTTAACCACGATATCATCCACATAAGCATGTACATTACGGCCAATCTGCTTGTGAAGACAATTTTGTACACACTGTTGATATGTTGCCTGGGCACTTTTGAGCCCAAAGGGCATAGACACATAGCAGAAGGCTCCAAAGGGAGTTATGAATGCCGTCTTCTCCTGGTCCTTAACTGCCATTTGATCTGATGATAGCCAGAATATGCATCCAAAAAACTTAAACGCTCACAACCCGCCGTAGCATCAATGATTTGATCAATACGGGGGAGGGCAAAAGGATCTGCTGGGCAAGCCTTATTAAGATCTGTGTAATGCACACACATGCGCCAGGTGCCGTTTTTCTTAAGGACTAGCACCGGATTGGCAAGCCACTCAGGGTGAAAAACTTCAACAATAAAACCAGCTGCTAAGAGCCTGGCTACCTCTTCTCCAATCGCCTTGCGTCTTTCTTCGTTAAACCGGCGGAGGAACTGTTTCACCCGTTTGTATTTAGGATCCACATTAAGGGTGTGCTCAGCGAGTTGCCTCGGTACACCTGGCATGTCAAAGGGCTTCCATGCAAAAATGTCCCGATTCTCACAGATGAACTCGATGAGCGCGCTTTCCTATTTCGGATCCAAGTTGGCACTAATGCTGAACTGCTTGGACGAATCGCAAGGTACGAAGTCAACAAGCTTAGTTTCTGCTGCCGATTTGAACTTCAGGGCCGGATCATGCTCCGTAGTTGGCTTCTTTAATGGAGTCATGTCCGCCGGATCAACATTGTCCTTATAATGCTTCAGCTCCTCGGTGGCACAAACTGACTCTGCGTAGGCCGCATCTCCTTCCTCGCACTCCAAAGCAATTTTACGGCTTCCGTGAACCGTTATTGTCCCCTTGTGACCCGGCATCTTGAGCTGCAAATACACATAACAGGGTCGTGCCATAAACTTGGCGTAGGCCGGTCGCCCAAACAGGGCGTGATATGGACTTTGGATTTTCACCACTTCAAACGTCAATGTTTCCGACCTGGAATCATGATCTTCTCCAAAGGCCACTTCCAGAGCTATCTTACCAACAGGATATGCTGACTTGCCAGGTACCACACCATGTAACACCGTATTAGACAGTTTGAGATTTTTATCTGTTAGTCCCATACGACGGAAGGTCTCATAGTACAAGATATTAATGCTACTCCCTCCATCCATGAGCACTTTGGTGAACTTGTAACCTCCCACCTGAGGCGCCACCACCAGAGCCAACTGACCCGGATTATCAACCTGGGGAGGCTGATCCTCTCTGCTCCATATGATTGGCTGTTCAGACCAGCGTAGATAACGGGGCACGGCCGGTTCAACAGAGTTGACTGCCCGCCTCTGAACCTTCCGGTCTCGCTTGTCCAAGCTAGTGGTAAAGACATGGTACTGCCCACTATTCAATTGCTTTGGGTTGCTCTGGTAACCTGACTGTTGCTGCTGCTGGTTGTAACCACCCTGGTTGTTCTGATTATTTTGACTGTTATGTCCGCCCGGATTACCGTTAAATCCTGAACCGAAATTTCCTCCACCGTAACCCGGCCCGGATCCTGAGCCACCGCCGGAGCCGTGATCATACCGGAAAGCATTAGAATTCTTGAACTCCTGCATAATGAAGCAATCCTTCCAAAGGTGGTTTGCTGGCACCTCCTTCGTCCCATGTCTTGGACAGGGCTGGCTCAGTAGATAATTTAGGCGGTCCGGGTTAGGGTTGGGTGCCCCACTGCGATTTTTCGGTTTACCCTTGCGTCGCTGGCCATTGTCCTGCGCGTTGGTATTATCCACAAAGTCCATGTTACCATCCGCTTTACGCATGCCTCCACCACCATTGCCTGCCCAGTGATGCTGCTGACCTTTTGAGTTGCTGTTCCTCTTTCTCTTCCCTGCCTTGTCATCATCAGATTCGGGATCCTTGGTACTATCAGAATCAGCATACTTTACCAAAGCAGCCATGAGGGTCCCCATGTCAGTGCAATGGCGCTTCATCCGTCCCAACTTCAGCTTTAGGGGCCCAAACCGGTAGTTGCCTTCTAGGGTTAAGACTGCAGTGTCAGTGTTGATGCGGTCTGATGAATGCAACACTTGTGAGACCCGGCGTACCCAATGAGTCGTCGATTCTCCTTCCTCCTGGACACAGGCAGCTAAGTCTACTATCGACATGGGCTGCTTACATGTATCCTTGAAATTATTGATAAACCGGGTTCGTAATTGGGCCCATGAACTGATAGAATTGGCCGGTAAGCTTTTTAACCAAGTGCGGGCCGTTCCTTCAAGCATCATGGTGAAGTATTTCGCACATGCCGCATCATCCACATCCAGCATCTCCATGGCCATCTCATAGCTCTCCACCCATGTCTCTTGGGGTTGATCCACCGTGTAATTTGGTACCTTACGCGGGCCCTTGAAATCCTTGGGTAGGCGCACATTGCGTAAAGCGGGAACAAGGCAAGGCACCCCCAAAGAGCTAGAAGTAACACCGGGTTCGACCGAAATAGTTGGACGAACCGGCGTAAGCTGTCGAGCCTGATATTGTGCGGCTAACTCGGCCTCCCTGCGTGCTCGGGCCCGATCCACCACTTCCTGAGCGTTATCAGCACCACCCGCCGGGTTGTTGCCGCGGGGTGCTCCACGTCGTTCATTACTTGACACTGTCGGTTCCTCCATACGCCTGCTATAGCTCCGGCTTGGGCGAGGGGTCGAGTGGATCCGGTCGCAGCTGTACGAATATGCTTCCTGTTGGTCCAAAACTGTCCTAAGAAGCTCCTTGACCCGTCGCATCTCTATCGCCAGCGGTGAGTCACCTTCAATTGGAATGGCCTCCAGCCGTGCAGCAGCGATGACGAGATTGTCCATTGGGTTGGAGTAGTGACCCGGAGGTGTTGAAACAGCCCGAGGTATAACGGTGTTTTGACGAGGCGGATCCATCCGACGAGGCTGAACGGGCACACCAGTCCAAGGAGCTTCCGCACAGTTTCCTTCCAGCGGATTACCGGTTCCTGCTCCCGGGGTGTTGAAAAGGTCTCTGGCCTCGAAAACCGGAGGCAAACGGGATCGGTACTTCCTCCTCATGACTTCATGCGACGCGTTCTGGTCCAACATGAGCCTGTAGGCTTGTGCGTCTAGAGCGGCCCGCTCTGTGGCCATCCTGGTATCCTCAGCTGTCAGGTCCGCCTTGGCCTGGGTGATCTGTTCCCTTACCTTTGCAACCTCCGCGTTGTGGACGTCCTGATCCGCCGGATTAACTTCCGCCATAGGCACAACCAATGCATCAAATAGCTCTGATAGAACTTGTGCCGGCGGGCGCAGAGGGCCTCCTGCCCCGGCAGCCGTCGTCGCTGCTGAACCGGAGGTTGTTGCTGCAGCGGTCGAAGAATGAAGTGCTGCTTGTGTGCCGGCCATGAATATTCCAACTCGGTTGGGCAGATCAGAGGGGTCCGGAATACTGTCGCCGTTGGAACAGCCCCCAATCCGGCCATCTTGTAGCTGATATAGAGATTCGGTTTCTCCGGTTGATGACTCATCACCGGAGTAAATGACGGTCTCACCGCCAGATCTCGATCCATCCTCATGACCTCCTCCATGGATGACTCCCACGAAGGCACGCTTCATGGCCGGTTTAACCCAGGCAGATCGCGCACGCTGAGCCGTTTCGACGAGGTCGTTGCAGATATCCGGCTCAGGGCCCGGTGCTCCGATCTTGCCGATGAAAATGTGTATGCCACCAAAGGGGACCTGGTACCCGTACTCAACTGAGCCGGCCTCGGGGCCCCAGCTTGCATCATCGATGTAAAGCTTGCCGTGACGACTCTTAGTCATCCGGCCTACGGCGTAGCCCTCGAGTCCTTCAAAGCGGCCCTCCAAGAACTTGAAACCATCGTGCGATAGCCCCACGGTGGGCGCCAACTGTCGTGGTTTTGTCACGGCAGATGTACTAGAGAAAGGACTTAGTCGTGGAGCCATCGCGACGGGTTAGCTTGAAGGGGTTAAAGCGGACACAGGGACGCAAGAGATTTTATACTAGTTCGGCCCCTTCAATGAAGGTAAAAGCGTACGTCTAGTTGTGATGGAATTGATGGGGTTTCGATGACCAGGGAGCAAACAAGCTTCGCCTATGTCTCGAGTTGTTGTCTGTTGTCCTTGAACCGCCGCCGGGTCGTCCCCTTATATACACGGGTGACACCCGTCGGTTCACAGAGTCCCAATACCGGCTCATAGATGTGTCCAGTTTGGTCTCTACTTATTCCTAACTTACAATACAAGTTAAATACCAACGCCGGTTTACGGCTACAGGCCTTGAACCGACTATGGGCCTTGAACCCTCATCTGCCTTCTTGGGCTTTAACATACTTAACTACTGACAAAGTTTAACCCGGCCCAGATAGGCCGGTTTACGCCCAGTAGTGATATCCCCAACAGTGATGGGTTGGATGAGATTCACCATGTAATCGAGTTAGTTTTGTTAGGGTTTGATCCCTAGTATCCACTATGTTCTGAGATTGATGTTGCTATGACTTTGCTATGCTTAATGCTTGTCACTAGGGCCTGAGTGCCATGATTTCATATCTGAACCTATTATGTTTTCATCAATATATGAGAGTTCTAGATCCTATCTTGCAAGTCTATAGGCACCTATTATGTGTTATGATCCGTTAACCCCGAGGTGACAATAATCAGGATACTTACGGGTGATGACCGTAGTTTGAGGAGTTCATATATTCACTATGTGCTAATGCTTTGTTCCGGTTCTCTATTAAAAGGAGGCCTTAATATCCCTTAGTTTCCATAAGGACCCCGCTGCCACGGGAGGGTAGGACAAAAGATGTCATGCAAGTTCTTTTCCATAAGCATGTATGACTATATTTGGAATACATGCCTACATTACATTGACGAATTGGAGCTAGTTCTGTGTCACCCTATGTTATGACTGTTACATGATGAACCGCATCCGGTATAATTATCCATCATTGATCCGATGCCTACGAGCTTTCCTTATACTGGTTCACGCTTATTTACTTTCCGTTGCTATTGTTACAATCACTACAAAATACCAAAAACATTACTTTGCTTTCATTACTCTTTTGTTACCGTTACAATCACTATCATATTACTTTGCTGCAGATACTAAGTTTCCAGGTGTGGTTGAATTGACAACTCAGCTGCTAATACTTGAGAATATTCTTTAGCTCCCCTTGTGTCGAATCAATAAATTTGGGTTGAATACTCTACCCTCGAAAGCTGTTGCGATCCCCTATACTTACGGGTTATCAGTCCCCAACACACCCAATAAAATGGTAAATTGTATAGGTGCACTAGTTCGGTGAAGAGATGGTGATACAAGTGGTATATGGATAGTAGATAATAGTTTTTGTAATCTGAAAATATAAAAACAGCAAGGTAACTAATGATATAAGTGAGCGTAAACGGTATTGCAATGTGCTGAAACAAGGCCTAGGGTTCATACTTTCGCTAGTGCAAGTTCCCTCAACAATAATAACATAACTGGATCACATAACTATCCCTCAACATGCAACAAAGAGTCACTCCAAAGTCACTAATAGCGGAGAACAAACGAAGAGATTATGGTAGGGTATGAAACCACGTCAAAGTTATTCTTTGCAATCAATCCGTTGGGCTATTCCTATAAGTGTCACAAACAGCCCTAGAGTTCGTACTAGAATAACACCTTAAGACACAAATCAACCAAAACCCTAATGTCACCTTGATACTCCAATGTCACCTCAAGTATCCGTGGGTATGATTATATGATATGAATCACACAATCTCAGATTCATCTATTCAACCAACACATAGGACCTCAAAGAGTGCCCCAAAGTTTCTACCGGAGAATCATGACGAAAACGTGTGCCAACCCCTATGCATAGGTTCATGGGCGGAACCCGTAAGTTGGTCACCGAAACATAGATCAAGTGAATCACGTGATATCCCATTGTCACCACAGATATCCACGGAAAGATATACATCAAGTGTTCTCAAATCTTTAAAGACTCAATCCGATAAGATAACTTCAAAGGAGAAACTCAATCCATTACAAGAGAGTAGAGGGGGGAGAAAACTGTTGGGGAACGTAGTAATATAAAAATTTCCTACGCACACTCAAGATCATGGTGATGCATAGCAACGAGAGGGGAGAGTGTGTTCACGTACCCTCGTAGACCGAAAGCGGAAGCATTAGCACAACACGGTTGATGTAGTCGTACGTCTTCACGATCCAACCGATAAAGTACCAAACGCACGACACCTCCGAGTTATGCACATGTTCAACTCGATGACGTCCCTCAAACTCCGATCCAGCCGAGTGTTGAGGGAGAGTTTCGTCAGCACGACGGCGTGGTGACGATGATGATGTTCTACCGACGCAGGACTTCGCATAAGCACCGCTACGATATGATCGAGGTGGATTATGATGGAGGGGGCACCACACACGGCTAAGAGATCAAGAGATCAATTGTTGTGTCTTTGGGGTGCCCCCTGCCCCCGTATATAAAGGAGTGGAGGGGGGAGGGCCGACCCTCTCTATGGCGCGCCCTAGGGGAGTCCTACTCCCAGAGTAGGATTGCCCCTTTCCTAGTAGAACTAGGAGCCCTTCCAAGTAGTAGGAGTAGGAGGGAAGGAAAGGGAAGGGAAAAGGAGAAGGAAGGAAGGGGGCGCCCCCCTCCCTAGTCCAATTCGGACCAGCCCATGGGGAGGGGTGCGGTCACCCTTTGAGACCTTTCTCTCCTTTCCCGTATGGCCCATTAAGGCCCAATACGAATTCCCGTAACTCCCCGGTACTCCCAAAAATACCCGAATCACTCGGAACCTTTATGATGTCTGAATATAGTCGTCCAATATATCGATCTTTATGTCTCGACCATTTCGAGACTCCTCGTCATGTCCCCGATCTCATCTGGGACTCCGAACTCTTTCGGTACATCAAAACATATAAACTCATAATATAATCGTCATCGAACTTTAAGCGTGCGGACCCTACGGGTTCGAGAACTATGTAGACATGACCGAGACACTTCTCCGGTCAATAACCAATAGCGGAACCTGGATGCTCATATTGGCTCCCACATATTCTATGAAGATCTTTATCGGTCAAACCGCATAACTACATACGTTGTTCCCTTTGTCATCGGTATGTTACTTGCCCGAGATTCGATCGTTGGTATCTCAATACCTAGTTCAATCTCGTTACCGGCAAGTATCTTTACTCGTTCCGTAATACATCATCCCGCAACTAACTCATTAGTTGCAATGCTTGCAAGGCTTATATTGATGTGCATTACCGAGTGGGCCCAGAGATACCTCTCCAACAATCAGAGTGACAAATCCTAATCTCGAAATACGCCAACCCAACAAGTACCTTCGGAGACACCTGTAGAGCACCTTTATAATCACTCAGTTACGTTGTGACGTTTGGTAGCACACAAAGTGTTCCTCCGGTAAATGGGATTTGCATAATCTCATAGTCATAGGAACATGTATAAGTCATGAAGAAAGCAATAGCAACAAACCAAACGATCAAGTGCTATGCTAACGGAATGGGTCAAGTCAATCACATCATTCTCTAATGATGTGACCCCGTTAATCAAATGACAACTCATGTCTATGGCTAGGAAACTTAACCATCTTTGATTCAACGAGCTAGTCAAGTAGAGGCATACTAGTGACACTCTGTTTGTCTATGTATTCACACATGTATTATGTTTCCGTAATACAATTCTAGCATAAATAATAAACATTTATCATGAAATAAGGAAATAAATAATAACTTTATTATTGCCTCTAGGGCATATTTCCTTCAGTCTCCCACTTGCACTAGAGTCAATAATCTAGTTCACATCGCCATGTGATTTAACATCAATAGTTCACATTACCATGTGATTAACACCCATAGTTCACATCGTTATGTGACCAACACCCAAAGGGTTTACTAGAGTCAATAATCTAGTTCACATCGCTATGTGATTAATACCCAAAGAGTACTAAGGTGTGATCATGTTTTGCTGGTGAGGGAAGTTTAGTCAACGGGTCTGCCACATTCAGATCCGTATGTATTTTGCAAATTTCTATGTCAACAATGCTCTGCACGGAGCTACTCTAGCTAATTACTCCCACTTCCAATATGTATCCAGATTGAGACTTTGAGTCATCTGGATCACTATCAAAACTTGCATCGACGTAACCCTTTACGACGAACCTTTTGTCACCTCCATAATCGAGAAACATATCCTTATTCCACTAAGGATAATTTTGACCAATGTCCAGTGATCTACTCCTAGATCACTATTGCACTCCCTTGCCAAACTGAGGGCAGGGTATACAATAGGTCTGGTACACAGCATGGCATACTTTATAGAACCTATGGCTGAGGCATAGGGAATGACTTTCATTCTCTCTCTATCTTCTGCCGTGGTCGGGTTTTGAGTCTTACTCAACTTCACACCTTGTAACACAGGCAAGAACTCCTTCTTTGACTGTTCCATTTTGAACTACTTCAAAATCTTGTCAAGGTATGTACTCATTGAAAAACTTATCAAGCGTCTTGATCTATCTCTATAGATCTTGATGCTCAATATGTAAGTAGCTTCACCGAGGTCTTTCTTTGAAAAAAAGCCCTTTCAAACATTCCTTTATGCTTTGCAAAATAATTCTACATTATCTCCGATCAACAATATGTCATTCACATATACTTATCAGAAATGCTGTAGTGCTCCCACTCACTTTTCTTGTAAATACAGGCTTCACCGCAAGTCTGTATAACACTATATGCTTTGATCAACTTATCAAAGCGTATATTCCAACTCCGAGATGCTTGCACCAGTCCATAGATGGATCGCTGGAGCTTGCATATTTTGTTAGCACTGTTAGGATTGACAAAACCTTCTGGTTGCATCATATACAACTCTTCTTTAATAAATCCATTAACGAATGCAGTTTTGTTTATCCATTTGCCAGATTTCATAAAATGCGGCAATTGCTAACATGATTCGGACAGACTTAAGCATAGATACGAGTGAGAAACTCTCATTGTAGTCAACACCTTGAACTTGTCAAAAACCTTTTTACGACAATTCTAGCTTTGTAGATAGTAACACTACTATCAGCATCCGTCTTCCTCTTGAAGATCCATTTAATCTCAATGGCTCGCAGATCATTGGGCAAGTCAATCAATGTCCATACTTTGTTCTCATACATGGATCTCATCTCAGATTTCATGGCCTCAAGCCATTTCGCGGAATCTGGGCTCATCATCGCTTCCTCATAGTTCGTAGGCTCGTCATGGTCAAGTAACATGACCTCCAGAACAGGATTACCGTACCACTCTGGTGCGAATCTCACTCTGGTCTACCTACGAGGTTTCGGTAGTAAGTTGATCTGAAGTTACATGATCATCATCATTAGCTTCCTTACTAATTGGTGTAGTAGTCACAGGAACAAATTTCTGTGATGAACTACTTTCCAATAAGGGAGCAGGTACAGTTACCTCATCAAGTTCTACTTTCCTCCCACTCACTTCTTTCGAGAGAAACTCCTTCTCTAGAAAGGATCCATTCTCAGCAATGAATATCTTGCCTTCGGATCTGTGATAGAAGGTGTACCCAACATTTTCTTTTGGGTATCGTATGAAGAGGCACTTCTCCGATTTGGGTTTGAGCTTATTAGGTTGAAACTTTTTTACATAAGCATTGCAACCTCAAACTTTAAGAAACGACATCTTAGGTTTCTTGCCAAACCATAGTTCATATGGTGTCGTCTCAACAGATTTAGATGGTGCCCTATTTAACGTGAATGTAGTTGTCTCTAATGCATAACCCCAAAATGATAGCGGTAAATCAGTAAGAGACGTCATAGATCGCACCATATCTAATAAAGTACGGTTACGACATTCGGACACACCATTACACTGTGGTGTTCTAGGTGGCGTGAGTAGTGAAACTATTTCACATTGTTTTAACTGAAGGCCAAACTCGTAACTCAAATATTTTACTTCTGCGATCATATCGTAGAAACTTTTATTTGTTGTTATGATGATTCTCCACTTCACTCTGAAATTCTTTGAACTTTTCAAATGTTTCAGACTTGTGTTTCATCAAGTAGATATACTCATATTTGCTCAAATCATCTATGAAGATCAGAAAAATAATGATACCTGCCGTGAGCCTCAATATTCATCGGACCACATACATCAGTATGTATGATTTCCAACAAATCAGTTGCTCGCTCCATTGTTCCGGAGAACGGAGTCTTAGTCATCTTGCCCATGAGGCATGGTTCGCAAGCATCAGCTGATTCATAATCAAGTGATTCCAAAATCCCATCAGCATGGATTTTCTTCATGCGCTTTACACCAATATGACCTAAACGGTAGTGCCACAAATAAGTTGCACTATCATTATTAACGGTAGATGTCTGTACTCAGACATGTTAAGCTTCCGCATGTGCTTTGACTTGTATGCTCTGAATGTTGGGTCATGAGACCCATGTTTGTAATATCTTGCTCTTCGGAGCCTAATGAATAAATACTTTGAGTCGTAGAATCTTGTTGTGATGCCATGTTGTGTTGCACATATTGAGCATATTGTGTGTATGATTGAAATGCTTGGTATGTGTGGGATCCGACAACCTAGTTGTTTATCCTTGGTAGCCTCTCTTATGGGGAAATGTAGTCTTGTGCTTCCATGAGCCATAGTAGTCCGCTACAGCCCGGTTCACTGGAGTCCTGCAAGCCCAACATTACTGCTCCGGAACACTTGACTGGCCGGCATGTGATTCACTTTGTTCCTGTGTCTGTCCCTTCGGGGAAATGTCACGCGGTGACATCCGGAGTTCTGCCTATCCTGCTACAGCCCGGTTCACCGGAGTCCTGTTACCCTAGTGCTACAGCCCGGATTCGCACGCTGCTGACCGACATGCTCGATGTTGATTCATGTATGCCTGTCCCTGTAAGTTAGTGCCACTTTGGGTTCACGACTAGTCATGTCGGACTGGGTTCTCTGTCATATGGATGCTAGCGACACTATCATATATGTGAGCCAAAAGACACAAACGGTCCTGGGCCATAGTAAGGAGACACCCGTGGGAATACCGTGTGTGAGGCCGCAAAGCGATATGAGGTGTTACATGCTAGATCGATGTGACTTGGAATCGGGGTTCTGACAACTTTGGTATCAGAGCCTGACTGCCTATAAGATTACCAAGCCATACTGGTCGAAGTTGAGTCTAGAAATGCTTTAGTTATATAAGGGAATTGATTGTGGAAGGGAACGTAAGGCTCTTTTTACTCCTTTACCTTATGCCCTTCTGATCTGAGTCACCCTCTTCTTTTCTACGGGGATTAAGAACTAGGATCTCTCTTCTATCTCTCAGGATGACGTGTTACTAAACCGTAGTTGCCTAGGATTGTTGGATTTAAGCCTCAGTCCAGTTTTTACTACTCCAGTGTGTCGTTAGTTGGATTTGGAAACATGATATTGCGATGTTAAGTGGTTATGCCACCATTTTGCAGGATGTCTCAAATCTTTTTGAGCATTTACAGCCGTTATGCTGTCCGAATCATCCCAGGTTTCCAAACAATCTAATGCACTTGCAAATCTTTCCTCCATGTTTCCGTTGTATTTTTGGGCCAGATTAAGCACACTAATGGTGTGTTGAGGTACTCCGTTGCCTTGACGTGTATGTTGGAGTTAGTATTATGACCCTAGGTGTCTTAGGGAGTCACCTAGTAATCTAGCCATCTTTTGTGTTCCCAGTGTGATGATTCTGGCCATCATTCTCGAAAGCATCCCGTGATGCAATTTAGTTACTAGGCTTTCTATTCCTGGGTTCTTGAACCCGAGATTCACCCTACTTACTTCATGTTGATAGTGTTTGCTAGTTCCTTTAGGATATTAGTAACCTTGTGATAGCCCTCGAGATCTGTGGTATTCCTTCTTCCAAATACCATGAACCATTATGGCAGAAGATCTTTGAACCAATGATCACAACAAGAGTGCTCTTGATGAGGTCTCCATTCTATGCTGTGACTCTACCAGTTCTACCTTTCTGCACGGATATTCCGAAAGAAATATGTTGAGCTTTATTCGACATATTAATCTACGCATCTGCCACTTAGAAAGATATATGTCCCCTTGAGTTGTCCCTCTTCATTTGTATTCCGACCATCATCTATCAATTGATAGTCAAGAGTATGCGTGCATTCGTTCATCGGTGCCTATCATTCTTGTGGTCCGTCAAGCCATTCTATTCCGGAATGACTAGGAGAAACAAACTCCAGTACCTTATCCATTTCTAGGATTGGGTCAAAGCAGATGTAATCCGTAGATCCAAATGCCAATCTAGCTTTTGCTCTGTTCTATCGTGGAGTGTCACCTTCTCTCTTATCAAGAATGTCATGAGAATTACACCACCTCTTATGAATTCTTGATTTAGCGATACTTCCTGCCATCATTGTTCATTCTTTGGTTCCGTGTTGTTTTAACCGGAATGCCGACATGTGAATTGTGATGTGTGAAATCAATACTCTGAGCAACTCGTTGCTTTGTAGTAAATGGACAATATTCTCATTCTTAGCGTGTTGGTTATTGAATCATTATCCTAAGATTGATCGTGCTACCTAGTCCATATTTCTGGTGCACACTTCGATCAATGAGTTGGGATTGTGCCAACCCCTTGCTTATTTGATCATATTGTCTTGCCCTGAAAAGCAAGATTGTTCTCGAGCTTAAAAACATATCGGTGGTTCGTGATTTTCTGATTATCTTCTTGGAAGTATCACCAGGTTGTCCCCTGACTGTTATGTTGAGCTCGTGATTAAGTTGGTTTCTTGCAAACCACCCCTTCTCCAAGAATCTATGTTGGATACCCCCTGAGCTAGTTGTCTAAGCTGAACAACAACTTGGAGAGTTGGAAGATAAAGCTTTGTCTGACTTAGTTCATCTCTAAGGGATATATTTGGTGTGTGTGTGTTGAAGAAACATGATATCTTCGTCGATTGGTCCTCGTGATCAGTTATTGGATCTATTGTCTTGTACAAACTTTGATTTGAGTGTGGGCTATCCTCAAATCAAATAAGAACCAACGATGTTCATAATGTTGTCTTACTCGTGGTTGATCCCTCGAGCATACACCATTACATCCTTTGGTCTGACCAATGCTATCACCATGTTCACTTAGTTGTGGAATTCCATCTATATGGAAGCCTGGATGGTTTGTTGTTGAGCCCATTGACAACATTTCCATCGTGTCCATGATTCATGTTGAACATCTAAGTTAGTGTTGGAAACTTTTGAAAGCATTTTCTTCGTGCTAGCTCATGAAGTTTATGTTTGACGGAAGAAGTGACTTCCTCTAATTCACGTGCACATGATGCAAGTTGCCGCCGTGAACTTGAGAAAGTTTGTTTCGCTTCCTCTAGAATCATCCCAAGTCAGTCATGCATATGTGCGAAGTATTCTGTGGTCTGGAGACTTGCAACCTTCATTCTATATGAATCCCTAGCACACCAAGCCACTGATTGACTTGTTCAAGGAAAAGAAGTCTATGCTTGGGCATGGACTTTTGTAAATACTTCTAAATCCTTGATGATGGATCCTAACCAGAACTCGGTAGTGTTTTTATCATAAGACTTCTACGTGGTCATGTTTGTCTTGGACAATGTGTTCACATGTGTGTAGCAGAACCAGCTCATGTTTTGGAGCTTGCCATCGTAGTTCATTTCTTGAGAATCTCACAACGTCATCTCATCGGTTTGTGTTGCAAACTTTCTTTCCAGAAATGATGTCTGAAATATCCCGTTACCAACCAGATCTGAATCTCAGGCAGATATGATGGTTGGAACATTCCCAGCATTTGCATTTTGTTCCCAGCTTGCACCCGTCCTTGTGCCATTATACTATGGGCTGCCTTCTTAGTAATTCTTATTCAGGATCATCTTCAGAAGTTGTCCTAACATGGGTTCCATCCATTTTTCGATGATGAGCAAAATCATCCATTGCGTTGTCTTCAACAAGGTAGTCCACATCATCCATTCTAGTCTGAGTATGCCATCCTTTCGAACTTCTTCAAACGATCAGTTGTGAATTGTCTTAGGCTGGTATGGAGAGTATCAATGATTTCTGTATCGAAAGTAATTCTTTTTGCCACTTAAGGGAATAATTCTATGAGCCAGCTTCCTCTAAGATGTCTCGTTATGGTATCATGGCACCTCAACTCCTCACTACGTTGACAACCGTTCACCACCTTCTTAAGTGTGAAATTGTTGCCTACCTAGTGAATCTTCATCATCTGTTTCACTCCATCCCTCGGGATTTATGCTTCGTGTCTCAGCTCGAGAGATGTTTCAACGTCTCACTCCATGAGTTGATCTTGAGTTGCTCGATCTTTGAGAAGATCATTTTCTGTAGAGTTTCCTTCCGTCGTCATCGTGTTGGATGAAGATCTCGAAGCCAAAGACGTCAAGAGCAATGTGATGCAATATATTGGTATCTTCGAGAAGGGCAGTTGGACCGAGAAGACTGTGATAGTTTTGTGACCCCTCTGTCTTCTTACTCCACTTCTTGAATCTCGGGACGAGATTCTTGTTTAGTAGGGGCGAGTTGTCACAGCCCTAGATTAATTGTGTGCAATAGTTGCATTTGCATCCATGCATCATGGCAATCTTTCCTTAAACCTGAAATGGGGATTAACAAACCCTAGCACTCCTTTGAAAACTAGGGTCAACCAAAAGAATATTTTTCAATGAACCCAAAAATGCCTTAATTAATGTTTGATAATTTTGGCAAGGGTTTTGATCCAAGCCAAAAATAGTGAACATTTTTAGGGAATTATTTGGGCTTTGATTTAATCCACTAATGTATTTGAGTTGGAGCAAATAAATCCTATAAATATTTTATTGCTCCAATAATTCTGAAACTTCTTGTGGAGCTCTGGGTTAAACCATTTTGCATCCACAATTATTTCCAGAAGCTGCAAAAATAATTTGGTTAGCAAACCAAATTCAAAACATCTGCAGAAATTAGAAAAAAGAAATAAGAGAGAAGGAGAGAAGTACCTGGGCCTTACCTGCTACTATAGCTCACCCAGTCGAGCCAGCCCAGTCCACCTCCTCAGCGCCAGTCTTCTTCAACCTCGTGCCAGAAGGCACGAGGGCGCGTGCTCACTGCACGCTGGCCACGCGCCGCGCCACCTCCTGCTTCCCGCCGCTCCCCGACGCGCCTGTGAGCGCCACACACTCCCCCTTGTTCCCCTCCTACTCTTCCCCCGTCCCCACCTGCTTCTCTGTCTCTCCCCCTCGCCCGTTCCCTGCCATGGCCGAAGCCTCCATGGACGCACCGCCGCCGTTCGGCACTGCCATCGACCTCCCCACGCCCATCCAGCTACGCCACGAGCTCCGCCTCGACCCCCACGTCCTCTGCACCAATCCAGGCGCCGCCAGGAGATTCGTGATGACGACCCCGAGCTCTTCTTCCTCCTCAGACCCGTGGATCATCGCCGGTCGATTCGCGCCATCGAGGACGTCCCCAAGCCCGCTGAGCCGTTCTACGCCTTCCTTGTGATCTCCTGCTCCTTCCCCCATGCTCTCCCCCTCCGTTCCTCTCCACTAGCTCGTTTTCCGTCGGAGCCGAGAGCTTCCGCCCGCCGGCCATGAAGCTGCTGTGGCTAGAGCGAGTTTCGCTCGCGTCCGAGCACTGGTATGTGCTCAGGGAGCTCCTAGGAGCCCAACGCAGCCATCAGCTCGCTCGCTAGCGCACTACAGTCCTCGCGCTCATGGAGCCGTAGCTCCGGCCACCGCCTTGCTCGCCGCCGACGCTGCTCCCGGCCACCTCGCAACCTCTCGTCCTGTCCTTTGGATGCGGACGAGCAAGAGCTCCTCCCCTGTGTGCTCAGCGCGCCAAACCACCGCCGGAGCTCAAATCCGAGCCGCGCCGCCGTCGTTTTGGTCGCCGCCGGCCAGGCTCCGGCGACTGCCGACGTGTCCGTCATTAGCCACTAATGACCCTGCTGATTAACCCCCCTGAGTCACTGACACCTGGGCCCCACATTTTAGCTAACCATAGTTTATTTCTTTGTGTAGCTTAAACTAACAATAGTGGCCCCACACGTCAGCGTTGACCTACTGACGTGGCCATTGACCAGGCCCACCTGTCAGCCGCACAACACAGCCCTGGGTTACTGACCAGTGGACCCCACTGGTCAGGTTTGACTTGGACCGCCTCTGTTGACTTGCTGACATCACAGTGACGCAATGCTGACGTAGTTAATAATTTTCTGGATTTAAAATAATTAGAAAATTCCAGAAAATGCCCAAAACTTCTAAAAATCATAGAAAATTATCTATAACTCCAAATAAGATAAATTATATATGAAAAATTATCAGAAGAATTCAAGGAATCCATCTGTACCATTTTCATGCATGTTTGAGCAAGTTAACCTCACTGTTTAGGAGAAACATGATTAGGGCAAATTTCATAATAGGTTTGGAGTTGGAATTTGATGTAGTTTTGAATTCCACTTCAATTAAAATGACTTTCTGTTGCATTAGCCCAAATCATAGCATATTTCCATGTCATGATCATGCATCATATTGTTGCATTGCATTGATTGTATTCTTCCTTGTTTGCCGGTAATTGCCCCCTCTCAGTAGACGATGTTTCCGATGATGTGATCGATGACACCGATGAAGAGCTATACTATCTTCAGCAGTGCCAGGCAAGCAAAACCCCCTTGTTCATTCTGATACAGTCCCACTCTCTCGCTCCTGCTCTCTTTTACTGCATTAGGACAACACCGTTTCAACTATTACATGCTGCGGTAGCTGAACCCCTTTCCTCTGCATGACCTGTCATTGCCACAGTAAATAGATGAAACCCACTAGCATGAGTAGGAATTGTTTGAGCCCTGATGTGCCTACTCATTCATGCTTGTTTGTCATGTCTGCTACTGCTTAGAGTTGAGTCAGGTCTGATTCATCGGGGATGAATCGGAGGTGTGTGTGAACATGTCCTACTGTTGAGAGCTAAGTGCATGAAAACGATTTGGTAAAGGTAGCGGTGAGAGGCCATGTAGGAGTACATGGTGGGTTGTCTCATTGCAGCCGTCCTCAGGAACTGAGTCCTGTGTTTGTGATCCATGAACAGTTACTACCACAAATTGGGCTCCGGGCGCTCCAAGCTCTCTCGACTTATTAATCAACCTGATCTCTGTCCAGGAGTTGCAACTAGTTTCTGGTGTTTGTAGGTAGTGTTAGTAGTCTACCAAGTGGCACCTAGTATAGGTGGGCTTGGGATAGACTAGGCACAGTGGCCCGGTGTACCAAGTGGAACCCGGATGGTGGGCTTGGGAACCCTGTACACATCATTTAGGGCCGTGAGCGACACCCCGACCGGATCTCCTTGCGGATGGAACCCGAATAGGCGATAAACCTGGATGAGATACTTGTGTGATTAGTCAGGTCATGGCCGACTCCCTCACCAGGCTTCCATGACGTGTACATGGTGGTAAGTGGCGAGAGCGTGTGTGAAGAAGTACACCCCTGCAGGGTTATCATTATCTATTCGAATAGCCGGATTCCTCGGATATGGAAACTTGGACCCCTTGCATAGTTCATAGAGAAGTGAAAGTGGATACTCTAAAACTCGCAAGATAAGCATGAGTGCTATGGATGGCGTTCTCGCAGGGAGACGGGAGCGGATCCATAGTGGTGTATTGGTATGGTGAATTTGTGGACTCGTGTGCGCCACCTCAAAAGAGTTACTTGCAGTCGTAGTTCAGGTTAGCCACTGAGTCAAAGATGGCTTGCTGCAGTCAAACTCCACCACCCCCTTTTGTTGATAATGATGCATATGTCGTTAGTTCTGATGTAAGTCTTGCTGAGTACATTTGTACTCACGTTTGCTTAATTTATGTTTTGCAGAGAGACTACAGTCTCGCTAGTAGTTCCGCGTGGACTTCGATGTTTAGCTTGTTACCTCAGCTACGATCTTGTACCTTGGGAGGGTCTTGTAGATAGTCAGGCTTCTCAGCCTTTTTCAGTTGTAGATGTCTGTACTCAAACATGTTAAGCTGCCGCATGTGCTTTGACTTGTATGCTCTGAATGTTGGGTCATGAGACCCATGTTTGTAATATCTTGCTCTTTGGAGCCTAATGAATAAATACTTTGAGTCGTAGAGTCTTGTTGTGATGCCATGTTGTGTTGCACATATTGAGCATATTGTGTGTATGATTGAAATGCTTGGTATGTGTGGGATCCGACAACCTAGTTGTTTATCCTTGGTAGCCTCTCTTATGGGGAAATGTAGTCTTGTGCTTCTATGAGCCATAGTAGTCCGCTACAGCCCGATTCACCAGAGTCCTACTAGCCCAGCACTACTGCTCCGGAACACTTGACTGGCCGGCATGTGATTCACTTCGTTCCTGTGTCTGTCCCTTCGGGGAAATGTCACCCGGTGACATCCGGAGTCCTGCCTAGCCTGCTACAGCCTGGTTCACCGGAGTCCTGTTAGCCCATTGCTACAGCCCGGATTCGCACGCTGCTGACCGACATGCTCGATGTTCATTCATGTATGCCTATCCCTGTAAGTTAGTGCCACTTTGGGTTCACGACTAGTCTTGTCGGCCCGGGTTCTCTGTCATATGGATGCTAGCGACACTATCATATACGTGAGCCAAAAGACGCAAACGGTCCCGGGCCATAGTAAGGCGACATCCGTGGGAATACCGTGCGTGAGGCCGCAAAGTGATATGAGGTGTTACATGCTAGATCGATGTGACTTGGAATTGGGGTTCTGACAATCTGGTGCCTGCAACTCCGTCCAATCATTGATGAAGTCCACGAGCGCTTGGGATTTGATCGCTGTGCGAGGTATATATTTGAGCCCGTGAGGTCCAAGCTCAATAGCCCACTTGGCAATCCGGCCAGTTGCTTCTCTGTTTTGAATGATATCTCCCAGAGGGGTTGAACTAACCACTGTGATAGGATGGCCCTGGAAATATTGTTTAAGCTTCCGTCTTGCCATAAACACTCCATATACCAGCTTCTGCCAATGTGGATACCTTTGCTTTGATTCAATGAGCACTTCACTGATATAATAAACTGGCCGTTGAACCGGATACTCCTTTCCAACTTCCTTGCGCTCCAGCACAATAGCCACGCTAACAGCTTGGGCATTAGCAGCCACATATAGCAATAACGGTTCTTTATCGATCGGGGCTGCAAGCACATGCGGTTCAACTAACTGCCTCTTCAGATCCTCAAACTCTTTATCAGCCGCCTCGCTCCAGACAAAATCATCTGTTTTCTTCAGCATCTGATATAAAGGAATAGCCTTCTCCCCAAGACGACTGATAAACCGGCTCAAAGCCGCAATCCGGCCGGCCAAACGTTGAACGTCATTGATACACGTCGGTTTAGCCAAAGATCTAATTGCTGAGATTTTTTCCGGATTAGCCTCAATGCCTCTGTACGATACCAGAAATCCCAAGAGTTTGCCTGCCGGGACAACAAAGACACACTTTTCCGGATTGAGCATCATCTTCTAAACTCAGAGTTTTTCAAAGTTTTCTCTCAAATCATCTATCAATGTTTCCTCCTTTCTGGATTTTATCACAATATCATCCACATATGCATGAACATTACGCCCAATTTGCTTATGAAGACAATTCTGAACATAACATTGATAAGTCGCCTGGGCACTCTTAAGTCCAAAGGGCATGGAGACATAGCAGAAGGCTCCAAAGGGAGTGATGAAAGCTGTCTTCTCCTGGTCCTTAGCTGCCATTTTGATCTGGTGATAACTAGAATAAGCATCCAGAAAACACAAACGGTCACAACCCGCCGTAGCATCAATGATCTGATCAATACGAGGGAGGGCAAAGGGGTCTGCAGGTCAAGCTTTGTTCAAGTTTGTGTAATCTACACACATACACCAAGTGCCGTTTTTCTTAAGAACTAGCATCGGATTAGCCAACCACTCTGGGTGAAAGACCTCCATGATAAACCCTGTGGCCAACAATCAAGCTACCTCTTCACCAATAGCCTTGCTCCTTTCTTCATTGAAGCGGCAGAGAAACTCCGGACCGGTTTAAACTTAGGATCAACATTAAGTGTGTGCTCAGCGAGTTCCCTCGGTATACCTGGCATGTCAGAAGGTTTCCATGCAAAGATGTCCCGGTTCTCACGGATGAACTCGATGAGCGCGCTTTCCTATTTGGGATCCAGGTTAGCGCTGATACTAAACTGTTTGGATGAATCGCCAGGAACAAAATCAACCATCTTAGTATCTGTGGCCGATTTAAACTTCAACGCTGGATCGTGTTCCGTAGTTGGCTTTTTCAAAGAAGTCATATCTGCCGGATCAACTTGGTCTTTATAAAACTTCAGCTCCTCCGTGGCACAAACCGACTCAGCATAAGCCATGTCACCTTCCTCACATTCCAAAGCGATCTTCCTGCCCCCATGTACTGTGATGGTCCCCTTATGACCTGGCATTTTAAGCTTTAGATAAACATAACACGGCCTTGCCATGAACTTAGCGTAAGCCGGCCACCCAAACAAAGCGTGATACCGACTTTTGATTTTCACCACCTCAAAAGTCAATATTTCTGATCTTGAATCATGATCATCTCCAAAAGCCACCTCTAAGGCTATCTTGCCCACCGGATATGCAGACTTACCAGGCATCACACCATGAAAAACGGTATTTGACGGTTTAAGATTCTTATCTGTCAACCCCATACGGCGGAAGGTATCATAATATAGAATGTTGATACTACTCCCCCCATCCATGAGTACCTTAGTGAACTTGTATCCCTCAACTTGAGGGGCCACCACTAGAGCTAGATGACCCGGATTGTCAACCCCGGGGGGGGGGGGGGGTGATCCTCTCTACTCCACAAAATGGGTTGCTCGGACCAGCACAAATACTGAGGTACCACCGGTTCAACAGTGTTTACTGCCCTCTTTTGAAGCTTCTGATCACGGTTACACAAGCTAGTGGTGAAGACATGATACTGCCCACTATTTAACTGCTTAGGATTGCTCTGATAACCCAACTGCTGCTGCTACTGGCTCCCCTGATGGTTGTAACCTCCCTGGTTTCCCTGATTCCCTTGATTGTTGTATCCGGTTTGATTGCCCTGAAATCCTGAACTGGAACAGCCACCTCCGTAACCCGGCCCGTGGAAACCACCTCCTGAACCGCTAGGCGGGCCATTATCATACTGAAACATATTGGAGTTTTTAAAATCTCGCATGATATAACAATCCTTCCAAAGATGCGATGCTGGCTTCTCCTTGGATCCATGCTTTGGGCATGGTTGATTTAACAGGCGCTCCAAATTGGGGCCTGAACCGCCACCTCTCTGAGGCTGCTTACCCTTACGGTGCTGACCATTCTCCTGAGCGTTGGTTTTAGCCACAAAGTCCAAACTGTTGTCGGCCTTGCACTTACCATTGTTGCCATGGCCTACCGGATTATGCTGCTGCCCCTTGGTGTTGCCGTTCTTTTTCCCTTTCCCCGGTTTGTCCTCCTCTGAGTCAGGGTCTTTGGTAGTATCCGAATCGGCGTATTTAACCAAAGCGGCCATAAGCGTCGACATATCATTGCAGTGACGTTTGAGCCTTCCTAACTTCTGTTTGAGTGGCAAAAAACGGCAATTGCCCTCCAAAGTTAGTACTGCGGTATCTGCATTGATACGATCTGATGAATGCAAAATTGCTGAGACCCGCTTTACCTAATGGGTCGTGGACTCCCCCTCCTCTTGGACACAAGCGGCCAGATCCACAATTGACATGGGCTGCTTACAAGTATTTTTGAAGTTCTGGATAAACCGGTGCTTTAATTCGGCCCATGATCCGACAGAGTTAGTTGGTAAGCTCTTCAACCAAGTACGAGCTGTTCCTTCCAACATCATGGTGAAGTATTTAGCACATACTACTTCATCCACATCCAACATCACCATTGCCATCTCGTAGCTTTCAACCCACGCATCTGGTTGCAGATCGGCAGTGTAATTGGGTACTTTACGAGGTCCTTTGAAATCCTTGGGCAGTCTCACATTACACAAATCAGGGGTAAGGCACGGCACCCCTAAGGAACTGAATACCACCCCTGCTTCGACTAAAGCGGTGCGATGAACCGGAGAAGGTTGACGGGCTCCGTGCAGAGCTGCTAACTCGGCCTCCCGACGTGCGCGACCATGATCCACCACATCCTGCACATTGGCACCTCCCCCTGCCGGGTTGTGTCCTCGCGGCGAGTTACGACGACGTGCAGTACTTGACACAGCCGGTTCATCCTCAACGTGCGTGCTGTAGCTCCGGCTTGGACAGGGGGTGGAATGAATCCTCTCACGACCGTGCAAATATGCCTGCTGTTGGTTTAGAGCTGTTTGAAGGAGATCTCTGGCCCATCGTGCTTCAACCGCAACTGGCGACTCGCCGTCGGTTGGGAGGGCTGCTAACCGTGAAGCGGCAGCCACAATGTTGTCCAACGGGTTGGAGTAATACCCGGGAGGTGTTGGAACATATTGTGGCACAATGTTATTCCTACGAGGCGGGTCCATCGTGCGCGGCTGAACCGACGCTCCTGTTCCTGGTGCCTCCATCTGGTTTAATATTGGCTGGTTACTAGTTCCTGCTCCTGGCATATTGAAAATATTCCGTGGCTCATAACCTGACGGGAGATGCGATCGGTATCTTCTTCTCATGACTTCTTCGGAGCCGTTCTGATCCAGCCTAATCTGGTAGGCCTGAGCTTCCAACTCGACCCGTTCTGCAGCCATCCTAGCATTCTCTGCCACTAGGTCCGCTTTAGCCTGAGCTATCTAATCCTTCACCTTTGCAATCTCTGCGCTGTGCTGATCCCGGGCTGCTGCATCCACCTCTACGGCCATCAATGTTGCCAATGCGTCGAACAAGTCAGACATGACTTGAGCTGGAGGCGGCGCAGAGCTTCCTGCCCCCGCTGGCGTGGCCGTTGTTGAACCGGAGAGTATTGCTGCGGCAGTTGATGAGTGAGGCGCCGACTGTGTACCGGCCATGAAGATAGCGGCCCGGTTTGGCAGATCAGGGGAGTCCGGAATACTGTTGCCCTCGGAACCTCCACTAATCCGGCCATCCTGCAACTGATAGAGCGATTCGGTCTCGCCAGAAGACTCATCATCAGAAGAGACAACGGTTTCTCCATCGGATGTCGGTCCGTCCTCATATTCTGCTCCATGGATGACACCTATGAAAACATGCTTCGCCACGGGCTGAACCAGCGAAGGGCTTGCACGCTGAGCCGTCTCGATGATGTCGGTGCAGGTGTTCGGCTCAGGGCCCGGTTCACCAATCTTGCTGATGAAGACGTGAATCCCACCAAAGGGGACCCGATACCCGTATTCGATTGAATTGGCCTCGGGACCCCATCCTGCGTTGTCGATGTAGAGCTTGCCGCGACGACTCTTCATCATCCAGCCCACAGCGTATCCCTTGAGTCCATCAAATCTGCCCTTCAAGAACTCGAAACCATCATGCGATAGCCCCACGGTGGGCGCCAACTGTCGTGGGTTTGTCACGGAAGATGCCTTTGTGAAAAGACTTAGTCGTGGAGCCATCGCAACGGGTTATCTTAAAGGGGTTAAACCGGACAAGGGGACATGGGGAGTTTTATACTAGTTCGGCCCCTTCGATGAAGGTAAAAGCCTACGTCTAGTTGTGATTGGTATTGCTAGAGTTTTGAAGGCCAGGGAGCGAATCCGCTTTGTCTGGCTCTTGAGTTGTTGTCCATCTCTTAACCGCTGCCGGGTCGTCCCTTTATATACATAGGTTGACACCCGCCGGTTTACAGAGTCCTGAAGCCGGATCAGAAACGTGTCCGGTTCGGTTTCTACACTTCCTATCTTACAATGCAAGTTATATAATTAAGTCGGTTTACATCTACAAGACTTAACTCGCCTCTGGGCCTTGGGCCTTCATAAAGCGCCCTCATTCTTACGTCTTCATGGGCTTCTAATCTTCATAAAGCTAATCCGGCTACTTCTATCCGGTTTACGTCCAGTAGTAATATCCCCAGCACTTACCCAAAACATGAAAACTTCACAACACAAAACTTAACAGAAAACTCGTAAGCTCCATTAGTATAAGAAAATAAATCACCACTTCAAGTTACTGTGATGAACTCACATACTTATTGCAAAAATCTACAAGTCATCAAAAACCTCGGCACTACGCGCATGCTCCTAGGGGGATAGATTGGTAGGAAAAGACCATCGCTCGTCCCCGACCGCCACTCATAAGGAGGACAATCAAATAACACCTCATGTTTCAAATTTGTTACATAAATCATCAATGTACCCAATCAATGTGGATACCACTACTGCCAATGCCCTAGCTGCACAGTTTGGGTGCCAACTGGGGGTTATGCCATTCACATATTTGGGTTTGCCAGTGGGCACAACGAGGCCCAAAATTGTGGATCTGCTTCCACTAGTTGATTGTATGGAAAGAAGATTAACTGCTAGTTCATGGTTTCTGCCCCAAGGTAGCAGGTTGCAGCTAGTAAACTCTGTTATCTCTTCATTGCCAATCTTTTTCCTTTTTAGTTTATCAATACCACAATGGATTTTAAAACAACTGGAAAGAATTCAGAGACAATGCCTGTGGAGAAAATATGGTCAGGAGAAGGGGAATTCTCTGGCTGCTTGGCCTTTGGTCTGTAGGCCCAAACTTAAGGGTGGGCTTGGCATACTCAACCTAGGTCTACAAAATGAAGCTTTGTTAATGAAATTCCCCAATAAATTCTATAACAAAGTGGATGTGCCATGGGTTCATTTGATCTGGGACAGTTACTATTATCAGAGAGTTCCTCATGACACTATTTTGTGTGGCTCCTTTTGGTGGAGGGACATCTGTAAATTAATGGATAAGTCAGGGCTGTCTCTTCAGTCACTATTGGAAGAGGGGACTCTTTGCTTTCTTGGTCTGATTCTTGGGAAATAGATAACTCATGCATCCCACTCCAAGATAGATTCCCCAGGCTTTTTTCCTTCTGCTTACAAAAGAATTCCTCTGTTATGAAAGTGTTGCAGACTGGTGAGTTGCAGAACATGTTCTCATTGCCCTTATCTGAATTGGCCTATAGGGAGTTCAATCAACTGTCTGGAATTATGACTGGGATTTCCCTTGATGTTGCTTCTAATGATTCCTGGCAGTGGAAACATGGGAAGAAAGCTGGGTTTACAACAAAGAAATACTATGACTTTGTTCATGAGCCAATTCCTGCCAACCCTCTTCTTAGTTGGATATAGAAATCCTGTTGTACTATGACAATTAAAATGTTTGCCTGGCTTGTCATTATGGACAGAGTAAACACAAAGGATATGATTCAGCGCAGGAAGTGGAAGATTAATGATGGGCCTGAATGTGTACTTTGTCCCATAGGAGCACTTGAAGACAGGAATCATTTATTCTTCCAGTGCAACTTCAGCATGAGAGTGTGGAACTATCTACAAATTACATGGCTCAACAGTCAAGATATGGTACATATTGCACATCACGCCAGGAGGGATTTCAACAAGCCTTTCTTCTCTGAGGTGGTCTTCCTCACTTGGTGGAATATATGGAAAGTCAGGAATGACAAAGTCTTCAGGTATCTCAGACCTACTTTCAGGCAGTGGAGGAATGGCTTTGTCCAAGACATCTCTCTCTTGGCTCACATAATCAAGTCAAAACAGAGAGATGCTTTGATCAAATGGATTGATTTCCTGCCTCCTTGAGGGGCTCTAAATTTGTAACCTTTTTCTCCTTTTCTAGTTAGATCTTTCTTTCTCTTTCTAGAATAGTTTGTACAGTTTTATTTTCCTTCCTTTTCTGCTCAGTTCCTTCTCTTAAGGAACTCTTTGCTGTATTTGCTATTTCAAGTTTTAATAAATTACTGTGGGGTGTAAACCCTGCAGTCTTCAAGGTAAAAAAACGTTTACCATACGTGCATGCTACGGGACTTGCAAACTTCAACACAAGCATTTCTCAATTTCACAACTACTCAACTAGCACGACTTTGATATTATTACCTCCATATCTCAAAACAATCACCAAGCATCAAACTTCTCTTAGTATTCAGAACACTCATAAGAGAATTTTACTAATCTTGAATACCTAGCATATTAGGATTTTAAGCAAATTACCATGCTATTTAAGACTCTCAAAATAATCTAAGTGAAGCATGAGAGTTCATCTATTTCTACAAAATAAAACTACCACCATGCTCTAAGAGATATAAGTGAAGCACTAGAGCAAATGACAAACTACTCCGAAAGATATAAGTGAAGATCAATGAGTAGTCGAATAATTATGCAACTATGTGAAGACTCTCTCTCTTTAATAATTTCAGATCTTGATAATTTATTCAAACAGCAAGAAAACTAAATAAAATAAAAAGACGCTCCAAGCAAAACACATATCATGTGGTAAATAAAAATATAGCTCCAAGTAAAGTTACCGATGAACGAAGACGAAAGAGGGGATGCCTTCCGGGGCATCCCCAAGCTTAGGCTCTTGGCTATCCTTAAATATTACCTTGGGGTGCCTTGGGCATCCCCAAGCTTAGGCTCTTTCCACTCCTTATTCCGTAGTCCATCGAATCCTTACTGTCGTGGGTTTGTCATGGCAGATGCCCTTGTGAAAGTACTTAGTCGTGGAGCCATCGCGACGGTTTAGCTTAAAGGGGTTAAATCGGACAAGGGGACATGGGGAGTTTTATACTAGTTCGGCCCATTCGATGAAGCTAAAAGCCTACGTCTAGTTGTGATTGGTATTGCTAGGGTTTCGAAGGCCAGGGAGCGAATCCGCTTTGTCTGGCTCTTGAGTTGTTGTCCGTCTCTTAACCGCTGCCGGGTCGTCCCTTTATATACATAGGTTGACACCCGCCGGTTTACAGAGTCCCGAAGCCGGATCAGAAACGTGTCCGGTTCGGTGTCTACACTTCCTATCTTACAATGCAAGTTATATAATTAAGTCGGTTTACATCTACAAGCCTTAACTCGCCTCTGGGCCTTGGGCCTTCATAAAGCGCCATCATTATTACGTCTTCATGGGCTTCTAATCTTCATAAAGCTAATCCGGCTACTTCTGTCCGGTTTACGTCCAGTAGTAATATCCCCAACACTTACCCAAAACTTGAAAACTTCACAACACAAAACTTAACAGAAAACTCGTAAGCTCCGTTAGTATAAGAAAATAAATCACCACTTCAAGTTACTGTGATGAACTCATTCTT
Organism: Triticum urartu; assembly: GCF_056163025.1. Classification (NCBI taxonomy): domain Eukaryota; kingdom Viridiplantae; phylum Streptophyta; class Magnoliopsida; order Poales; family Poaceae; genus Triticum; species Triticum urartu. The sequence continues at coordinate 592,119,226 of NC_141879.1, read as the reverse complement.
TATTTATATTGGTGTTAAACCTACTGTATTCCAACTTCTCTATGGTTTATAAACTCTTTTACTAGCCATAGATTCATCAAAAGAAGCAAACAACACATAGAAAACAGAATCTGTCAAAAACAGAACAGTCTGTAGTAATGTGGATCAAACGTATATTTCTGGAACACATAAAATTCTCAAATAAATTTCTGGACCTGAGGAATTTATCTATTAATCATCTTCAAAAATAATTAACTAAATAGCACTCTCCAAATAAAAATGGCAGCAATTCTCGTGAGCGCTAAAGTTTCTGTTTTTTACAGCATGATCATAAAGACTTCACCCAAGTCTTCCCAAAGGTTCTACTTGGAACAAACAATAATTAAAAGAATAAAACCACATCTAAATGGAGGCTAATTGAATTACTTATTACTAAAAAGGAAAAAAAATCAAGGAACAAAAATAAAGTGGGGTTGCCTCCCAACAAGCGCTATCGTTTAACGCCCCTAGTTGGCATGATGAATTCAATGATGCTCACATAAGAGATAAGAATTGAAACATAAAGAGAGCATCATGAAGAATATGACTAGCACATTTAAGTCTAACCCACTTCATATGCATAGGGATTTTGTGAGCAAACAACTTGTGGGAACAAGAATCAACTTGCATAGGAAGGTAAAACGAGCATAACTTCAAAACTTTAAGCACATAGAGAGGAAACTTGATATTATTGCAATTCCTACAAGCATAAGTTCCCCCCTCATAATAATTTTCAGTAGCATCATGAATGAATTCAACAATATAACCAGCACATAAAACATTCTTTTCATGATCTACAAGCATAGAAATTTTACTACTCTCCACATAAGCAAAATTCTTCTCATTCGGAATAGTGGGAGTATCATAAGAAACTCGAATACTATAAATTGTTTCCACATTAAAAGAGTAATGTTTAGAGAAGGGGTAACCATAATCATGATAGGTTTTATAAATATAATCACTACTTTTTATAGCATAATTATCATCACAATAATCATCATAGGTAGGAGGCATGCTATCATCATTATAAACTTGCATATCAAAACTTGGGAGACTAAAAATATCATCTTCATTAAACGTAGCATCCCCAAGCTTGGGACAAACATTAATTGCAGCAAATATATTCTCAAAAACATCATCTTCATCAAACATAGCATCCCAAAGCTTGGGCCTTTTCATATCATAAGCATATTCACTCTCATAATTAATAGTATGGATAGCACCAATAGTATAGCAATTATCACATTCTTCCAAGCAAGTGCCAAAAAGATTTTCAAGATCATAAGAAGTATCATTATCTTCCACAATTATATTTTCATGAGGCACAATAGTAATAGGAGCAACATTATTTGGGAGAGATATTTTTTACCTCTCTTCCTTTTTCTTTTCTTCTTCTTCTTCACCACATCATGTGTGGGTTCAATCCTCTTTTCGGAGCTCCTTATTAATGAGATTGGTTGAATAGGAGGCTCCTCCTCGATACCTGATTCATCATAAGAAATAATAGGAGAATATTGGGAAGTCTCTTCCCTTTCGTTAGTATTCTCTTCATCCTCTATTTGTTTTCTTTTCTTTATGTAATTGGCAATATAAGGATTTTCAATGCAATTCACCGCACAATACATATAAATCTTCTCTAGATCAAAATCAAGAAATCTATCAAGATTAAACTTTGGAATACCCTCAGTTATATGTTTCATTTTCTCATACCCCAAAAGAATACTAAGCTCTTTATGATGCTCAAGGGTAATCAAATTATCACAATTTTTGGATACAATTTGGTCATGAAACAATTTGCATTGGAGATTTCAATGACCATGTTCATTGCAAAGTTCACAAGGGGCGCAAAAAATATTGAATCTTTCAGCACAATCATCAAGACTTTCTTGCAACAATTTAGTTTCTAAGTACTTATGCCTCTTGCAATATCTATCTTCCCTATTTGGTGTGTACTTACAAACCCAATGCACTTCACAAAAATTGACATGTTTATAGGAGACCTTTTTATTATAACTAGCGCAATCATCATTAGTACCATGGATATTCAAGGAGTTCATACTAACAACATTGCAATCATGCTCATCATTCAAAGATTTAGTGCCAAACATTTTAATGCATTCTTCTTCTAACACTTTGGCACAATTTTCCTTTCCATCATACTCACGAAAGATATTAAAAACATGAAGCGTATGAGGCAAACTTAATTCCATTTTTTTAATTTTCTTTTATAAACTAAACTAGTGATAAAACAAGAAACTAAAAGACTCGATTACAAGAACTAAAGATATACCTTCAAGCACTCACCTCCTCGACAACGGCGCCAGAAAAGAGCTTGATGTCTACTACACAACCTTCTTCTTATAGACACTGTTGGGCCTCCAAGTGCAGAGGTTTGTAGGACAGTAGCAAATTTCCCTCAAGTGGATGACCTAAAGTTTATTAATCCGTAGAAGGCGTAGGATGATGATGGTCTCTCTCAAGCAAGCCTGCAATAAAATAACAAAGAGTCTCTTGTGTCCCTGATACGTCTCCAATGTATCTACTTTTCCAAACACTTTTGCCCTTGTTTTGGACTCTAACTTGTATGATTTGAATGGAACTAACCCGGACTGACGCTGTTTTCAACAGAATTGCCATGATCTTGTTTTATGTGCAGAAAACAAAAGTTCTCGGAATGACCTGAAACTCCACGGGATATCTTACAATAAATAATAAAAAATCCTTGCCAAAGATGAAGACCAGGGGGCCCACACCCTTCTCACGAGGTGGGGGCGCGCCCCCCCTAGGGCGCGCCCCCTACCTCATGGGCCCCCTGGAGACCTCCCGGCTCCAACTCCAACTCTATATAACTGCTTTCAGGGAGAAAAAAATAAGGGAGAAGAAATCATCGCGTTTTATGATACGGAGCCGCCGCCAAGCCCTAAAACCTATCGGGAGGGCTGATCTAGAGTCCGTTCGGGGCTCCGGAGAGGGGGATTCGTCACCGTCGTCATCATCAACCATCCTCCATCACCAATTTCATGATGCTCACTGCCGTGCGTGAGTAATTCCATCGTAGGCTTGCTGGACGGTGATGGGTTGGATGAGATTCACCATGTAATCGAGTTAGTTTTGTTAGGGTTTGATCCCTAGTATCCACTATGTTCTGAGATTGATGTTGCTATGACTTTGCTATGCTTAATACTTGTCGCTAGGGCCCGAGTGCCATGATTTCAGATCTGAACCTATTATGTTTTCATCAATATATGAGAGTTCTAGATCCTATCTTGCAAGTCTATAGTCACCTATTATGTGTTATGATCCGTTAACCCCGAAGTGACAATAATCGGGATACTTACCGGTGATGACCGTAGTTTGAGGAGTTCATGTATTCACTATGTGCTAATGCTTTGTTCCGGTTCTCTATTAAAAGGAGGCCTTAATATCCCTTAGTTTCCGTAAGGACCCCGCTGCCACGGGAGGGTAGGACAAAAGATGTCATGCAAGTTCTTTTCCATAAGCACGTATGACTATATTTGGAATACATGCCTACATTACATTGACGAATTGGAGCTAGTTCTGTGTCACCCTATTTTATGACTGTTACATGATGAACCGCATCCGGCATAATTATCCATCATTGATCCGATGCCTACGAGCTTTCCATATACTGGTTCACGCTTATTTACTTTCCCGTTGCTATTGTTACAATCACTACAAAATACCAAAAACATTACTTTGCTTTCATTACTCTTTTTTTTACCGTTACCATCACTATCATATTACTTTGCTACTAAACACTTTGCTACAGATACTAAGTTTCCAGGTGTGGTTGAATTAAAAACTCAGCTGCTAATACTTGAGAATATTCTTTGGCTCCCCTTGTGTCGAATCAATAAATTTGGGTTGAATACTCTACCCTCGAAAGCTGTTGCGATCCCCTATACTTGTGGGTTATCAAGACTAATTTCTGGCGCCGTTGCCGGGGAGCATAGCTCTATTCTTTGAGTCACTTGGGATTTATATCTGCTGGACACTATGAAGAACTTGAGAGATCCAAAAACCAAGATCTGTCCCTCAACTACGAGGGGAGGTAAGGAACTGCTATCTAGCTCTGCACTTGATTCACCTTCTGTTATGAGTAAGCTTGCGACACCTACACCTGCTTCTGCTATTCGTTCTGATATGTCGCATGTTATTGATGATGCTACTTCTGCTATGCATGATACTTATGATGAAACTACCTCTATGCCTGATACTACTATGCCACTTAGTGATTTTCTCGAGGAACGACTTGCTAGGGCTAGAGAGATTGAAAATATTGAATCTGATTATGAAGATGAAGAATCACTTGTTATTCCTGAGGGTTATTTATTTGATCAAGATGCTTCTTTAGCTATTTTAGTCTGCAAAGATAGATATGAACTCAAAAGGTTATTAGCTAAATGGAATAAGCAATCTCCAAATGCTAGGATGAGACCTAACCCTGCTTTTGCTACTTCACCTATATGTGTTGCTGATAAGGATTATGAATTCTCTGTTGATCCTCATATAATTACTTTGGTTGAATCTGATCCTTTTCATGGCTATGAATCTGAAACTGTTGTAGCACATCTTACTAAATTAAATGATATAGCTACCCTGTTCACTAATGATGAGAGATCTCGCTACTTTTATATCCTCAAAATATTTCCATTCTCATTAAAGGGTGATGCTAAGATATGGTTTAATTCTCTTGATCCTGGTTTTGTGCGTAGTCCCCAGGATATGATTTATTACTTCTCTGCTAAATATTTCCCTGCTCATAAGAAACAAGCTGCTTTAAAGGAAATATACAACTTTGCGCAAATTAAAGAAGAGAGTCTCCCACAAGCTTGGGGGAGGCTTCTCAAGTTACTTAATGCTTTGCCTGATCATCCTCTTAAGAAAAATGAAATACTTGATATCTTTTATAATGGACTAACCGATGCTTCCAGAGATTACTTGGATAGTTGTGCTTGTTCTCTTTTCAAGGAAAGAACACCGGATGAAGCTGAAATCTTATTGAATAATATGTTGACAAATGAAAAATAATTAGGCACCTCCTGAGCCAGCTCCTGAGGCAGCTCCTGCTCCAATTAATGATCCTATTCCTAAACCAACTCCAAGGAAGAGAGGTGTTCTATTTCTCAGTCCCGAAGATATGCAAGAGGCAAAGAAATCTATGAAAGAAAAAGGTATTAAAGCTGAAGATGTTAAGAATTTACCTCCTATTGAAGAAATACACGGTTTCAATTCACCGCCTGATGAAGAAATATATGATCTTAATCCTTTATTTATTGAAGAACCTCCAGACCTCGATAACCTGACACAGGTAGTAAAGGTAAATTCTCTCTATAGATATGATAAAGCTGAAATCCCTCCTGCTAAAATTGCTATTCAATGCTCGGATGAGTTTGATAATTTTATGTTTAAGCAAGAAGACTTCAATGCTTATTTTGGTAGACAATTAAAACAAGATGCTGATATGATTAAATACTTGGGTGACTATATGGCTAATATTAGAGGTGAACTTAAACTTGTTAGCAAACATGCCTCTATGGTTACCACTCAAGTAGAACAAGTACTTAAAGCTCAAAAGGAATTGCTCAATGAGATGAATAGTAAGAAAAATGATTATGCTGTTAAAGTGGCTACTAGACTGGTAGAATGACTCAGGAACCTTTGTATCCTGAAGGCCACCCTAAGAGAATTGAGCAAGATTCTCAGAGAAATAAAATTGATGCACCTAGTTCTTCAAAAAGGAAGAAAAAGAAAAATGATAGAACTGTGCAAACTTCTAGTGAACCTATTGTTGAACCACCTGATAATCCAAATGATATCTCTATGTATGATGCTGAAACACAATCTGGTAATGAACATGAACCTAATGAAAATGTTAATGATGATGTTCATATTAATGCTCAACCTAATAATGATAATGATATAGAAATTGAACCTGCTGTTGATCTTGATAACCCACAATCAAATAATCAACGTTATGATAAGAAAAGACTTTGTCGCTAGGAAACATGGTAAAGAAAGAGAACCTTGGGTTCAGAAACCCATGCCGTTTCCTCCCAAACCATCCAAGAAAAAGGATGATGAGGATTTTGAGCGCTTTGCTGAAATGATTAGACCTATCTTTTTACGTATTTGATTGACTGATATACTCAAAACAAATCCTTATGCTAAGTACATGAAAGATATTATTACAAATAAAAGAAAGATACCGGAAGCTGAAATTTCCACCATGCTTGCTAATTATACTTTTAAGGGTGGAATACCAAAGAAACTTGGATATCCCGGTGTACCCACTATACCATGCTCTATTAAAAGAAACTATGTTAAAACTGCTTTATGTGATCTTGGAGCCGGTGTTAGTGTTATGCCTCTCTCTTTATATCGTAGACTTGATTTGAATAAGTTGACATCTACTGAAATATCTTTGCAAATGGGTGATAAATCAACTGCTATACCTGTCGGTATTTTTGAGGATGTGCCTGTTGTGGTTGCAAACGTTACTATTTTAACGAACTTTGTTATTCTTGATATTCCCGAGGACGATAGTATGTCTATTATTCTTGGAAGACCTTTTCTTAATACTGCAGGGGTTGTTATTGATTGCAACAAAGGCAATGTCACTTTTCATGTTAATGTTAATGAGCATACGGTACACTTTCCGAGGAAACAACCTCAAGTTCATAGTATCAATTCTATCAGAAAAATTCCATCGATTATATTTGGAGGTTTTGAATTTCCACTTCCTACTGTCAAGAAGAAATATGATATACTTATTATTGGGGATGTGCATATCCCTGTTGAGGTAACCTAGTGTTATTCGAAATTTCTCTGGTTTCATGTTAATCGGAATGGGTTTGTTAACAAGACTTGATCAACCTTGTTAGTGGATTCCTTTTGATGAGCATGAGATTAATGAAACTAGAAGCACAACCTTCTGTACCCTCTCTATACTTTCTGTTATTTATATTGAATAAAGTAAAAATAAATAATTTTCCGTCTGTTATCTGATTATCAGTGCAATATAAAGTTCTCCAAATGCCCTGAAAATTAAATATGTTTTTTATAGAATATTTGAGGGTTTATGGAACAAAGAACACACCAGGGGGGCCAACCACCTTGCCACGAGGGTGGAGGGCGCGCCCACCCCCCTAGGGCGCGCCCCCTGCCTCGTGGGCCCACGGTGGCCCTCCTCCACTCATTCTTTCAACCACACACTTCATCTTCCTCCCCCAAACACGAAAAACCAACTCAAACCCGAGCCCAAGCTCGTTTTGCTGCCATTTCGATCTCCTTGCTCAAAGCACCTCTCACAAAACTGCTTGGGGAGATTGTTCCTTGGTATGTGACTCCTCCATTGGTACAATTAGTTTTTGTTCTAGTGCTTTATTCATTGCAAATTTGTGTTGCTTAGGTGACCCTGTTCTTGAGCTTGCATGTCAAATTTATATGGTCAAAAGTAGTTTTGATGCATGATATAGGCCCTAGGCACTTGTAGGAGTAGTTGCTATCAATATTATTGAGTTTGGTTTACTTTTATTTTGAAGTTACTAAAAAATTTCAGAATTTTTTAGAGGAAGAAATATGCTTAGGAAAATGTTCCAAGGTGGTTCTTCAAAGAAGCAAGGACCCAGGCGTGCAATGCGTGATGCTGATGAAGAGCCACCAAGAGATGCTCCAGTGCGTCCTTGTGAGTGGCCTTCTGAAAATTTTATGGATCGAGCGGGAATTAAAGAAGAATTTAACTCATATTTGTGTAATGCCGATCTTGAGGACTTTGAGGAAGACAAATGCCCCCAGTATCATGAGCTCACAAGCTCTTTTGTGAGGAGGTTTGAGTATTCATCTTCGCGCAATTCTCCTTCAGTCATGTTTGATCTTTATAACAAATCTTATGCCATGGACCTAGAGGATTTCACTTTTTCTTGCAAACTTCCGCAATGGGGTAGTGTTAGGGATCCCCCTAAATCTGAATTTATAAACTTTCTTGCTAGTATAACTGTAGGGGAATCTAGAGATATAACGCAGGCTACCATAGGGAGCATTCACTTTCCTGCTATACATTATTTTGCTCTCTTCATAGGTAGGTGAATAAATGCTAAGGATGAAGCATGTCACATGTGTGTCCCTGACCTTAGCATTCTCAGGAGTGCTGTTAGGAGACCAATCTTATCATATGGGAGCCATTGTAGCTCGTAGGTTGCATCATAATAGACATAATGGAGATTTCTTTGGAGGAATTTATGCAACCCGCTTAGCTAAATTTCTTGAGATAGACGTTCGTGAAGGAGACATGGAGTTGCCTCCTACTTATTTAGATTTTGATTCTATGGTTTCCCACCATTTTGTCAAGAGGAACGAATCACCTCTCCAATACCGACTAATCTTTGACAAACGTCGTGCTGTCCATATTACTCTCCCTGCTCCCGCTTTCTTTGATTATCAGGCAAGAGGAGGATATACTATTACCAGAGAGGAGGCAGATGAGTACGAGAGGAGACCGGAGGCCGCTCATCGCCACGCTGCAGCTCAGGAGGCGATAGCCGCTGCATCTCAGTACGACCCCAACTATTATTATGGATATCAACCGTGGCCATAGACCAACTTAGGCCAAAAGCCTAAGCTTGGGGGAGTACGTATTTCTCACCGACATTACATTTATGTTCACGCACACTCATTGCCAGATGTCGGTGCTCATACTTTTTCATTGTATCATCCATGCTAGTTTACTTTCCTTTTTATGCTTTCTTCTTGTGTGTTTAATAAACCTTAAGAAAAACCCAAAAATATTTCCCGTTCTTCTTTTGCTTGTTGGGAGCTTTCTCGTGTAAATAGTTTTATTTCTTTTCCTTTTCTTTGGGGGTCGATGGGAGAAGACCATAATTAAATTGTTGAAGTGGCTCTTATATGCATTATTGTTTATCTGACTAAAGAGCCCATATTGCTTTTGTCTTCTCCTGTTTATTGAAAGCTCGCAGATTCCAGCTTAGTCCAATGCACGTGCACTCTTATTATTATTCACAGCGTTCGGTCGTGCAAGTGAAAGGCAATTATGATGATATATGATGGACTGACTGAGATGAGAAAAGATGGTATGAACTCGACCTCTTTTGTTTTTGTAAATATGATGAGTTCATCGTTCTTGATTCAGCTTGTTATGAATAAACATGTTTGCAATGACAATTAGAGATCATAGTTGCTTGTGCCATGCTTGATTAGCTATGAGTTATAATGGTTTACCTTGCGTGCCAACATGCTATTAAAATGGTTATGATGTGGTATGATAGGCTGGTATCCTCCTCTGAATGATTTAAGTGACTTGACTTGGCACATGTTCATGCATGTAGTTGAAACAAATCAACATAGCCTTCACGATATTTATGTTCATGGTGGATTATATCCTACTCATGCTTGCATCCAATGTTTATTAATTTTAATGCATGTATATGGCTGTTGTCGCTCTCTAGTTGGTCGCTTCCCAGTCTTTTGCTAGCCTTCATCTGTACTAAGCGGGAATACTGCTTGTGCATCCAAACTCCTTAAACCCCAAAGTTAGTCTAGATGAGTCCACTATACCTATCTATATGTGGTATCTACCTGCCGTTCCAAGTAAATTTGTATGTGCCAAACTCTAAACCTTCAAATAATCATCATGTTTTGTATGCTCGAATAGCTCATGTATCAACTAAGGCTGTCTATATCTTCCATGTTAGGCGGGTTATTCTCAAGAGGAGTGGACTCCGCTCCTTGCTCACGAGATAAAGGGCTGGTCACCAGGATGCCTAGTCCCATGCTTTATGCAAACTAAATCAAAATAATTTTAAACAAAACTCCCCCTGGGACCTGTTGTATGTTGGAGGCACTCGTTGTTTCGAGCAAGCCATGGATTGATGTTTGTTGGTGGAGGGGGATTATAAACTTTACCATTCTGTTTGGGAACTGCCTATAATGTGTGTAGCATGGAAGACATCGCCATCTCTTGGTTGTTATGTTGACAATGAAAGTATACCGCTCAAAATATTATTCATCTCTATTTCAAAACCGAGCTCTGGCACCTCTACAAATCCCTGCTTCCCTCTGCGAAGGGCCTATCCATTTACTTTTATGTTGAGTCATCACCCTCTTATTAAAAAGCACTAGCTGGAGAGCGCAGCTGTCATTTGCATTCATTACTGTTAATTTATATTGGGTGTGACTATGATTGGATCTCTTTTACCATGAATTGCAATGTCTAGTCAGTCCTTGATCTTTAAAGGTGCTCTGCATTTATGTTTTGCGGTCTCAGAAACGGCTAGCGAGATACCATCTTGTTATATCATATTATGATTGTTTTGAGAAAGTGTTGTCATCCGAGATTTATTATTATGGATTGCTAGTTGATTATGCTATTGATATGGGTAATCATGAGACCTGAGAATTATTGCAAATGTGGTTAGTTATAATCTTTGCTGAAAAGTTGAATGCTAGCTTGACATATTTACAACAACAAGAGCAAACAGAGTTTGTAAAAGTTTTTATTTATTTCTTTCAGTTTGTCAACTGAATTGCTTGAGGACAAGCAAGGGATTAAGCTTGGGGGAGTTGATACGTCTCCAACGTATCTACTTTTCCAAACACTTTTGCCCTTGTTTTGGATTCTAACTTGTATGATTTGAATGGAACTAACCCGGACTGACGTTGTTTTCAAAAGAATTGCCATGATGTTGTTTTATGTGCAGAAAACAAAAGTTCTCGGAATGACCTGAAACTCCACGGGATATCTTACAATAAATAATAAAAAATCCTCGCCAAAGATGAAGACCAGGGGGCCCACACCCTTCCCTCGTGGGCCCCCTGGAGACCTCCCGACTCCAACTCCAACTCTATATAACTGCTTTCGGGGAGGAAAAAATAAGGGAGAAGAAATCATCGCGTTTTACGAGACGGAGCCGCCGCCCAGCCCTAAAACCTCTCGGGAGGGCTGATCTGGAGTCCGTTCGGGGCTCCGGAGAGGGGGATTCGTCGCCGTCGTCATCATCAACCATCCTCCATCGCCAATTTCATGATGCTCACCGTCGTGCGTGAGTAGTTCCATCGTAGGCTTGCTGGACGGTGATTGTCGTGGTTTTGTCACGGCAGATGTCCTAGAGAAAGGACTTAGTCGTGGAGCCATCGCGATGGGTTAGCTTGAAGGGGTTAAAGCGGACACAGGGACGCAAGAGAGTTTATACTAGTTCGGCCCCTTCAATGAAGGTAAAAGCCTACTTCTAGTTGTGATGGAATTGATAGGGTTTTGATGACCAGGGAGCAAACAAGCTTCGCCTATGTCTCGAGTTGTTGTCTGTTGTCCTTGAACCGCCGCCGGGTCGTCCCCTTATATACACGGGTGACACCCGTCGGTTCACAGAGTCCCAATACCATCTCATAGATGTGTCCGGTTTGGTCTCTACTTATTCCTAACTTACAATACAAGTTAAATACCAACGCCAGTTTATGGCTACAGGCCTTGAACCGAATATGGGCCTTGAACCCTCATCTGCCTTCTTGGGATTTAACATACTTAACTACTGACGAAGTTTAACCCGGCCCAGATAGGCCGGTTTACGCCCAGTAGTGATATCCCCAACATTACGCCCCAAATTGATTTGAACATGTTCATGTCAATCCTTTAGCAAAAATCTTCATCTTCAATATCTTCTTGTAGTTTGTTGAACCGCCGTGATGTCATCTTCTCTGGTCATTGTAAACTGGTGTGACGTCACCTGTTATAAAGGACCTTAATAGGTCTGTGACAATTAAGGCGACATCTTCGTTTCCGAACCCACGGTCCCTTGATTTTCGCGCCTGACTCCTGTCCCTTGCCTTATAAATAGGACCAAAGGGTCATTTCTTTTTCCCCTCCATGCCCTTGTGCTTCGTCTTCCTCGTGTCACCCAGCTTCGGAGCCCCGCCGCCACCGTCAACCTCTGGATCAACCTTGGCCGCTGCATCAACCTGGGCGCACCAGAGCACCGCGGCAACCTTCCGCGTCTTTCTCATCTCCAGTAAGTCTTCTGTTCTTTTCAACACAGATCTGCTCTAGGGTTTCATGTTCTTCTAGTGTTCATCGCCTGTTTCGTGTTCATATGATAACTCCTAGATGCATCTGTGAATACTTACTCTGTGTAGCGGTAGCTTTTAGCATCCGCCTTCAGTTTCATGCCTCAAGACCATAGATCTATATGTATCTCTGCCCATTGATTCAGTACTATTCTTTTTTGAACCTTGAATATTTTCCTTATTTTCTGAACTTGCTTTAGATCCGTCGCTGTAGAGAAGTCTTATGAAATCTGTTTCTATAAACTTACTCATCTGCTTCAATGTTTAGACTAGGCGGTTTAACTTTGTAGAAAAAATTGCCAAACCGGTATATACCATTAGTCCCCTTGTTGAACCGCCAGATGTTGTTGCTTCATAAAAATCTGGTTTAGATAGATCTGTCTCCGGTTTAACATTGCACATACCAATGTACCTTATCAGTGCATTTTTGAACCGGGATCATCTACCTTGTAGATTTCATCATGGCCAAGCAAGTATATGAGTGCAACTGGGTTCCTTCTCGCGTCACAGAGGCTCAACTGGATGATTTAGTCCTGATCGGCGCCTTAGGCAACAAAGATACCATCCATTGGAGGGCTCCTGGCAAAGAATGCCCTGCCACACCTCAAGAAGGAGAGGTCGTCTTTTTCGTAGATCACTTAGCCCGGGGCTTTAAGCCGCCCGGTTCTAAATTTTACCGGGACGTTTTAGCCGATTTTCAACTCCACCCCAAGACACTGGTCCCAACTCTGTTACCAACATGTGTCACTTCCAAGTGCTCTGTGAGGCGTTCTTTCAAGAGGAGCCCATAGTGGAGTTGTTCAGAGACTGTTTTCATCTAAACCGCCATACTGAGTTTTCTGATGGTTCCAATACGGAATTGGGAGGTGTGGCGATTCAAAAACGGAAAGAGGGCACATACCCTCATGCCAAGCTGCAAAGCCACCCCAAAGAGTGGAATCCAACATGGTTCTATTGCAAAGACACCTCCCCTGCTGGTGAAAATCCTTTGCCTGGCTTTCGTCCGGAGCGGCTTAGAAATACACACCCCTTTCCGCAAAGGTTGACTGCCAAAGAGAAAAGCAAATACGCTCCTCAACTGCCCAAGCTCAGAGCCTTTATGGCCAACGGTTTAACAGGGGTTGATCTCGCTCGCTGTTGGATATCATGGAGCATACTACCCCTTAGTTAGCGCTCCGGTTTGATGTGCGAGTATACTGGTAGTGTTGATGACCCACTACGACATGCCAACATCCAGCTCACCGATGAAGAAATCACAGAGGCTATGAATAAGATGCTGAATGAACCGGAACACATCTATGCTAAAACCGGCCTGCTTCCCTTCTGTGCCACCAACAAACCGCCAGCTGTAAGAGTTTGATTTTTATTTTTGCTGAATCTGTTATTGATATATCTGGTCATTGTTTAATATCAGTGTCTGTGTAACCATGCCATGATCCGTTTTGGAGCAAGAAACTGCCGCAGGAGAAACCAGAAAAACCAGACAAACCGGAAAGAGCAACCCGGCAAAAGACTAAAGCTGTGAAGAAGACTTCCCACAAGAAAAGAACCACTTCATCCTCTAATCCGGCCCCTGATGATGATGTGGATAATCCAGACCTTGAGGTAGGGCTTGACTCACTTGGCTTATTTTTCATGCGTCTTATTGATGATGATATTTGTCAGGATGATGCCGAAGCCAGCCATGCTGATGCTGTAGAGGTAATTATTCTCTCTTCCGATTCAGAACCTTTGCCTTCACTAAAACTCCGTCAGGCAAACCGGAAAGTTAAATTTTCTCATCCTCTTGCTTATTTGGATCCCAAATTTCTTATGAAGACCCGACAGCATGAAGTTTGTCGCACAACCCGGCACAGCGGCCAGGTAGTTACCTCCGCCGGTTTACCGAATAGTCCGGTTCAGAAACGCCGTTCAGAGGTCTCTAATTTGCTTGTCAGTGCTTGTCCTAAAGCGGGCTGCTTTCGTCAACCTCTTAATCCATCTGACTTCGATTACCAGGTCACTTCCCACTCATCCTCTGGCAAGTCATCGGCTACTCAGCTGCCACCGCTCAAAATTGTGCTTGGGTAAGTTATACTTATCATAATATTTGCAGTACATCACCTTGGAACATATGTTGTATTCGATTTTGTTATTCCTTTCAGGGCCAAGCCTAGGCCAAGCAAGAAGGCTTGCCTGGACAAAGCGGCCGAAGAGGATGCCGTCCTTGAACCGGGCAAAACACCAGATCTTGAAGCGGCTATTCCTAAGGATATACCTGATGATCCACCACAGCAAGACGACGATCTTATTGCTGAAGAGAGACCTATTGATACCTCAAGTCCTGTCAATCAGCCCACAAGCTCCATCCGGATTGATAAATCCACCGGTCCGACAAAGCCTACTGACAAGCCAACAGCCCCAGTGCAAACCGGCGATGCCAAGGATGATGAGGTTGTCATTACTGGCATTGGCCATACGGAGCCAAGCAATCCTGTCGCTTTTTCCAAATATAGTGCCAAGGAAGAATTTGCTGCCTTTGGCAAAGGCAAGTGGAATGCTAATCTGGCGACTTACGCTGCTCTGAACGCCCAAGATATCCATTCCGGCTACCTGAACCGGCTGTATACCAGTCGTGACTATGAAGCCGGTCTGGTTAACATGATGAAAGATAAATATGAGGTAACTTCCATATGCTCTTTCTGCTTGTATATTTCAATTCTTGTTGACGCTCCTAGCCCCCGAGGGCCGGTTTGTAACCTTCTTTCAAACCGGGACTTACTAATATAAATCTTAATGCTTTGAAATTCGCTGATGTAGTCCCCAAGGGCCGGTTCAACTTAGTGTAGTTAAACCGGGACTTTAAGTAATTGAGATTGCCGCATCAGAATATATACGAGCAAATAGCCATTAGCCCCAAGTGCCAAGTTGAATACTTGTATTGATCTTGGGACTTTGTAAGCAATTGAAAGATTAAGATCGAATATGCATTAGCCCCCAAGTGCCAAATGCATAACTTGTTATGTGGTTGGTACTTCAATCCTTGTACCATTTTGCTGAATCATATAACTGTCTGCATGCAGGCTGAGCTGAAGACGAAAGAAAGCCAAGTCGCCGATCTCCAAGAAAATTTGAAATCCCAACATGCTGAAACCTCCAAAGCAAAAGAGGAATTAACCAGCGCTTTAAGTGCCATGGAACAGCTTAAGGAGAGCTTCAAGAAGAAGCGGCGGATTGGGCCACTGAAAAATCCGCTTTAATCAAACGAGCAGAAGATGCCGAGGCTGCACTAAAACCGGTGGCGGATGAACTGACCAGCATAAAGCGGCACGTGCATGCCATGACCACTTCTATCTTTGGTAAGCCGGTTTGACTTCTGAATTGATTCTTCCGTCTTATAGAGCTACCGGTTTGTTAACCCTTTATGATATTTCAGGGACACGCATTGGTCACTTGGGGTCAGACGTGCAGAAGAAATTGAAAGCCGCCTATACGTTGATCGAACAACTATACACTGGTGCACAGCGTATCATCTGTACTGCATCCCACAACAAAACCGGCGCCCACTTTGATTCAGGACACTCTGATGAAACTGTCGGTGCTTCCTGCCCGGGTTGAAGAGCTGAAGAAATCTGCTGCTCGAACCGGTGCTATCAATGCCTTAATCCGGGCAAAAGCTTGGGTGCCAGATTTTGACCCTATTGAAGCAGCTCAGGGCTATCCCAGCTTGAAGGAAGACGGGTCAGAGTTTAGTGAAGCAGATCTGCGAGCAATAAACCGGGATGTGTGTCCGCTAGCTTGTCAATTGGCTGAAGAAGCAGACTTGTCTCATTATCAAGCCCAATATGACAATCAAAACAAGCGAGTAGCTGCACCAATTCATGCAGCGGAAAATCTTATCCCTCCAATCCGTAAGCATACTTACGCTCCCGATATTGACCCGTCGTTGCTAATCCATGATGAAGCTGTCTTTCAAGCATTAATGGGAATCGACTGGACAACTGTTGATTTCCAGCCGCTGGGTAGAGAAACTGAAGCTGAAGCGGCACAGGATGACCCACAACCATCAGGCCGGGCTGGTGACCAAGCTTGAACCGAAAGCCGGTTTAAAACTGCTTCTCCCTTGCGAAAAACAATGATCTTATTGTGGGCACCATGTTGCCATGTAATAGGCTAGCTGATACTTTTGATGCTGATATGCCTTCGTGCATAATTACTTCAACTTGCTCTTCCTTTGGGTGATGAACTTTCCAAAGTACTTTCTGCAATAAAAATCTTAAAGTGCCACCGCAGTTGTACCATCAGGCGGAATATGATGTCTGCATACATGAAATCAAAACATCCAATTTTTTTAAGTATATGACCAAATTTTGAGATACATAACACCTGCCATCGTTGGACGTGAAGTTGGCTTGGCCAATCTTGAAGCGGAGTTTTATAAACCCACACTGTTGGAGGAGATAGCAGCTCCTGTATATATATGATGCCAGTTTACCATGTAAACCGTGCCGGGTTATAATAAACACCGTGTTACTCCATAATAGGATGTTAACAAAAAATCAAACCGAGCAAATAGTCTCCGGATTAAAATGGACCGTGTACCATCAATAGACAGTGTGAACCGGTTTAAAATTTTGTCGGTTTAAAAAACGCAATAAAAAGAAAGAAATATCTTTCAAAGAAAAGTGTAAAGCAAAGGCAATGACAAAACCGTTTGCAAAAAGAGGCTTATTTGAGCTGATCAGATGGCGTTACCATGGTCGAACACGACCAAGCTCCCGATAGGTGTAGCTATGGTTCAAGTCAGCCAGGTCCCCAAATGAAACCGTGGAATTTATGCCGATCAAGTGGCATGGAAATGGTTCGGGTTCGACCAAGCCCCCAAGTGATTCTGTGGCCTTAGGCCAATCAAGAGGCATGACTAGTTCAGACGTGACCAAGTCCCCAAGTGATCTGGTGGCTCTCGCCTATCAAGAGGTATTGCATTGGTTCGGACACGACCAAGCCCCCAAGTGACATAACATGATGCTTTTGAAAAGCTAACTCAAGGGGTAAACCGGAGGCCGCTTTAGAACAACTCCGTGTAACCACACATGATGTAAAAGAACAGATACCCCGCTTTAGCTGAGGTTCCGGTTTATTATATTTAATCATAATATATACATCGTCATAATATGTACATAAGTAGAGCCAATGGCTTAGGTATAGTAAGGCCGAAGATGAGCTATGTTCCACGGCCTGTTGGTCTCCTCCTCTGATGTACGTGAGTTTTTATGCTCTCAAATATCGATCAGATAGTATGACCCGTTGTGCAGATTCTTGCTGACCATGAAAGGCCCCTCCCAAGGTGGGGATAGCTTATGCATATCAGTCTGATCTTGGATGAGCCGAAGCACCAAATCTCCTTCCTGAAAGGTTCTGGTTCTGACTCGGCGACTGTGATAATGACGAAGATCCTGTTGGTAAATCGCCGATCGGGCGGCTGCTATGTCACGCTCTTCATCCAACCGGTCCAAAGCATCTTGCCGTGCTGTCTCGTTGTCCGCTTCAACATAAGCCGTCACACGAGGTGAATCATGACGGATATCACTGGGGAGAACCGCCTCCGCTCCGTAAACCATGAAGAACGGTGTGTATCCTGTTGATCTGTTGGGTGTGGTATTGATGCTCCATAACACATATGGTAATTCTTCTACCCAACAACCCAGCGTTCTCTGCAAAGGAACCATGAGCTAGGGCTTGATGCCTCTCAAGATCTCTTGATTAGCCCTTTCTGCTTGACCATTGGACTGTGGGTGTGCCACTGATGAAACGTCAAGCCGGATGTGCTCCCGTTCGCAGAACTCCTTCATGGCACCCTTGGACAAATTGGTACCATTATCTATGATGATACTGTGTGGAAAGCCAAACCGGAAAATCACTTTTTTGATAAACTGAACCGCCGTGGCCGCATCACACTTGCTAACCGGTTCTGCCTCCACCCACTTTGTGAACTTGTCAACCGCCACCAAGAGGTGGGTCTTCTTATCTTTGGACCTTTTGAAAGGCCCAACCATATCCAGCCCCCGAGTCGCAAACGGCCAAGTAATTGGAATCACTCTCAATTCTTGAGCCGGCACATGAGCACGTCTTGAAAACTTTTGGCAACCATCACATCGTCTGACCAGATCCTCCACATCAGCATGAGCAATTAACCAATAAAAGCCATGGCGAAACACTTTAGCTACCAAAGATTTTGAACCGGCATGGTGACCACAATCTCCTTCGTGGATCTCACGCAAAATTTCACAGCCTTCTTCAGGAGACACAAAGCATTGAAACGCCCCTGATATACTGCAATGATGCAACTCGCCATTGACAATAGTCATGGACTTGGACCACCGGACTATCTGTCGGGCCAGAATCTCATCCTCTAGTAACTCGCCCCGGTTCATGTACGCCGGGTAAGGAAGCGTCCAATCCGGAATGACATGAAGAACTGCCACCAATTGAGCCTCCGGATCAGGAATAGCCAAATCCGCTTCACCAGGGAGCTTGACCAACGGGTTGTGCAGCACATCCAGAAAAACATTGGGCAGGACCGGTTTGCGCTGAGAGCCCAGCCGGCTTAAAGCGTCCGCCGCTTCATTCTTCCGTCAGTCCACGTGGTCCACCTGATAGCCTTTAAAATGACCTGCAACAATATCCACCTCACGACGATATGCTGCCATGAGTGGGTCCTTGGAGTCCCAAGTGCCAGACACTTGTTGAGCCACGAGGTCCGAGTCACCGAAGCACTTAACTCGACTTAGGTTCATCTCCTTAGCCATCCGGAGACCATGGAGCAAGGCTTCATACTCAGCTGCATTGTTAGTACAAGGAAACATTAAGCGGAGAACGTAACAAAACTTATCACCTCGTGGGGAAGTTAATACGACTCCAGCCCCCAAGCCATCCAATTGCCTGGATCCGTCAAAATGGATGATCCAATATGTGTGATCCGGCTTTTCCTCAGGTGCTTGCATTTCCGTCCAATCATTGATGAAATCAACCAGTGCTTGAGACTTCACTGCCGTCCGAGGCACATACTTCAATCCGTGCGGCCCAAGCTCTATAACCCACTTGGCAATCCGGCCAGTTGCTTCCCGGTTCTGGATGATATCCCCCAAAGGAGTAGAACTGAGCACCGTAATTGGGTGCCCTTGGAAGTATTGCTTAAGCTTCCGGCTTGCCATGGAAACTCCATACACCAGCTTCTGCCAATGTGGATACCTTTGCTTGGACTCAATGAGTACCTCGCTGATATAATAGACCGGACATTGAACAGGATGCTCCTTACCTGCCTCCTTTCGCTCCACCACAATAGCCACGCTGACCGCACGAGCATTAGCAGCAACATATAGCAGTAATGGCTCCTTGTCAACGGGAGCGGCGAGCACAGGCGGATTAGCCAATTGCCGCTTTAAGTCCTCAAATGCTTCATCAGCAGCAGAACTCCAGACGAACTGATCCGTCTTCTTCAACATCTGATACAAAGGGATTGCCTTCTCACCAAGGCGGCTGATAAACCGGCTTAACGCGGCAATCCGGCCTGCTAGGCATTGAACATCATTGATACACTTCGGTTTAGCCAGGGAGGTGATGGCTATGATCTTCTCCGGATTAGCCTCAATTCCCCTGTTGGACACCAGAAAACCCAATAACTTGCCCGCCGGTACACCAAAGACACACTTGTCCGGATTAAGCATCATCTTGTACGTCCTTAGGTTATCAAAGGTTTCCTTCAAATCGTCAACCAGAGTCTCCTTCTCCCTGGACTTAAGCACGATATCATCCACGTAAGCATGTACATTACGGCCAATCTGCTTGTGAAGACAATTTTGTACACACCGTTGATAAGTTGCCTGGGCACTTTTGAGCCCAAAGGGCATAGACACATAGCAGAAGGCTCCAAAGGGAGTTATGAATGCCGTCTTCTCCTGGTCCTTAACTGCCATTTTGATCTGATGATAGCCAGAATATGCATCCAAAAAACTTAAACGCTCACAACCCGCTGTAGCATCAATGATTTGATCAATACGGGGGAGGGCAAAAGGATCTGCTAGGAAAGCCTTATTAAGATCTGTGTAATCCACAAACATGCGCCAGGTGCCGTTTTTCTTAAGGACTAGCACCGGATTGGCAAGCCACTCAGGGTGAAAAACTTCAACAATAAAACCAGCTGCTAAGAGCCTGGCTACCTCTTCTCCAATCGCCTTGCGTCTTTCTTCGTTAAACCGGCGGAGTAACTGTTTCACCAGTTTGTATTTAGGATCCACATTAAGGGTGTGCTCAGCGAGTTGCCTCGGTACACCTGGCATGTCAGAGGGCTTCCATGCAAAAATGTCCCGATTCTCACAGATGAACTCGATGAGCGCGCTTTCCTATTTCGGATCCAAGTTGGCACTGATGCTGAACTGCTTGGACGAATCGCCAGGTACGAAGTCAAAAATCTTAGTTTCTGCTGCCGATTTGAACTTCAGAGCCGGATCATGCTCCGTAGTTGGCTTCTTTAATGGAGTCATGTCCGCCGGATCAACATTGTCCTTATAATGCTTCAGCTCCTCGGTGGCACAAACCGACTCTGCGTAGGCCGCATCTCCTTCCTCGCACTCCAAAGCAATTTTATGGCTTCCGTGAACCGTTATTGTTCCCTTGTGACCCGGTATCTTGATATGTAAATACACATAAACTTGGCGTAGGCCGGTCGCCCAAACAGGGCGTGATATGGACTTTGGATTTTCACCACTTCAAACATCAATGTTTCCGACCTGGAATCATGATCATCTCCAAAGGCCTCTTCCAGAGCTATCTTACCAACAGGATATGCTGACTTGCCAGGTACCGCACCATGGAACACCGTATTAGACGGTTTGAGATTTTTATCTGTTAGTCCCATATGACAGAAGGTCTCATAGTACAAGATATTAATGCTGCTCCCTCCATCCATGAGCACTTTGGTGAACTTGTAACCTCCCACCTGAGGCACCACCACCAGACCCAACTGACCCAGATTATCAACCTGGGGAGGGTGATCCTCTCTGCTCCATATGATTGGCTGTTCAGACCAGCGTAGATAACGGGGCACGGCCGGTTCAACACAGTTGACTGCTCGCCTCTGAACCTTCCGGTCTCGCTTGTCCAAGCTAGTGGTAAAGACATGGTACTGCCCACTATTCAATTGCTTTGGGTTGCTCTGGTAACCTGACTGTTGCTGCTGCTGGTTGTAACCACCCTGGTTGTTCTGATTATTTTGACTGTTATGTCCGCCCGGATTACCGTTAAATCCTGAACCAAAATTTCCTCCACCGTAAACCGGCCTGGATCCTGAGCCACCGCCGGAGCCGTGATCATACCGGAAAGCATTAGATTTCTTGAACTCCTGCATAATGAAGCAATCCTTCCAAAGGTGGTTTGCTGGCACCTCCTTCATCCCATGTCTTGGACAGGGCTGGCTCAGTAGATAATTTAGGCGGTCCGGGTTAGGGTTGGGTGCCCCACTGCGATGTTTCGGTTTACCCTTGCGTCGCTGGCCATTGTCCTGCGCGTTGGTATTAGCCACAAAGTCCATGTTACCATCCGCTTTACGCTTGCCTCCACCACCATTGCCTGCCCAGTGATGCTGCTGACCTTTGGAGTTGTTGTTCCTCTTTTCCTTCCCTGCCTTGTCATCATCAGATTCGGGATCCTTGGTACTATCAGAATCAGCACACTTTACCAAAGCAGCCATGAGGGTCCCCATGTCAGTGCAATGGCGCTTCATCCGTCCCAACTTCAGCTTTAGGGGCCCAAACCGGCAGTTGCCTTCTAGGGTTAAGACTGCGGTGTCAGCGTTGATGTGGTCTGATGAATGCAACACTAGTGAGACCCGGCGCACCCAATGAGTCGTCGATTCTCCTTCCTCCTGGACACAGGCAGCTAAGTCTACTATCGACATGGGCTGCTTACATGTATCCTTGAAATTATTGATAAACCGGGTTCGTAATTGGGCCCATGAACTGATAGAATTGGCCGGTAAGCTTTTTAACCAAGTGCGGGCCGTTCCTTCAAGCATCATGGTGAAGTATTTCGCACATGCCGCATCATCCACATCCAGCATCTCCATGGCCATCTCATAGCTCTCCACCCATGTCTCTTGGGGTTGATCCACCGTGTAATTTGGTACCTTACGCGGGCCCTTGAAATCCTTGGGTAGGCGCACATTGCGTAAAGCGGGAACAAGGCAAGGCACCCCCAAAGAGCTAGAAGTAACACCGGGTTCGACCGAAATAGTTGGACGAACCGGCGTAAGCTGTCGAGCCTGATATTGTGCGGCTAACTCGGCCTCCCTGCGTGCTCGGGCCCGATCCACCACTTCCTGAGCGTTATCAGCACCACCCGCCGGGTTGTTGCCGCGGGGTGCTCCACGTCGTTCATTACTTGACACTGTCGGTTCCTCCATACGCCTGCTATAGCTCCGGCTTGGGCGAGGGGTCGAGTGGATCCGGTCGCAGCTGTACGAATATGCTTCCTGTTGGTCCAAAACTGTCCTAAGAAGCTCCTTGACCCGTCGCATCTCTATCGCCAGCGGTGAGTCACCTTCAATTGGAATGGCCTCCAGCCGTGCAGCAGCGATGACGAGATTGTCCATTGGGTTGGAGTAGTGACCCGGAGGTGTTGAAATAGCCCGAGGTATAACGGTGTTTTGACGAGGCAGATCCATCCGACGAGGCTGAACCGGCACACCAGTCCAAGGAGCTTCCGCACGGTTTCCTTACAGCGGATTACCAGTTCTTGCTCCCGGGGTGTTGAAAAGGTCTCTGGCCTCGAAAACCGGAGGCAAACGGGATCGGTACTTCCTCCTCATGACTTCATGCGACGCGTTCTGGTCCAACATGAGCCTGTAGGCTTCTGCGTCTAGAGCGGCCCGCTCTGTGGCCATCCTGGTATCCTCAGCTGTCAGGTCCGCCTTGGCCTGGGTGATCTGTTCCCTTACCTTTGCAACCTCCGCGTTGTGGACGTCCTGATCCGCCGGATTAACTTCCACCATATGCACAACCAATGCATCAAATAGCTCTGAAAGAACTTGAGCCGGCGGGCGCACAGGGCCTCCTGCCCCGGCAGCCGTCACCGCTGCTGAACCGGAGGTTGTTGCCGTAGCGGTCGAAGAATGAAGCACCGCTTGTGTGCCGGCCATGAATATTCCAACTCGGTTGGGCAGATCAGAGGGGTCCGGAATACTGTCGCCGTCGGAACAGCCCCCAATCCGGCCATCTTGTAGCTGATATAGAGATTCGGTTTCTCCGGTTGATGAATCATCGCCGGAGTAAATGACGGTCTCACCGCCAGATCCCGATCCATCCTCATGACCTCCTCCATGGATGACTCCCACGAAGGCATGCTTCATGGCCGGTTTAACCCGGGCAGATCGCGCACGCTGAGCCGTTTCGACGAGGTTGGTGCAGATATCTGGCTCAGGGCCCGGTTCTCCGATCTTGCCGATGAAAACGTGTATGCCACCAAAGGGGACCTGGTACCCGTACTCAACTGAGCCGGCCTCGGGGCCCCAGCTTGCATCGTCGATGTAAAGCTTGCCGTGACGACTCTTAGTCATCCGGCCTACGGTGTAGCCCTCGAGTCCTTCAAAGCGGCCCTCCAAGAACTTGAAACCATCATGCGATAGCCCCACGGTGGGCGCCAACTATCGTGGTTTTGTCACGGAAGATGTCCTAGAGAAAGGACTTAGTCGTGGAGCCATCGCGACGGGTTAGATTGAAGGGGTTAAAGCGGACCCAGGGACGCAAGAGAGTTTATACTAGCTCAACCCCTTCAATGAAGGTAAAAGCCTACGTCTAGTTGTGATGGAATTGATGGGGTTTCGATGACCAGGGAGCAAACAAGCTTCGCCTATGTCTCGAGTTGTTGTCTGTTGTCCTTGAACCGCCGCCGGGTCGTCCCCTTATATACACGGGTGACACCCGTCGGTTCACAGAGTCCCAATACTGGCTCATAGATGTGTCCGGTTTGGTCTCTACTTATTCCTAACTTACAATACAAGTTAAATACCAACCCCGGTTTACGGCTACAGGCCTTGAACCGACTATGGGCCTTGAACCCTCATCTGCCTTCTTGGGCTTTAACATACTTAACTACTGACGAAGTTTAACCCGGCCCAGATAGGCTGGTTTACGACCAGTAGTGATATCCCCAACAGTGATGGGTTGGATGAGATTCACCATGTAATCGAGTTAGTTTTGTTAGGGTTTCATCCCTAGTAACCACTATGTTCTGAGATTGATGTTGCTATGACTTTTCTATGCTTAATGCTTGTCACTAGGGACTGAGTGCCATGATTTCATATCTGAACCTATTATGTTTTCATCAATATATGAGAGTTCTAGATCCTATCTTGCGAGTCTATAGGCACCTATTATGTGTTATGATCCGTTAACCACGAAGTGACAATAATCGGGATACTTACGGGTGATGACCGTAGTTTGAGGAGTTCATATATTCACTATGTGCTAATGCTTTGTTCCGGTTCTCTATTAAAAGGAGGCCTTAATGTCCCTTAGTTTCCGTAAGGACCCCGCTGCCACGGGAGGGTAGGACAAAAGATGTCATGCAAGTTCTTTTCCATAAGCACGTATGACTATATTTGGAATACATGCCTACATTACATTGACGAATTGGAGCTAGTTTTGTGTCACCCTATTTTATGACTGTTACATGATGAACCGCATCCGGCATAATTATCCATCATTGATCCGATGCCTACGAGCTTTCCATATACTGGTTCACGCTTATTTACTTTCCCGTTGCTATTGTTACAATCACTACAAAATACCAAAAATATTACTTTGCTTTCATTACTCTTTTTTTTACTGTTACCATCACTATCATATTACTTTGCTACTAAACACTTTGCTGCAGATACTAAGTTTCCAGGTGTGGTTGAATTGACAACTCACCTGCTAATACTTGAGAATATTCTTTGGCTCCCCTTGTGTCGAATCAATAAATTTGGGTTGAATACTCTACCCTCGATAGTTGTTGCGATCCCCTATACTTGTGGGTTATTAGTCCCCAACACACCCAATAAAATGGTAAATTGTATAGGTGCACTAGTTCGGTGAAGAGATGGTGATACAAGTGGTATATGGATAGTAGATAATAGTTTTTGTAATCTGAAAATATAAAAACAGCAAGGTAACTAATGATAAAAGTGAGCGTAAACGGTATTGCAATGTGCTGAAACAATGCCTAGGGTTCATACTTTCGCTAGTGCAACTTCCCTCAACAATAATAACATAATTGGATCACATCACTATCCCTCAACATGCAACAAAGAGTCACTCCAAAATCACTAATAGCGGAGAACAAACGAAGATATTATGGTAGGGTATGAAACCACGTCAAAGTTATTCTTTGCAATCAATCCGTTGGGCTATTCCTATAAGTGTCACAAACAGCCCTAGAGTTCGTACTAGAATAACACCTTAAGACACAAATCAACCAAAACCCTAATGTCACCTTGATACTCCAATGTCACCTCAAGTATCCGTGGGTATGATTATATGATATGCATCACACAATCTCAGATTCATATATTCAACCAACACATAGGACCTCAAAGATTGCCCCTAAGTTTCTACCAGAGAATCACGAAGAAAACGTGTGCCAACCCCTATGCAGAGGTTCATGGGCGGAACCCGTAAGTTGGTCACCAAAACATACATCAAGTGAATCACGTGATATCCCATTGTCACCACACATATCCACGGCAAGATATACATCAAGTGTTCTCAAATCTATAAAGACTCAATCCGATCAGATAACTTCAAAGGAGAAACTCAATCCATTACAAGAGAGTAGAGGGGGGAGAAAACTGTTGGGGAACGTAGTAATATAAAAATTTCCTACGCACACTCAAGATCATGGTGATGCATAGCAACGAGAGGGGAGATTGTGTCCACTTACCCTCGTAGACCGAAAGTGGAAGGGTTAGCACAACGCGGTTGATGTAGTCATACGACTTCACGATCCGACCAATCAAGTATCGAATGCACGGCACCTCCGAGTTATGCACACGTTCAACTCGGTGACGTCCCTCAAAATCTGATCTAGCCGAGTGTTGAGGGAGAGTTTTGTCAGCACGACGGCGTGGTGACGATGATGATGTTCTACCGACGCAGGACTTCGCATAAGCACCGCTACGATATGATCGAGGTGGATTATGGTGGAGGGGGCACCACACATGGCTAAGAGATCAAGAGATCAATTGTTGTGTCTTTGGGGTGCCCCCTGCCCCCGTATATAAAGGAGTGGAGGAGGGGGAGGGCCGACCCTCTCTATGGTGCGCCCTAGGGGAGTCCTACTCCCAGAGTAGGATTCCCCCTTTCCTAGTAGAACTAGGAGCCCTTCCAAGTAGTAGGAGTAGGAGGGAAGGAAAGGGAAGGGAAAAGGAGAAGGAAGGAAGGGGGCGCCCCCGTCCCTAGTCCAATTCAGACCAGCCCATGGGGAGGGGTGCGGTCACCCTTTGAGACCTTTCTCTCCTTTCTCGTATGGCCCATTAAGGCCCAATACGAATTCCCGTAACTCCCCGGTACTCCCAAAAATACCCGAATCACTTGGAACCGTTATGATGTCTGAATATAGTCATCCAATATATCGATCTTTATGTCTCGACCATTTCGAGACTCCTCGTCATGTCCCCGATCTCATCTGGGACTCCGTACTCTTTCGGTACATCAAAACATATAAACTCATAATATAATCGTCATCGAACTTTAAGCGTGCGGACCCTACGGGTTCGAGAGCTATGTAGACATGACCGAGACACTTCTCCGGTCAATAACCAATAGTGGAACCTGGATGCTCATATTGGCTCCCACATATTCTACGAAGATCTTTATCGGTCAAACCGCATAACTACATACGTTGTTCCCTTTGTCATCGGTATGTTACTTGCCCGAGATTCGATCGTTGGTATCTCAATACCTAGTTCAATCTCGTTACCGGCAAGTATCTTTACTCGTTCCGTAATACATCATCCCGCAACTAACTCATTAGTTGCAATGCTTGCAAGGCTTATATTGATGTGCATTACCGAGTGGGCCCAGAGATACCTCTCCAACAATCAGAGTGACAAATCCTAATCTCGAAATACGCCAACCCAACAAGTACCTTCGGAGACACCTGTAGAGCACCTTTATAATCACTCAGTTACGTTGTGACGTTTGGTAGCACACAAAGTGTTCCTCCGGTAAATGGGATTTGCATAATCTCATAGTCATAGGAACATGTATAAGTCATGAAGAAAGCAATAGCAACAAACCAAACGATCAAGTGCTATGCTAACGGAATGGGTCAAGTCAATCACATCATTCTCTAATGATGTGACCCCGTTAATCAAATGACAACTCATGTCTATGGCTAGGAAACTTAACCATCTTTGATTCAACGAGCTAGTCAAGTAGAGGCATACTAGTGACACTCTGTTTGTCTATGTATTCACACATGTATTATGTTTCCGTAATACAATTCTAGCATAAATAATAAACATTTATCATGAAATAAGGAAATAAATAATAACTTTATTATTGCCTCTAGGGCATATTTCCTTCAGTCTCCCACTTGCACTAGAGTCAATAATCTAGTTCACATCGCCATGTGATTTAACATCAATAGTTCACATTACCATGTGATTAACACCCATAGTTCACATCGTTATGTGACCAACACCCAAAGGGTTTACTAGAGTCAATAATCTAGTTCACATCGCTATGTGATTAATACCCAAAGAGTACTAAGGTGTGATCATGTTTTGCTGGTGAGGGAAGTTTAGTCAACGGGTCTGCCACATTCAGATCCGTATGTATTTTGCAAATTTCTATGTCAACAATGCTCTGCACGGAGCTACTCTAGCTAATTACTCCCACTTCCAATATGTATCCAGATTGAGACTTTGAGTCATCTGGATCACTGTCAAAACTTGCATCGACGTAACCCTTTACGACGAACCTTTTGTCACCTCCATAATCGAGAAACATATCCTTATTCCACTAAGGATAATTTTGACCAATGTCCAGTGATCTACTCCTAGATCACTATTGCACTCCCTTGCCAAACTCAGGGCAGGGTATACAATAGGTCTGGTACACAGCATGGCATACTTTATAGAACCTATGGCTGAGGCATAGGGAATGACTTTCATTCTCTCTCTATCTTCTGCCGTGGTCGGGTTTTGAGTCTTACTCAACTTCACACCTTGTAACACAGGCAAGAACTCCTTCTTTGACTGTTCCATTTTGAACTACTTCAAAATCTTGTCAAGGTATGTACTCATTGAAAAACTTATCAAGCGTCTTGATCTATCTCTATAGATCTTGATGCTCAATATGTAAGTAGCTTCACCGAGGTCTTTCTTTGAAAAAAAGCCCTTTCAAACATTCCTTTATGCTTTGCAAAATAATTCTACATTATCTCCGATCAACAATATGTCATTCACATATACTTATCAGAAATGCTGTAGTGCTCCCACTCACTTTTCTTGTAAATACAGGCTTCACCGCAAGTCTGTATAACACTATATGCTTTGATCAACTTATCAAATCGTATATTCCAACTCCGAGATGCTTGCACCAGTCCATAGATGGATCGCTGGAGCTTGCATATTTTGTTAGCACTTTTAGGATTGACAAAACCTTCTGGTTGCATCATTTACAACTCTTCTTTAATAAATCCATTAACAAATGCAGTTTTGTTTATCCATTTGCCAGATTTCATAAAATGCGATAATTGCTAACATGATTCGGACAGACTTAAGCATAGATACGAGCGAGAAACTCTCATCGTAGTCAACACCTTGAACTTGTCGAAAACCTTTTTACGACAATTCTAGCTTTGTAGATAGTAACACTACTATCAGCGTCCGTCTTCCTCTTGAAGATCCATTTAATCTCAATGGCTCGCCGATCATTGGGCAAGTCAATCAAAGTCCATACTTTGTTCTCATACATGGATCACATCTCAGATTGCATGGCCTCAAGCCATTTTGCGGAATCTGGGCTCATCATCGCTTCCTCATAGTTCGTAGGCTCGTCATGGTCAAGTAACATGACCTCCAGAATAGGATTACCGTACCACTCTGGTGCGAATCTCACTCTGGTCTACCTACGAGGTTTCCGTAGTAACTTGATCTGAAGTTACATGATCATCATCATTAGCTTCCTTACTAATTGGTGTAGTAGTCACAGGAACAGATTTCTGTGATGAACTACTTTCTAATAAGGGAGCAGGTACAGTTACCTCATCAAGTTCTACTTTCCTCCCACTCACTTCTTTCGAGAGAAACTCCTTCTCTAGAAAGGATCCATTCTCAGCAATGAATATCTTGCCTTCGGATCTGTGATAGAAGGTGTACCCAACATTTTCTTTTGGGTATCGTATGAAGACGCACTTCTCCGATTTGGGTTTGAGCTTATCAGGTTGAAACTTTTTTACATAAGCATTGCAACCTCAAACTTTAAGAAACGACATCTTAGGTTTCTTGCCAAACCATAGTTCATACGGTGTCGTCTCAACAGATTTAGATGGTGCCCTATTTAACGTGAATGTAGTTGTCTCTAATGCATAACCCCAAAACGATAGCGGTAAATCAGTAAGAGACGTCATAGATCGCACCATATCTAATAAAGTACGGTTACGACGTTCAGACACACCATTACACTATGGTGTTCTAGGTGGCGTGAGTAGTGAAACTATTTCACATTGTTTTAACTGAAGGCCAAACTCGTAACTCAAATATTTTACTTCTGCGATCATATCATAGAAACTTTTATTTTTTGTTACGATGATTCTCCACTTCATTCTGAAATTCTTTGAACTTTTTAAATGTTTCAGACTTGTGTTTCATCAAGTAGATATACTCATATCTGCTCAAATCATCTGTGAAGATCAGAAAAATAATGATACCTGCCGTGAGCCTCAATATTCATCGGACCACATACATCAGTATGTATGATTTCCAAGAAATCAGTTGCTCGCTCCATTGTTCCGGAGAATGGAGCCTTAGTCATCTTGCCCATGAGGCATGGTTCGCAAGCATCAGCTGATTCATAATCAAGTGATTCCAAAATCCCATCAGCATGGATTTTCTTCATGCGCTTTACACCAATATGACCTAAACGGCAGTGCCACAAATAAGTTGCACTATCATTATTAACTTTGCATCTTTTGGCTTCAATATTATGAAAAATGTGTATCACCACGATAGAGATCCAACAAACCATTTTCATTGGGTGTATGACCATAGATGGTTTTATTCATGTAAACACAACAACAATTATTCTGTAACTTACATGAATAACCGTATTGCAATAAACATGATCCAATCATATTCATGCTCAACGCAAACACTAAATAAAATTTATTTTAGGTTTAACACTAATCCCGAAAGTATAGGGAGTGTGTGATGATGATCATATCAATCTTGGAACCATTTCCAATACACATCGTCACTTCACCCTTAACTAGTCTCTGTTCATTCTGCAACTCCCGTTTCGAGTTACTATTCTTAGCAACTGAACTACTCCCTCCTTCCATCTATATAGGGCCTAATGCGTTTTTCAAGACTGCCTTTGACTATTGATAAAATTAATACTACATGACATGCATAATGTGAAAATTATATCATTAGAAGCTCCTTCCATTAGAAGCTACTATTGATAAAATAATGTGAAGTTGCATGTCATATATTATTGCTCTAACATTTGGTCAAAGTTAGCATCGAAAAACGCATTAGGACCTATATAGATGGAAGGAGGGAGTAGTATCAAATACTGAGGGGTTTTATAAACACTAGTAAAGTACACATCAATAACATGTATATCAAATATACCTATGTTCACTTTGCCATCTTTCTTATCCGCCAATTACTTGGGGTAGTTCCGCTTCCACTGACCAGTCCCATTGCAGTAGAAGCACTCAGTTTCAAGCTTAGGTCCAGACTTGGGTTTTTTCACTTGAGTAGCAACTGGCTTGCCATTCTTCTGGAAGTTCCCCTTTCTTCCCTTTGTCCCTTTACTTGAAACTAGTGGTTTTGTCTACCATCAACACTTGATGCTTTTCTTGATTTCGACCTTCGTCAATTTCAGCATCACGAAGAGCTTGGGAATCGTTTCCGTTATCCCTTGCATATTATAGTTCATCATGAAGTTCTACTAACTTGGTGATGGTGACTAGAGAATTTTGTCAATCACTATTTTATCTGGAAGATTAACTCCCACTTGATTCAAGTGATTGTAGTACCCAAACAATCTGAGCACATGCTCACTGCTTGAGCTATTCTCCTCCATCTTTTAGCTATAGAACTTGTTGGAGACTTCATATCTCTCAACTTGGGTATTTGCTTGAAATATTAACTTCAACTCCTGGAACATCTCATATGTTCCATGACGTTCAAAACGTCTTTGATGTCCCGATTCTAAGCCGTTAAGCATGGTGCACTAAACTATCAAGTAGTCATCATATTGAGCTAGCCAAATGTTCAGAATGTCTGCATCTGCTCCTTGAATAGGTCTGTCACCTAGTGGTGCATCAAGGACATAATTCTTCTGTGCAGCAATGAGGACAATCCTCAGATCACGGATCCAATCCGCATCATTGCTACTAACATTTTTCAACTTAGTTTTCTCTAGGAACATATAAAAATTAAACGGGGAGCAACATCGTGAGCTATTGATCTACAACACAGATATGCTAATACTACCAGGACTAAGTTCATGATAAATTAAAGTTCAATTAATCATATTACTAAAGAACTTGCACTTAGATAGACATCCCTCTAATCATCTAAGTGATCACGTGATCCAAATCAACTAAACCATAACCGATCATCACGTGAAATGGAGTAGCTTTCAATGGTGAACATCATTATGTTGATCATATCTACTATATGATTCACGCTCGACCTTTCGGTCTCAGTGTTCCGAGGCCATATCTGCATATGCTAGGCTCGTCAAGTTTAACCTAAGTATTCTACGTGTGCAAAACTGGCTTGCACCTATTGTAGATGGACGTAGAGCTTATCACACCCGATCATCACGTGGTGTCTGGGCACGACGAACTTTGGCAACGGTGCATACTCAGGGAGAACACTTTTATCTTGAAATTTAGTGAGAGATTATCTTATAATGCTACCGCCAAACTAAGAAAAATAATATGTACAAAATATAAACATCACATGCAATCAAAATATGTGACATGATATGGACATCATTATCTTGTGCCTTTGATCTCCATCTCCAAAGCATCGTCATGATTTCCATCGTCACCGGCATGACACCATGATCTCCATCATCTTGATCTATATCAATGTGTTATCACATGGTCGTCTCGCCAACTATTGCTCTTGCAACTATTGCTATTGCATAGCGATAAAGTAAAGCAATTATTTGGCTCTTGTATCTTATGCAATAAAGAAACAACCATAAGGCTTCTGCCAGTTGCCGATAACTTCAGCAAAACATGATCATCTTATACAACAACTTATATCTCATCACGTCTTGATCATATCACATCACAACATGCCCTGCAAAAAACAAGTTAGACGTCCTCTACTTTGTTGTTGCAAGTTTTACGTGGCTGCTATCGTGGTTCCAAGTCTGACAGTAGTGTAGGGGGGTAAGTATGGAGAGGCAATATCCTAGCTGTGGAGAAGTTGTAAGAACGCAAGGTTTACGAGTTCAGGCCCTTCTCGGAGGAAGTAATAGCCCTACGTCTCGGAGCTCGGAGGTGGTCGACTGGATTATGAGAGTATGAATTACAGGGGTGCGAACCCTTGTCTCAGAGGAGGGGGGTGGCTTATATAGAGTGCGCCAGGACCCCGGCCAGCCCACGTTACAAAGGGTTCAATGTACATTAAGGCAGGGCGTTACTGGTAACGCTAGTAATAAAGTGCTATGATGACCATAAAAGCTACTTAATGACCGACCGTTAGCGTGCGGAGTGCCTTTAGGTCTCCTGGCCGTCGAGTGGTTTGGTCTTGGTCGAGTGACTGCTTCTTAGTCGAGTGTCTTCGAGTCTGTCGAGTGGAACACCTCAAAGTCGATTGAAAGGTGATTTCTTCTAGAGATGTCCTTGGGTAGGGCAGTTAGGACAGGTCCATGACCCTACCCTAGGTACATAGCTTCATCATTAGCCCCCGAATGGATCGAGGTTTGAGTGGGGAAGGAGTTGAGAACTTCTCCGACTCGTTTTTCATGCCGTGAGCATATCTTGTTTCGGATCAATGGACCTGAGTGATGCCATCAACTTCCATTCTTAATTCTTTGTCGAGTGAGTTTCTTTACTTGTAAGGCTCCGAGTGACGGTGCGGAGGAGATCTTTGGTCTGACAAGTTGTTTATTGCCCGCAGATTTCGTGGGATTCGAATTTTGGGAAGCGCGCGGGACGGGGGAGGCCGCAGTAATCAGATGGGATAGAGCGGAGCCGCCTCAATCCCCGCGCCTCCTTTTTCGCCACGTATCGCGCGCGCAATCGTTACGGGATTCGACAGAGCCACCTGGGCCTACCCGTCAGCCACTCAGAAGCGGCCTCATATAAGGCGTTGGACCAGAGTCTCCCGAACTGTGCGTTCCCATTTCCTCTTCTCCTCTTCACGCCCCTCCGTTGCACTCGCTCTCGCCCCAGCATC
Organism: Triticum urartu; assembly: GCF_056163025.1. Taxonomy (NCBI): domain Eukaryota; kingdom Viridiplantae; phylum Streptophyta; class Magnoliopsida; order Poales; family Poaceae; genus Triticum; species Triticum urartu. The sequence continues at coordinate 592,085,439 of NC_141879.1, read as the reverse complement.
ACCGCTCCATACGCGTCTCGCCGGCGACAATGGGGAAGGAGAAGACAGCAGCGGGAAAAGAAGGCGACGACGAGGTCGAAGGGGAAGGCGACCAGCCGGGGCGGATCTTCCTCACGGACCGGCCTGCCGAAGGGCTGGATCCAGGGCGACTGGATCCACTCGAGGATCACCCAAGAAGACCTCGACGACCTGGCCGAAGGGGGGCTGATCCCGTATGACTCGGCGCGGCTTCCGGGGAAGGAATCTGAGCCACAACCTCGGGAGGGTGAGCGTGTTCTTCTTGCCACCCACGTCGACCGTGGATTTTCCTTGCCTCCCCACCTTTCTTTCGAGGGTTTCTGAACTTCTTTGGGGCACAACTCCACCATTTTACCCCCAACTCAATCGTTTATCTCGCCGCTTTCATTTCTTTGTGTGAGAATTTCCTGGGTTGCCGGCCTCACTGGTGTCTTTTCAAGCATATTTTCACTTGTCGCTCCCAGACAGTGAAAAAGGCTAATCCGAGTGATGAGAGGACCCAAGTGATCCAGATGTGTGGGGGTCTTGGCATCCAGACGAGAGGGAAAAGCTCCTTTCTGGCCATGATTCTTCCTGACTCAGTTCGCGGATGGCAATCGACCTGGTTTTACTGTAAAGACCAGTCGACGCCAGGGCAATCGACTGGCCTCCCTCCCTTTACCATGGACCGAGTGGAGAAACCCTCCCCTTTGAAGGTGCTCCCGGAGGAGAAGGCGCACGTGAAGGTGTTGGTCGATCGAGTGGTCCAGCTTATTCGTGATGGGGTCACTGGTATGGTTCTCTTGGAGGTCTTCCTTCAGCGGCGCATCCAGCCTCTTCAAGCTCGAGACCATCCGATGTGGATGTATTCGGGTCTTGAAGACTCCACTCGGATCCACCCAGAGGAGGTCGACGACGACACACTGGAGAAGTGGCTGTCGGGCATTACCAGGAACAAGGACAATCCCAGGGGAGCCAGGAGAGTTCCCCCATTCGACCAGTCTCATGCACCAGAGCAGGTTTGATTCTGAGTTTTTGCTTGTAATCTGAATTCACTCGCGCAGCTGCCTATATTGCGTCGACTGACTTTGTTCTCCCTGCTTTCTTTCAGGCCATTATTGAAATGTATTCAATGCCCAACGGGGAGCAAGAGCAGGCACTGGAAGGCGAGGTGAGTGGCGACGACAGTGGCGAGTGGACTTCCGATGGTGAAGGGGATGGAGGAAGCGACGACTCAAGTGATGGAGAAGAAGTCGAGTCGCCCCCTCGCAGGGAGAGGCAATCCAAGCTCGACCAAGAACGGCCGAGTGCCCGCGACAAGGCAACTACTCAGGCTGGTCAGTCTTCGAAGCGTCCTCGGATCTCTTTACCAACTCCGACTGAGAAGGCGCCAAAGCACCCCAAAGTTGCAGAGCCGAGGACTCAGAAGGCGTTGCCGAAGATCAAGATTGATATCCCCGTCGCCTCGGCGTGAGTGTCTCTCTTTGTATTCACTCGACGCTCCGCGCTGTTTTTTTTTCTTGTTTTAACTGGACGAACTTTGGAATTGTCAGCGCTGCCACTTCCGGGACCTCAGCTTACAGGGATGATGATGAGGTGATGGAGGATGCTGTCACTTCTAATCCGGGTATGATTTCTGCCATACTATCTTTATTCGGTCGATTCAACTGCAATGTGCATCATTGGGTGACGTGATTTTAGCAATTGAACTTTGCACAACTCCCAGCATTATTGACCTCCCTGATGATGATGAAGAGCCCGAGAGGCCTTTGACGGGGAAGAATAGGCGAGCTCCTATATGTGAGGCGCTACAGTCGATGCCGAGGGCGGAACCAGTCGTTCAGGACACTAGCAACGTCAATCGGGGTTCTGTTACCTTCGCCGAGCCACTGTCGAGTGCCTTGCCTTCTTTGTCGACTGCTCGGGCCCCTGTCGACCCGCCTTCAGTTTTTGCGAGCCATCATGTCCTAGAGGATGAGGTGAATGCTGCTAGGGAAGCCATACGCCAGGCGGGCATTATGATGGAGAAGCTGAAGACGGTGCGGGACGCCAGCCAAGCCGCCTATGATGCCAGCTCGGCTCTCCAGAGCAACGTTCAGGTTAGTTGGTCGCCACTTGTTCTGTTAGGATATGCTATCTGAAGACTCTTTCCGAAAATCTTTTCATTTGTACACCCCCTGGGTGTGTCGATTGAATTTTTTAGACTAGTGGGGGCACGCTGAGTGCACCCACTGGGTGTAGTCCCCGAGACTACGGTGGACTGCTGGCAGTCGACTGTAGTCTGAGTTCTACTTTCTCTCTTTCTGCCCCCTTTTTTTTGCACTCGACTTCGGCGGGCCGGTCGAGTGGGATCAGAACCGGTGGGGGCACGCAAAGTGCACCCACTGGGTGTAGTCCCTGAGACTATGGTGGACTGCGGGCAGTCGACCGTAGTCTTAGTATTTATTGCCTTTGTTGTTTTTCGCTGTAAAATAACTTCTCCCCTTTGATTTCAGAAATCTTGTGATCTTGGAGCTCGCTTTGCTGACTTGGAGAAGCAGCAGATTCAACTGAACCTTGACTTGGAGCTGGCCAGGACAGAGCTGCAAAAGGTTAGAGATGGCGCCGCTGGAAAGACGAGTTTGTCGACCGGTCAGTTTTAGGCTCGAGTACCCTTCTGCTATTTCTGAATCAATCGTCATTTCTTTGCAGAGAAACTGAGAGAAGCTCTGGCGAAGAAGGATGAGGATTTGGCTGCTGCTCGTAAGGAGGCTGACGACAGGACCACTCTGGCCGAACAGAAGCTGGCTTTGGTTGGCCAGTTGGAAGAAGAGAATACCAGGCTGAAGACTGCTCTGAATGACACCAACAAGGAGTGCTCGCGTTGGAAGAAGGCGAATCTCGTCCAGGGCGAGAAAATGGAAAGCATTGCTCGCAGGAGGGATGATCTGGAGAGCTATCTGAGAAGTCTTGCCAAGAAGTTGTTCATCAAGCTTGAAGGTGCACATTCTGTTCCGACTGATTTTTTTTTGTCGACTCAGTGTACGAAAATTGACTTATCCTTGGATCGTGAATGCAGAGTTTTGCCAGAAATTTGAAGAGGAGACTGGGCGGATCGAACCAGGTTTGGATCCAATCAACTCTCCTGTGAAAGATGAAACTGCCATGAATCTGCTCCGTCTGGAATCTCGCATCGACAGTGCCGTGGACTACTTGGCTCGACTGAAGGTCGCCATGTCACGGATTGACCCGGCACTTTGGCCAGAGGCCACACTCCAAAACGATCTTGAGTCTCTGATGACTCGACTTAACGGAATCCCTGACCGAGTGCTGGAGTGGAAGAAGTCTTCTGCTCGGTGTGGCGCTGATGTGGCTCTGTCTTTGGTTCGTGTCCACTGCAAGGAGGTGCGACAAGATAAGCTGGCCTCAGTCAAGGTTGCCAACACCCAGAAGCACGACTTCCGAACTTTTATGGAGACTTTCATTGCTGCCGCCACTCGGATTGCCGATGGTGTTGACCTGGACGAGTTCGTCGAGCCTGCCAGCCCTCCTCCCGCGGAGTGAAGAAACTCTTATGTCCCACCTTAAATTTTCCTCGGAATGCCGAGTGGTTTTTGTAACCGTTAAACTTTTTCGGGCTGCATGCCCGAGTACTTCGATCTATGATCCGGAACCTTTAGAATTTATCTGAACTTGGTTTACCGTTGAATATCTTTATGAATCTCCTGCTGAGTGAACCCATTCTTCATTCGAGACAACATTTGTATTCGCAGCGCAGCTCTGAAGGAGAGGGAAGCAGTCGACCCATGTGTTGTCGCCCTTGCGGGTTGGCGACGGAGTGCGCATCGTATTTGTGGCGAAGCTCTCCGGGGGAAGGCGGCGGTCGACCCACACCTTGTTACTGCAGAGCGGGACGGAGCGCACATTGTATTTGTGGCGAAGCTCTCTAGGAGAAGGTGGCAGTCGACCGGCACTTCGTTACTGTAGAGCGGGATGAATCGCGCATTGTATTTGTGGCGAAGCTCCCCAGGAGAAGGTGGTAGTCGACTTGCCCCTCGTCGTCCTTGCGGATTGAGATGTGTTTCATACTTAGGCGAGTTCTGGACTGCAGCTAAGCCCTCGAGTGGGAGGATTGCTCTCCACTCGATAGGATTTTTTCAAACTTAGGCGAGTGCCGGACTGTAGCTAAGTCTCTAAGTGAGAGAACTTAGGCGAGTACTGGACTGCAGCTAAGCCCCCGAGTGGGAGGATTGCTCTCCACTCGGTAGGATTTTTTCAAACTTAGGCGAGTGCTGGACTGCAGCTAAGTCTCCAAGTGAGAGAACTTAGGCGAGTACTGGAATGCAGCTAAGCCCCCGAGTGGGAGGATTGTTCTCCACTCGGTAGGATTTTTTCAAACATAGGCGAGTGCCGGACTGCAGCTAAGTCTCCAAGTGAGAGAACTTAGGCGAGTACTGGACTACAGCTAAGCCCCCGAGTGGGAGGATTTCTCTCCACTCGGTAGGATTTTTTCAAACTTAGGCGAGTGCCGGACTGCAGCTAAGTCTCCAAGTGAGAGAACTTAGGTGAGTACTGGACTGCAGCTAAGCCCCCGAGTGGGAGGATTGCTCTCCGCTCGGTAGGGTAAACTTAGGCGAGTGTCGGACTGCAGCTAAGTCTCCGAGTGAGAGAACTTAGGCGAGTACTGGACTGCAGCTAAGCCCCCAAGTTGGGGGATTGCTCTCCACTCGGTAGGATTTTTTTAAACTTAGGCGAGTGCCGGACTGCAGCTAAGTCTCCAAGTGAGAGAACTTAGGCGAGTAATGGATTGCAGCTAAGCCCCCAAGTGGGAGGATTGCTCTCCACTCGGTAGGATTTTTCAAACTTAGGCGAGTGCCGGACTGCAGCTAAGTCTCCAAGTGAGAGAACTTAGGCGAGTACTGGACTGCAGCTAAGCCCCCGAGTGGGAGGATTACTCTCCACTTGGTAGGATTTTTTCAAACTTAGGCGAGTGCCGGACTGCAGCTAAGTCTCCAAGTGAGAGAACTTAGGCGAGTACTGGACTGCAGCTAAGCCCCTGAGTGGGAGGATTGCTCTCCACTCGGTAGGATTTTTTAAATACTTAGGCGAAACGGATTCGCAGCTAAGCCCCCGAGTGGGAGACTGGCTCGCCACTTGGTAGGAAACTATTTTTACAAACTTAGGCGAAGCGGATCCGCAACTAAGCCACCCACTGGGGGATTTCTTACGCATACAAAAACAATAATAATCACTGGGAAAATTATAACGCTCTTGTCTTTGATAAATAAACTATAGGAGTTTTTCTTATTACATCTCATCCGAGTGAGAATTCAAGTATAAAAGGGGCGGAGTAGCTCCGCATTCCAGGCTCGTGGCTCATCAATCTGGCGATCTACATTGTAGAGGTGGTATGCTCCATTGTTGAGGACTCTGGTGGCTATGAAGGGGCCTTCCCAAGTAGGAGCGAGCTTGTGTGGTTTCTGCTGATCCACTCGGAGGACTAAGTCTCCTTCTTGGAAGGCTCGGCTATTCACGTTTCTGGCATGGAATCGACGCAAGTCTTGCGGATAGATGGTCGATCGAATCAAGGACATTTCTCTTTCTTCTTCTAGGAGGTCGACTGCATCCTGCCGGGCTTGTTCTGCTTCATCTTCAGAGTAGAGCTTGACTCGGGGAGCGTTGTGAAGCAGGTCACTCGGTAAGACTGCCTCGGCTCCGTAGACCAGAAAGAATGGGGTTCTTCTGGTCGATCGATTCGTGGTTGTCCTCAATCCCCAAAGGACTGATGGAAGCTTGTTGACCCATGCACCTGCTGCGTGCTTGAGATCGCGCATCAATCGAGGTTTCAGTCCTTTGAGAATTAGGCCGTTTGCCCTTTCTGCTTGCCCATTCGACTGGGGGTGAACGATCGAGGCATAGTCGACCCGAGTGCCCTGAGAGGCGCAAAAGGACCTGAATTTGTCGGAATTGAAGTTTGACCCATTTTTCATGATGATGCTGTGCGGAACTCCATATCTGAATATCAACTCTCTAATGAAACTGACAGCGGTGCAAGCATCGAGATTCTTGATAGGCTTGGCTTCAATCCATTTGGTGAATTTGTCGACTGCTACCAGCACATGAGTGAAGCCGCTCCTGCCTGTTCTCAGTGGTCCAACCATGTCCAGCCCCCGTACAGCGAAGGGCCAGACGAGTGGAATGGTTTTCAGGGCTGACGCGGGCTTGTGCGGCATATTGGAGTAATACTGACATCCTTCACATTTGTCGACTATCTCTTTTGCCATCTCATTAGCTCTTGGCCAGTAGAACCCCGCTCGGTATGCTTTAGACACAATGGTCCGAGAGGACGCATGATGACCACAGGTCCCCGAGTGGATATCGTTAAGGATCATCTGACCTTCTTCTGGTGTAATACACCTCTGGCCGACCCCAGTCGCGCTTTCTCTATATAACTGTCCCTTTATGACTGTAAAGGCCTTGGATCGACGGACGATCTGTCGAGCCTCTTCTTCGTCTTCTGGGAGTTCTTTCCTTAGGATGTACGCGATGTACGGTTCTGTCCAGATGGGAGTGATAACCAAGACTTCCATGATCAGGTCGACCATAGCTGGAACTTCAACTTCAGTCAGATCCATGGCGCTTTTTGGCTGCGGGGCCTCTTCGGTGAAGGGATCCTCCTGGACCGATGGTGTGTGGATGTGTTCCAAAAACACATTGCTGGGAATGGCTTCTCTTTTGGAACCTATTTTTGCCAGATCATCAGCTGCTTGATTTTTTAGTCGGGGTATGTGATGAAGTTCTAACCCCTCGAATTTCTTCTCTAGCTTTCTCACTGCATTGCAATAACCAGTCATGGCTGGACTTCTGACGTCCCATTCCTTCATCACTTGATTAACCACCAAATCTGAGTCGCCATAGACCATGAGGCGACGGACGCCGAGTGAAATGGCCATGCACAAACCATATAAAAGTGCTTCGTATTCTGCCTCATTGTTAGAGGAATCAAAGTGGATTTGAAGAACATATCTGAGTTTATCTCCTCTGAGGGAGACCAACACTACTCCGGCGCCGGAACCATTTAGCATCTTGGAACCGTCGAAGAACATGGTCCAATGCTCCGAGTGAACCTGAGTTGGCAGTTGCTGTTCAATCCACTCGGCGACGAAATCCCCGATTGCCTTGGACTTGATAGCTTTCTTTGCCTCAAACTTGATATCTAGAGGAAGGAGTTCAATCGCCCATTTTGCCACTCGACCAGTTGCGTCCCTGTTATGCAAGATCTCTGACAACAGAGCATCGCTGACGACTGTAATGGAATGATTAGAGAAGTAGTGGGTAACTTTCTTTGTGGTCATATAAATCCCATATACGAGCTTCTGATAATGAGGATATCTTTGCTTCGATGGGGTCAAGACTTCAGAAATATAATACACTGGGCGCTGAACTTTGAAGGTTTTCCCTTCTTCTTCCCGCTCGACCGTAAGTACCGTACTGATGACTTGTCCTGTGGCTGCAATGTAAAGCAGCAAAGGCTCCTTGCCGATTGGGGCAGCAAGCACCGGCTGGGTGGAGAGCAGAGCTTTGAGCTCTGCGAACGCTGCGTCAGCTTCAGGAGTCCACTTGAACTTGTTAGACTTCTTCATCAATCAGTAAAGAGGCAATGCCTTTTCACCGAGACAAGATATGAATTGACTTAGGGCGGCCAAGCAACGAGTAAGCTTCTGAACATCGTGCACTCGAACAGGACTTTTCATTCGGAGTATAGTACCGACTTTTTCTGGATTGGCGTCGATTCCCCGTTCGGAAACGAGAAAACCAAGTAACTTTCCGCCAGGAACCCCGAATGTGCATTTTGATGGATTAAGCTTGATATCAAACCTTCTGAGGTTGGCAAAGGTTTCAGCAAGGTCAGTCAGCAGGTCGGAACCCTTCCATGGCTTGACCACAATATCATCCATGTATGCCTCCACATTCCGACCGATTTGGGTGAGCAACTTCTGAATCATCCTCATGAATGTGGCTCCGGCATTCTTGAGGCCGAATGGCATGGTAACATAACAGAAGCACCCGAATGGAGTGATGAAAGCTGTTTTGATCTCGTCAGGCCCATACAGACGGATCTGATGGTACCCGGAATAAGCGTCTAAAAAAGACAGTCGCTCACATCCCGCAATCGAGTCAACTATCTGGTCGATGCGGGGGAGAGGAAAATGATCTTGGGGACCATGACAACATTGGCGAGCCACTCGGAGTGGTAGATTTCTCGGATGAACTCTGCCGCTAAGAGCCGAGCTACCTCTTCGCCAATGGCCTTTCTCTTCTGGACGGCGGACCGTCAAAGATGTTCCTTGACAGGTTTTACTTTTGAGTCGACTCTTAGGTGGTTCTCAGCCAGCTCCCTGGGAACACCCGGCATGTCAGAGGGCTTCCATGCGAAAATGTCCCAGTTCTCACGGAGGAACTGGATGAGCGCTTCTTCCTATTTAGAGTCGAGTGTTGTCGAGATATGAGTTGGAGCAGCGCTGGGGTCGGTCGGGTGGATGTGAGCTGTCTTCGTATCGCCAGTCGACTGAAAAGTTGACTCTGTAGCGGGCTTCTTGGCTCGCAACAAATCACTCGGGTCTGCAGTCTTCTGGTATTCCTGCAACTCCACCACTGCCATCTGAGCATCGGCGATCTTTGAACCTTTCTGAAAACATTCTTCCGCTTTCTTCCGATTGCCCGTAATAGTGATCACACCTTTGGGGCCAGGCATCTTCAATTTGAGATACACATAACACGGTCGGGCCATGAAGCGTGCATAAGCCGGCCTGCCCAAAATAGCGTGGTAGGCACTCTGGAAGTCTACAACTTCAAATGTCAACTTCTCTTTGCGGTAATTCCTGGAATCACCGAAAACCACATCAAGAGCAATCTGGCCGAGTGATTGAGCCTTCTTCCTAGGAATGACCCCATGGAAAGTCATATTGCTGGCACTGAGTCTGGACATCGGAATGCCCATCCCTTTCAACGTCTCAGCATACAATATGTTCAAACCACTGCCACCATCCATCAAGACTTTGGTCAGCCGAGTGCCTTCAACAACTGGGTCGACCACCAAAGCTTGCCTCCCAGGGGTGGCGATGTGCATTGGGTGGTCGGACTGGTCGAATGTTATGGCAGTCTGAGACCATTTCAGGTAACTAGGTGTCACCGGAGCGACCATATTCACCTCTCGGTTAATAACTTTCAGTCGACTTTTGCTTTCAACATCGGCAAAAATCATCAGAGTGGAATTGACCTGAGGGTATCCATCGTCACTGTCTTCTTTGTCCTCGACCTTGTTCGACTCCTTTTCCTTACCTTTGGGCTGCTTGCCCTGGAACTGCTGGATCAAGAGTCGACAGTGTCGAGTGGTATGTTTCGGGTAAATGAAATTACCCTCTTCATCTTTCTTTGTGTGGACGAGACATGGTAAGTCCAACACATCATTTCCATCCTGGTCTTTAACCTTTTTGGGGTTCCAAGGTCCTTTAGGTTTCCCTTTAAACTTTCCTTGGGTTAAAGCCAAGGCTTCCCCGGGAGCCGCTGGCTCGGCTTTCCGCTTCTGTTTCCGATTGGAATTTCCTCCGGTTTCTTGGGCGACTGACTTGAGCTTGCCACTCCTGAGTCGATCCTCATCTTCACCATTAGCGTACTTGGTGGCAATCTCCATCATCCGATTCAGGGACATATCTCCGGTTCGACCGAATTTCAAATTCAGTTCTCTGTACTTGATGCCTTCCTTGAAGGCACAAACTGCTTGGTGCTCAGGCACATTCTCCACCGAGTGATGTAACGTGATCCACCTCTGGATGTAATCCCTCAAAGTTTCATTCGGCTTCTGCACGCAAGACCGTAGTTCTGTCAGCCCTGCCGGTCGCTTGCATGTGCCTTCAAATGTGGTGACGAACACTCGGGAGAGATCTTCCCAAGTGTAAATGCTGCTAGGTGCTAACTGGTTCAGCCACGCTCTGGCCGAGCCCTCCAACATGAGAGGCAGGTGCTTCATGGCCACTTCATCATTGCCGCCGCCAATCTGGACGGCCACTCGGTAGTCCTCAAGCCAAGTATTGGGCTTGGACTCACCAGTGAACTTACTGACTCCAGTCGCCAACCTAAAGTTGGGAGGAATCACAGCGGCCCTGATGGCTCGACTAAAGCACTCTGGCCCTGAAACATGTACTCTGCTGCTGGTAGGTGCATCTCTGTCGTGACCTTCTCGGTGATCCCTGTTCTTGTCAACCAAACCTTGGACGAGAATGGATCTCGCATCAAAGCCTGGCCCTCTGGGGTCGACTGGAATCCTTCGCCCACCACTATGAGGGCGCCTGTCATCCTGCTGGCGAGGCACATACGACCTACTCCTCGGGGGAGGCGTGGGCACTCGACGTCGACCGTCACGATCGACTCAGTGATCATACTACTCATGGTTCCCATACTGGTCACGCCGGTCTCCATGTCCCTCATGCCTCGGGGGCGATATCGGGCTGTGAGCCGACTGGACTGTGTCCGCGGCAACGGATCTGCTGTGAATCCTGTTCCGCGACTAAGAAACAATGGTATTCTGAGCTCCTGCTGCCCGGAGTAACGCTCTGATCTGCAGCAAGCCTCTGCCAGCCTCCGACTGGGAAGGCTGAATCGACTCCGCTATACGGGCCGCAGCTGCTAAATTATGAATCGGAGTTCGATATACCTGCGGGGGCGGGAAGAGCTGACGTCGACTGGATTTGGGAACCCGTTGTCGCGCACGCTCGTCGAGTGCTCGCTGGAGATTCTCCAGTCGAGTGCGCTCGGCCAAGTTCGCCAGGCGCGCATCCTACAAGGAGTGTGCAGTGCATCCACGTTCCGGCGGCGAAGTTCTTCTCTCTGCAGCGACGTGAGAGGCTCGGGAAGATACTCCTCATGGAGACGCTACGGGTCGCCTCCACCCGCGCCTCCGTCGGTGCGGGCAAAACCGGGAGGACTGGGCGGTCCATCGACCATCAGAACCTCCACTGCCGGATCACTGCTGTCGCACTCGGATGCGGTCTCTGCGGAGCCAGTCGAACAGGCCGTAGAGGGATTCGTTGGGCTCAATTGCCGCGACTTGAGGGGTGGCCGAATGACGTGCCACCGCGTGTCTCACCCATCACTGAAGTCTCGACCGACCGGAGTGCTTGCGCCAGCGGGAAACGGGGAGGGAGGACAACACAGGAGCCGACCGGTAGTGGGTCGACGGTTGCCGTAGGAGAACGCCGCGGACGCATGCGCTAAAGTGCGTTGCCCCGCGAACAGGGAGTGCGTCCATGTTGAGCGGAGCCTCCTGGAGCCAAGCAGAGTTGTCGACGATGAACGCGAGCGCGCCAAGACGGATCTCGCGGCCCTCCACCGAAACTCTGCCGAAAACCATGATGATTCGGGTCGGAAAAAGGTCGCAACTCCTCCAACAAAACGCTAAAACACCTGCCCCACGGTGGGCGCCAAATGTCGTGGTTCCAAGTCTGACAGTAGTGTGGGGGGGGGGGGGGTAAGTATGGAGAGGCAAGATCTTAGCTGTGGAGAAGTTGTAAGAACGCAAGGTTTACGAGTTCAGGTCCTTCTTGGAGGAAGTAATAGCCCTACGTCTCGGAGCCCGGAGGCGGTCGACTGGATTATGAGAGTATGAATTACAGGGGTGCGAACCCTTGTCTCAGAGGAGGGGGTGGCTTATATAGAGTGCGCTAGGACCTCGGCCAGCCCACGTTACAAAGGGTTCAATGTACATTAAGGCAGGGCATTACTGGTAACGCTACTAATAAAGTGCTATGATGACCATAAAAGCTACTTAATGACCGACCGTTAGCGTGAGGAGTGCCTTTAGGTCTCCTGGCCGTTGAGTGGTTTGGTCTTGGTCGAGTGACTGCTTCTTGGTCAAGTGTCTTCGAGTCTGTCGAGTGGAACACCTCCAAGTCGATTGAAAGGTGATTTCTTCTAGAGATGTCCTTGGGTAGGGCAGTTAGGACAGGTCCATGACCCTACCTTAGGTACATAGCTTCATCAGCTGCTACGGGCTGAGCAAGAACCGTTCTTACCTACGCATCAAAACCACGACGATAGTTTGTCAAGTTAGTGTTGTTTTAACCTTCTCAAGGACTGGGCATAGCCACACTCGATTCAACTAAAGTTGGAGAAACTGACACCCGCTAGTCACCTGTGTGCATAGCACGGCGGTAAAACCAGTCTCGCGTAAGTGTACGCGTAATGTCGGTCCGGGCCGCTTCATCCAACAATACCGCTGCACCAAAGTGTGACATGTTGGTAGGCAGTATGACTTATATCACCTACAACTCACTTGTGTTCTACTTGTGCATATTACATCAACGCATAAAACATGGCTCGGATGCCACTGTTGGGGAACGTAGTAATTTAAAAAATTCCTACGCACACTCAAGATCATGGTGACGGGAGAGTGTGTCCACGTACCCTCGTAGACCGAAAGCGGAAGCGTTAGCACAACGCGGTTGATGTAGTCGTACGTCTTCACGATCCGACCGATGAAGTACCGAACGCACGGCACCTCCGAGTTCTGCACACGTTCAACCCGATGACGTCCCTCGAACTCCGATCCAGCCAAGTGTTGAGGGAGAGTTTCGTCAGCACGACAGCATGGTGATGATGATGATGTTCTATCGACGCAGGGCTTCGCATAAGCACCACTATGATATGATCTAGGTGGATTATGGTGGAGGGGGGCACCGCACACGGCTAAGAGATCAAGAGATCAATTGTTGTGTCTTTGGGGTGCCCCCTGCCCCCGTATATAAAGGAGTGGATGAGGGGGAGGGACGGCCCTCTCTATGGCGCACCCTAGGGGAGTCCTACTCCCACCAGGAGTAGGATTACCCATTTCCTAGTAGAACTAGGATCCCTTCCAAGTAGTAGGAGTAGGAGGGAAGGAAAGGGAAGGGAAAGGGAAGGGAAAAGGAGAAGGAAGGAAGGGCCCCCCCCTCCCTAGTCCAATTCGGACCAGCCCATGGGGAGGGGTGCGGTCACCCTTTGAGGCCTTTCTCTCCTTTCCCGTATGGCCCATTAAGGCCCAATATGAATTCCCGTAACTCCCCGGTACTCCCGAAAATACCCGAATCACTCGGAACCTTTCCGATGTCCGAATATAGTCATCCAATATATCAATCTTTATGTCTCGACCATTTCGAGACTCCTCGTCATGTCCCCGATCTCATCCGGGACTCTGAACTCTTTCGGTACATCAAAACACATAAACTCATAATATAACCGTCATCGAATTTTAAGCGTGCGGACCCTACGGGTTCGAGAACTATGTAGACATGACCGAGACACATCTCCGGTCAATAATCAATAGCGGAACCTGGATGCTCATATTGGCTCCCACATGTTCTACAAAGATCTTTATCGGTCAGACTGCATAATTACATACGTTGTTCCCTATGTCATCGTATGTTACTTGCCCGAGATTCGATCGTCGGTATCTCAATACCTAGTTCAATCTCGTTATCGGCAAGTCTCTTTACTCGTTCCATAATACATCATCCCGCAACTAACTCATTAGTTGCAATGCTTGCAAGGCTTATAGTGATGTGCATTACCGAGTGGGCCTAGAGATACCTCTCCATTAATCGGAGTGACAAATCCTAATCTCGAAATACGCCAACCCAACAAGTACCTTCGGAGACACCTGTAGAGCACCTTTATAATCACCCAGTTACGTTGTGACGTTTGGTAGCACACAAAGTGTTCCTCCGGTAAACGGGAGTTGCATAATCTCATAGTCATAGGAACATGTATAAGTCATGAAGAAAGCAATAGCAACAAACTAAACAATCAAGTGCTATGCTAACGGAATGGGTCAAGTCAATCATATCATTCTCTAATGATGTGACCCCGTTAATCAAATGAAAATTCATGTCTATGGCTAGGAAACTTAACCATCTTTGATTCAACGAGCTAGTCAAGTAGAGGCATACTAGTGACACTCTGTTTGTCTATGTATTCACACATGTATTATGTTTCCGGTTAATACAATTCTAGCATAAATAATAAACATTTATCATGAAATAAGGAAATAAATAATAAATCTATTATTGCCTCTAGGGCATATTTCCTTCAAAAACATCATAGGATCCAACTATAATAGCAAAGCTCGCGATACATCAAGATCATATCACCTCAAGAACACGAGAGAGAGAGAGATCACACACATAGCTACTGGTACATACCCTCAGCCCCGAGGGAGAAATACTACCTCCTTGTCATGGAGAGCACCAGGATGATGAACATGGCCACCGGAGAGGGATTTCCCCCTCCGGCAGGGTGCCGGAACGGGTCTAGATTGGCTTTCGGTGGCTACGGAGGCTTCTGGCGGCGGAACTCCCAATCTATTGTGCTCTCGGATGTTTTAGGGTACATGGAGAAATATAGGCGGAAGAAGTACGTCAGGGGGGCACGAGGGTGGAGGGCTCGCCCAGGGGGGGTGGGCGCGCCCCCTACCTCGTGGCCTCCTCGAAGCTTCCCTTACGTGCACTTCAAGTCTTCTGGGCTTCTTTCCTTCCAAAAATGGGTTCCGTGAAGTTTCAGGTCAATTGGACTCCATTTGGTTTTCCTTTTCTTTGAAACCCTAAAACAAGGTAAAAGCAGAAACTGGCACTGGGCTCTAGGTTAACAGGTTAGTCCCAAAAATGATATAAAAGTGTATAATAAAGCCCATAAACATCCAAAACAGTAGATAATATAGCATGGAGCAATAAAAAATTATAGATACGTTGCAGACGTATCAGTGAGCCATGGACATAGCACTATGGGTGGAATAGAATGGTGATTGTGGAGAAGACAAAAAAGGAGAACATAGTCTCACATCAACTAGGCATATCAACGGGCTATGGAGATGCCCATCAATAGATATCAATGTGAGTGAGTAGGGATTGCCATGCAACGGATGCACTAAAGCTATAAGTGTATGAAATCTCAACAAAAGAAACTAAGTGGGTGTGCATCCAACTTGCTTGATCATGAAGACCTAGGGCAATTTGAGGAAGCCCATCATTGGAATATACAAGCCAAGTTCTATAATGTAAAATTCCCACTAGTTTATGAAAGTGACAACATAGGAGACTCCATCATGAAGATCATGGTGCTACTTTGAAGCACAAGTGTGGAAAAAGGATAGTAACATTGTCCCTTCTCTATTTTTTCTCTCATATTTTTTTATTTGGGCCTTCTCTCTTTTTTTTGGCCTCTTTTTTTCGTCCGGAGTCTCATCCCGACTTGTGGGGGAATCATAGTCTCCATCATCCTTTCCTCACTGGGACAATGCTTTAATAATGATGATCATCACACTTCTTTTTACTTACTACTCAAGAATTACAACTCAATACTTAGAACAAAATATGACACTATGTGAATGCCTCCGGTGGTGTACCGGGATATACAATGAATCAAGAGAGACATGTATGAAAAAAATTATGAACAGTAGCTTTGCCAAAAATACTATGTCAACTACATGATCATGCATGGCAATATGACAATGATGAAGCATGTCATAACAAATGGTATGGTGGAAAGTTGCATGGCAATATATCTCGGAATGGCTATGGAAATGCCACAATAGGTAGGTATGGTGGCTGTTTTGAGGATGGTATATGGTGGGTGTATGATACTGGCGAAAAGTGTGCGGTAATAGAGAGGCTAGCAACTGTGGAAGGGTGAGAGTGCGTATAATCCATGGACTCAACATTAGTCAGAAAGAACTCACATACTTATTGCAAAAATCTATTAGTTACCGAAACAAAGTACTACACGCATGCTCCTAGGGGGATAGATTGGTAGGAAAAGACCATCGCTCGTCCCCGACCGACACTCATAAGGAAGACAATCAATAAATAAATCATGCTCCGACTTCATCACATAACTGTTCACCATACGTCATGCTACGGGAATCACAAACTTCAACACAAGTATTTCTCAAATTCACAACTACTCAACTAGCATGACTCTAATATCACCATCTCCATATCTCAAAACAATTATCAAGTACCAAACTTCTCATCATATTAAATGCACTTATATGAAAGTTTTTATTATGCCTAAAAGCAAATTACCATGATGTTCTAAAGGAATCTCAAAATATATAGCTCAAAAAGATATAAGTGAAGTATGAGAGATCAATTATTTCTATAAAATAAAACCACCACCGTGCTCTAAAAGATATAAGTGAAGCACTAGAGCAAAAACTATATAGCTCAAAAGATATAAGTGAAGCACATAGAGTATTCTAATAAATTCTGATTCATGTGTGTCTCTCTCAAAAGGTGTGTACAGCAAGGATGATTGTGGTAAAATAAAAAGCAAAGAATCAAATCATACAAGACGCTCCAAGCAAAACACATATCATGTGGTGAATAAAAATATAGCTCCAAGTAAAGTTACCGATGAACAAAGAAAAAAGAGGGGATGCCTTCCAGGGCATACCCAAGCTTAGGATTTTTGGTGTTCTTGGATTTTAACTTGGGGTGCCTTGGGCATCCCCAATCTTAGGCTCTTTCCACTCCTTGTTCCATAATCCATCAAATCTTTACCCAAAACTTGAAAACTTCACAACACAAAACTTAACAGAAAATCTCGTGAGCTCCGTTAGCGAAAGAAAACAAAACACCACTTCAAGGTACTTTAATGAACTCATTCTTTCTGTATATTTTTGTTAAACCTACTGTATTACAAATTTTCTATGGTTTATAAACTCCATTAATATCCATAGATTCATCAAAATAAGCAAACAACACACGAAAAACAGAATCTGTCAAAAATAGAACAGTCTGTAGTAATCTGTATCAAACGCATAATTATGGAACCCCAAAAATTCTAAAATAAATTTCTGGACGTGAGTAATTTATCTATTAATCATCTTCAAAAATAATTAACTAAATAGCACTCTCTAATAAAAAATGGCAGCAATTCTCGCGAGCGCTAAAGTTTCTGTTTTTTACAGCAAGATTGCAAAGACTTTCCACAAGTCTTTCCAAAGGTTCTACTTGGCACAAACACTAATTAAACACAAAAAACACAACCAAATCAAAGGCTAGATAAATTATTTATTACTAAACAGGAACAAAAAGCAAGGAACAAAAATAAAATTGGGTTGCCTCCCAACAAGCGCTATCGTTAAACGCCCCTAGCTAGGCATAAAAGCAAGGATAGATCTAGGTATTGCCATCTTTGCTAGGCAATTCTTCAATAAGGAACCTATAACTCCTAGGATTTTATTTATTTGTATTGATTATCAAAATCCTAGGCACAAAATCGAGAAAATCATTTGTAGCAAAAGGTTCCTAAAGGATAGTGAGAAAGTTGGGGTGAACACTTATGGATTTGAGGTCTGCATTTCCCTTACTAGAAGTTTCTCCCTTATTTTTAGGAACATACATCAATTTGGCAATCTTAGCATTAGAAGGAGTGTTTTTCATGGAAGAAAAGGCAGACCCTTGGTTGGTAATAATATCCTCAATTTTATCAATTCTAGTGGAATCTTGATCTATCTTTTCATTAACCATAAGTCCCTTTTCTTTAAAAAATTAAGAGCAACTCCTACCTTAGATCCGTATTGGGTAATTTGGTTATGGATCTTTCTATCCAAATTTTCAATTAACTCTATGGTGGCAATTTTATTTTCAATAACTTCAAGCCGTTGCATCACATGTTCCAAAGTTAAAATAGTTCCATTAACAAAAAGAGGTGATGGGCCAAACAAATCTATCATAGCATTATAAGAATAAAAAGTATTGCTACCCAAGAAATTTCCTCCGATAATGGTATCAAGAATATATCCATTCCAAGGAGTGATGCCTACATAAAAATTGCAAAGAAGAACAGAAGTAGATTGCTTCCTAGTAGATCTATTTTGCACATTGCAAATTCTGTACCAAGCATCTTTTAGATTTTCTCCCTCCCTTTGTTTAAAATTAAGAACTTCATTCTTGGGAGACAAAGGAGCGGATAAAGGACTAGCCATGACGATGAAGCATGCAAAAAAAGGGCGAATAAAACGGCAAGGGTGAAGTGGGGGAGAGGAAAACGAGAGGCAAATGGCAAATAATGTAATGCGAAGGATAAGAGTTGTGATGGGTACTTGGTATGTGTTGACTTGGCGTAGATCTCCCTAGCAACGGCGCCAGAAATCCTTCTTGCTACCTATAGAGCATGCATTGGTTTTCCCTTGAAGAGGAAAGGGTGATGCAGCAAAGCAGCGTAAGTATTTTCCTCAGTTTTTGAGAACCAACGTATCAATCCAGTAGGAGACCACGCGCGAGTCACCTCGTACCTACACAAACAAATAAGAACCGCGCAACCAACGCAAGAAAGGATTTGTCAATCCCTTCACGGCCTCTTGCAAGAGTGAGATCTGATAGAGATAATAATAATAATAATAATAATAATATAAATATTTTTGGTATTTTTATGATATAAATTGAAAGTAAAGATAGAAAAATAAAATAGATTGGAAGCTTGTATGATGGACAATAGACCCGGGGGCCATAGGTTTCACTAGTGGCTTCTCTCATGATAGCATAAGTATTACGACGGGTGAACAAATTACTGTCGAGCAATTGATAGAATTGAGCATAGTTATGAGAATATCTAGGTATGATCATGTATATAGGCATCTCGTCCATGACAAGTAGACCGACTCCTGCCTGCATCTACTACTATTACTCCACACATCGACCGCTATCCAGCATGTATCTAGAGTATTAAGTTCATAAGAACGGAGTAACGCTTTAAGCAAGATGACATGATGTAGAGGGATAAACTCATGCAATATGATATAAACCCCATATTTTTATCCTCGATGGCAACAATACAATATGTGTCGTTTCCCCTACTGTCACTGGGATCGAGCACCGCAAGATTGAACCCAAAGCTAAGCACTTCTCCCATTGCAAGAAAGATCAATCTAGTAGGCCAAACCAAACTGATAATTCAAAGAGACTTGCAAAGATAACCAATCATACATAAAACAATTCAGAGAAGATTCAAATATTGTTCATAGATAATCTTGATCATAAACCCACAATTCATCAGATCTCGACAAACACACCACAAAAGAAGATTACATCGAACAGATCTCCAAGAGAATCAAGGAGAACTTTGTATTGAGATCCAGAGAGAGAGAAGAAGCCATCTAGCTAATAACTATGGACCCAAAGGTCTAAGGTAAACTACTCACACATCATCGGAGAGGCTATGGTGTTGATGTAGAAGCCCTCCGTGATCAATGCCCCTCCGGTGGAGCGCCTGAAAAGGCCCCAATATGGGATCTCATGGGTATAGAAGGTTGCAGCGGTGGAATTAGGTTTTCGTGGTGCTCCCTGATGTTTCCACGGTACATCGGTATATATAGGAGGAAGAAGCAGGTCGGTGGAGCCATGAGGGGCCCACGAGGGTGGAGGGCGCGCCCGAGGGGGTAGGCGAGCCCCCTGCCTCGTGGCCTCCTTGTTGATTGCTTGACGTCCACTCCAAGTCCTCTGGATCACGTTTGTTCCAAAAATCATGCTCCCGAAGGTTTCATTCCATTTGGTCTTCGTTTGATATTATTTTTCTGCAAAACACTGAAATAGGAAAAAAGAGAAATTTGGGCTAGGCCTTCGGTTAATAGGTTAGTCCCAAAAATAATATAAAAGTGTATAAATAAGCCCATTAAACATCCAAAACAGAATATATAATAGCATGGAACAATCAAAAATTATAGATACGTTGGAGACGTATCACACCTGCAGAGCACCTTATAATCACCCAGTTATGTTGTGATGTTTGGTAGCACACAAAGTGTTCCTCCGGTATTCGGGAGTTGCATGATCTCATAGTCATAGGAACATGTATAAGTTATGGAGAAAGCAATAGCAACAAACTAAACGATCATCGTGCTAAGCTAACGGATGGGTCAAGTCAATCACATCATTCTCTAATGATGTGATCCCGTTAATCAAATGACAACTCATGTCTATGGTTAGGAAACATAACCATCATTGATTCAACGAGCTAATCAAGTAGAGGCAAACTAGTGACACTCTGTTTGTCTATGTATTCAGACATGTACTAAGTTTCCGGATAATACAATTCTAGCATGAATAATAAACATTTATCATGATATAAGGAAATAAATAATAACTTTATTATTGCCTCTAGGGCATATTTCCTTCAGACTCCCACTTGCAAGAATCAATAATCTAGTTCACATCGTCATGTGATTTAACACCAATAGTTCACATCTTTATGTGATTAGTTCACATCTCCATGTGACTAATACCCAAAGGTTTTACTAGAGTCAATAATCTAGTTCACATCGCTATGTGATTAATACCCAAAGAGTGATCATGTTTTGCTTGTGAGAGAAGTTTATTCTACGGGTCTGCAACATTCAGATCCACATGTATTTTGCAAATTTCTATGTCTACAATACTCTGCACGGAGCTACTCTAGCTAATTGCTCCCACTTTCGATATGTATCTAGATCGAGACTTAGAGTCATCTGGATCGATGTAAAAAGCTTGCATCGACGTAACTCTTTACGACGAACTCTTTTATCATCTCCATAACCGAGAAATATTTCCTCGGTCCTCTAAGGATAATTTTGACCATTGTACAGTGATCTACTCCTGGTTCACTATTGTACTCCTTTCCCATAATGATGCTAAGGTATACAATAGGACTGGTACACGTCATAGCATACTTTATAGAACCTATGACGGAGGCATAGGGAATGAATTTTCATTCTCTTTCTATTTTCTGCCGTGGTCGGGTTTTGAGTCTTTACTCAATTTCACACCTTGCAACACAGGAAATAACTCCTTCTTTGACTTTTCCATTTTGAACTACTTCAAAATCTTGGCAAGGTATGTACTCATTGACAATATATCAAGCGTATTGATCTATCTCTATAGATCTTGATGCTCAATATGTCAGTAGCTTCATCGAGGTATTTATTTGAAAAACTCTTTTCAAACACGCCTTTATGCTTTTCATAAAATTCTACATTATTTCCGATCAACAATATGCCATTCACATATACTTATCAAAAATGTTGTAGTGCTCCCACTTACTTTGTTGTAAATACAGGCTTCACCACAAGTTTGTATAAAACCATATGCTTTGACCACTTTATAAAAGCATATATTCCAACTCTGAGATGCTTGCACCAGTCCATAGATGGATCGCTGGAGCTTACTCACTTTGTTAGCACCTTTAGGATCGACAAAACATTCTGGTTGCATCATATACAACTCTTCTTTAAGAAATCCATTAAGGAATGCAGTTTTGACATCCATTTGCTAGATTTCATAAAATGCGGCAACTGCTAACATGATTCGGACAGACTTTTAAGCATCGATACGAGTTAGAAAATCTCATCGTAGTCAACACCTTGAACTTGTCGAAAACATTTTGCGACAATTTGAGCTTTGTAGATAGTAACACTACTATCAGCGTCCGTCTTCCTCTTGAAGATCCATTTGCTCTTAATGACTCACCGATCATCGGGCAAGTCAATCAAAGTCCATACTTTGTTCTCATACATGGATCCCATCTCAGATTTCATGGCCTCAATCCATTTTCGGAATCTGGGCTCATCATCGCTTCCTCATAGTTCGTAGATTCATCATGGTCTAGTAATATGACCTCCAGAACAGGATTATCGTACCACTCTGGTGCGGATCTCACTCTGGTTGACCTACGAGGTTAGGTAGTAACTTCATCAGAAGTTTCATGATCATCATAATTAGCTTCCTCACTTACTAGTGTAGGAATCACAAGAACTGATTTCTGTGATGAACTACTTTCCAATTCGGGAGAAGGTATAATTACCTCATCAAGTTCTACATTCCTCCCACTCACTTCTTTCGAGAGAAACTCCTTCTCTAGAAAGGATTCACTCTTAGCAACAAAGATCTTTCCTTCAGATCTATGATAGAAGGTGTACCCAACCGTTTCTTTTGGGTATTCTATGAAGAGGCACTTCTCCGATTTGGGTTTGAGCTTTATCAAGTTGAAACCTTTTCACATAAGCATCGCAACCCCAAACTTTAAGAAACGACAGCTTAGGTTTCTAGCCAAACCAAAGTTCATACAGTGTCGTCTCAACGGATTAGACGGTGCCATATTTAACATGAATGTAGCTGTCTCTAATGCATGACCCCAAAACGATAGTGGTAAATCGGTAAGAGGCATCATAGATTGCACTATATCCAATAAAGTACGGTTATGACGTTCGGACACACCATTATGCTGTGGTGTTCCAGGTGGCATGAATTTGTGAAACTACTCCACATTGTTTTAGTTGAAGACAAAACTCGTAACTCAAATATTCGTCTCCGCGATTAGATCGTAGAAACTTTATTTTCATGTTATGATGATTTTCCACTTCACTCTGAAATTCTTTGAACTTTTCAAATGTTTCAAACTTATGTTTCATCAAGTAGATATACCCATATCTGCTCAAATCATCAGTGAAGGTCAGAAAATAATGATACCCGCCGCGAGCCTCAACACTGATCGGATGGCATACATCAGTATGTATTATTTCCAATAAGTCAGTTGCTTACTCCATTATTTCGCAAGCATCAAATGATTCATAATCAAGTGATTCCAAAAGCCCATCAGCATGGAGTTTCTTCATGCACTTTACACCAATATGACCTAAACGACAGTGCCACATATAAGTTGCACTATCATTATTAAATTTGCATCTTTTGGCTTCAATATTATGAATATGTGTATTACTACGATCAAGATTGAATAAACCATTCACCTTGGGTGTATGACCTCAGAAGGTTTTATTCATGTAAACAGAATAACATTTATCCTTGACTTAAATGAATAACCGTATTGCAATAAACATGATCCAATCATATTATGCTCTACGCAAACACCAAATAACATTTATTTTAGGTTCAACACTAATCTCGAAGGTAAATGGAGTGTGCGATGGTGATCTTATCAACATTGGAATCACTTCCAACTCACATCATCACCTCGCCCTTAACTAGTCTCTATTTATTTTGCAACTCCCGTTTCGAGTTACTACTCTTAGTAACTGAACCAGTATCAAATACTGAGGTGTTGTTATGAACACTACTAAAGTACACATCAATAACATGTATATCAAATATAACTTTTGTTCACTTTGCCATCCTTCTTATCCGCCAAGTATCTAGGGCAGTTCCACTTCCAGTGACCATTTCCTTTGCAGTAGAAGCACTCAGTTCCAGGCTTGGGTCTAGCTTTGAGCTTCTTCATGGGAGTGGCAACTTGCTTGCCTTTCTTCTTTGAAGTTCCTCTTTCTTTTCCTTTGCCCTTTTCTTGAAACTAGTGGTCTTGTTAACCATCAACACTTGATGCTATTTCTTGATTTCTACCTTCACCGATTTCAGCATCGCGAAGAGCTTGGGAATTACTTTCGTCATCCCTTGCATATTATAGTTCATCACTAAGTTCTAGTAACTTGGTTATAGTGACTAGAGAACTTTATCAATGACTATCTTATCTGGAAGATTAACTCCCACTTGATTCAAGCAATTGTAGTACCCAGACAATCTGAGCACATGCTCACTGGTTCAGCTATTCTTCCACATTGTAGGCAAAGTACTGTCAGAGTTCTCATACCTCTCGACACGGGCATGAGTATGAAATACCAATTTCAACTCTTAGAACATCTTATATGTTCCATGGCGTTCAAAACATTTTTGAAGTCCCGGTTCTAAGCCGTAAAGCATGGTGCACTAAACTATTAAGTAGTCATCATACAGAGCTTTGTCATACATTCATAACATGTGCATCTGCTCCTGCAATAGGTCTGTCACTTAGCGGTGCATCAAGGACATAATTCTTGTGTGCAACAATGAGGATAATCCTTAGATCACGGACCCAGTCCGCGTCATTGCTACTATCATCTTTCAACTTATTTTTCTCTAGGAACATATCAAAAATAAACGGGGAACTACATCACAAGCTATTGATCTACAACATAGATATACAAAAACTATCAGGACTAAGTTCATGATAAATTAAGTTCAATTAATCAAATTACTTAAGAACTCCCACTTAGATAGATATGTCTCTAATCATCTAAGTGATCACGTGATCCATATCAACTAAACCATGTCCGATCATCATGTGAGATGGAGTAGTTTTCAATGGTGAACATCACTATGTTGATCATATCTACTATATGATTCACGCTCGACCTTTTGGTCTCAGTTTTCCAAGGCCATATCTGCATATGCTAGGCTCGTCAAGTTTAACCCGAGTATTCTACGTGTGCAAAACTGGCTTGCACCCGTTGTATGTGAACGTAGAGCTTATCACACCCGATCATCACGTGGTGTCTCGGCACGACGAACTGTAGCAACGGTGCATACTCACGGAGAACACATATAGCTTGAAATTTAGTGATAGATCATCTTATAATGCTACCATCGAACTAAGCAAAATAAGATGCATAAAGGATAAACATCACATGCAATCAATATAGGTGATATGATATGGCCATCATCCTCATGTGCGTTTGATCTCCATCTCCAAAGCACCGTCATGATCACCATCGTCACGGGCTTGACACCTTGATATCCATTGGAGCATCGTTGTCATCTCGCCAAATATTGCTTCTATGACTATCACTACCGCTTAGTGATAAAGTAAAGCAATTACATGGCGATCGCATTTCATACAATAAAGCGACAACCATATGGCTCCTGCCAGTTGCCGATAACTGTGTTACAAAACATGATCATATCATACAATAAAATTTAGCATCATGTCTTGACCATATCCCATAACAACATGCCCTGCAAAAACAAGTTAGACGTCCTCTACTTTATTGCAAGTTTTACGAGGCTGCTACGAGCTGAGCAAGAACCGTTCTTACCTACGCATCAAAAACCACAACACGGTATAGTGATTGCTTTTTGATCTTCAGAAAGAACACTGTTCATTGAATCCGATTCAACTAAAGTTGGTGAAACTGACTCCCACCACCCACCTGTGTGCGAAGCACATCGGTAGAACCAGTCTCGCGTAAGCGTACGCGTAATGTCGGTTTGGGCCGCTTCATCCAACAATACCGCTGAATCAAGAAACAACTAGTGACGGCAAGCAATATGTATATACCCACACCCACAACTCCTTTGTGTTCTACTCGTGCATATAACAACTACGCATAGACCTGGCTCGGATGCCACTGTTGGGGAACACAGTAATTTCAAAATAATTCCTACGCACACGCAAAATCATGGTGATTCATAGCAACAAGAGGGAAGACTGTTGTCTAAGTACCCTCGTAGACCGTAAGAGGAAGCGTTATGACAATGCGGTTGATGTAGTCGTACATCTTCACGATCGACCGATCCTAGCACCGAAGGTACGGCACCACTGCGATCTGCACACGTTCGGCTCGGTGACGTCCCACGAACTCACGATCCAGTAGAGCTTCGAGGGAGAGCTTCGTCAGCACGATGACGTGATGACGGTGATGATGATGCTACCAGAATAGGGCTTCGCCTAAGCACCGCTACGATATGACCGAGGTGGATTATGGTGGAGGGGGGCACCACGCACGGCTGGAAACGATCAACTTGTTTGTCTATGGGGTGCCCCCCTCCCCATATATAAAGCAGTGGAGGAGGGGAGGGGCCGTCCCTCTCTATGGCGCGCCCTAGGGGAGTCCTACTCCCACCGGGAGTAGGATTCCCCCTTCCCTAGTTGGAGTAGGAGAGGAAGGGAAGGAGGAGTAGGAGAGAAGGAAAGGCCCCCCCCCCACCAAACCTATTCCAATTCGGCCTCCAGCCCAAAGGGGAGCGCACCAGCCCCTTGTGGGCTAGTGTGCTTCCTTCTTATGGCCCATAAGGCCCATAACTTCTCCCGGGGGGTTCCGGTAACCTCCCCGTACTCCAGGAAAATTCCTGAACCACTCGGAACCATTCCAATGTCCAAACATAGGCTTCCAATATATCGATCTTTATGTCTCGACCATTTCGAGACTCCTTGTCATGCCCGTGATCACATACGGGACTCCGAATGATGTCTACGACACAACCTTCTTCTTGTAGACGTTGTTGGGCCTCCAAGTGCAGAGGTTTGTAGGACAGTAGCAAATTTCCCTCAAGTGGATGACCTAAGGTTTATCAATCCATGGGAGGCGTAGGATGAAGATGGTCTCTCTCAAACAACCCTGCAACCAAATATCCAAGAGTCTCTTGTGTCCCCAACACACCCAATACAATGGTAAATTGTATAGGTGCACTAGTTTGGCAAAGAGATGGTGATACAAGTGCAATATAGATGGTAGATAAAGGTTTTTGTAATCTGAAAATATAAAAACAGCAAGGTAACTAATAATAAAAGTAAGCACAAACGGTATTGCAATGTGTTGAAACAAGGCCTAAGGTTCATACTTTCACTAGTGCAAGTTCTCTCAACAATAATAACATAATTGGATCATATAACTATCCCTCAACATGCAACAAAGAGTCACTCCAAAGTCACTAATAGCGGAGAACAAACGAAGATATTATGCTAGGGTACGAAACCACCTCAAAGTTATCCTTTATGATCGATCTATTCAAGAGTCTGTAGTAAAATAACATGAAGCTATTCTTTCCGTTTGATCTATCCTAGAGTTCGTACTAGAATAACACCTTAAGTCACAAATCAACCAAAACCCTAATGTCACCTAGATACTCCAATGTCACCTCAAGTATCCATGGGTATGATTATACAATATGCATCACACAATCTCAGATTCATCTATTCAACCAACATGAAGAACTTCAAAGAGTGCCCCAAAGTTTCGGCCGGAGAGTCAAGACGAAAACGTGTGCCAAACCCTATGCATAACTTCATGAGGTCACGGAACTCACAAGTTGATCACCAAAACATACATCAAGTTGATCACGTGATATCCCATTGTCACCACGGATAAGCACATTTAAGACATACATCAAGTGTTCTCAAATCCTTAAAGACTCAATCTGATAAGTTAACTTCAAAGGGAAAACTCAATCCATTACAAGAGAGTAGAGGGGGAGAAGAATCATAAGATCCAACTATAATAGCAATCCTCACAATACATCAAGATCGTGCCAAATCAAGAACACGAGAGAGAGAGAGAGAGATCAAACACATAGCTACTGGTACATACCCTCAGCCCCGAGGGTGAACTACTCCCTTCTCATCATGGAGAGTGCCGGGATGATGAAGATGGCCACCAGAGAGGGATTCCCCCACTCCGGCAGGGTGCCGGAATGGGCCTAGATTGGTTTTCTATGGCTACAGAGGCTTGCGGCGGCGGAACTCCCGATCTAGGTTTCTTTTTCGAAGTTTGGGGTTAAATAAGAGATGTTGGAGTCGGGAACAAGTCAGGGGGTCCCCGAGGCGGCCACGAGGTAGGGGGCGCGCCCAGGGGGTAGGGCGCACCCCCACCCTCGTGGTGGCCTCGGGACTCTTCTGGGCCATCTCTAGTACTCCATGGCCTTCTTCTGGTCCAAAAATGATCTCCGTGAAATTTCAGCTCAATTAGACTCGGTTTGATTTTCCTTTTCAGCGATACCCAAAAACAAGGGAAAAACAGAAACTGGCATTGGGCTCTAGGTTAATAGGTTAGTCCCAAAAATCATATAAAATAGCATATAAATGCATATAAAACATCCAATGTTGATAATATAATAGCATGGAACAATCAAAAATTATAGATACGTTGGAGACGTATCAATCATCCCCAAGCTTAATTCCTGCTCGTCCTCGAGTAGGTAAATGATAAAAACAGAATTTTTGATGTGGAATGCTACCTAACATATTTATCCATGTTATTCTATTTATTGTGGCAAGAATATTCAGATCCATAAGATTCAAGACAAAAGTTTAGTATTGACATAAAAATAATAATACTTCAAGCATACTAACTAAGCAATTATGTCTTCTCAAAATAACATGGCCAAAGAAAGCTTATCCCTACAAAATCATATAGTTTGGCCATGCTTCATTTTCGTCACACAACAATGCTCTCATCATGCATAACCCCGATGACAAGCCAAGCAATTGTTTCATACTTTAGTAACATCAAACTTTTTTCAACTTTCATGCAATACATGAGTGTGAGCCATGGACATAGCACTATGGGTGGAACAGAATATAATGATGGGGTTGTGTGGAGATTACAAAAAAGGAGAAAGTCTCACATGGAAGCGGCTAATCAACGGGCTATGGAGATGGCCGTCAATTGATGTCAATGCAAGGATTAGGGATTGCCATGCAACGGATGCACTAGAGCTATAAATGTATGAAAGCTCAACAAAAGAAACTAAGTGGGTGTGCATCCAACTTGCTTGCTCATGAAGACCTAGGGCATTTGATGAAGCCCATCGTTGGAATATACAAGCCAAGTTCTATAATGAAAATTTCCCACTAGTATATGAAAGTGACAAAACAAGAGACTCTCTATCAAAAAGATCATGGTGCTACTTTGAAGCACAAGTGTGGAAAAAGGATAGTAGCACTGTCCCTTTTTTATCTTTTATTTTATTTGGCCTTTCTTTTTTTCGGCCTTTCTTTTTTTCGGGACAATGCTATATTAATGATGATCATCATACTTCTATTTATTTACAACTCAATGATTACAACTTGATATTAGAACAAAGTATGACTCTATATGAATGCCTCCGGTGGTGTACCGGGAAGGGCAATGAATCAAGAATGACATGTATGATAAATTATGCATGGTGGGCTTGCCACAAATATGATATCAACTACATGATCATGCAAGGAAATATCACAATGATGATGTGTGTCATGATGAACGGAACGGTGGAAAGTTGCATGGCAATATATCTCGGAATGGCTATGGAAATGCCATAATAGGTAGGTATGGTGGCTGTTTTGAGGAAGATATAAGGAGGTTTATGTGTGATAAAGCGTATCATATCATGGGGTTTGGATACACCGGCGAAGTTTGCACCTACTCTCAAGGTGAGAAAGGGCAATGCACGGTATCGAAGAGGCTAGCAATGATGGAAGGGTGAGAGTGCGTATATTCCATAGACTGAACATTAGTCATAAAGAACTCACATACTTATTGCAAAAATCTACAAGTCATCAATGCCAGGAACTACGCGCATGCTCCTAGGGGGTAGATTGGTAGGAAAAGAACATCGCTCGTCCCCGACTGCCACTCATAAGGATGACAATCAAAGAACACCTCATGTTTGAAATTTGTCACACAACGGTTATCATACATGCATGCTACGGGAATCTCAAACTTTAACACAAGTATGTCTCAAATTCACAACTACTCAACTAGCATGACTCTAATATTACCATCTTCATATCTCAAAACAATCATCAAGTATCAAATTTCTCATAGTATTTAATGCACTTTATATGAAAGTTCTTATTATATCCCTCTTGGATGCCTATCATATTAGGACTAGTTTCATAACCAAAGCAAATTACCATGATGTTTAGGACTCTCAAAATAATATAAGTGAAGCATGAGAGATCAATAATTTCTTCAAAATAAAACCACCGACGTGCTCTAAAAAGATATAAGTGAAGCACTAGAGCAAATGACAAACTACTCCGAAAGATATAAGTGAAGATCAATGAGTAGTCGAATAATTATGCAACTATGTGAAGACTCTCTAACATTTAGTAATTTCAGATCTTAGTATTTTATTCAAATAGCAAGAAATACAAAAATAAATAAAATGATGCTCCAAGAAAAACACATATCATGTGGTGAATAAAAATGTAGCTCCACGTAAAGTTACCGATGAATGAAGACGAAAGAGGGGATGCCATCCGGGGCAACCCCAAGCTTAGGCTCTTGGTTTTCCTTGAATATTACCTTGGGGTGCCTTGGGCATCCCCAAGTTTAGGCTCTTTCCACTCCTTATTCCATAGTCCATCGAATCTTTACCCAAAACTTGAAAACTTCACAACACAGAACTTAACAGAAAACTTGTAAGGTCTGTTAGTATAAGAAAATAAATCACCACTTAGGTACTGTTGTGAACTCATTCTAAATTCATATTGGTGTAATATCTACTATATTCCAACTTCTCTATGGTTCATACCATCCGATACTACTCATAGATTCATCAAAATAAGCAAACAACACAATAAAAAAACAGAATCTTTCAAAAACAGAATAGTCTGTAGTAATATGTATCAAACATATACTTCTGGAACTCAAAAAAATTCTGAAATAAATTGGTGGACGTGAGGAATTTGACTATTAATCATCTTCAAAAGGAATCAACTTAATAGCACTCCCCAGTAAAAAATGGTAGCTAATGTCGTGAGAGTTAAACTTTCTATTTTTTACAGCAAGATCACAAAGACTTCACCCAATTCTTCACAAAGGTTCTACTTGGCACAAACACTAATTATAACATAAAACCACATCTAAACAGAGGCTAGATGAATTATTTATTACTAAACAGGAGAAAAAATCTGTAACATCCCAAATTTTCAATTTCGAATGTTATACATAGGTCATCCATGCATACCATATTTTATTGCATTTCCGTTCCACAATCCTCGAAATACTAAGCAACTCAAGGACCCTCGGAGAGAGTTGGGGATTTCCCGGTTTTCATATTTGATTTTTATCAAATAATGAAATGAGGATTTTTGATTTTAATAATTTTTCTCTCCGAAAATATTTCATTTTAAAATAAATGAGAGGAGATAATATGACTTCTCCAAAATAATTGAAATATTGGAGGAAAAATATTAAAATCAGTTATTTGATTTTATTTGGATTTTATTTGCATTAGAAAAATTACACGTTTTGAAAATTGCATTTTAGGGCCAAGAAAATGTTCATCTTGTTCTAAATATTTTATTTAGACGGTGAAAATTTGTTTTGGCATTTTTAGATTTTTATTTTATTTTCTAGGATTTTATTTCTGTCAGCAAAATTGTTTGAAAAAAGAGGAACTCCCCACGCCGACTGGGCCGAACCCAGCTGGGCCGCCGGCCCAAGTCGCCGCCGCCGCCTCCCCGCGCGCGAGCGCCACCGCCGCCGAGCTCGGACCGGAGTCCGAGCCGGACTCCGCCTCCACCGCGCCTTGCCCCCTCCTCCAAGTCGCCCCCTTCCTATTTATACGCGCCACCCCGCCCCCCACCACCACACCACCACCGCCCCGCAGCCGCCGCCGCCAGCGCCTGCAGCCGCCGCCGCGCCTCACCGCCACCTGCGCCGCCGAACCCCGACCCCGCGCCGCCGAGCCCCGCCGCCCAACCCCGCCTCGCTGGAGCCCCTCGCCGGAGGTACCGCACAGGATCCCGAGCCGTCAGTTTTTTTAAAACCGTTTGGTTTTTTAGAAACCCTAGTTCTTTTTTTTAAATCGGTTCGCCGGTTTTTCTCGGTTCTTCTAATTAGCGGACGTTCGTCCGTACGTTCGTCTTAACGAACGGTTTTCGCCCGTTAGTTACAGTTAACGAACGCTCATTCGTTAGTCTGGTCGTCAGTTTTCTTTTTGTCGGATTTATCCTCGATTATTCTCGATCGCGATTTCTGATCCGATCTTAGTTTCTGTTTATCTTTTCGCTCGTTAGTCGGAATCAGGTGATTCAAGCGCCTAGATCTTCGTCTCGAGACCCTCTTTCTGTTTAACCAACTTGCACAGGTTTTTGCTACTATAAAATTTGACCTAGGTCCAGATTAGTAAACTGATCTTGTTTCTCTCGCCGTTTGAGTTTCGTTGCTCCGTTTGATTTGATTCTTTTTGCGTACCGGAGTTGTTAAGTTGAACTTTCTAGTCAACCCCTCTTATTTGAGTTTTTCTTGTGCATCTTTGCTTGTTGCTTATGTATGTTATTGTTTGTTTGTGATAGAACACCCAGAGTGCGAAGCGTGTTACTACGAGTCTCTAGGTTTCGCGGATCGTCAGCAAGGCAAGTAACACATTGATCATACTCTTTTCATACCCAATTTTTATGCATTAGTTCCAATCCGCAAACATTGCATGATTAGGATGTCTTTAACTTGTGGGTTGGGAAGTAGTTATTGAGGTAGAAGCTATTACCCTGTTAATATCAAACCCTTGGGAGTTACTTCTGCGTGTTGCTTATTGCTATGCTATGCTCGTAGACGTGGTTTGGGTTTGAGTGAAATCCATGACAGATGTGAGATTGTTAATTAATGGTTCAACTTAAGGTGGCAACTTGAATACACATCTGGGTGGATTGAGGCACCTGGGGAACCCAGTGTTGTCTGTATTTTTTTGGAAATCCCGGGGTACCCGTGTGATCTTCCTATGGACCGCCACCCAGGCTCAAATGGAACTGAGATGATTCATGCTAGAAACTTCTGTGTGCAGCCACAAGCTATTATGGGCTCTAGCATAGTTGAGTAAGTTACATGAAGCTCTTGAAGAGGTAGGTCAGCAGGTAGTGGGTTTTGTAGGTTTGGTATGGTCTACCCGGAGTAGAGAGTTAATGTTTCTGAAAGACTGTGTCTCGGTCATCCGTTTCTCAAACACCATGCAGTGCGAGAATTCCAACGGAGGCGATCGGGTCTTGTGGGGAAATGTGCGGAAACCTCTGCAGAGTGTACAATCTAATCATGGTTAGCCATGTCCCCGGTTATGGACAATCTTGAGTATCCAGTACTTCGGTTATCACATGTATCTCATCACTCTTAATTTAATTTGTTGGGTTATTAATTACTTTAATTGGGATTGAGTTGGGGTTACCTTCTCAATGTTGTTCAACTACCATGATAGTTAAATAAAATGTATTCCTTTGTTGTAGGGAAAAATTGGCTTTACGCAAAACTGTAACCATAGCTTTCCACCAGCCACATATGCATGTAGTGATAGCATTATTCTGTTCTTGCTCGACCGTGTTACTTTGCCAGCATATTCCATGTGCTGACCCGTTCTTGGGCTGCAATGTATTATGTTGCAGACTTTTCAGATGAGGAGTAAGGTTCGTTAGGTCGTTGCCATGCAGCTCAGCTATGTCGTTGGAGTTGATGGACTCACTTATCTTCCAAGCCTTCCGCTGTTATCGCATTAGATGGCCTTAAGCCATGTTATTGTAATAAGTTCTCTTTGGAGACATTCGATGTAATAGTGTGTGATTGCTACTCTGTTTTAAATGCTTCGAGTACTGTGTGTGTCAGCATTACCGATCCAGGGATGACACTGAAGCACAGAGACTTGACAGTTTGAGGTTGGGTCTCTACAAAATCAAAGAACAAAAATAAAATTGGGTTGCCTCCCAACAAGCGCTATCGTTTAACGCCCCTAGCTAGGCATGATGATTTCAATGATGCTCACATAAAAGATAAGAATTGAAATATAAAGAGAGCATCATGAAGAATATGACTAGCACATTTAAGTCTAACCCACTTCCTATGCATAGGGATTTTGTGAGCAAACAACTTATGGGAACAATAATCAACTAGCATAGGAAGGCAAAACAAGCATAGCTTCAAGATTTTCAATATGTAGAGAGGAAACTTGATATTATTGCAATTCCTACAAGCATATATTCCTCCCTCATAATAATTTTCAGTAGCATCATGAATTAACTCAACAATGTACCATCACATAAAGCATTCTTTTCATGATCTACAAGAATAGAAAATTTACTACTCTCCACATAAGCACGATTCTTCCCAATCAGAATAGTGGGAGTATCATAAGAAACTCGAAGACTATAAATTGTTTCCACATTAAAAGAGTAATGTTCAGAAAGAGGGTAATCATAATCATGAAAAGTTTTATAAATATAATCACCACTAATTTTTATAGCATAAGTGTCATCACAATAATCATCATAAGTAGCAACTTTGTTCTCATCATAACCAATTGAAACCTCTTCCAAGATAGTGGAATCATTACTAAATAAAGTCATGACCTCTCCAAATCCACTTTAAAAATAAGATTCAACACCCTCCAAAATAGTGGGATCATTACTTCCTAAAGTCGACACTCTTCCAAACCCACTTTCATCAATATAACCATCATAAATAGGAGGCATGCTATCATCATAATAAATTTGCATATCAAAACTTGGGAGGTCAAATATATCATCTTCATGAAACATATCATCCCCAAGGTTGGGACAAACATTAATTGCAGCAAATAAATTCTCAAACATGTCATTCTCATCAAACATAGCATCCCCAAGCTCGGGACTTTTCATATCATAAGCATAATCACTCTTATCATTAATAGTATGGATAGCACCAATAGTATAACACTTATCATCATCACAATGAGTAATAGGAGCAACATCATTTGGGAGAGACCTTTTTACCTTTGCTTCTCCGTCTTTTCTTTCTCTTCTTCACATCATGTGTGGGTTCAATCCTCCTTTTGGAGCTCCTTATTAATGAGATTGGTTGAATAGAAGGCTCCTCCTCGTTACCTGATTCACCATAAGAAATAATAGGAGGATATTGGGAGGTCTCTTCCCTTTCATTAGTATTCTCTTCATCTTCTATTTGTTTTCTTGTCTTTATGTAATTAGCAATATAAGGATTTTCAATGCAATTCACCGCACAATACATATAAATTTCCTCTAAATGAAAATCAAGAACTTCGTCGAGGACAAATTCTAGAATATCCTTAGTTGTACGTTTCATTTCTTCATAACCCAGAAGCAAACTAAGTTCATTATGATGCGCAAGGGAAATCAAGTCATCAAAATTTTTGGACATGGTTCGATCATGAAACAATTTGCATTGAATATTTAAATGACCATGTTCATTGCAAAGTTCACAAGGATGGCAAAGAAATTTTAAATCTTCAGCACAAGCATTTAGCCTCTCTTGCAACCATTTAGTTTCTAAATACTTACGCCTCCTGCAAAATCTATCTTCCCTATTTGGTGTGTACTTGCAAACTCTATGCACTCCACAAAAATTGACATGCTCATAAGAGACATTTTCATCATGACTAGTGCAATAGTCATTAGTACTATGGATATTCAAGGAGTTCGTACTAACAACATTGCAATCATGCTTATCATTCAAAGATTTAGTGCCAAACATTTTAATGCATTCTTCTTCTAGCATTTTGGCACAATTATCGGAATCCTTGTTTTCATGAAAGATATTAAAAACATGAAGCATATGAGCTACCCTCAATTCCATTTTTTTGTAATTTTATTTTATAGACTAAACTAGTGATAAAACATGAAAAAAAAAGATTCGATTGCAAGATCTAAAGATATACCTTCAATCACTAACCTCCCCGGAAACGGCGCCAGAAAAGAGCTTGATGTCTACGACACAACCTTCTTCTTGTAGACGTTGTTGGGCCTCCAAGTGCAGAGGTTTGTAGGACAGTAGCAAATTTCCCTCAAGTGGATGACCTAAGGTTTATCAATCCATGGGAGGCGTAGGATGAAGATGGTCTCTCTCAAACAACCCTGCAACCAAATATCCAAGAGTCTCTTGTGTCCCCAACACACCCAATACAATGGTAAATTGTATAGGTGCACTAGTTTGGCGAAGAGATGGTGATACAAGTGCAATATAGATGGTAGATAAAGGTTTTTGTAATCTGAAAATATAAAAACAGCAAGGTAACTAATAATAAAAGTAAGCACAAACGGTATTGCAATGTGTTGAAACAAGGCCTAAGGTTCATACTTTCACTAGTGCAAGTTCTCTCAACAATAATAACATAATTGGATCATATAACTATCCCTCAACATGCAACAAAGAGTCACTCCAAAGTCACTAATAGAGGAGAACAAACGAAGATATTATGCTAGGGTACGAAACCACCTCAAAGTTATCCTTTCTGATCGATCTATTCAAGAGTATGTAGTAAAATAACATGAAGCTATTCTTTCCGTTCAATCTATCCTAGAGTCCGTACTAGAATAACACCTTAAGACACAAATCAACCAAAACCCAAATGTAACCTAGATACTCCAATGTCACCTCAAGTATCCATGGGTATGATTATACAATATGCATCACACAATCTCAGATTCATCTCTTCAAGCAACACAAAGAACTTCAAAGAGTGCCCCAAAGTTTCGGCGAGAGAGTCAAGACGAAAACGTGTTCCAAACCCTATGCATAAGTTCACGAGGTCACAAAACTCACAAGTTGATCACCAAAACATACATCAAGTTGATCACGTGATATCCCATTGTCACCATGGATAAGCCCATGCAAGACATACATCAAGTGTTCTCAAATCCTTAAACACTCAATCTGATAAGATAACTTCAAAGGGAAAACTCAATCCATTACAAGAGACTAGAGGGGGAGAAGCATCATAAGATCTAACTATAATAGCAAAGCTCGCGATACATCAAGATCGTGTCAAATCAAAAACACGAGAGAGAGAGAGAGAGATCAAACACATAGCTACTGGTACATACCCTCAGCCCCGAGGGTGAACTACTCCCTTCTCATCATGGAGAGCGCCGGGATGATGAAGATGGCCATCGGAGAGGGATTCCCCCCTCCGACAGGGTGCCGGAATGGGTCTAGATTGGTTTTCGGTGGCTATAGAGGCTTGCGGCGTCGGAACTCCCGATCTAGGTTTCTTTCTGGAAGTTTGGGGTTATATAAGAGATGTTGGAGTCAGGAACAAGTCAGGGGGTCCCCGAGGAGGCCATGAGGTAGGGGGCACGCCCAAGGCGTAGGGCGCACCCCCACCCTCGTGGTGGCCTAGGGACTCTTCTGGGCCATCTCCGGTACTCCGTGGGCTTCTTCCGGTCCAAAAATGATCTCCTTGAAATTTCAGCTCAATTGGACTCCGTTTGATTTTCCTTTTCTGCGATACTCAAAAACAAGGAAAAACAGAAACTGACATTGGGCTCTAGGTTAATAGGTTAGTCCCAAAAATCATATAAAATAGCATATAAATGCATATAAAACTTCCAAGGTTGATAATATAATAGCATGGAACAATCAAAAATTATAGATACGTTGGAGACGCATCAAGCATCCCCAAGCTTAATTCCTGCTCGTCCTTGAGTAGGTAAATGATAAAAACTGAATTTTTGATGTGGAATGCTACCTAACATATTTATCCATGTTATTCTCTTTATTGTGGCAAGAATATTCAGATCCATAAGATACAAGACAAAAGTTTAGTATTGACATAAAAATAATAATACTTCAAGCATACTAACTAAGCAATTATGTCTTCTCAAAATAACATGGCCAAAGAAAGCTTATCCCTACAAAATCATATAGTTTGGCTATGCTTCATTTTCATCACAGAAAAATGCTCTCATCATGCATAACCCCGATGACAAGCCAAGCAATTGTTTCATACTTTAGTAATCTCAAACTTTTTTCAACTTTCACGCAATACATGAGCTTGAGCCATGGACATAGCACTATGGGTGGAATAGAATATAATGATGGGGGTAGTGTGGAGAAGACAAAAAAGGAGAAAGTCTCACATGGACGCGGCTAATCAATGGGCTATGGATATGCCCATCAATTGATGTCAATGTAAGGAGTAGGGATTGCCATGCAACAGATGCACTAGAGCTATAAATGTATGAAAGCTCAACAAAAGAAACTAAGTGAGTGTGCATCCAACTTGCTTGGTCATGAAGACCAAGGGGATTTGATGAAGCCCATCGTCGGAATATAGAAGCCAGGTTCTATAATGAAAAATTCCCACTAGTATATGAAAGTGACAAAACAAGAGACTCTCTATCATAAAGATCATGGTGCTACTTTGAAGCACAAGTGTGGAAAAAGGACAGTAGCATTGTCCCTTTTATTTTATTTTTTTCTCTTTTCTTTTATTTGGCCTTTCTTTTTTTCGGCCTTCTTTTTTCGGGACAATGCTCTATTAATGATGATCATCACACTTCTATTTATTTACAACTCAATGATTACAACTTGATATTAGAACAAAGTGTAACATCCCAAATTTCTAATTTGGAATGTTATACATTAGACCATCTATGCATATCATATTTTATTTTGCATTTTGGTTGATCCTAGAAATTCTACGCCATTCAATGACCCACGGAGAGAGTTGGGGATTTCGTTATTTTCATATTTGAGTTTTCTCAAATTTTGAGAATAGGATCATTTGATTTTATTTATTTTATCATCAATTATTTCGATTACAAAAATATGAGAGAGGGAATAATATGACTTTCCCATAATAAAGAAATATTGAGGATTTAATAATAAAATCAAATAAGATTTTATTTCGGAGTTTTCGGTGTTTTATTTGAATTTAGGAAAAATGTGTGTTTTTCAAAATTGCTTTTGGGTCCCAAATAAATGTTCACCTTGTGCGGATTGATTTTAGAAGCCCGTGAAAAATTATTTCGGAATTTTTGGAGTCCGTTTAGTATTTCTTCTTATTTTTCTTCTGCGCGTATATATAAAAAAAACGAACCGACCTACGGGCCGTGTCCTATCCGGACTCCGGCCCGACTCGCCCTTTATAAGCCGGGTGAGGCCCAGCCCCAGCCCCAGCAAACCCTAGCCGCCCCGTGCCCACGCGCCGCCGCCGCCCGCATGCGCCGCCGCCGCCGCCCGCCTGCGCCGCCGCCGCTGCCCGCCGCCACCGCCGCCGGATTCCGTCGCCCGAGGTTCGTCCGTTCGTTCATTCTAACAAACATTCATCGTTTTTCTTTTTCTCGGATTAAATCCGCGATTTTTCTGATCGCGATTCCTGATCCGATTTTCGTTTTAATATAACTTTTCGCTCATTTATCGGAATCAGGCGATTCAAGTGCCTAGAGTTTCCTCTCAAAACCCTCTATCAGTTTAACCAACTTAAACAAGATTTTGCTACTGTAAAAATTGCCTTAGATCCAGATTAGTAGAACGAAGTTGTTTTCTTTCGCCGTTTGACTTTCGTTGCTTCGTTCGATTTGATTTCTTTTTGCCAACCGGAGTTCTTAAGTTGAACCTTCTGGTTAGATCTCTTATTTGAGTTTTACCTGTGCATTAGTTGAGTACTTATTGTATGCTTGTTTGTTTGTCTGCGACAGAATACCCGGAGTGCGCCGCTTGTTACTTCGAATCGTTAAGTTTCCCGGATCATCAACAAGGCAAGTAACACTTTGATCATACCTTTTCTACTACCCAGTTTTATTGCATTAGATCAAATCCTCACACATTGCATGATTAGGATTCTAATTAAATTGTGGGATGGGAAGTAGTTGAGGTAGTACCTATTACCTGTTCATTATCAAACCTTTGGGAGTTACTTCTACGTTTGCTTATTATGCCATGCTATGCTAGTAGACGTGGATTGGGTGAGTGATATCCATGACCGATGTGAGTTTTGTTAATTAATGGTTTATCTAAGGTGGCAACTTAAACACACATCTGGGTGGATTGAGGCACCTGGGTATTCCAGGACTTGTCCGTTTTCTTTTGGACCGCCACCCAGGCTCAAAGGGATCATGAGACTATTCATACTAGAAAGTTTCGTGTGCAGCCACAAGCTATTATGGGCTCTAGCATAATTGACTAAGTCGTGCGAACTCTTTCAGTGGTAGACTAGCAGATGTAGGGGATGTAGGTGGTACGGTCTACCCGATCGTAAGGTACTAGCGCTTCTGAAAGACTATGTCTCGGTCACCCGTCTTCTCAAACACCATCTAGTGCGAGAAACCAAACGGAGGCGATCGAGTCTTGTGGGGAGAAGTGCGCAAACCTCTGCAGAGTGTAATAAACTAATCATGGTTAGCCGTGTCCCCGGTTATGGACATCTTGAGTATATAGTACTTGGATTATCATGTGAATCTCAACATGTTACTCTAAATTAATTTTGTTGGGTTATGTTAAATGATGATGCTTAATTGGGATTGAGAATGCTGTCAACCATTCTCAATGTTTAACAACTACCCTGATAGTTAAATAAATTCTATTCCTTTGAAGTAGGGAAAAATTGGCTTTACGCAAAACTGTAACCATAGAGCTTTCCACCAGCCAAATATGCATATAGTATAGCTGTTTCATTCCATTACTCTCTATGTGTTACCTTGCCAGCATATTCCATGTGCTGACCCGTTTTGGGCTGCAACGTTAATGTTGCAGACTTTTCAGACGACGATTAAGGAGTTTTTAGGTCGTGGTTCTTTACTCAGTGATGCCGTTGGAGTTGATGGACTCACTTATCTTACAAGCCTTCCGCTGTTATCATATTTAGATGGCCTTAAGCCATATTTATTGTAATAAGTTCTCTTTTGAGACACTCGATGTAATAAGTGTGTGATTGCTACTCTGCTATAAATCCTCCGAGTACTGTGTCGTGTCAGCATTACTGATCCGGGGATGACACCGGAGCACAGAGATCAGACTGTTTGAGGTCTGGTCGCTATAGAGATGGTATCAGAGCACACGCTGACTGTAGGACACGACCACTAAGCTAAAAGACCTAGATCACTTTTCACTCTCTTCTCTTCTGACTTCTCATCTTTTCTACTCTTTAGGATGGCGGGTGCAAGGAACAAGTTCACGCAACCGGATGAAGATACACCCTTTGGACGTCACTTGAAGGAAGTCACTAGATACCTGAACATAGGAGTACCAAGCTTCACCGGAACCTACAACGCCACTTTACCTGAAGAAGAGCACTGGATGATTGAATTTCAAGTTCCAGGAAGGACATTCATTCCAGTCACCGAGGCCATAGAGTTTTCTTTTGATGCCCCAACTTGGAGTCTAGGAAAGAGCATGGCAGCTCACATCGCCATGGGACACATTGGAGGAAGTCTACCACAAGGATCTCAAGGATACTATCTACCAGATTTGTGGGCGCCGAGATGAGCACTGGGAGATGATCAGCACCAGGAAGGATAGATCAATTGCAGCTTTTATCCAGGAGTTAAACCAGCACATTCAATGACAAGAGAACCAGATGTGTGCCGACATGATAGATCTGAAGAAGGCTAAGACTAGAATCAAGGAACTGGAGGAAGAACTCAAGGCTACACGTGAAGATTATGAAGAGGAAATTGAAGTACTGGTGGAGAAGAATGACGACCTGATCAAGAAGATTGGAATATTTATGGGAGGCCCTACGCCAGTAGATGAAGACGAAGAACCTAAGGAGATTAGC
The DNA here is from genome assembly GCF_056163025.1 of Triticum urartu. Lineage (NCBI taxonomy): Eukaryota > Viridiplantae > Streptophyta > Magnoliopsida > Poales > Poaceae > Triticum > Triticum urartu. The sequence goes on along the minus strand of NC_141879.1, from coordinate 592,044,376 downwards.
CCGGAAGACTACATCATCATCGCCGACACCGACACGGATCAAGATAGTAGCGATGATGACTATGTTGATGAAGCTGGAGCAGATATCATGGAGTCTGCAACCGAAGAATATTTCTAGTAGACCACCTCAGCAGTAGTAGAAGTCCACCATGTAAATATAGTAGTCCGAGGACTTTTGCGATAGATAGATCGATTGTATGCCCTTGTTTGATTGAATGAAGTGAATTGTTTGCTTTTGCCTCATGTGCATATGGGTAGTGTTTTCTCTTTAGACCCCCTCTATTCTTACATCTCATCTTTTCTAAACCCTCATATGCCTCCGAGACATGACCCCGGATTTGCCTTTCCACCGGAGCTCACCCAGTTGATCCAGCAGCAGAACACATTGATACAGTTGCTAGTCCAGAATCAGAATCAGGGGAACAATAACAACAACCCACCACCACCACCACCACCTGTTGACCACTTAGCCCGTTTTCTTAGGCTGAATCCGCCGGTGGCCAGTAGCACCGAGCCGATAGTAGCAGATGATTGGCTCCGCAAGACAGCTAGGGAGTTGACCACAACAGGATGCGCAGATACGGAGAAGGTGAAGTTTGCCGCACATCAGCTAGAAGGACCTGCAGCATCATGGTGGGAGAATTTCACCGCCACTTTCCCTGTCGACCCTGTCACATGGGACCAGTTTCAGTCGGCTTTTCGTACTGCACATGTTTCAGCGGGAGCCTGAAGAATTGTGAGTTTCGCAACTTGTGCCAAGGAGGACGGACAGTTGGCCCGTTATGCCCCAGATGACGTTGCTACAGATGCAGCTAAGCAGGAGAAGTTTCTAGAAGGACTGAATGATGAGTTGAGCATGCAGCTGATGGTAGCCACCTTCAACAACTACCAGGAGTTGGTAGATTGTGATCTTATGATTGAAGGGAAGTAGGAGCAAATTGAGAACCGCAAGAGGAAGTATGGACAAGGGAAGTACAATTCAGGAGCTCAGCAGAAACCACGTTTTACCCCTAGACCGGGAGGACATTTTCAGCATACCCATGGAGGAGGTAGCTCCCATAATCACAATAAGAATGGTAATGGCAATGGAGGAAGTAACGGCCAGAATCGCACCAACCCATCAACCCCAGCCAAGAAGGACCTGAGCCAAGTCACTTGCTTTAAGTGTCAGAAGACCGGACATTATGCCAATGAATGTCCTGAAGGCCAAAATGCCAATGGAAATTCTGGGAAGAAGCCGAACCCTTTCAACAGGGGACAGGTGAACCACGTTAGCGTTGAGGAGGTTGAAGCTCAGCCCGATGCAGTAATACGTAAGTTTTTGGTTAAGTCATTTACTGCACTCGTTCTTTTTGATACTGGTGCATCGCATTCATACATCTCAAGGGGATTTGTGGATAAGTATAACCTATCAACCCAAGCCCTTAGGTCACCCATGTTAGTAACCTCGCCTGGAGCACAGTATGTGGCTAGTCTATGGTGTGATCGGTTACCATTAAGGATTGGTAACTATGTTTTTCCCTCAGACCTAATAGTATTGGAGTCAAGGATTGGATGTGATATTAGGCATGGATTGGTTATCAAAGTATGAAGGGAATATTGAATAAGCTAGTAAGTCAATTTTGCTTACCACCCCAGAAGGGAGAAGGATCAAGTATGTATCCCGGCATGTGCCAAAGAGGACCCAAGTAAATTGCTTAACAGGAGTTGTGCAGGAGGAAGTACCAGTGGTAAGGGATTTTCCTGAAGTATTTCCAGAAGAGTTGCCAGGCATGCCACCGGATAGAGATATTGAGTTTTTTATTGAGCTATTGCCAGGCACAGGGCCAATATCAAAGAGACCATATAGGATGCCAGCAAAGGATTTGGTGGAAATTAAGAAGCAGGTTAAGGAGTTACTGGATAAAGGATATATTCACCCAAGTTCTTCGCCTTGGGGATCGCCGGTACTTCTAGTGGAGAAGAAGGATGGATCGTTAAGGATGGTTGTTGATTATCAATGAAGTACCCACTACCAATGATCAACAATCTGTTTGATCGATTGCAAGGAGCTAAGGTATTTTCCAAGATCGATCTGCGATCAGGATACCACCAGTTGAAGATTCGAGAACAGGATATTCCGAAGACAGCTTTTACCACCAGGTATGGGCTGTACGAGTATACCGTTATGTCATTCGGTCTGACTAACGCACCTGCCTATTTTATGAACATGATGAATAAAGTGTTTATGGAGTTTTTGGATAAGTTCGTCGTAGTGTTCATTGATGATATCCTGGTTTATTCAAAGAATGAAGAGGAGCATAAGGAGCATTTGCGTTTGGTACTTGGAAAGCTCAGAGAACATCAATTATATGCCAAGTTCAGCAAATGTGAGTTTTGGTTGAAGCAAGTAGGATTCCTCGGACATGTTATATCCGGAGAAGGAATAGCAGTAGACCCACTAAAGTTGATACCGTGACCAAGTGGGAAACCCCAACAACAGTTGGAGAGATCCGGAGTTTTCTTGGACTAGCAGGATACTACCGGAGATTTATTGAGAATTTCTCAAAGATTGCGAAGCCTATGACAGAGTTGTTAAAGAAAGATACCAAGTTCATATGGACAGAGGAATGTGACGCTAGTTTTCAGGAGTTGAAGAAACGTTTGGTTACCTCACCAGTGTTGATTTTGCTAGACCAGACCAAAGATTATGAGGTGTATTGCGATGCTTCACGTCGAGGACTTGGAGCAGTGCTTATGCAGGAAGGGAGAGTTGTTTCATATGCCTCAAGACAACTGAAGCCTCATGAGTTGAATTATGCTACGCATGATTTGGAGTTAGCAGCCGTAGTGCATGCATTGACAACATGGAGACATTTTCTGATTGGAAATCATTGTGAGGTGTACACGGATCATAAGAGTTTGAAATACATCTTCACACAGAAGGAGTTAAACCTCAGACAAAGGAGATGGTTGGAGCTCATCAAGGATTATGATATGAAATTGCATTATCACCCCGGAAAGGCTAATGTAGTAGCTGACACATTAAGCCGTAAGAGCCATGTCAATATGTTAATGATGGGAGAAATACCCAAGGAGTTAGCAGAAAATCTTCGTGAACTATGTGTGGAAATAGTTCCTAGAGGGTATGTAGCAGCATTGGAGATTCAGTCAACTTTGATGGATAGAATCAGAGAAGCTTAGAAGACCGACAAAGAAATTGCCGCTATTAAGGAGAAACTGAGCAAAGGAAAATCTAAAGGATTTCGTGAGGATGAGCATGACACCCTATGGTTTGAAGACCACGTTTACGTGCCCAATGACCCGGAGATCAGGAAGTTGATTTTGCAAGAGGCACATGATTCACCATATTCAATTCACCCAGGAAATACCAAGATGTATTTTGATTTGAAAGATATTTTCTGGTGGACCGGAATGAAGAAGGATATTGCGGAGTATGTAGCAGTTTGTGAATTATGTCAGAGAGTAAAGGCAGAGCATCAGAAGCGAGCAGGATTGTTACAACCATTGTCGATACCCGAATGGAAGTGGGATAAGCTAGGCATGGATTTTATCATGGGATTACCCAGGACTCGTTCAGGCTATGACTCGATTTGGGTTGTAGTCGATCGATTGACGAGAGTAGCTCATTTCATCCCAGTAAAGACCACTTACACCAGTGTTAAGTTGGCAAAGATATACATGACCAGGATCGTATGTCTGCATGGAGTTCCAAGGAGTATCGTATCAGATAGAGGACCCCAGTTTACCTCAAAGTTCTGGAAGCAGTTGCATGAAACTTTGGGTACCAGGCTAGAATTCAGTACAACTTTTCATCCACAGACAGATGGACAGACTGAGAGAGTCAATCAGATTTTGGAGGATATGCTGAGAGCTTGTGCGCTAGATTATGGATCTAGTTGGGATGATAATTTGCCATATGCAGAGTTCTCCTACAACAACAGTTACCAAACTAGTTTAAAGATGGCCCCTTTCGAAGCCTTGTACGGAAGGAGGTGCAGGACACCGTTATCATGGGACGAAGTTGGAGACCGCCAGTTGTTTGGACCTGACTTGATTAAAGAGTCTGAACAGAAGGTGAAGTTGATTCGTGATAGGCTCAAGGTAGCCCAGTCTAGACAGAAAAGTTATGCAGATTCTAAACGCAAGGAGACAGTTTATGAAGTTGGAGATAGAGCTTATCTTCGAGTATCTCCACTTCGAGGAACAAAGCATTTTGGAGTTAAAGGGAAGTTAGCGCCACGATTTGTAGGACCCTACCGAGTTTTGGAACGTATGGGAGAAGTGGCCTACAAGTTGGAATTGCTTGAAGGATTGTCAGGAGTTCATGATGTGTTCCACGTTTCCCAGTTGAAGAAGTGCCACGCGGAGATGGCTGACATACCGTTGAGAGACACAGTGCCATTGGAAACTATTCAGTTGGATAACGATTTGACCTACGAGGAGAAACCAGTTAAGATCCTCGAATTTGCCAGTCGAGTCACTCGCAGCAAGGTTATCAAGTTTTGCAAAGTTCAGTGGAACCACCACACAGAGGATGAAGCCACCTGGGAGCGAGAGGAAGATTTGCACAAGGACCACCCTCACCTATTTTCTAGCCAACCCGAATCTCGAGGGCGAGATTCATCTTAAGGGGGGTAGGTTTGTAACAACCCAAATTTCCAATTTGGAATGTTATACATTAGATCATCTATGAAATCATATTTTATTTTGCATTTTGGTTGATCCTAGAAATTCTACGCAACTCAATGACCCACGGAGAGAGTTGGGGATTTCGTTATTTTCATATTTGAGTTTTCTCAAATTTTGAGAATAGGATCATTTGATTTTATTTATTTTATCATCAATTATTTCTATTACAAAAATATGAGAGAGGGAATAAAATGACTTTCCAAAAATAAATAAATATTGAGGATTTAATAATAATATCAAATAAGATTTTATTTCGGAGTTTTTCGGTGTTTTATTTGAATTTAGGAAAAATGTGCGTTTTTCAAAATTGCTTTTAGTTCCAAAATAAATGTTCACCTTGTGCAGCTTGATTTTAGAAGCCCGTGAAAATATATTTCGGAATTTTTGGAGTCCGTTTAGTATTTCTTTTTATTTTTCTTCTGCGCGTATATAAAAAAACGAACTGACCTACGGGCCGTGTCCTATCCGGACTCCGGCCCGACTCGCCCTTTATAAGCCGGGGGAGGCCCAGCCCCAGCCCCAGCAAACCCTAGCCGCCCTGTGCCCACGCGCCGCCGCCGCCCGCACGCGCCGCCGCCGCCGCCCGCTTGCGCCGCCGTCGCCGCTGGATTCTGCCGCCCGAGGTTCGCCGTGCCTCGACTTCCGTGCCATTGGTTTTTTTTAAAAAAAATAGATCGGATTTCGTCGGTTTTTCCGTCGGTTTTTTTAGATTCCGTTTTTTTAAATAGATTGGTTTTCCATTTTATTTAAATAGTGAGCTTTCGTCCGTTCGTTCGTTCTAACGAACGTTCATCGTTTTTCTTTTTTCGGATTAAATCCGTGATTTTTCTGATCGCGATTCCTGATCCGATTTTCATTTTAATATAACTTTTCGCTCGTTTATCAGAATCAGGCGATTCAAGCGCCTAGAGTTTCGTCTCGAAACCCTCTATCCATTTAACCAACTTAAACAAGATTTTGCTACTGTAAAAATTGCCTTAGGTCCAGATTAGTAGAACGAAGTTGTTTTCTTTCGCCATTTGACTTCCATTGCTTCATTCGATTTGATTTCTTTTTGCCAACCGGAGTTCTTAAGTCGAACCTTCTGGTTAGATCTCTTATTTGAGTTTTACCTGTGCATTAGTTGAGTACTTTCTGTATGCTTGTTTATTTGTCTGCGATAGAATACCTGGAGTGCGCCGCTTGTTACATCGAATCGTTTGGTTTCCCGGATCATCAGCAAGGCAAATAAACACTTTGGTCATACCTTTTCTACTACCCAGTTTTATTGCATTAGATCAAATCCTCACACATTGCATGATTAGGATTCTAATTAAATTGTGGGATGGGAAGTAGTTGAGGTAGTACCTATTACCTGTTCATTATCAAACCTTTGGGAGTTACTTCTACGTTTGCTTATTATGCCATGCTATGCTAGTAGACGTGGATTGGGTGAGTGATATCCATGACAGATGTGAGTTTTGTTAATTAATGGTTTATCTAAGGTGGCAACTTAAACACACATCTGGGTGGATTGAGGCACCTGGGTATTCCAGGACTTGTCCGTTTTCTTTTGGACCGCCACCCAGGCTCAAAGGGATCATGAGACTATTCATACTAGAAACTTTCGTGTGCAGCCACAAGCTATTATGGGCTCTAGAATAGTTGACTAAGTCGTGCGAACTCTTTTAGTGATAGACTAGCAGATGTAGGGGATGTAGGTGGTACGGTCTACCCGATCGTAAGGTGCTAGCGCTTCTGAAAGACTATGTCTCGGTCATCCGTCTTCTCAAACACCATGTAGTGCGAGAAACCAAACAGAGGCGATCGAGTCTTGTGGGGAAAAGTGCGCAAACCTCTGCAGAGTGTAATAAACTAATCATGGTTAGCCATGTCCCCGGTTATGGACATCTTGAGTATCTAGTACTTGGATTATCATGTGAATCTCAACATGTTACTCTAAATTAATTTTGTTGGGTTATGTTAAATGATGATGCTTAATTGGGATTGAGAATGCTTTCAACCATTCTCAATGTTTAACAACTACCCCGATAGTTAAATAAATTCTATTCCTTTGAAGTAGGGAAAAATTGGCTTTACGCAAAACTGTAACGTAGAGCTTTCCACCAGACAAATATGCATATAGTATAGTTGTTTCATTCCATTACTCTCTATGTGTTACCTTGCCAGCATATTCCATGTGCTGACCCGTTTCGGGCTGCAACGTTAATGTTGCACACTTTTCAGACGACGATTAAGGAGTTTTTAGGTCGTGGTTCTATACTCAGTGATGCCATTGGAGTTGATGGACTCACTTATCTTCCAAGCCTTCCGTTGTTATCATATTTAGATGGCCTTAAGCCATATTTATTGTAATAAGTTCTCTTTTGAGACACTCGATGTAATAAGTGTATCATTGGTACTCTGCTATAAATCCTCCGAGTACTGTGTGGTGTCAGCATTACTGATCCAGGGATGACACCGGAGCACAGAGATCAGACTGTTTGAGGTCTGGTCTCTACACAAAGTATGACTCTATATGAATGCCTCCGGCAGTGTACCGGGAAGGGCAATGAATCAAGAGTGACATGTATGATAAATTATGCATGGTGGCCTTACCACAAATATGATGTGAACTAAATGATCATGCAAGGCAATATGACAATGATGATGTGTGTCATGATGAACGGAACGGTGGAAAGTTGCATGGCAATATATCTCGGAATGGCTATGGAAATGCCATAATAGGTAGGTATGGTGGCTGTTTTGAGGAAGGTATAATGAGGTTTATGTGTGATAAAGCGTATCATATCATGGGGTTTGGATACACTGGCGAAGTTTGCACCAACTCTCAAGGTGAGAAAGGTCAATGCACGGTAGCGAAGAGGCTAGCAATGATGGAAGGTGAGAGTGCATACCCATGGGTATGATTATACGATATGCATCACACAATCTCAGATTCATCTATTCAACCAACACAAAGAACTTCACAGAGTGCCCCAAAGTTTCGACCGGGGAGTCAACATGAAAACGTGTGCCAACCCCGATGCATAAGTTCACGAGGTCACGGAACTCGCATGTTGATCACCAAAACATACATCAAGTTGATCACGTGATATCCCATTATCGCCACAGGTAAGCACATGCAAGACATACATCAAGTGTTCTCAAATCCTTAAAGACTCAATCTGATAAGATAACTTCAAAGGGAAAACTCAATCCATTACAAGAGAGTAGAGGGGGAGAAGCATCATAAGATCCAACTATAATAGCAAAGCTCGTGATACATCAAGATCGTGCCAAATCAAGAACACGAGAGAGAGAGAGAGAGATTAAACACATAGAAACTGGTACATACCCTCAGCCCCGAGGGTGAACTACTCCCTTCTCGTCATGGAGAGCGCCGAGATGATGAAGATGGCCACCAGAGAGGGATTCCCCCCCTCCGGCAGGGTGCCGGAATGGGTCTAGATTGGTTTTCGGTGGCTACAGAGGCTTGCGGCGGCGGAACTCCTGATCTAGGTTTCTTTCTGGAAGTTTGGGGTTATATAACAGATGTTGGAGTCGGGAACAAGTCAGGGGGGGTCCCCGAGGCGGCCACGAGGTAGGCGGGCGCGCCTAGTGGGGTAGGGCGCGCCCCCACCCTCGTGGTGGCCTTGGGACTCTTCTAGCCCATCTCCGGTACTCCGTGGGCTTCTTCTGGTCCAAAAATGATCTCCGTGAAATTTCAGCTCAATTGGACTCCGTTTGATTTTCCTTTTCTGCGATACTCAAAAACAAGGGAAAAACAGAAACTCGCACTAGGATCTAGGTTAATAGGTTAGTCCCAAAAATCATATAAAATAGCATATAAATGCATATAAAACATCCAAGGTTGATAATATAATAGCATGGAACAATAAAAAATTATAGATACGTTGGAGACGTATCACCGAACAACCTTCGGTTCATCAAAACACATAAACTCATAATACCGATCGTCATCGAACGTTAAGCGTGCGGACCCTATGGGTCCGAGAATTATGTAGACATGACCAAGACTCACTTCCGGTCAATAACCAATAGCGGAACCTGGATGCTCATATTGGTTCCTACATATTCTACGAAGATCTTTATCGGTCAAACCGCATAACAACATACGTTGTTCCCTTTGTCATCGGTATGTTACTTGCCCGATATTCGATCGTTGGTATCTCAATACCTAGTTCAATCTCATTACCAGCAAGTCTCTTTACTCGTTTGGTAATGCATCATCCCGCAACTAACTCATTAGTCACAATGCTTGCAAGGCTTATAGTGATGTGCATTACCAAGAGGCCTAGAGATACCTCTCCGATACTTAGAGTGACAAATCCTAATCTCGATCTATGCCAACTCAACAAACACCATTGGAGACACCTATAGAGCACCTTTATTATCACCCAGTTAAGTTGTGACGTTTGGTAGCACACAAAGTGTTCCTCCGGTATTGATAAGTTGCATGATCTCATAGTCATAGGAACATGTATAAGTTATGGAGAAAGCAATAGCAACAAACTAAACGATCATCGTGCTAAGCTAACGGATGGGTCAAGTCAATCACATAATTCCCTAATGATGTGATACCGTTAATCAATTGACAACTCATGTCTGTGGTTAGGAAACATAACCATCATTGATTCAACGAGCTAATCAAGTAGAGGCAAACTCCGATCCAGCCAAGTGTTGAGGGAGAATTTCATCAGTACGACGACGTGATGACGGTGATGATGTTCTACCGACGCGGGGCTTCGCCTAAGCACTGCAACGATATGACCGAGGTGGAATATGGTGGAAGGGGGCACCGCACACGACTAAGGAACGATCACGAAGATCAACTTGTGTGTCATGGGGTGTCCCCTTGCCTCCGTATATAAAGGAGGGACAGGGGGAGGTGCGTCCGGCCCTAGGGGTGCGCCTGGAGGAGTCCTACTCCCACCGGGAGTAGGACTCCCCCCCTCTTGCCTTGTTGGAAAAGGAAAGGGGAAGGGGGAAAGAGGAAAGGGGGGCGCTGCCCCCCTCCCTTGTCCTATTTGGACTAGGGGGAGGGGACGCGCGGCCTGCCCTGGCCGGCCCTCCTCTTCTCCCTTAGGGCCCATGTAGGCCCATTAACCCTCGCGGGGGTTCCGGTAACCCCCCCGGTACTCCAGTAAAATCCCGATTTCACCCGGAACATTTCCGATATCCAAGTATAGGCTTCCAATATATGAATCTTTATGTCTCAACCATTTCGAGACTCCTCATCATGTCCGTGATCACATCCGGGACTCCGAACAACCTTCGGTACATCAAAACACAAAAACCCTAATTACGATCGTCACCGAACTTTAAGCGTGCGGACCCTACGGGTTCGAGAACTATGTAGACATGACCGAGACACGTCTCCGGTCAATAACCAATAGCGGAACATGGATGCTCAAATTGGCTCCTACATATTCTACGAAGATCTTTATCGGTCAGAACACATAACAACATACGTTGTTCTCTTTGTCATCGGTATGTTACTTGCCCGAGATTCGATCGTCAGTATCACAATACCTAGTTCAATCTCGTTACCAGCAAGTCTCTTTACTCGTTCCATAATACATCATCCCGCAACTAACTTATTAGTTGCAATGCTTGCAAGGCTTGAGTGATGTGCATTACCGAGAGGGCCCAGAGATACCTCTCCGACAATCGGAGTGACAAATCCTAATCTCGAAATACGCCAACCCAACAAGTACCTTTGGAGACACCTGTAGAGCTCCTTTATAATCACCCAGTTATGTTGTGACGTTTGGTAGCACACAAAGTGTTCCTCCGGTAAACGGGAGTTGCATAATCTCATAGTCATAGGAACATGTATAAGTTATGAAGAAAGCAATAGCAACAAACTAAACGATCAAGTGCTAAGCTAACGGAATGGGTCAAGTCAATCACATCATTCTCCTAATGATGTGATCCCATTAATCAAATGACAACTCATGTCTATGGCCAGGAAACATAACCATCTTTGATCAACGAGCTAGTCAAGTAGAGGCATACTAGTGACACTCTGTTTGTCTATGTATTCACACATGTATTATGTTTCTGGTTAATACAATTCTAGCATGAATAATAAACATTTATCATGATCTAATGAAATAAATAATAACTTTTATTATTGCCTCTAGGGCATATTTCCTTCCAGTCTCCCACTTGCACTAGAGTCAATAATCTAGATTACACAGTAATGATTCTAACAGCCATGGAGCCTTGGTGCTGATCATGTTTTGCTCGTGGAAGAGGCTTAGTCAGCGGGTCTGCAACATTCAGATCCGTATGTATCTTGCAAATTTCTATGTCTCTCACTTGGACTAAATCCCGAATGGAATTGAAGCGTCTCATGATGTGCTTGGTTCTATTGTGAAATCTGGATTCCTTTGCCAAGGCAATTGCACCAGTATTGTCACAAAAGATTTTCATTGGACCCGATGCACTAGGTATGACACCTAGATCGGATATGAAGTCCTTCATCCAGACTCCTTCATTTGTTGCTTCCAAAGCAGCTATGTACTCCGCTTCACATGTAGATCCCGCCACGACGCTTTTTTTAGAACTGCACCAACTGACAGCTCCACTGTTTAATGTAAACACATATCCGGTTTGCGATTTAGAATCGTCCGGATCAGTGTCAAAGCTTGCATCAACGTAACCATTTACGATGAGCTCTTTGTCACCTCCATATACGAGAAACATATCCTTAGTCCTTTTCAGGTACTTCAGGATGTTCTTGACCGCTGTCCAGTGATCCACTCCTGGATTACTTTGGTACCTCCCTGCTAGACTTATAGCAAGGCACACGTCAGGTCTGGTACACAGCATTGCATACATGATAGAGCCTATGGCTGAAGCATAGGGAACATCTTTCATTTTCTCTCTATCTTCTACTATGGTCGGAAATTGAGTCTTACTCAACTTCACACCCTGTAACACAGGCAAGAATCCTTTCTTTGCTTGATCCATTTTGAACTTCTTCAAAATTTTGTCAAGGTATGTGCTTTGTGAAAGTCCAATTAAGCATCTTGATCTATCTCTATAGATCTTAATGCCTAATATGTAAGCAGCTTCACCGAGGTCTTTCATTGAAAAACTCTTATTCAAGTATCCCTTTATGCTATCCAGAAATTCTATATCATTTCCAATCAATAATATGTCATCCACATATAATATCAGAAATGCTACAGAGCTCCCACTCACTTTCTTGTAAATACAGGCTTCTCCAAAAGTCTGTAGAAAACCAAATGCTTTGATCACACTATCAAAGTGTTTATTACAACTCTGAGAGGCTTGCACCAGTCCATAAATGGATCGCTGGAGCTTGCACACTTTGTTAGCTCCCTTTGGATCGACAAAACCTTCTGGTTGCATCATATACAACTCTTCTTCCAGAAATCCATTCAGGAATGCAGCTTTGACATCCATCTGCCAAATTTCATAATCATAAAATGTGGCAATCGCTAACATGATTCGGACAGACTTAAGCATCGCTACGGGTGAGAAGGTCTCATCGTAGTCAATCCCTTGAACTTGTCGAAAACCTTTCGCAACAAGTCAAGCTTTGTAGACAGTAACATTACCGTCAACATCAGTCTTCTTCTTGAAGATCCATTTATTCTCAATTACTTGCCCATCAACGGGCAAGTCAACCAAAGTCCACACTTTGTTCTCATACATGGATCCCATCTCAGATTTCATGGCTTCTAGCCATTTTGCGGAATCTGGGCTCACCATCGCTTCTTCATAGTTCGTAGGTTCATCATGATCTAGTAGCATGACTTCTAGAATAGGATTACTGTACCACTCTGGTGCGGATCTGTAACGCCCACGATTGCGGCTATATCTCCCACGTGTCGGAGCAGGACTTAGAGGCATAACCGCATTGTAAGCAATGTCGCAAATGAGGTAATCTTCACACAACCCATGTAATGAATAAGGAAAGAGGTACATAGTTGGCTTACAATCGCCACTTCACACAATACATGAATATAGCATTACATCATCAAGATACAATCAAGGTCCAACTACGGAAACAAAATAAAAGAAGACCACCCCTAATTCTATAGATCCCCGATCGACCCGACTGGGCTCCACTACTGATCAACTAAAATGAAACAACACAATGAACAGAATCTTCATCGAGCTCCTCCTTGAGCTGGGTTGCGTCACCTGCACGGATTCATCGGCACCTGCAACTGGTTTTGGAAGTAATCTATGAGTCACGGGGACTCGGCAATCTCACACCCTCGCAATCAAGACTATTTAAGCTTATAGGAAGGGTAAAAGGTATGAGGTGGAGCTGCAGCAGGCACTAGCATATATGGTGGCTAACATACGCAAATGAGAGCGAGAAGAGAAGGCAAAGCACGTTCGAGAATCTATGATCAAGAAGTGATCCTAGACTACTTACGTTCAAGCATTACTCCAACACCGTGTTCACTTCCCGGACCCCGCCGAGAAGAGACCATCACGGCTACACACGCGGTTGATGCATTTTAATTAAGGTAAGTTTCAGGTTTTCTACAACCGGACATTAACAAATTCCCATCTGCCCATAACCGCGGGCACGGCTTTTGAAAGTTCAAATCCATGCAGGGGTGTCCCAACTTAGCCCGTCACAAGCTCTCACGGTCAACGAAGGATATTCCTTCTCCAAAGACAACCCGATCAGACTCGGAATCCCGGTTACAAGACATCTTGACAATGGTAAAACAAGATGAGAAAAGCCACCCGAATGTGCCGACAAATCCCGATAGGAGCTGCACATATCTCGTTCTCAGGGCACACCGGATTTTCCAAGGTTCCGGTAGGCCAGCCCAGAGTTGCCCCTGGTGGCCACCGGCAGCTGACAGGTTGGACCAACACTCAGAGGAGCACTGGCCCAGGGGTTTAAATAAAGATGACCCTTGAGTCTGTAGAACCCAAGGGAAAGAAAAGGCTAGGTGGCAAATGGTAAAACCAATGTTGGGCCTTGCTGGAGGAGTTTTATTCAAGGTGAACTATCAAGGGGTTCCCATTATAACCCAACCGCGTAAGGAACGCAAAATCAAGGAATATAACACTGGTATGACGGAAACTAGGGCGGCAAGAGTGGAACAAAACACCAGGCATAAGGCCGAGCCTTCCACCCTTTACCAAGTATATAGATGCATTAATTAAATAAGAGATATTGTGATATCCCAACAAAAATCCATGTTCCAACAAGGAACAAGATATCCATGTTCCAACAAGGAAGAAACTTCATCTTCACCTGCAACTAACAACGCTATAAGAGGGGCTGAGCAAAGCGGTAACATAGCCAAACAACGGTTTGCTAGGACAAGGTGGATTAGAGGCTCATGGCAAAATGGGAGTCCTGATATAGCAAGTGGTAGGTATCGCAACATAGGCATAGCAATAGAGCGAGCAACTAGCAAGCAAAGATAGAAGGGATTTCGAGGGTATGGTCATCTTGCCTGAGATCCCGCAAGGAAGAAGAACGAGTCCATGAAGAAGACAAATGGACAAAGTCGGACGAGTCCTCACAAACGCGACGTTATCGGAACTAACCTGAAGAAGCAACACCGGAAAGAAGCAAACAACATAGTAAACAACCACCACATATGCATGACATGATGCACAACCAAGTATGATGCATGTCCTGTTTAATGAGGCATGGCATGGCAAAGTGCAGCAAACAATACTACAAATTAAGTGGAGCTCAATATGCATCGGGATGCATATTGACGAAAACCACATCAATTATTTAGTTCTCTCTCGTTTAGGTACTCAACAATATTAAATGTTGTTAAACATGGCAAGAGGAGAAGCATAAGAAATTATCTATTTAGGCAAGTTTAAATAAGGCCGGAAATAACAAACAACAAATCCGGTAAATCCCCATATGCAAATTATCCATTTGGTGCAACAACAATTTTAAACATTTAAATGTTATTATCATGATGCGAATGACATGTGCAAGTTTATGCAATTTTATTAAAATTTGACAAGAGCATTATGAAGCATTTGTCACCGTGGTGGAAAGGAAAAGGGGTGCCACGGCAACGATAACGAAAACGATGCCACGGCAGCATTCCGGTTCCGGTAACTCGATTGAGATACCGATGCAAAGGAGAAGTGTGCAGATGCATGCAAAAGATGTTGGGGCGCTCCCGGATTCCGGGTGTCCCACGAGTTAGTGGCATGGAAATGAGTGACAATACGGACATGGTGCAGACAAAGGGTGCATCTCATCCAACATGCATTCATTCGTTCACGGGCGTCGTCTCGGGGTTATACCTTCGAGGTGAGACTTTTCGGAACGGATCAAGTTCGTAGCGGAAGTAGACGGTCTCGCCATGTTCGTAGTGGTAGTAGTTGTACTCATGCCGTAGTGGAAGTAGTGGTTCACGTCGATGGTAGTGGCACAAAGAAATCATGGATAAACTTGGAGGGTCATCGTTAGTCGTTCACGGGTCTTCAGTGATGGTTGTGGTACACGTTCTGTAGAAGTATGGGCGGCAGTAGTGGTACATGTCTATCGTTGCACGGGTTTCCATAGATGTTCGGGGTCACGGCGAGGAACTTGATGCATCGTTGGACTTGGCGACCAAGGAATCCCGCATAGCCGTACACGAGTCGTAGTCGAACTTGACGGTTTCGTTACACGGTTCTTTGGAGACGATAATGGTGTACGGGTCTTTTGGCCCTGATAGTCGTACACACATCCGAAGAGGAACTCGGCGTTCCGATGCGGTGTAGGGGTACATGTCGATGGTCGTCGTGGTACTTGGCATTTTGTTCAGCACTCTTTCGAGCATCCGTGTGATCTTGTCGGTGGTGTACTTGGTGATTTCCAAAGCGACCTTGACGCATCCGTTCATAGAGGTACTTGGTGGTTTCGTTCAGTCGGTCTTGCCGGTCTCGGTAACGTAGTTGTACAATAGCGTCATCGAACTTGTCGAACCCAAACTCTTGGAGGACCGTCGTGGTACTTGGTGTTTCGTGTAACTGGCGTCCTTTCGACCTTGAGGGAGAAGAAACAACACGCCCACAGCGCCCGATGGGGATGGTCCTGCAGCAACAGGAGGTCGATGGTGGAGCAGCAGCAGGACGAAGAGCTCGGCGGCCTGGACTCACCAGTCGGGAGCAACAGCAAGACGAAGAGCTCGGCAGCCTAGACTCGTCGTTCGGAGTGACGACGGGGTCACCGGGTGGCGCAGGGACGAAGCAGCATCGGACGGCGAGGTGGATGTGCTGCCGGTGCCCCGCGGAGGCAGCAAGGCCAGGGAGGCGCAGCAGCGAAGCACGGCTCGCGAGCAGAGGAGGAAATCATGGCGATGGTCATGGTCTCCGGTGGCGACCGGACGCGGGGAGGCACTGCCTCAGGCGACGAGGTAGCTCGAGGGGGACCTCGGGAAGGGAGGTGCACGACCGGAGGGAGGCGGAGCAGCGGACGGCAAGAGGAGCCGAGCGCGCGGGAGGCCGGTCCGGGTGCCATGGCGAGACGGCGGCGCAGAGGCGCGAGGCGAGCAGCTGGAGCGACAGCCAAGGGAGGCGCGACGAGGAGCAGGTGGAAGAGGCCCTCGGCGGGCTGAGGTTGAGCTCGCGCGCGAGGGCAAAGTGTGAGGGCTCGGGGCTCCTCCCTAGTGCGTGAGGAAGAGAGCAAGAGGAGGGGGGTTTCGAGCAGAGCGCTGGAGGGAGATGGGGATCGAGGAGATGGCTCCTGGCGGCGGTGAGGGAACGAGGGAAAGAGGGAGTAGCGATGCGGGATGGATTAGGGTAAGCAGTGGGGCTGATTGGGCCTGGCCTTGGGCCGGCGCGTGAGAGAGGGAGGCCCAGCTGGGATAGAATGGCTGCTGGGCCTCTTCTCTCTCTCTCAGAAATAACTTATTTTCTTTTAGTAGAAGAAAGAAAGAAAGAAAGAAAGAACGAAAAGAGAGACATGAAAGATTAGGGAAGGAACCTAGGCAACGGATAATTTTCTTGAGGTCGCAAAAATGTGCTTGTTCCAAGAAAAAAATAGAAAAATCCAAGATTGAGATATTTAAATTCAAACTCATTTGATTTAAATTCAAATGTTTTGAATAGGAAGTGAGGGTTGGGAAGGTCCAAAATGTTCGGATTTTTGGTGGAGCTCCGAAATATGATGAATGAATTTATGGACAAAGTTTGAGGTCAAGATGTGAGATAAGAAAGGCCTGGGGAATTACTTGCAAGTGTGTTTTGGTGATTCCAAATTAATGGAATATTTATAATAGCTCCCTAAATATTAGGAGGATATGTTATAAAGAGAAGTCACTCTTCCCTCAATTTAAATGGATCGAAGATCCACACAATTTATTTAGTTGAGATGCAAAAGATTTATGACATGATGGCATGATGACATGATGCAAAGCAAAAATAAAAGGAGCAAGCAAAAATGAAACACACGGAGAAACCCGAAACCTATGGAAGTCTTCTCGAGCATCGGTCTTGGGGCATTACAACACTCCACCACTACGAGAGGATCTCGTCCTGAGATCTAGGAAGGCACCGAAGAAAAAAAACGGAAGAGGAAAAGAAGAGGTAAAACTAAGTTGCTTCTTGACAAAAGAGTGAAACCAAAGAACCTTGAGAGGTTAAACAAATTGAAAAGAAGAAAACAACAGAGATGAACAAAGTTGAAAGCACTCCGTTAGAAAAGAGGAACAAGGAAGAACAAATTCGGACAGCACTCCGGTTGAAAAGAGATGCCATACTTGATAAGGCGAAAGGATCTTGCGCAGATGACACAACACTCCGGTTAAATTGATAAGCATGAAAAGAACACGATCCTGACAAAACAAGAAGATGGGTTGAAGAGAGCAACATCATAATGCCTCCAGAACAAAAGAATAGTAGTCAGATCATTGGAAAGGAAAGAGTTGAGAAGAAAATGACATCTTCTACCACAATAGAATTTGAGAAGCATCCTTAGAAAGAAGTATTGAGCGGAGTTGTTGGAAAATCAACAACGAAAACAAAAGGCTGCTTGTGGGCTTATGAAAACATCTCAAAGCTTAAGGTGAAATTCTACCACTAATGAAAACAAGATTGGATTGATAAGAACAAGGAGACGAGAAACTTATTTCACCGGTAGGATAAATGAAGAACTGGGATCATTTATAAGCACCATAATTAGCAAAATCCTTAGGGAAAGCTTTAGGTGAAATATAACCCAAGATAAATCCAATGAAGAGGTTGATTTGTTGAAAAGATGTCTTGAGCAAAGAGAAAATGAATGGATTTAGATATGTCACTCTTCAAAACATGTGAATCATGAAACAAGAAGGGAAATTATCAACAATGACATAACACCACCTCAGATGATAAGGTAGAAAGAATTGCATTTTGGAATGCAAGATGAAGAATACTTAAGCTCCTCTGAAAAGAAATCTCAATGAACACTTCGAGAATGAATTAACTCCTTGATGAACCATCATGTAGAGCCTCCATGAAGAACTCCGGTAAAACAATGATCAAACGAAAGGAAAGAAAAGTTGAAAACACAAGGTGAATCCTTGTAATGATTTCGATGAATCTCCGTGGTGATATAGTTACGAGAGCTTGGAACTCTTGGAAAAGAAAAGATAAAGCATCTCGAACCGAGAATGTGATATGATGAACCTCCGGAATAAGGAATTGAGTTTACCCGATGAAACAAGAATAAGAATTACATTATGCGTATCATTCACCAATTAAATTGATGACGAGCAAATGGATTTGGCATACTACTTATTCTCGTAAAAAGGATTAAGATAGATATAGCACAAATTTTTGGAAAATCTTCAATGAACCACCGGTAGGATTGAAACAACAAATGAATAAATATGATAACCATGGAAGAGAATCGTGAGGAAACCACCGTAAGAATTAAAATGATCAAGGAAAAGATATAGAAACACCAAGAAGGATTAGCACAAGAACGAAGATGCTTGAGGGGATTTTGATACAGTGAACGAAAAGATCATGAGCTGATTAGAGAAAACTTGAATGTTGCACCGGTAAGATTTGGAGAGCAAGAGCTGAAAGATGGAATGAATAAATCTGAGATGATGGGCTCCGGATAATGAAATTGAAAGGAATCTTGAATTGCTCTGGATAGGTGAAAAGAATTCTCACAATCAAAAACAATTATGAGAGGATGGCAACAAGCTAGAATGACAAATCTTTGAGAGAACGGATAAGATTAGGAGGAAAACTCTTCTTCGGTCTTCAAATGGTGATAATGACGATGAGAAGCACCACCAAGAATTGTTGAGGCACTCCGGAATGAAAAAATTAGAAACGTTGAACCAACGATGAAAAGAATTTGAAAGATCTTGGAGAAACCATCTGACTGATGATGAATCATTCTTACGTCAAACTCCTAAAAAGAATTGAGAATATCTCCGGGAAAATAAGAAGAGTCAGGTAAGATCCTGGAAAAAACGACCTGTGGGTTAGGGCCCACTCAAAAGAAAACACCGTTGAAATGATTGCTTAGGAAGAGATAATGCACCAGTTGATTTAAATGGCTTGAATGAGATAACAACCTCGAGATATCTTGAACGGATTAGGAATGAAAACACGAATCTTTTGAGATATCTTCAGCACTCTGGAACAAAAGAATTGCGAGAAGTGGATGATTACGAGGTGCACCGGCATGAGAAGGTATTTGAAACGAGGAAAAGGGATAAGATCGACAAGGCTTGACTTGAATCCACCGGAGAAGAGAAGATCGAAGAATACAACACTTGAAGCTCCGTTAAAATCTTCCTGAGAATCACCAGATAAGAACATTGACGGATAAGAATGGAGAGACTTCACATCCATAAGATGGATACTTGATTAAGAAATCCGAGTCCTTGAAGAAAAAAGGGTGGGTGGGTGGGAAAACAAAGGCAACTTGGAGACAGATGAAACAAACACCGTTGAGAAGAATTGATAAATGATCTTGCGAATGTGAAAAAAAATGATCGGATCCACTTGAAGAGAAAACACGCCGGTTGAAAAAGGATTGTCATGACAATCTTGATTATCAAGAGGGATTAGTATTCACATAGAAATGTGAGAACACCACTTAGGAAAGGTATGGAATCAACACTTGACATTGAAGCAACTCGAATACCACATCTGAAAACAAAACCAAGGATTGGCTTGTAGAATAAGCCGGAACAAACATATGATAGAGATTTCATCCGAAGTTTTCGTGGTGGGGCCTACACGGGCTCGATTGTACAACACCATCATGTACAAGGCAGTGCACATGACATACAAAACGTCCCCGAGTCAGCATAGCCAAGGACTCTTTAAAACACAACGAGACCACTATAAAACCAACCGTGAATAGGCGGACCACTAGATGTCGAACCCCAATTTCATATCATACATCTGTCGGAAAGATATCCTAAGAGCAACTTGAATTCCCACTTATAAACTCCCGAAACTTTCCAGTTATGCAATCAGGTGTTGGGGATATAGGGGAAGCATAATATCTCACCCAAAAGTAGCAAATCCTACATCCAGCTGTATCCATCCTTCAACACATAACCAAGAAACCTTCAGAAATTGTTTACCTCAACCTTCGAAAAGCATCCATTATACGAGTTATGGTAATACTCCCGAACTCTGGCCCCAGTACTGGGTGGCGTCGAGGTTATCTCACCAACAACTGCATAAAAGAGACTTTCGATGTCGGCGAAACTCAGGTATTCCGGAACTGCAACGATAAAATTGTGACGACAACACCTCGGAGCTCAACTCCCCGGGACACTGCCACAACCCCTAAATGGTAGAAGGCACCAAGAACAATGTTCTTGTCACAAAACCATCAAAACGATTCCAAGATACCCGCGTGATCCTAAAAAAAATTTAGTGAAATTTGAGAAGAGAAGAGCCAAAACTCTGCGTCAGGATGATTCACCAGAGCGACGAAGGGACTGAGGAGTAAAAGAACCCTACTCTTCGATATACAATCCTAAATGACTCAAAACATTTTTCTAGACTCAACAACACCAACGATTCGATCAAGTAGGGGGCTCCTAAGTCAGGGAAGGCTCTGATTACCAACTTGTAACGCCCATGATTGCAGCTATATCTCCCACGTGTCGGAGCATGACTTAGAGGCATAACCGCATTGTAAGCAATGTCGCAAGTGAGGTAATCTTCACACAACCCATGTAATGAATAAGGAAAGAGGTACATAGTTGGCTTACAATCGCCACTTCACACAATACATAAATATAGCATTACATCATCAAGATAAAATCAAGGTCCGACTACGGAACCAAAATAAAAGAAGACCACCCCTAATGCTACAGATCCCCGATTGACCCGACTGGGCTCCACTATTGATCAACTAAAACGAAACAACACAATGAACAAAATCTTTATCGAGCTCCTCCTTGATCTGGGTTGCATCACCTGCACGGTTTCATCGGCACCTGCAACTGGTTTTGGAAGTAATCTATGAGTCACGGGGACTCAGCAATCTCACACCCTCACGATCAATACTATTTAAGCTTATAGGAAGGGTAAAAGGTATGAGGTGGAGCTGCAACAAGCACTAGCATATATGGTGGCTAACATACGCAAATGAGAGCGAGAAGAGAAGGCAAAGCATGTTCGAGAATCTATGATCAAGAAGTGATCCTAGACTACTTACGTTCAAGCATTACTCCAACACCGTGTTCACTTCTCGGACCCCGCCGAGAAGAGACCATCACGGCTACACACGCGGTTGATGCATTTTAATTAAGGTAAGTTTTAGGTTTTCTACAACCGGACATTAACAAATTCCCATCTGCCCATAACCGCGGGCACGGCTTTCGAAAGTTCAAATCCCCGCAGGGGTGTCCCACCTTAGCCCATCACAAGCTCTCACGGTCAATGAAGGATATTCCTTCTCCCAAGACAACCCGATCAGACTCGGACTCCCGGTTACAAGACATCTCGACAATGGTAAAACAAGACCAACAAAGCCACCCGAATGTGCCGACAAATCCCGATAGGAGCTGCACATATCTCATTCTCAGGGCACACCGGATTGTCCAAGGTTCAGGTAGGCCAGCCCAGAGTTGCCCCTGGTGGCCACCGGCAGCTGACAGGTTGGACCGACACTCAGAGGAGCACTGGCCCGGGGGTTTAAATAAAGATGACCCTTGAGTCTGTAGAACCCAAGGGAAAGAAAAGGCTAGGTGGCAAATGGTAAAACCAATGTTGGGCCTTGCTGGAGGAGTTTTATTCAATGTGAACTGTCAAGGGGTTCCCATTATAACCCAACCGCGTAAGGAACGCAAAATCAAGGAACATAACACCGGTATGACGGAAACTAGGGCGGCAAGAGTGGAACAAAACAACAGGCATAAGGCCGAGCCTTCCACCCTTTACAAAGTATATAGATGCATTAATTAAATAAGAGATATTGTGATATCCCAACAAAAATCCATGTTCCAACAAGGAACAACATATCCATGTTCCAACAAGGAACAAACTTCATCTTCACCTGCAACTAACAACGCTATAAGAGGGGCTGAGCAAAGTGGTAACATAGCCAAACAATGGTTTGCTAGGACAAGGTGGATTAGAGGCTCATGGCAAAATGGGAGTCCTGATATAGCAAGTGGTAGGTATCGCAGCATAGGCATAGCAATATAGCGAGCAACTAGCAAGCAAAGATAGAAGTGATTTCGAGGGTATGGTCATCTTGCCTGAGATCCCGCAAGGAAGAAGAACGAGTCCATGAAGAAGACAAATGGACAAAGTCGGACGAATCCTCACAAACGCGACGTTATCGGAACTAACCCGAAAAAGCAACACCGGAAAGAAGAAAACAACATAGTAAACAACCACCACATATGCATGACATGATGCACAACCAAGTATGATGCATGTCCGGTTTAATGAGGCATGGCATGGCAAAGTGCAACAAACAATACTACAAATTAAGTGGAGCTCAACATGCATCGGGATGCATATTGTCGAAACACCACATCAATTATTTAGTTCTCTCTCGTTTAGGTACTCAACAATATTAAATTTTGTTAAACATGGCAAGAGGAGAAGCATAAGAAATTATCTATTTAGGCAAGTTTAAATGAGGCTGGAAATAACAAACAACAAATCTGGTAAATCCCCATATGCAAATTATCCATTTGGTGCAACAACAATTTTAAACATTTAAATGTTATTATCATGATGCGAATGACATGTGCAAGTTTATGCAATTTTATTAAAAGTTGACAAGAGCATTATGAAGCATTTTTCACCGTGGTGGAAAGGAAAAGGGGTGCCACGGCAACGATAACGAAAACGATGCCACAGCAGCGTTCCGGCTCCGGTAACTCGATTGAGATACCGATGCAAAGGAGAAGTGTGCGGATTCGTGCAAAAGATGGTGGGGCGCTCCCGGATTCTGGGTGTCCCACGAGTTAGTGGCATGGAAACGAGTGACAATACGGACACAATGTAGACAAAGGGTGCATCTCATCCAACATGCATTCATTCGTTCATGGGCGTCGTCTCGGGGTTATACCTTCGAGGTGAGACTTTTCGGAACGGATCAAGTTCGTAGCGGAAGTAGACGGTCTCGCCACGTTCGTAGTGGTAGCAGTTGTACTCATGCCGTAGTGGAAGTAGTGGTTCACGTTGATGGTATTGGCACATAGAAATCATGGATGAACTTGGAGGGTCATCGTTAGTCGTTCACGGGTCTTCGGCGATGGTTGTGGTACACGTTCTGTAGAAGTATGGGTGGCAGTAGTGGTACATGTCTATCGTTGCATGGGTTTCCATAGATGTTCGGGATCATGGCGAGGAACTTGATGCATCATTGGACTTGGCGACCGAGGAATCCCGCATAGCTTTACACGAGTCGTAGTCGAATTTGACGGTTCCGTTACACGGTTCTTTGGAGACGATAATGGTGTACGGGTCTTTTGGCCCTAACAGTCATACACACATTCGAAGAGGAACTCGGCGTTCCGATGCGGTGTAGGGGTACATGTCGATGGTCGTCGTGGTACTTGGCGTTTTGTTCAGCACTCTTTCGAGCATCCGTGTGATCTTGTCGGTGGTGTACTTGGCGATTTCCAAAGCGACCTTGACGCATCCGTTCATAGAGGTACTTGGCGGTTTCGTTTAGTCGGTCTTTCCAGTCTCGGTAACGTAGTTGTACAATAGCGTCATCGAACTTGTCGAACCCAAACTCTTGGAGGACCGTCGTGGTACTTGGTGTTTCATGTAGCTGGCGTATTTTCGACCTTGAGGGAGAAGAAACAACACGCTCACAGCGCCCGGTGGGGATGGTCCTGTAGCAACAGGAGGTCGATGGTGGAGCAGCAGCAAGATGAAGAGCTTGGCGGCCTGGACTCGCCGGTCGGGAGCAACAGCAAGACGAAGAGCTCGGCGGCCTGGACTCTTCGGTCGGAGTGACGACGGGGTCAGCGGGTGGCGCAGGCATGAAGCAGCATCGCACGACGAGGTGGATGTGCTGCCAGTGCCCCGCGGAGGCAGCAAGGCCAGGGAGGCGCAGCAGCGAAGCACGACTCACGAGCAGAGGAGGAAATCATGGCGATGGTCATGGTCTCCGGCGGCGACCGGACGCGGGGAGGCACTGCCTCGGGCGACGAGGTAGCTCGAGGAGGACCTCGGGAAGGGAGGTGCACGGCCGGAGGGAGGCGGAGCAGCGGACGGCAAGAGGAGCCGAGCGTGCGGGAGGCCGGTCCGGGCGCCATGGCGAGATGGCGGTGCAGAGGCGCGGGGCGAGCAGCTGGAGCGACAGCCGAGGGAGGCGCGACGAGGAGCAGGTGGAAGAGGCCCTCGGCGAGTCGAGGTTGAGCTCGCGCGCGAGGGCAGAGTGTGAGGGCTCGGGGCTCCTCCCTGGTGCGTGAGGAAGAGAGCAAGAGGAGGGGGGTTTCGAGCAGAGCGCTGGAGGGAGATGGGGATCGAGGAGATGGCTCCTGGCGGCGGTGAGGGAACGAGGGAAAGAGGGAGTAGCGATGCGGGAGGGGTTAGGGTAAGCAGTGGGGCTGATTGGGCCTGGCCTTGGGCCGGCGCGTGAGAGAGGGAGGCCTAGTTGGGCTAGAATGGCTGCTGGGCCTCTTCTCTCTCTGTCTCAGAAATAACTTATTTTCTTTTAGCAGAAGAAGGAAAGAAAGAAAGAAAGAAAGAAAAGAGAGACATGAAAGATTAGGGAAGGAACCTAGGAAACGGATAATTTTCTTGAGGTCGCAAAAATGTGCTTGTTCCGATAAAAAAATAGAAAAAGCCAAGATTGAGATATTTAAATTCAAACTCATTTGATTTAAATTCAAATGTTTTGAATAGGAAGTGAGGGTTGGGAAGGTCCAAAATGTTCGGATTTTTGGTGGAGCTCCGAAATATGATGAACGAATTTATGGACAAAGTTTGAGGTCAAGATGTGAGATAACAAAGGCCTGGGGAATTACTTGCAAGTGTGTTTTGGTGATTCCAAATTAATGGAATATTTATAATAGCTCCCTAAATATTAGGAGGATATGTTATAAAGAGAAGTCACTCTTCCCTCGATTTAAATGGATCGAAGATCCACACAATTTATTTAGTTGAGATGCAAAAGATTTATGACATGATGGCATGATGACATGATGCAAAGCAAAAATAAAAGGAGCAAGCAAAAATGAAACACACGGAGAAACCCGGAACCTATGGAAGTCTTCTCGAGCATCGGTCTTGGGGCGTTACAGGATCTTACTCTGGTTGATCTACGAGATTCGGTAGTAAATTGATCTGAAGTTTCATGATCATTATCATTAGCTTCCTCACTAATTGGTATAGGTGTCACAGAAACCGGTTTCTGTGATGTACTACTTTCCAATAAGGGAGAAGGTACAGTTACCTCATCTAGTTCTACTTTCCTCCCACTCACTTCTTTCGAGAGAAACTCCTTCTCTAGAAAAACTCTGAATTTAGAAACAAAAGTCTTGCCTTTGGATCTGTGATAGAAGGTGTACCCAACAGTTTCCTTTGGGTATCCTATGAACACACATTTCTCCGATTTGGGTTCGAGCTATCAGGTTGAAGCTTTTTCACATAAGCATCGCAGCCCCAAACTTTCAGAAACGACAACATTGGTTTCTTGCCAAACCACAGTTCATAAGGCATCGTCTGAACGGATTTTGATGGTGCCCTATTTAACGTGAATGCGGCCATCTCTAAAGCATAACCCCAAAACAATAGCGGTAAATCTGTAAGAGACATCATAGATCGCACCATATCTAGTAAAGTACGATTACGACGTTCAGACACACCATTACGCTGTGGTGTTCCGGGTGGCGTGAGTTGCGAAACTATTCCGCTTTGTTTCAAATGTAAACCAAACTCGTAACTCAAATATTCTCCTCCACGATCAGATCGTAGAAACTTTATTTTCTTGTTACAATGATTTTCAACTTCACTCTGAAATTCTTTGAACTTTTCAAATGTTTCAGACTTCTGCTTCATTAAGTATATATACCCATATCTGCTTAAATCATCTGTGAAGGTGAGAAAATAACGATGTCCGCCACGAGCCTCAACATTCATTGGACCACATACATCTGTATGTATGATTTCCAACAAATCTGTTGCTCTCTCCATAGTACTGGAGAACGGTGTTTTAGTCATCTTGCCCATGAGGCACGGTTCGCAAGTACCAAGTGATTCATAATCAAGTGGTTCCAAAAGTCCATCAGTATGGAGTTTCTTCATGCGCTTTACACCGATATGACCTAAACGGCAGTGCCACAAATAAGTTGCACTATCATTATCAACTCTGCATCTTTTGGTTTCAACATTATGAATATGTGTATCACTACTATCGAGATTCATAAAAAATAGACCACTCTTCAAGGGTGCATGACCATAAAAGATATTACTCATATAAATAGAACAACCATTATTCTCTGATTTAAATGAATAACCGTATCGCATCAAACAAGATCCAGATATAATGTTCATGCTCAACGCTGGCACCAAATAACAATTATTTAGGTCTAATACTAATCCCTAAGGTAGATGTAGAGGTAGCGTGCCGACCGCGATCACATCGACTTTGGAACCATTTCCCACGCGCATCATCACCTCGTCCTTAGCCAATCTTCGCTTAATCCGTAGCCCCTATTTCGAGTTGCAAATGTTAGCAACAGAACCAGTATCAAATACCCAGGTGCTACTACGAGCATTAGTAAGGTACACATCAATAACATGTATATCACATATACCTTTGTTCACTTTGCCATCCTTCTTATCCGCCAAATACTTGGGGCAGTTCCGCTTCCAGTGACCATTCTGCTTGAAGTAGAAGCACTCAGTCTCAGGCTTAGGTCCAGACTTGGGTTTCTTCTCCTGAGCAGCAACTTGTTTACTGTTCTTCTTGAAGTTCCCCTTCTTCTTCCCGTTGCCCTTTTTCTTGAAACTGGTGGTCTTATTGACCATCAACACTTGATGCTCCTTCTTGATTTCTACCTCCGTGGCTTTTAGCATCGCGAAGAGCTCGGGAATAGTCTTATTCATCCCTTGCATATTATAGTTCATCACGAAGCTTTTGTAGCTTGGTTGCAGTGATTGAAGAACTCTGTCAATGACACTATCAACAGGAAGATTAACTCCCAGTTGAGTCAAGTGATTATGATACCCAGACATTTTGAGTATATGTTCACTGACAGAACTATTCTCCTCCATCTTGCAGCTATAGAACTTATTGGGGACTTCATATCTCTCAATCCGGGCATTTGCTTGAAATATTAACTTCAACTCCTGAAACATCTCATATGCTCCATGATGTTCAAAACGTCGTTGAAGACCCGGTTCTAAGACGTAAATCATGACACACTGAACTATCGAGTAGTCATTAGCTTTGCTCTGCCAGACGTTCATAACATCTGGTGTTGCTCCTGCAGCAGGCTCGGCACTTAGCAGTGCTTCCAGGACGTAATTCTTCTATGCAGCAATGAGGATAATCCTCAAGTTACGGAACCAGTCCGTGTAATTGCTACCATCATCTTTCAACTTTGCTTTCTCAAGGAACGCATTAAAATTCAACGGAACAACAGCACGGGCCATCTATCTACAATCAAACATAAACAAGCAAGATACTATCAGGTACTAAGTTCATGATAAATTTAAGTTCAATTAATCATATTACTTAAGAACTCCCACCTAGAAAGATATCCCTCTAATCTTCTAAGTGATCACGTGATCCAAATCAACTAAACCATGTCCGATCATCACGTGAGATGGAGTAGTATCAATGGTGAACATCACTATGTTGATCATATCTACTATATGATTCACGCTCGACCTTTCGGTCTCTGTGTTCCGAGGCCATATCTATTATATGCTAGGCTCATCAAGTTTAACCTGAGTATTCTGTGTGTGCAACTGTTTTGCACCTGTTGTATTTGAACGTAGAGCCTATCACACCCGATCATCACGTGGTGTCTCAGCACGAAGAACTTTCGCAATGGTGCATACTCAGGGAGAACACTTATACTTTGATAATTTAGTGAGGGATCATCTTATAATGCTACCATCAATCAAAGCAAGATAAGATGCATAAAAGATAAACATCACATGCAATCAATATAAGTGATATGATATGGCCATCATCATTTTGTACTTGTGATCTTCATCTCCGAAGTACCGTTATGATCACCATCGTCACCGGGGCGACACCTTGATATCCATCGTAGCATCGTTGTCGTCTCGCCAATCTTATGCTTCCACGACTATCGCTACCGCTTAGTGATAAAGTAAAGCATTATAGCGTGATTGCATTGCATACAATAAAGCGACAACCATATGGATCCTGCCAGTTGCCGATAACTTGGTTACAAAACATGATCATCTCATACAATAAAATTTAGCATCATGTCTTGACCATCTCACATCACAACATGCCCTGCAAAAACAAGTTAGACGTCCTCTATTTTGTTGTTGCAAGTTTTACGTGGCTGCTACAGGCTTAGCAAGAACCGTTCTTACCTACACATCAAAACCACAACGATAGTTTGTCAAGTTGGTTTTGTTTTAACCTTTGCAAGGACTGGGCGTAGCCACACTTGGTTCAACTAAAGTTGGAGAAACTGACACCCGCCAGCCACCTATGTGCGAAGCACGTCGGTAGAACCAGTCTCGCGTAAGCGTACGCGTAATGTCGGTCCGGGCCGCTTCATCCAACAATACCGCCGAACCAAAGTATGACATGCTGGTAAGCAGTATGACTTATATTGCCCACAACTCACTTGTGTTATACTCGTGCATAACATCAATGCATAAAACCTGGCTCGGATGCCACTGTTGGGGAAGTTAGTAATTTCAAAAAAAAATCCTACACACACGCAAGATCATGGTGATGCATAACAACGAGAGGGGAGAGTGTTGTCCACGTACCCTCGTAGACCGAAAGTGGAAGCATTAGCACAACGCGGTTGATGTAGTCGAACGTCTTCACAATCTGACCGATCCAAGTACCAAACGTACGGCACCTCCGAGTTCTGCACACGTTCAACTCGGTGACGTCCCTCGAGCTCCGATCCAGCCGAGTGTTGAGGGAGAGTTTCGTCAGCACGACGACGTGATGACGGTGATGATGTTCTACCGATGCAGGGCTTCGCCTAAGCACTGCAACGATATGACCGAGGTGGAATATGGTGGAAGGGGGCACGGCACACGGCTAAGGAACGATCACGAAGATCAAATTGTGTGTCATGGGGTGCCCCCTTGCCTCCGTATATAAAGGAGGGAGAGGGGGAGGTGCGGCCGGCCCTAGGGGTGCGCCTGGAGGAGTCCTACTCCCACCGGGATTAGGACTCCCACCCCCTCTTGCCTTGATGGAGAAGGAAAGGGGAAGGGGGAAAGAGGAAAGGGGGGCGCCGCCGCCCCTTCCTTGTCCTATTCGGACTAGGAGGGTAGGGGCGCGCGGCCTGCCCTGGCCGGCCCTCCTCTTCTCCCTTAGGGCCCATGTAGGCCCATTAACCCCCGGAGGTGTTCCGGTAACCCCCCAGTACTCCGGTAAAATCCCGATTTCACCCGGAACGTTTCCGATATCCAAATATAGGCTTCCAATATATCAATCTTTATGTCTCGACCATTTCAAGACTCTTCATCATGTCCGTGATCACATCCGAGACTCCGAACAACCTTCGGTACATCAAAACACAAAAACCCTAATTACGATCGTCACCGAACTTTAAGCGTGCGGGCCCTACGGGTTCGAGAACTATGTAGACATGACCAAGATATATCTCCGGTCAATAACCAATAGCGGAACCTGGATGCTCATATTGGCTCCTACATATTCTACGAAGATCTTTATCGGTCAGACCGCATAACAACATACGTTGTTCCCTTTGTCATCGATATGTTACTTGCCCGAGATTCGATCGTCGGTATCTCAATACCTAGTTCAATCTCGTTACTGGCAAGTCTCTTTACTCGTTCCATAATACATTATCCCACAACTAACTTATTAGTTGCAATTCTTACAAGGCTTGAGTGATGTGCATTACCGAGAGGGCCCAGAGATACCTCTCTGACAATCGGAGTGACAAATCCTAATCACGAAATACGCCAACCCAACAAGTACCTTTGGAGACACCTGTAGAGATCCTTTATAATTACCCAGTTACGTTGTGACGTTTGGTAGCACACAAAGTGTTCCTCTGGTAAACGGGAGTTGCATAATCTCATAGTCATAGGAACATGTATAAGTTATGAAGAAAGC
Organism: Triticum urartu; assembly: GCF_056163025.1. Lineage (NCBI taxonomy): Eukaryota > Viridiplantae > Streptophyta > Magnoliopsida > Poales > Poaceae > Triticum > Triticum urartu. The sequence goes on along the minus strand of NC_141879.1, from coordinate 592,013,947 downwards.
AATAGCAACAAACTAAACGATCAAGTGCTAAGCTAACGGAATGGGTCAAGTCAATCACATCATTCTCCTAATGATGTGATCTCGTTAATCAAATGACAACTCATGTCTATGGCCAGGAAACATAACCATCTTTGATCAACAAGCTAGTCAAATAGAGGCATACTAGTGACACTCTGTTTGTCTATGTATTCACACATGTATTATGCTTCCGGTTAATACAATTCTAGCATGAATAATAAACATTTATCATGATATAAGGAAATAAATAATAACTTTTATTATTGCCTCTAGGGCATATTTCCTTCAATTATCACTATGAAGAATCTAAAGGATGCTACGACTAAGATATTTCCCTCAAAGACGAGTGGAGGTAAGGAACTGTCATCCAGTTCTTCTTTAGATTCACCTTCTGTTATGAGTAAACTTACAACACGACAACATGCTATTAATTCTGATATGTCGCAAGTTATTGATGATGCTATTCTACTATGAATGATGCTTATGATGATGCTAGTACATTGCTTGATAATGATGATGTGCCACTTGGTGAATTTCTTGATAAACAAATTGCTAGAATTATACAACATGATGTTGTTGAATCTGATGATGAGCTTGAAACTGAATCTCTTGAAACACCTGCTAGAACTAGCCCTCCTAGATATGAATTGCCTAAGATACCGGAAGGTCATGTTATGAGTGAAGAAACAACTAGAGATATTCTTGCTTGCAACGATAGAGATGATCTAGAGAAATTATTACGCAAGTATAAAGAAAAACCTCTGAATGCTAGAATGAAATGTGATCTTAAGTTTGCTACTTCACCTATCTTTATTGATGATAAGGATTATGAATTATCTGTCGACCCAGAGTTAATTACTCTGGTAGAATCCGGTCCTTTCCATGGTTATGAACATGAAACTATTGTGGCACATCTTACTAGGTTGAATGACATAGCCACCCTTTTTACTCATGATGAGAAAACACACTATTACTTTATTCTCAAATTATTTCCTTTCTAATTAATAGGTCATTGTCATACACTCAGTTTGGCCATGGAGTTGGATGGACTCATGTACCTTCGAACCTTCCGCAAGTTATTTAGATGGCCTTCAGCCATATTATTGTAATAAGTACTCTTTATGAGACACTCGATGTAATAAGTGTGTGATTGAACTCTGTTATAAATCCTCGAGCACTGTGTGTGTCAGCAATACCGATCCAGGAATGACACTTATGCACAGAGACTACGGTCCATTGGGAACGAGTCGCTACATAAAGTATGTGGCCTTAATTTTGTTTTCCTCTACCAGATACAAAAGTAGGTCCATACATACAAATTACAAAAGTACTTCTGTATAATATAATAAAGTATGCCTACAACAGGATGTTTGTTTTGCTTACATCACCGGCAATAAATCTGAATCCGAGACTCAAAATAAGCGAACATGTAAGTGCCAAACATTTATATTAGTATTTGTACAAAAGATAATAGAATTTACATGCAAAAGGAAAATACACCAACACTAGAAATATAAGGTGCATAACAAAACATACAATAAATGTTTTAAATGATTTACACTAATATAGGTAGGTATATGGACAGGGCGTATGTCCACATGTGCAACAGGAGCAATTGAACAGGGGCCCCCACCATCGGAGGCCCCCCAATTTTTTGATAATCAAGGTATTAATTGAAGCATTAGTATTGGACTAAATAACTGTTGGAAGTATTTTACGCCAAGCAACCCTAGGTATCTATCTCCAGTCATGATCCATCAATTTAGTATGTGATGTCGTCAGGTCCTTTGAACTTGTGCTTCCAACTGGTGTAATATTTTATGAAAAAAATGTAGTGTTGACAAAAAAACTGCTTGTTTTTCTTTCACACATAGAGCCTAATTTTGATTTGCACAGGGTCTCTCATTTCTCTAGTACATCCTTGTATATGGACTAGACATGTAAGAATAACAAAATCATAATGACTGCTTATACAAATAGATCTGGTACAAACAATTTGATATGTCACGTACACGTTATTCATCAAAGTCTCATCTGCCTTTTCTATTAAAAGAGGTACGTCCAAGGTTGATGTCAAAAAAAGGTACGCCCAAGGCAATTACTAATAATAAAGTCTGTTGTCATTGCATAGAAGGCTGCCAACTGTAAGTGCCCCTCCATCTAAAAAAGAGAGTCCAAACAGATTACTACTTCTAATGATGTTGTCGTATTAATCAATCTAGACTCCTTTTTCTATGTTAAAAAATAAAGTTGGACTCCTACATTATTGTCTCACGTTAGTCCAACGAAGTTTTCTCTACTGAACTAATTTTTTTTTTTGCATGGTAAAACAAGTTTCTCTACCAGATAAAAAAAGTAGATTCGTACGTACAAATTACCCAAATATTTCTGTTTAATATAATAAAGTATGTGGCCTTAATTTTGTTTTCCTCTACCAGATATAAAAGTAGGTCTGTACATACAAATTACAAAAGTACTTCTGTTTAATATAATAAAGTATGCCTACAACAGGATGTTTGTTTTGCTTATAATAGCACGTCGCCGGCAATAAATCTGAATCTGAGACTCAAAATAAGCGAACATGTAAGTGCCAAACATTTATATTAGTATTTGTACAAAAGATAATAAAATTTACACGCAAAAGGAAAATACACCAACACTCGAAATATAGGGCGCATAACAAAACAGTAAATGTTTTAAATCATTTACACAAATATAGGTAGGTATATGGACTAGACATGTAAGAATAACAAAATCATAATGACTGCTTAATTCTTTTGGACCATATGTATTTTAACTATTTTTAAGAAGACAAATAAGCTATCACTTTCATCCACATATGCTGAAAATATATCCTCCGTTGATCTTAATTGTGATGGTTGAGATTAAAAGATAAAAAATTACGTATAACCATAGTCGTGTAGACATGAGTTTATTATATGACACATGTCTAGAAGGAAAATGTGGATTCCTCCTCCAGGTCACGTAGGTGCACATCCTTGATTCCCCACGTGCGTACGTAAAGTCCTATCCTCTAGAAAACATAACAAGTAGAGCCATACATGGACTATGCAAGCCTATTCAAATCAGAAAAGATAAATTACTCTATCATAGCTTGCCACAGAAGTAGTTAAGACTTGCTAAACATTTAACGGTTTAAAAGTAAGTAAAAAATATGAAATAAATAGGGAAGCCTCATTCTAATATAATAAGATGATCCAATGGCATGATTATGAAAATATGCATTTATGTGTCCTCAACAAAAAAACAAGCATTTCAGCTCACTGCAGGATCAATATATATTAAAACATTTGTTCTTTTTGTCCCGGACACATGCAGTCATATTTTTTCAATCCCTCCGTTCGATTATGTTATATTATAGGTGTGTTGGTTCAGTATTTTTTTCAAGATTTTTGAGAACTTTTACACCGTCGAAAACCTTAACTAGTTCCGTGGCAAGCTATTTTTAGAAAACCCCACAAACTAGAATTGCAATGGCATATATCTATTTAACCAAATGATAAAGTGCATGCATGCAGAAGGCTTACTTTCCTAAAATATAACCGTACTGTACCTTTCCATCATAATAGTACGTAACTGTACAGGTAAACCTGAGCCTCATATAGCTAAACAGAACTGGATAATTTTCTAAACAATATCAGCCAAGCAAGAGTAGGTCAAATCAAATCCATCAAAAGTCCCTACCTACCTGCAAAGAGAAAAAAGTTATCTACCCCATCCGAAAATAGAAATCACTTAGATCTTGAGGACTTTATGTTCTAAACCATTTTTGACAGAAGTTTCAAGGACACATTTTCACATATTGAAAAGGCAAAGCCCATCTATTTTCATGATTATATCTACAGAAAAAGTGTTAGACACAACTAATATATTTCTAGAGGAAAAGAATGATCTACAATTCTTATATTGGCATTAGTTGAACATGGTAAATATTTATATAACATGAAACATACAATAAGATTTAAATAAATAACCCATTTGTTTTTTTTTCAAGAGGATTCAGGTTGTAGCAGTAAAAAAATGTAAACATTACATGCCTCGGATGTATAAAGATATACTAAGTGTTTGTACCAATGCAAAAATAAAAGGCATGTAGTAGATGTATCAACAACAACGTGTTCGACATGAGGAGAGTGAACATGAGGGAAGGCATCCTTGATTTATATTTTTTTGATACTAATGAAGTTCACCATTATTGGAAGTATGGACAAGAAAAAAGTGTGAAACTAAGAAAATTCAAATAGTAAATGTGCGTATGAAGATCGCCAAAAAGGATACCCTATGCACACTTTTTATGTATGCCATTGTGAAGCACATACCAACAAACAAACTGTAAGAGCAACGTAGTGTTGTGTGTGTGTGTGTGTGTGTGTGTGTGTGTGTGTGTGTGTGTGTGTGTGTGTGAGAGAGAGAGAGAGAGAGAGAGAGAGAGAGAGAGAATGTTTAAATCAATGGCCAGTCCGGAGAAATTGGTTGCTTCAGTTTACAGAGCAGTTAATTTTGACACGATAAAGAATAACAAGTTTGACGAGATTATGTGTGTGAGCGAGCGAGAGCGGGTAGATACTGGATAGAGAGTGCGGAGAGAGAGAGATAGATAGATAGATAGATAGAGAGAGAGAGAGAGATACAGAAATATGAACTATGCTAAATGTTTTCTCAGGGTAAATATTAGCTGCAAGATTTTCTATAATTTTCAATAGGTACAGAATGCCAATTATTCATGTCTCAAAGTTAGTGTACAAAGTATGCACGAACATAAGAACACCAACTAACAAATCTAGCCGCGCAAATGCGCGGGTGAACCCGTTAGTTTTAAATATATGATGAGCACTTTTCGAATGGACGTGAACATTCGTAAACTACTTTATGGACCTTTTATAAAAAACGATAGAAAAATAGATAAAATAGATAGAAAAGAATAGAAAAAATGAAATAAGAAAAAGAAATGGAAAAGAATTAAAGATATAGAAATGTAAGAAACTAAAAAGTATACTTAAACTAGTTCGTTGTTGTTCCCGAGTAAAACCATGGAGAAAAACAAGGGGAAAAGCAAAAGGCAGGAAAAATCTGCCCCTAGCCTCCGTCATAGCGAAGCCATATGGCTATGTGGAACGTATCTGGTGCACCAAGGCAATTGGTGCTACCGGTGCATCGGTCGCGCGTTGCATATTCAAAAATGTTCGAAAAAAATCCGAAAAAATCTAATGCATTGACACAACATCAATGTGCGTTGTCACGAAAATTTAAATCAATATTTGAAATATTACCCGAGATACAAAAATAACAAATTTGACACTGAATAGTACATAACACAAGTCCGGCTTCAGTTTTGGCCCATTAGCACATTGAGGTCAAATTTATCATTTTTGTATCTTGAGCATTGCTTTGAATTTTGATATGAATTTTTGTGACAACATACATTGATGTTGTGTCGATACACTAATTTTTTTGCAAAATATTTTGAACATTTTTGAATGTGCAACGGGGTCCGATGCACCGGTAGCATCAATTGCCTTGGTGCACCAGATACATTCCCATGGCTATGTAGCCGAGGGAGCCATATATATCTCGTATTAGGAGAGATATAGATTGTGTGTTTATATGAGCTTCTTTTTCTAAGAAACCTTTGAGCAGGGTGTTACTTGAGGCAGCTCTCTTTTACTTTCTTCTTCACCTTTCTCTGTTTTTCTTATTATCCTTTATTCTTTTTTGAAGCATTTTCATTTATTATTTTATGTCTTTGATTTCCTTTGTTTCTTTTTGTTGCTTTGTCCTATACTTTTTTTGTTATCTGCGATTGTCCCATTTATGCTTTAGTTTTGTTTTTTCTTCTCCTTTTTATTTTTCATTTTCCCATGCCTGTAACACCCTTATTTGGAATGAAATGTTGGGGAGGTGTTGGAGAAGCTCTTATATCCCATGTACGAGATGGGGCATTTTTTGAGAGAGAATACGCGATGGAGCTGGGGCTGAATTGTTAGACGCAATCAACATGGAATCGAAGTAGTAAAAGTGATCCAGAAATAACCAGTGGACATCAACCCGTTTTAACCGTCAACCACAACCTGAAAATAGAAAATGAGCATGATTGGACAGATATTTGGACATGGCTTTACGACAGCTCTCATTTATTTTGGCCATTTCTATCTGGGCTTCTTAATACTCTTATCCCCTTTTTGGCTTTCACGTATTTGAGCTTATTTTCCTAGTAAATGTCTGGACAAGGTGTTACGGTAGCCGTCATTAACCTTTTTTTTCCTCATTTCCAATTACTCCATTTTTAGAACCATTTTTCATTTAATCTTTGTATGTCTTTGATTTTCCTTCTTTTTCGTCTTTTTTATTAGTTGTGCTTGTACCATTTATCTTTTAGTTTTATTTCTTATTTTTCTTCTTGTTTTAAATTTCCCGTACACATTAATTGGGATGAATATTTATCTTATAACACACAAACTTTTTCAAAAATTATAAATTCTGTATAATCTTTTTTGCTATGCGATGAATAATTTCTAATACTCAATGACTATTTTTAAATTACATGATGAATTTTTTAAGAACACAAGATAAATGTTTTTAATAACAGATGGACTTTTTTAAATATATTATAAACTGTTATGAAGACTAGATTAACATTTTTGAGATACATGATGAATATTTTCTAAATTACCCAATGAGCTTTTTTCAAAATATATGGTAAAATTTTCATAAATGCATGAATGACTGTTTATGTAGATGTTGAACATTCTGAAACATACAATGAACATATTTTAAATATGTGAGTATTCTTTGAAGTACCGGCACATTTTTAAAATACACAGTGAAGACTGTGAAAAAAGTCATGCTAAACTTGTTTTGTTATGTGATGAATATTTTTAATATATAATAAATGTTTTTAAATGCATGATGAACATTTAGAAATACAGAAGATAAAATATTTTTGATGCACGATTTACATTTTGCAGTACATGATGGATATTATTTAAATACACATTGGATATTATTTAATTCATCATGAATATTTTTCAAATAATGTTCAACATTTAGCAATACCTGTGAATATTGATTAAATACATGATTAACTTTTTGTATGCACGATATTAAAATACGCGATGAACCTTTTTAAATACACAACAACAAAAATATTTTCCTTTTTTTCTCTTTGTTGTTTTGTATCTTTTTTTATTATATGTGTTTGTCCCATTTATGTTTTTGTTTAGTTTTTTCTTCTCCTTTTTATTTTCATTTTCCCATGCCTACGACACCTTATTTGGGATGAAATGTTGGGGAGGTGTTGTATTCCATGTACGAGATGGAGCTCGCCTTAAATTTTCACACACAAGCAACATGGAATCGAAGTAGTAAAGGTGATCCAAAAATAACCAGTGGACAGCAAACCGGTACGGCAACCACAACCTAAAAATAGCAAATGAGCATGCATGCCATGAGCATAGCGAATAATTAAACCGAACACTTGTCCCCCCTGAACCGATGTGTATTTAAGGTTGGGCTCTGAAGCTCCTGGCCTGAAAAGGATCAAGGATCGAGAAGGATTCCACAGCCAAAATGGCGTTGAGGAACGTTGCGATGAGAGCCTTGTTGCTCCTGGCGGTGGTGAGCGTGGCATATGCCGCCAAAGGCAAGGAGAAGAAGAAGGAGAGCGCAGATGGTCCGGCGGCGTTTGGTCCGGCGGCATCTGGTCCGGGCGGGGAGTACGACATCACCAAGCTCGGCGCCAAGCCCGACGGCACAACGGACTGCACCGAGGTACGTACGTGCTGAAGGAGAGAGAATATAAGAATGATGATGGATCGATGGATCATGTGGTGGAGTGCATTGCAATTGCATGCAGGCGGTGGAGGAGGCATGGGCTTCGGCATGCGGTAGCACCGGGAACCCGACCATCATCATCCCCAAGGGTGATTTCCTGACTGGAGCTCTGAATTTCACGGGGCCGTGCAAGGGCGACGGACTCACCATCAAGCTGGAAGGCAACCTGCTAGCTTCCAACGACCTGGCCAAGTTCAAGTCTAACTGGATCGAGATCATGCGCGTGAAGAAGCTCTCCATCACTGGCAAAGGCAACATCGACGGTCAGGGCAAGGCTGTCTGGACCAAAAACAGCTGCCAAAAGAACTACAACTGCAAGATATTGCCAAACGTACGTACGCGTGCATAACATTATATAGTAATAAATTATATATACGTGCCTATATTTCTTTTACTATTATTGAAGAAATGCTGTTATATTCTTACGTACGTAAATGTATGCATGCAGTCGCTGGTGCTGGACTTCTGCGACGACGCGCTCATCGAAGGCATCTCTATCATCAATTCCAAGTTCTTCCACATGAACATCTTCCAGTGCAAGGGCGTGACCGTCAAGGACGTGAAGGTGACCGCGCCCGGGGACAGCCCCAACACCGACGGCATCCACATGGGCGACTCGTCCAATGTCAGCATCATCGACACCACCATAGGCGTTGGCGACGACTGCATCTCCATGGGCCCCGGCACCACAAAAGTCAACATCAGCGGCGTGACCTGCGGCCCAGGCCACGGCATCAGCATTGGCAGCCTCGGGAGGTACAAGGACGAGAAGGACGTGACCGACATCACCGTCAAGAACTGCGTGCTCAAGGGCTCCAGCAACGGCCTCCGCATCAAGTCGTACGAGGACGCCAAGTCGCCCCTCGTAGCATCGAAGATCACCTACGAGAACGTCAAGATGGAGGACTCGGGCTACCCCATTATCATCGACCAGAAGTACTGCCCCAACAAACTTTGCACCTCCAAGGGCGACGCCAACAGGGTCACCGTCAAGGACGTTTCGTTCAAAAACATCACCGGCACCTCCTCCACCCCCGAGGCCGTCAGCCTGCTCTGCTCCGAGAAGAAGCCCTGCGAAGGCGTCACAATGTCCGACGTCAAGATCGAGTACTCCGGCAAAAACAACAAGACCATGGCTGTGTGCTCCCACGTCAAGGTCACCGCCACGGGAGTCGACAAGGCCAACACATGCGCCGCCTGACCCATGACTCCACGGTTGAAGAGATAACAAGACCGCAAGAGGCACTTTCCTTCTATTTTGCGCGACATGATTTCTTTTCTCGGTATGTCGATTTCCGAATCCACGCCAGGAGATCGTCCTTTAGTTTTCTTCCTAGGTTGACCACTTACCTTTATATATATTTATTAGCTAACACAAATATATGTACGTGCCGGCTCGGAGCCACTTGATCCATATACTTTTGACGATTTTGCCTTTTATTTGTCTTTTGATTTTTGTGCCGCTAAAACCGGTCAGTACCAACAAAGCTTTTTCTAATGATCTTGAGATTTTATTGAGTATCTGGTTTCACGTGTTGCAACTATTTAGCCTTCTCATTTACCTTTAAGGTTTGCAGAAATAGGCATGAATTGAGTCGAAGTGGTGGTATCAAAATTAGTAGTTGTTACTTATGAGATAATTCACAGACTGGATCAAGACATAATGAGTTTGTTCCCAAGACAAAATCGTCAATGCCTAGGACAAAATTTAGTGCAAAATTATCTATGAACAATGCGCATGCAAGGCTTCTCCTCAAAAAGGTGGACCTGGATTCAAAAATTTTCTGAGAGTAGAACATGTTAATGTGAAACAGAACAATGATGTCGGAAAATTCTTCCACACTCATAAGTAGTTGAGACAGTGTGGTATATTTTTCCATTGTTTGTTAACATCTGGGTGGATATGCTTGCAGCTGTTACTAAGTGAGCTAAGGATTGTTGGCCAGATTCATGGGTCATACCCCATTTGATTTATGATGGCCTTTTTGGTTCCCTAATATGCAGATGATATTGTGGTCATTCTGGGTTAAAATACAAATCAATAGTTGAGACTCGGTAATTTTTAGCAATTATTGTTACACATTAAAACAAACTTTGTTAGAGACCTAGAAATATTTTTATTTAAATTAGCAAGATTTGTTAATGAGCAGTTGAAGAATTTAATGGCAACCTGTCTGAACTGCTTTTTCTAATATTGCCACCTTCCATGTGCTTATCTCGGGAATCAAACAATTATAGGAAATTGCAGTAAATATAGAAACTTATTTATGAAAGTTGAATAGTAATTGGTTGTTGGCATGGATTAATATGTTGGTACTAAAATTGATAGGCATGTGTTTGTGTTATAAATAAAAACTTGCACCAACTGTCTTTGAACGTAATAAACTGGAGGACTGGATTCTTTGCAATTGTTTTGAGATATTGAGGGAGTAATAGATAAATATGTCGATAAAGCAGTTTGCACTAATTAGTGGTAAAATGTTATTAAATTTTATGGTACCATACTCTTTCTTCACTAATAAAAATAAGTTGGGAACTTAAAGTATTACACTTGGATCAAAGTTGAGGGGCAGTTGTAAGTGGACCAATCCTGTAGGTTTGGCCAGGGACACGTGACAGGCTTCAGCTTCACCAAACTATACCCCTCGGAGTGCATTGACTGTATGGATTTTCTGAATAGAGCGTTAGGAACTTGCAATAAGTATTTGAGTTGTTCATGACTAATGTTGAGTTTGAGATGTTTATGTGTTTCCACTTTTATCCATATTGCTAGCCTCTCAAGTATTGAGCATTGCTTAATTACTCTCACCTTGAGAGATGGTGCATGCTTCGTTGATACATCCAAACCCTATCGGAAATCTTCCTTAAGTTCTCCTACACATAAACACCTATCTTACACACAACAACCATCATACCTACATATCATGACATTTCCATGTCATTCTGAGATATATAGTCATGCGGCATCCATCATTACATTACATGACAGGACTAATGTGATTCTTAACTATCATTTGCCTTGCATGATCATATAAATATGACATGATATTGATTTGGCAAGACCATTGTTCTTTATTTCTTATATGCTATGATATACCATTGCGCATCCTGGTATACCGCCGGAGTTATTCATTAGAGTTATGCATCTTGTATAGCATTGATTTGAGTTATGCGTAAAATAGAAAGTGCATTGCTCATATGTATGTGTTGGCTCGGAGCCACTTGATCCATATACTTTTGGTGATTTTGGCTTTTATTGTCTTGTTGTTTCTTATGTTGGCAAACCCTGTCGGCATCAACAATTTTTTTATCTTGAGCTTTACTGAGTATCTCGTTTTCACATGTAGCCACTCGTTAGCCTTTACTTGCAGATTCGCTACTCAACAATGGTCTACTAACTTTCTTGTCGAAATGCTTACTTCTAGAGGCTTTGGTAATGAATGGATTAGATGGGTCCTAAGTACTATTCAAAACTGCTCCTTTTGTGTTATAGTTAATGATTGTAATGGACCTTGGTTTCACTACAAAAAAATACACTTCCGTGATGACACGTGTTTGTCACAGTAGGTCACGTTTTCTGTCATGCATGTACATCCATGACAAATTTATGACAGAGTCAAGATAGTCATACCTGTGCTGTCGTAGAAGTGTTCCATGACACTACCAAAGTTATAATCACGGAAGTGTCCACTTCCATGACGATAAATCGCGTGTCACAGAGGTACTTTCATCAAGGGTGACCGATATGTGGCATCCACCGTAACGGAACGCCGTTAAGCTATCGGGCCCGGTTTTGGATCCGATAACCCGTTAATAGCCCCGACCAATGGGGATTTTCCACGTGTAAAATCATCATTGGCTGGAGGAAACACGTGTCGGCTCACCGTTGGGACAGATGTCATCCACTCATTGGACCCAAAGCGCCTATGATACGTCGACACGTGGCACGGCCCAATAGAGGACCATTCCTGTGAAAACGCCGGACCGTTTGACTTGGTCAAAAGGTGGCGGGCCGGCCCACGGCAAGCCTGTTAACGGCATGTTCGCATATAGCCCATTTACAGCCCGCTAACCCAAGGCCCGTTTATGGCCTATCGGAATTAGGCCCAGTAGCGTCATCTGGGCCATTCAA